>NC_138772.1:381987606-382587606 GCF_965119305.1 Pelophylax lessonae
AGAGAATAAGTTCCATTGGCAGCCATACATGCCCACGCCATGACACTACCACCACCATGCTTCACTGATGAGGCGGTATGCTTTGGATCATGAGCAGTTCCTTTCCTTCTCCATACTCTTCTCTTCCCATCACTCTGGTACAAGTTGATCTTGGTCTCATCTGTCCATAGGATGTTGTTCCAGAACTGTGAAGACTTTTTAGATGTTGTTTGGCAAACTCTATTCTGGCCTTCCTGTTTTTGAGGCTCACCAATGGTTTACATCTTGTGGTGAACCCTCTGTATTCCCTCTGGTGAAGTCTTCTCTTGATTGTTGACTTTGACACACATACACCCACCTCCTGGAGAGTGTTCTTGATCTGGCCAACTGTTGTGAAAGGTGTTTTCTTCACCAGGGAAATAATTTTTTGGTCACCCACCACAGTTGTTTCCCGTGGTATTCTGGGTCCTTTGGTGTTGCTGATCTCATTGGTGCATTCTTTCTTTTTAAGGATGTTCCAATCAGTTGATTTGGCCACACCGAAAGTTTTCGCTATCTCTCTGATGGGTTTGTTTTGTTTTTTTCAGCCTAATGATGGCTTGCTTCACTGATAGTGACAGCTCTTTGGATTTCCTATTGAGAGTTGACAGCAACCGATTCCAAATGCAAATAGCACACTTGAAATGAACTCTGGACCTTTTATCTGCTCCTTGTAAATGGGATAATGAGAAAATAACACACACCTGGCCATGGAACAGCTGAGCAGCCAATTGTCCCATTACTTTTGGTTCCTTAAAAAGTAGGAGGCACATATACAAACTGTTGTAACTCTTACACCATTCACCTGATTTGGATGTAAATACCCTCAAATAAAAGCTGAAAGTATGCAATTAAAGCACATCTTGTTCATTTCATTTCAAATCCATTGTGGTGGTGTATAGAGCCAAAAAGATTAGAATTGTGTTTAATGTCCCAATATTTATGGACCTGACTGTATGTTTCATTTTTTGACACACATCTCCATACACTGTTTTTGATGTATGCTAATGTGTAAAATAAATAAGTATATAAAGACTGGATTCAGTCAATTTGGGCAGGATACAAATGTGCGCTGATCATCTAATTTAGTTTTCTCTAGCGCTCATCGACAGACGTAGTCCTCGGTGATACACCACCTTCGGGTTATGTTACCTCCGCAGGAGCAGGACTAGACAGGAAATTAAAAAGCTCTGGCCACACCCTAGGGGCAGTCCCAGAGGGTATATCCTCTCTCTCTCTGCCTCAGCAAATCAGTTATTTTCTGTCTAGTTAGGAGTAAGGACCTAGATACCTTGCTGGGATCTTAGGTCCTGGCAAGAAATTTTTTTCTAAAAGGATTTTTGGACAGCTTTTTTTCTCCAGTGTTCCTGTGAGATCTTCAAGCAAGAAAGCTGAACTGGGCGACGGGCTGGATGTTGAGATCCGGTGGTCACCCCAGTTCAGCCTACGAGCGCGTGCAGGCCATAGCTCCGCGCTGAGTCGGCCGCGACAAAGTCCCATTAAAGGACTGAACCCGCGAGTTAAACGTCTCGCTGAAACGCCAAAGACCATGAGTCACGGCGTCTGTATCGGTCGACAGCCCTCCCGCCCCGGTGGAGAGGGGTACTGTCAGGAGTTGGTGCCCGCCTGGTTCCGGTATGGTGAGTAGTATGTTCCCCCTGTTTTCCCTGACGGGTTTTGTGGTGAACGCGGGCCCCTCTCTGTATGGTAAGAAAGAGTTTCTTTCTATCCTATAACATGTCACAAATCCTCCTACTTTGAGTGTGATTTTATGTGTGCAAAAGCCAGGAGGCTTGGTTTGGGAGCTAACAATCTATTGTATACATGTTTTAAAGATGTAATCTGTGGCATTCTGGGAATCTTATGGGTTAAGTATAAGCTACCTACCAGTCAGAAGCCATGGACATGTAGACTGCCTTCCAAGTCAGATCTCCAGCTAATAGCAGGCCTCCCGAACGGCCATGCGGTCCGCCAGGGCCGGTACCGCCAGACACGCCATATCCCCATGCAGAGAGAGTGTTGTGTGCCTGCAGCACACCGCTAGTCAGCACAGGCCGCCGCCATTTTTTTTGCTGGATCGCACGAGCCGCCATTTTGGCGTAGCCTCGTGTCTCCAGCATGGGGGCGGCCATGTTTTAGGTGATTCTACACCTCGTGGAGCTTGGGGGAGGCGCCGGAAGGCGTACAGAGGGGCGGAGCCGCCTCCTTTCTTCCTGGGCAGCCAGCCAAAAGACTTCCTGTTTGTCTAAGACAGCGCTGTAAGCTGTTGCAGTTCAACTCTGAACATCAAGTGGTGAGCCTGGGGGTCTATCTCTCTCTCTCTCGATCGATAGGGATCCCTAGCAGGTAACACTAAGGGGTTTTTTGTGGCGCTGAGGGTCAAAAAAAAAAAAAAAAAAAGTTTTTCTTTACTTTGAATTATATCATCCAGGAAGTAACTGGAGTTATTATGGACCCTGCCACACAGATTCCCCCACCTGTTTCCCTCGAGGGGGCCTCGGGACCCGCCGGTGTACAGAGTATAGAGTCATTTACAGCAATTTTGGAGTCTATGGTGGCTCGGGTGGAGGCGGCCTGTCAGGGACGGGGGTCAAGGAAGCGACCCCCGCCTACCCCTATACTATCTGATACCTCTGACTCTGATTCAGAGATGGTCACTGCAGTTGCAGGTTCCTCTGCAAGGGCTGCTATCCCAGGTAAAGCCCCCTCAGACAGTGAGGAGGACGCTTCTTCTCCTGCTATAATTCAGGAAGAAGCATTGGTGGACGCACTAGTTGTGGCAGTGCAAGAAACCTTAAAACTTGAGGCTTTACCGGCAGAGGCAACTGAAACAGAGAGGCCTTTTGGGACTAATAAGCCCATCAAGACGGCGAAGGCTTTTCCTGTACCTAAATGTTTTGGAAATCAGATTAAAGGAGAATGGGAACATTCTAAACGTACCTTTACTATTTCCAAGCGTATTGCTAGACGCTATCCGTTTGAGGAATCCATCATTAAGAAATGGACGGTACCACCAGTCGTGGATCCGCCTATTTCCAGGCTGAATAAAGCCACGGTTATTCCAGTGGAGGACACTTCGTCCTTTAAGGATCCGGTGGATCGAAAGATAGAAGCGGAGTCCCGCACTATCTTTTCTCTGATAGGGTCAGCATTTAGACCAGTAATTGTTATTGGTCTAGTTTCCCAGACACTTACAGAATGGGCGAAGATGGTACGCCAAGATCTTAGGGGAAAAGATATTCCCCAGGAGACATCTGATTTGATAGAACAGATCATACAAGGGCTACGGTTTATCTGTGACGCAGCCTTGGACACTACTCCCTTGTTAGGGCATGCATCTAAGTTAGCAGTGATCCTCAGACGTGTGCTGTGGTTAAAATGCTGGTCAGCTGACCTAGGTTCCAAAAAGACTTTGACCAATCTCCCTTTCCAGGGGAATCGTCTATTTGGAGCCAACCTAGATGAAATCATTAAGGATGCCACCGGGGGCAAGAGTACTTTTTTGCCACAGGCTGCAAAAGCTAAGGAACCTCGCAACAAGCGAGGACCTTTCTTTACCGCCCATAAAGGACGCCCGGCTGGTACTTCCGGGAAAGGCAAGACTCCTCCAGGAGGGTTCAAGAAGGGCTGGTCGGACAAGCAGAGGACCAACCCAGCCAAACCCGAAGTAAAGGAGTACACAGCCTGAAGGTGCGCCCCCACCCAATTTCAGGGTGGGGGGACGTTTTCACCGGTATTCAGGACATTAGATCGAGCATCAACCACTACTACCGGTGCGATTCTTCCCTTCCAACATTTAAGTACAGGAAGCGGTAGTTACCGTTCCCTGTATAGATCTTTTCCTTTACCTTTTCCTAAGATTAGTCCCGATACCTCACAGGAATCGGATCTGATTGACCAGATAGGCCAAGTAGCCTCTAGTCGGGTGACTTCGGTCCCTGAGGTTCAACCAGAAAAGATCACCTTGCCTGATAACTATCAGGTATCTGATAAATGTGTGGGAACAGAAAACGACCAGACTTTCTCGGATGGTCGGGGCCAGATACCTCTAGGGACGCCTGGTTCAGATCCAATCAGCGCCAGTGGTCCTAGAAATTTTAGGCTGGCCTCTTCAAGCCGGCCTGGCCGACTTGGACAGGTTAGTCGCAGACGTTCCGTGGGAACTTCGTCTCAGGGAGTGTCTGTAGTCTCAAGGACCTATTTACCTTCGTGCTTTACAGTCGCTGGTTTTAATGGCCTGGCCATTGAGACCCAAGTACTGAAGGACAGAGGTTTGTCTACTTCTGTCATTCCTACCCTTATTAAAGCAAGGAAAGCGACTTCCAGCAAAGTCTATTATCACACATGGAAGACTTATATTGCGTGGTGCGAATCTTTAGGATTTCCTCCACGTACCTATTCGGTGTCTCGAATATTGGCCTTTTTGCAACAAGGGATTGAGCAGAAGCTAGCCTTGAGCACCATCAAGGGTCAAGTTTCAGCATTAGCAATCTTCTTTCAGAAACCTTTAGCTACCAAATCCTTGGTGCGGAATTTCATCCAGGGAGTGCGGCACCTGGCTCCTCCAGTCCGCGCGCCCTTACCGCCCTGGGATCTTAATTTGGTTTTGTCGGTTCTACAGAAACCTCCCTTTGAAAACATCAGGGAGATTCCCTTGCTTACTTTATCCCAGAAGGTGGTCTTCTTGGTGGCTATTACTTCTGCTCGCAGGGTGTCAGAACTGGCTGCATTATCATGCCAGTCCCCATACCTAGTGATTCATAGGGATAAGGTAGTACTTCATCCTAAGCCATCTTTTCTTCCTAAGGTGGTTTCAGATTTTCATCTGAATGAAGATATTGTACTACCTTCCTTGTGTCCTCAGCCCAAGCATCATCGGGAACATGCGTTGCATTCCTTAGATGTGGTTCGGGCAATCAGAGTATACCTGAAAGCTACGGAATCATTCCGTAAGACGGATTCACTTTTTGTGATCACGGATGGCCCCAGAAAGGGTTTGCCTGCATCTGCCGCGACCATTGCCAAATGGATTAGACAAACGGTGGTACAGGCTTATTCTATTAAGGGTCAGAGTCCTCCGTTCCCTGTTAGGGCGCACTCCACTCGAGCGCTCAGTACTTCCTGGGCCTTTCGCCATCAGGCGTCAGTGGTCCAGGTATGTAAGGCGGCCACTTGGTCGTCGGTACATACCTTTACTACATTCTATAAAATTGATGTGACGGCATCGGCGGATGCCTCATTTGGCCGCAAGGTTTTGCAGGCCGCAATTTGAGGAGACCGGTGGTCTACCTCGAGGGTTTTTTTCTGTTTGAAAAATTTTTTTGTTGAGTCTCATCATTAAGGATGAGCATTGTAAACCTCTAATTGGCACCGGTTGGGCCTTCTAGATTGGGATTTGATTTCCATTTTCCCACCCCTCAGTTGTGATACTGCTCTGGGACGTCCTGAAGGTGGTGTATCACCGAGGACTACGTCTGTCGATGAGCGCTAGAGAAAAATGGATTTTTGTAAAATCTTACCGTAAAATCCTTTTCTCTTAGCTCATCGACAGACGTAGTCCCCGCCCCTCTGTTTTGGAGTTGGGTTGGGTTAAATTCTCTAAGCACTGCTTTTTCACATAACTGATTTGCTGAGGCAGAGAGAGAGAGGATATACCCTCTGGGACTGCCCCTAGGGTGTGGCCAGAGCTTTTTAATTTCCTGTCTAGTCCTGCTCCTGCGGAGGTAACATAACCCGAAGGTGGTGTATCACCGAGGACTACGTCTGTCGATGAGCTAAGAGAAAAGGATTTTACGGTAAGATTTTACAAAAATCCATTTTTTCTGAAGTTGTTCGACAATTTTTAGACATAGCTTTTCACAAATTGGTGAACCTCTGTCCATCTTCTGGGACACTCTGACTCTCTAAGGTGCTCTATTCATACTTAATCATGTTGCCACTTAACCTAATTAGTTGCAAAATATTCTTCCAGCAATTCCTTGTTAGTACTGCTTACTTTGCCAGCTTTTTTTTACACGTGCTGCTGCCATCAATTTCAAAATCCATCTTATTTTTTCCTAAAATGGTACATTCTCTCAGTTTAAACATTTCGTTATGTTTTCTATTGTGAATAAACGATGGGTTGCATTCTGTTTTTATGTAGATTTTATATAACATCCCAGCTTTTTTGGAATTGGGGTTGTAGGGAAAATTGTGAGACAGAACTCAGTCTAAATGCAAAAGGCTCTGATCCTCTCCCACTTCATTAAAAAGTTATGTCAGAAATTCCACTTTAAAGTCTAACTCCAGCAAATCCCTTCTCTATATTGTTGATGGCATGTATGCAGACCCCAGGGAAGGTTTGTGATCTTGGTGCTCACCTTACAGAATTAGAAATATTAAATTGTAAAGGGTTACCTACCCCCTCCATTTTGTGATAATCTTTTATATATGTGCCTGGAGAGGATGACCCCTCATGCCTTGAAAAACTGTTGTTCATGGCTAAATCCAATGCCACCTTTTTACCCACCCTGAACAGACCTGCCCCCATCAAAAACTTTACTGGGAACTTATCAGCTTGGACTTTAGCTATGGATCTCACTAAGGTCGGGTGGTAGAAACACCCTGCGATTAGAACATACTCATGGTTTCTCTACCACCCACAAAACCTCCTCCTACGTTAATTTGGCATTACTTCATCCCCTTTGTCTGATGCTCAAGGGATTTATAATCTCCCAAGTGGCCTTTCTGACCACTGTCCTTTAGCTATGACCCTGAGGACCTCATTGTTCTGAAACAGATCGCTTTAGCTACTGGGTGCTCATTGGATCTTGCATCCCAAAGCCTTAGAGCACATTCCAACATGAGTTCAAGAATACTGAGGCCAAAATGAGGGGTCCTCTTTTCCAGGCCTGGTATGGGATGCCTTAAAAGCATCTATTAGGGGTAAATATGTCTCCCCTATTCCATTTATTCCATCTGATCAGGCCTCTACTTTGCAATGCTCACAAACAGAAGTGGATGCCAGGGCTGACCAGTATGCCTACTTCTCCACCTCTGACAATTTTAACCTGTTCATGTCTGCCCTGGTTATATCCGCTAGGTGTAACTGTAATTCATGTTATGCAGACTTATTTAAGACTTTCCTAAACAAGGGGACAAAAATGTTTGGTTCCTTGCCATGTTATCCCAACATGACAGGCTTATTACCGTTATCCCTGAAATTAGGACCTTGGATAATTCTGTAACTACATCCTCTTGGGGCATTTTTTTTAAATTTAAGAACAGTTACACTGGTCTTTATAGCACTTCCCTGCCCTTGGATTTTAACCCTTCTAACCTTGCTTCTTTACTTGATTCGATAGGATTAGCATGGCTCTCTGAATTGAGACAATTTCTGATGCACCCTATAACTGCAGATGAAGTCCTTTAAGCAATCAACTGCTTTCCTAATGGGAAGGCCCCAGGCCCTAAATGGACTTCTTTCAGTCCCATGATGAGGCTCTAGCCCCTAGATTGGCTATTTTGTATAATCAATGCCCTCTCCATCTTTCAATGTGGGAAGAATGTCCTGGTACATAAAAGTTCCAAAGACATGTGCTTTATGCCTCTTACAGGTCTTTAGCTCTCCTGAACTGTGATTTAAAGATTCTAACTAAACTCCTTAACAATAGACTCAGCTTATCCACACTCTAATTGACCAAGACCTAACCCATAAATCTACTGCTCAACATTTGAATCCGGATGGATGCTAGAACCATATTCTCCCTGGATGTTGAAAAAGGCTTTTGATATGATGATATGGTCTTATCTTTGGTAAATGTTGAGGATGGGCTTCCTGCATCATTTCATTCAATACAAGTTCTTTATACCACCCTGTGGCTTCTATCTGATTGGGAAGATACCTTTCTGCCCTATTTCAGCTTCATCGTGGGTACTCTACAGGTTTGCACTCTCTCTCTGACCCTCTTTGCCTTTAGCTATGGAACCTATCATGGAAGCTTTTAGACCCCACGTTTATTTAAATAACTAAAATAAATTAAAAAAAATAAATGTGTCCCTTTATGGCGACAATCTTTTGCTCTTCTGAATGATACCAATTCCTCCCTGAAGGGGGCATTCCAGGTCTTCAGACTTCTGGCGGGTTAGTGGCCTTCGGGTCAACTGGCACAACAAGTCTGTGTGCTTTCTGATAGACCAGGAAGCCATAGCTCATGCCCCCAGGAATATCCAACTACAATGGGTTGCAAAGTTCACATATTTAGGAGTGGTTGTTTAGTTTTCTCCTGTTTCATAGTCTTTGCGCCACTTAATATATCCCTTCCAAGTACCATTTCAGAAAATCTGTAGATTTTGCATGTCTTCTGGAGTCAATTCGTTCAGAGTCAACTCGACATGGCCTCCTCTAATCATGAACTGCTGCTTAAGAAGGGACCAATTCCCGAATTTGACCTTCATCTTGTATCAATACCCTTTGGAAATTGCTATCATTTGTCTAGTCTATGGCAAAAATGGCAGGCAGATGTTCCTGACTTGGACACGGAGGATTGGTAGGAGATCGAGGACAAGTCCTTTAAACCAGTGGTCCTCAACCCTGGCCTACAGGGCCCACTAACAGGCCAGGTTTTAAGTATTACCTTCGGGAGATGCAGACTAGAATACTGCAATCACTGAGCAGCAAATGATATCACCTGGGATGTATTTCAGTTATCTTGCAAACCTGGCCTGTTAGTGGGCCCTGTAGGCCAGGGTTGAGGACCACTGCTTTAAACAACTAGTGTCCAGCACGGATTGGTTCATATAATTTAACATTATGAATATTACACGCCACACAGGCTCCATCGGCTTAATTCACCATCTATTCTTCTTGCTGGTGCTGTGATTTTTCACACAGATTTTCTTTTCATGTTTTTTTGGGACAAGTCCCACTATTTTTCATTATCTGCATTGACATCATCTGTAACATCAACACAGTCGGTCAGACCTCCTTAAGGATTTGCGGGTCCTTTTTTTCTGTGCCTATTTCTGTTTTATGTTTAGGAAGGCATAACAGTGCCTTGAAGAAAACCCTCTACCCCCTCCATTTAATTTGGGAAGCAACAAAGTTTAGGCACGGTGGCTTGAAGAAGCCTCTACTGCAAATATATATTATTTAACGGCACCTGTTGACTTACTACTGGATAACAGGAGGACTGACCATATATCCTTCTGTACTGGATCTGACTGAGGACCCTAGTGTAGATAGGGGCAACTTTATTTTACTCTTTTAAATCCCTTTTTATCACAGGACCCCCCTCACAGGCTGATGTTTTCTTTCTTTATTATTGTTTGTATGCATGTGCGCATCCCACTTTTTTTTTGGATGTGTTGGTTTTGTTCTGTGAGTATTTGTGTGTGCTAGGCTGCTCAGTCTATGTCAATCTATTTTATTTGTTAAAAAAGTACAAAGTCTAACTTTGGGTTTCTTGTGACTTTAGTTTGTTAAGGCTGGGGGTCAGCAACCAGTAGATCACGGCCAGGTGACTGGGATGGTTGGTCAGCAAGCCCAGAATGCAATCTACCAGAGTATCAGTGCAATGCAGAGGGACTACTTGTAAAATTGGAGCTGTAGTAGGGAGCAGGAGCTGCATAACTCAAAGCCTCCTCTGTAGTGCTGGCTTCTGTCCCATGCGGAATGATAGTAACTGCACTCCATCTCTTATCCCGACTAGCAGTCTCCAGAGTGGTGCCAGCAGCAGGAAAGAAGAGATCTTCAAGTCAATGTGAAGCAATACACTGTGCATAAAAGTATAGGGCTGCCTTTACACTGATGTGCTGTGGTTTACCCACACCGCGGGTGCAGGGCAGTGTATATGCAGCTTTTCTGCACTTATCCATAGACTTCTATTATATCCTGCGTGTTTGGTGCACTTTCTAAAAGTGCAGCAAAACTCCTGAATGCGCAGCGAACCCAGAAAAGTTGCAGATGCACTGCGCTGCAGGTAAATCACAGCACATCGGTGTGAAAGCAGCCTTATAGGAGCTCAGAACAGTAAGAGTTAATTTACATTTGCAGTTTGGGGGTTGGTAAAAGTTCATAGTTAAGATGTGTTTTTTTACCAGCCCCGCCCCAACTGCACCCCTTTAGCTGTAGTGGCAAGAGGGGTACATGTCAAAGCTGCAAAAGGAGTTACATGCCCTGTCATGGTTGGTGGGTGTAACACCTGCCAAGCATGACCCATTCAAATGAATGAGGCTGCTCTGCAAGCTTATGCAGTACAACAAACAAGGGGTTAAAGCAGGCACCATTGTGTTGCTTTCTTACCTCCTGCTTGAACTCCTTGGACCCTGCAGAAACAGAAACATGCAGTTGTGAGACGTCTTTAGAGTGGCCCCATTTACTCAAATAGGTTGTGATTGGTAAAACTGTGGCTCAACTGCAGGGTTTTACCACCCGCTACTGTATGTGTGAATGAGCCCGAAGGTCTCTGCTGCTGAATGCAACTAAGGGCTCATTCACAAGTGCAGTAGGCAGTGTGTTTGACAAGTGGTGATATGTTGCCTCCTCACCACCTGATTTAAACCCATGATTGCTGTACATTGTATGTGATTGCGACACGATAGTATAGCAATTAAGGGATTAAATCAGGTGTGAGGAGGTGACCCTGCGTCTGGTGATCTTTGCCTTCTTTCCTGTTGTTTAGGTCAATCTCCTCTTCAAGATTGCCTACCCCTGGTTTAGGCCAAGGGTGCTCAGCCATGTGGCCCTTGACTCCAAACCCAGGAAGTGCATGTCCGGGGTCAGTAACCTGTTGATCACCATCTGAGTGCATTGAGCTAGGACTGACAGTGGAGGAAGCAGGAGCCGCATAAGCCAATACTTCCTCTGTAGCAAAACCAAATGCACTACACACAGAGTGGTGTCAGCAGAAGCTGCAAGAGTAAATAAAGGTCAGTGTATTAACATACACTGTGCTTTTGCATTATAGCAATTATTAGGCTGCTTTCACACTGATCCACAGGTGCAGTGCTCCAGCAGCCAGCAGGTTAGCTGCACTGAGCCATAGATGTCTGTTATATCCTAAGGGTATGGTAAGCTTTTAGAGTTAAGGCCCGTACACACGTACCGATTGTCGGCCGTAAATATTCGGCCAACGTCCAATCGGCCGCTTGTCGGCTTGTTAGTATGATGCTTCCGACAACCGACTGCGACTTTTCGGCCGAACAAAATCTGGTCTGCATGCTATAAAATTTTTGTTGGCCAACACCCGAACGGCCGATTGTTCGTCAGTCAGTACAGATTTCGGCTGACAAAAGCCAGATGAGCAAGACTGGGCATGCTCAAAGAAGAAAAAACACACTGAAAGTTAACCATCACATGACATCACTTCTGAAGTTGGTTGTTGTTGGTCGACAAAATTCATGTGCAGTCTTGAGCACTTTTCAACCAACACGACAGCACTGGACAAAAGACGGCCGATCGTTTGGCCGACAATCGTTGCGTCAATCCTCCTGAACTCATTCAGAAAGTGCACCACACCTGCAAGATATAATAGAAGTCCATGGCAAAGCGCAGCTTATCTGCAGGTGGGTAAACCACAGCCTACCAGTGTGAACACAGCCTTATGGGGGGCTCAGAAAAGTAAGGCCTTTTTTACATATGTGGTTTGGGAGGGCAGTATAACTTCATAGTTGAGATGTTTTTTTTTTTTTTACCCCCCCCCCCCCCCCCCAGCTTTGTTTCTGAAAAGCCACAAATATACATGCAAATGCGAAATGCACTAGTGTGAACATAGCCTCACAGATGCGCCACTGGGAGTCCTTTATAAACGGTATGTTGCATCAGCAATATACAGTGCTCTTTTCTGGCAGTGGGATGGGGCCCCTTATCCAGCTCCCAGAACAAAATTGAGTTGCCATTGCCCAGCCATTCATAGGAGGCATTGTATTTCATCAATGAATACAGAGCTCCCTTTGATTGACTCAGGAGGATGTTACAATTTCCACCTCTGCCAGTCAGAGGAAGTCACAAGAAACCACCAGTTAGGCTTTAAAGGATTAGTTCACCTGAAAAAAAAAAAAAATGCATTTATTTATTTATTTTTTTTTACTTGGAGCCTGGAAAGAAAGTTGCCATGCAGGACTCCTATAAACTTTTCAGTGCATCTGTCTACTCATACATACAGGCAGGCAGATACACACTGACAGAAAGAATGACTGAACTACCAGAACGCTCAACAGCTCCTTGCTAGTTCATTGAAACTAGAAGCCGACAGCCGCAAAGGTAGTTTCCTATTCACAGAACAGCCCCGCCATCTTTTTCAAACAGTGACAGCAGGCACCTGGAGAAGATGCCTGCCCACTGTCATTGGAGGGAGCTGCTGGAACATGTAACATGTTGGAAAAGGTGAACATGTCTTTTATATCTCCCTAAGTGCCACATGCTGAAAAATTTGATTTTTAACCGTAAAATCCATTTTTCTCTGATGTTCATTGATGGACACAGCTCCTGATCTTTTTAACCATTGGGTTATACTGCCCCCTACAGGAGTAAGAAACTAGCCAGAAAAAGAAGTCTGCGTAGGTCCAGGAGGGTATACTCCCTCTCTCTGCTATAGGTACTCAGTTTTGTTACAAGCAGTTTTAGAAGAATGACAGCTCCACAGCGGGGTGGGTGGGTGCTGTGTCTGTCAATGAACATCAGAGAAAAGGATTTTATGGTAAGACAAAAATCCAGTTTTTCCTCTTTCGTTCATTAACAGACACAGCTCCTTCTCTTCCTAACTATTAGGGTGTCCCAAAGCAGTATTAAACAGGAGGGGGTAGGAACAGCGAAACATAAATTCCCAAGGCTAACTATAGCCAACCAGTTAAACAGGAGCTCAACCAAAACAACTGAAACTCATCTGAAAAAACAATATACACTCAAAGAGGACCAGGTCCTCTAAACAACAGCCTGTAAAACCTTGCGGCCAAAGGAAGCATCCACAGATGCCAGCACATCCACTTTATAGAACTTTGTGAAAGTGTGCACTGATGACCAGGTGGCCGCCTTGCAAACCTGCATCACTGACCCCTGATGACGGAAGACCCAGGAAGCACTGAGCGTCTGAGAAGAGTGCGCTTTGATAGGGAAAGGAGGCACCTGACCCTTGATCGAATAGGCCTGAATCACTGTCTGCTTCCTCTTTCACCATTTCCAAATGGATCAGACAGACAACCCCTTTCTGTAAGCACAAAATAATGAGTCTGATTTCCTAAGGGACTCTGTAGCTGTTGGGTACACCTAATGCCCAGGCAACATCCAAGGCATGCAAAGCAATTTCCTTTGGATGTTTTGACCTGGGACACAGGGAAGGCAACACAATGTCTTCATTCAAATGAAAATCAGAGACAACCTGAGGAAGGAATGACAGACAGGGTTGAAGAACCACCTTATCAAGGTGACCGACAGGGTAACGCTGCCAATTCTGACACCCTGCACGCAGAGCTGAAAGCCCCCAAAAAGACCACCTTCTGGGGCAACATAGGCAGAGGAATCTCCCGAAGATTCTCAATAGGAGGCTTCTGGAGGACTGAGAGCACCAAATTTAGGTCCCAAGGTGGCATACAGAGACTGCACTGGAGGGGTCAAGTGCCTAACTCCCTGAAGAAAAGTACACACCAAGGAGTAAGTGGCCAAGGGCCGGTGAAAGAAGACCGCTAAGGCCGACACCTGACCCTTGATAGTGCTCAACCCCCCCATTGAAGGAAGGTCATGATTCCAGCCACCGAAAAAAGAGTGAGTATGAACCCCAAGAGACTCACACCACGCAATGTACGTCTTCCACGTACAAAGGTAGATCTTCCTAGAAGTAGATTTCCTAGCTTTTAACAGCTTTGGAATCACCGACTCAGACAAATCTCTATCCATTAGCACCTGGCGTTCAACAGCCAAGCCCTCAAAGCCAGCAACTGTAAAGCAGGATGGAAGATTTATTCTTGGGAGAGCAGATCCTCCCGGAGAGGAAGCTTCCAAGGAACGTCGACGACCAGCCGCACCAGAACAGTGTACCAAGCCTGGGGCCACTAAGATGAGCGGAATCCTTTCTGCCTCGATCCTGCGTATCGGGATGCCAACAGATCCACCTCGGGGATGCCCCACCGGAGGCACAACTGATGAAACACCTCCAGGTGAAGGGACCACTTCCCGTGGTCCAACGCCTGTCGACTGAGGTAATCCGCCTACTAGTTTTCCACCTGGGAAGGTGTACGGCGTAGAGGGCTGGAATGAACTGTTCTGTCCACCTTAGAATGCCAGCTACCTCTAGAGCCACTAGGACACTTCTTGTACCCCCCCCCCCCCCTGGTGATTGACATAAGCCACAGCCATGGCATTATGCGATTAAATGCACACTGGACATCCCTGACGACGATCCATCCAATGTTCCAGTCTGATCACTCTGAACACCCCCCCCCCAGTGTTCCAGTGGTTAGACCCCCCTGAGCAGAAATTTTTGCCTCCCCAGCTGGCATCTGTGGTGACCACTGTCCAACACAAGAGGAGGAAGGGCTTGCCCAACCAAAGAACGAATCAGGAATTCTCTCATTCCCCGGCTCAGCAAGATCTGATGGGCCAGAATCTCCCTTGCAGGGATGTCGTGTGGAACTGTGCAAACGGAACCGCCTCAAAGACACCATCAGGCACAGCACCTGCATGCAAGTCCGTAAGGATTACCATCTGCTGGACAGCAGGGGAGGAATTACAGCCTGATGTGTCTGGATTTTATCTAGAGGAAGGAGCACTCTAGCTAAGGGCCGAGTCCAGAGTCAAACCAAGATAGTCCAGCTTTGTGGACAGAACCAGAGGAGATTTCTGAAAATTCAGAATCCAGCCAAACACCCTCAAGCTTGTATGGTGATTTCCAGGTTTTCAACCAGAGCAGTAGGAGACTCCACTCGCAGAAGTAGGTCATCCAAGTAGCCCATTACCACGATCCCCCATTGGCGTAACAATGCTAGCACGAGGAGCAGAAGCGAGACCAAAGGGTAATGACACAAACTGAAAATGCTCCTCTCCCACGGCAAAAAGGAAGCACTGCAGACCGACACATAACGGAATTTGAATGTAAGCGTCCATGATGTCGATGGAGGCAAGAAAAAACTCCCCCTGATGCAGGAAAGCCACCACCGTGCGATCAGACTCCATTTCCACTTCTGAACCCACACAAAGCAGTTCAGGGCCTTGAGGTCCAGAATTGGACGCACCTTGCCTTCCTTCCTGGGGACTGTAAACAGGTTTAAGTAAAACCCCTAAAAATTCAAAGTAAAAGTTTTTGCACTGCCCCAAAGAGAGCCTGTAAGCAGACCGGGGACAAACACACGTTGGAAGGAAGAACCTTACTGGAGGGTAAGAATAAAACTCTGATCTTGTAGTTTGACCAAATGACCTCGTGGACCCACCTGACTTGTACAAGCGAAGATGTCCCCCATCCAGATACAGGTGAGGGCACAACTTTGTGCTGAAGGGGCCATGTCCGTGGGTCTGGAGAAGCCTACTCTTGACTTGCCAGTAGGGGAGTTGCATCCAAAGAGGCATCACGGATAAACTGCAGTCCCTGGACCAGCTGGTCCGCCAGCTCAGCAAAGGCAAGGGGGAGCTGTTCTGCCTCCAGGTCACGGTGCAAAAGCTTAGCACCCTCAGTCACAGTTTGCGACAACAGGGCAATGGTGAATACTGACCTGCAGAACCAGCCAGAGTGTACATATTTCGGACCACAGCCTCCGCCTTCCTGTCAGCTGGATCCTTAAAGGCCGGGGACTCTTCAACCGGAATCATGATTGCCTTGTTGAATCTGGAAATCGGAGGGTCCACCACAGGTGGAACAGTCCACTTCGGGTATCGCCTAGGAACCCCAAGGGGACACTTTGGTCATTCCCACTATTTAGTAACAATTCCATCAAAATAGGGGGGAAAGGGAATACCTTTTCTGTTCTGGATGGCTTGTAAATGCCAAAGGGAACCTGCGCCTCCACCACAGCTTCAGCTGGGTCCTCTATCTTTAAGGTCTCACTTACGCACAGCTACAATCAGTGCGACCACCAGCACCTTTTCGTATGCAGAGGTGGAGGACGCCTCCTATCTGAAGATTAATTTGCATCGATAGATGGATGGGGCCCCGCAGCCCTAGAGAGGGGATCAGGTGGGGAGATATGCTCCAAAGACTCCATGAGTCACCAAGGGGACCCCCACAAAAAGAATAAAACACTGCAAAGGGACAACCCCCCACCGCTCTGGTAGCCCACACGGTTGCCAGCCACAGAGCACCAATAAATCCTCAGCAGAGAGGGAAAGGACCCCACCAGACTCACCACCCCACAGAAACCAGGCACCGCAGCTAACAGGAGAATCTGCACTGCATAAATGGTGATCAGGAAATGAAAAGATCCAGCAAAAAATGGCCGCCGGACTACACAGACATGCCCACCATGCATTAAGTGCACACAGGCTACAAGAAAATGGCGGCACCTTAAGGCTCCCAGGAGGGATCCCTAGGCCTCAGAAAATGGCAGAGGCAGGAAGGGGGGGGGGCCCTGGCAGGAGCCCTCAACAGGAACAGCCCCCCCAGCCGATTGCTGGCAGGGCACGCCCTGACCCCACAGCACCAGCGTCAGTGAAGGAGGGGGGTGGGCAGATGAGGGGGCAAGATGGCCCACAGGGACCACCAGACCGATGAGGGGGTACCTAAGGGTAACCTGGGGGTCTGATAATCTCATGGAGGGGCCCACGTCCACCCCAAAACCCTCCAGAGGGTGAGGGGGAACAGTTACTTACCATATGAGGAATTGGGCACCGCTCCAGACAGAACCTCCTGTTCATCGAAATGGGGGGCTGTCGGCCAGAAGGAACGCTGCGACTCAGCCTGAGACGCGGTTGTATGCGACCTCGCGAGGAATTTAACTTGTCCTGTCTGGTGGGGCTATGTCCTGGCCGACCTAGTACATGATTGCTGGCCAGACTGGGGTGACCTCTGGATCTAGAGTATCAAAAAAAAACACAGGAGAAAAAAGATAAATCTATCTAAAAATAAAAAATTGCCAGGAGCGGGACCAGAGATCCCAGCAAGGAACTAGGTCCTTATTCCTGACTAGGCAGAGAGAGGGAGTATACCCCCTGGGGACTGCCCATAGGTGTAGCCAGACTTTTTTTCTGCCTAGTGTCCTACTCCTGTAGGGGACAGTATAACCCAATGGTTAAGAAGATCAGGAGCTGTGTCTGTCAATGAACGAAAGAGAAATATGCTGTTCTCTCTCTCTTTAAAGCAGGGAATGCACTCCAGGTGAATCAATCACTGTAAATTAAGACACATCAGGAAAAATACACCTGCAGTGATTGTCCCATACATTGCATTATGCATTGCTTATTATTGCAGTATTTGCCTAAATTTCAGATAGAAGACCAAGTCTGTAAAACTGGAAAGATCTCATATTTGCTATTAATGTAAAGTAATTGTAGATTAGCCACTAGATGAATATGTTTATCTCTGTGTGAGAAGAAATTGGACACATAAATGGTGCATTGGCTAATGCAACCAAAGGCTACCTATATATGAGCATGGTTTGAAGGAGCAGTAAAGCAAAACCATTGTGTGGGATGCGCAAACAGGGAATATATACAATATGCAACTAGGACTATCCCATTTATAATATGCAAACTATACACAGGAAGTTTTTTTTTTTTCACTCAAGCACACGCATTAGATCTCATTTGTGTGTGTATATCTTTAAAAATAAATATCAAGCAGACTACATCCCCATTAACAGTTATACAAATGAGGTTAATATTCTACTTTTGGTGGTCTTTTATTGTTTATATTTTGAAACATTGTGTTATCACAGCAATTGTGCTAAAATGAAGGTTATCCTGAGTATTGTGATGTGAGAGAGCCATTTTTTTTCTGAAAACATAGTGTGCAGTGACCACACCGGGCCTTAGCCACAATCTTGACTTGTGTTTTCTGAGCAGATCTGTAAGGCCACAAATGAACATACCATTCTGTGAAAAGGAAATGCCTGTTGACCACAGCAGTCTTTCTTGTACTACTACAGGACACTTTGGCCAACAAGGATGCCTTGTGTCCAACTTTCACATACCTTCCCCTTAATGCATTTCACAAAATATTACCAACCGTGGTACTCACAGGACCAGTTATTAGCATTGGCTTTCCCTGAAAAGAACCCTTTTTTTTTTTTTTTTTACAAGTATCCCTATAGTGCTTAAAAAAATTAGCTGCATTGATATAGCTACTAAAAACCTAGGAAAACCAGTTTACTTTCAGTTTTTTGTGTACTGAATTATTAGTAGATGTTTTCAGTTTGATGAGGATTGCTTTGCTGGGTTATGAAAGACAGTGGATGTTCTGCTAAGGTTTTCTTAATTTTTTTCTTTTTCTTTAGGGCTTGATCACAGCTGAAGACTTTGCACTTGAAAAATGCTTCCTTCCAACTGAGAACACGGTCATCTACATCTACTCTGTAGCAAGCATGCTGCTGTTTCTCTATGCAGTATTCCAGTTGTTTCTAATAAATGCTTTGAAATCCTTCTTCGTGCCCAAGGAAAAGCCAGTGTAAAGGAGGCATGTTCCATACGCAAGCCACGCCATATGGAAAACACTAGTTTGTTTTGTTCTCTAGAATAGACCAGTACATTTTACCAAATATATATTTATTAAATGATGTACCTGTACAATATGTGACTGTAACCTATACATTAAAGAAAAAAATCCTTCATTGATTTGATAGCCATATCCCCTCCAGGACCATACAGATGAGCCCTGTGTGGTTAAGGTCAGCCTGTGGACACTTTACCCTTCTGTTTTTTTTTTTTCTCTTTTTTTAATTTCACTGCTCAGGCCAACCTGGATATTAATGCTCAAAGTGATAGTTTTTTTTTTTAATTTAAATAAATATGATTGTCTATGATATTTATTATATGTATGCCATTTTTTTTATGTCTGATAAAACTTTAGCCTTAGTAAGAAAGGCAAGTGTTATCACCAGTTTAGTTTTTCAAATTAATGGCATAAACAGGGTCAAGGGTGGAAAAATTCATGAGAGCTTAACACAAGACAAAAAAATGTTGCTCACTATTATGATGTGTACAGGTCTCTCTACAGACAAGCAGTCCTCATACTTTATGGCCAGAGGAACAATGAATAATTACAGGGTTTAGCACTTTGGGATGCAGAACACATCCCTGCTCATACCCATTAGGTACACCCTCTCTTTACTTTGGTACGGATTCCTCTGTGGTCTGATGTGAGCCACACAGTGATGATTGCTATATGGGGCTCCAATATAAACATTAGAAAAGTCTCTCCAAGAGTCTTGTACAACTGTAGACATGAAGACAACCGTACGCAATTTAACTTTGTCCAATGTCTTGAAGGTATCGCGTGGCACCTCCACTGCGCAAGTGGATAGGAAGGCAGCAATTGGAGGACTGACATTATTTAACAAATCTTAAGTGATGTTGTCTAGAAAGGCTTGTCTTTACCGCTGTTAACAGTAAGTTTAGACAATGTACAGGTTATCTTGGACACAGGTCATCTAGACTCACATACATAAAACACCTAAGTATAAAATATAAAGCAGTGTAATAATTACTAAAAAGGACATGCCTTATTGCTACAGCAGTTCTTGCTTTGTATATTTATATTATATATATATTTATATATAGTATTGTACCACAACTTCTTTAGAGAACATTTGCATAAATTATTCAAGTTTGAGAAATAGTCACACATATCAATTCTATAATATTTAAAATAAACCAACTTTCTAATGTGTCTCTTTATTAAAAGAGAAATTAAAATGTCATCTTGTAAATTTATCAGGTTAGACAAAGATTTCCACCTTTTTGTTTACCCTCCTCATCGTGCTATAGGCTTACACAACATCCACTGCTGCCATAAATGGAGCAAGCCTAAACTGATGCTGCCATAGGTAACATTGACAGTATCTCTGTGGCAATACTGGGAATGTTGGATCCATGCAAATATGATCAAAAAGTTCCTAAAAGAAATGTTAAAAAAAAAAACTCCTTGGTTCCCACTAAAACACCACTAGGCTGCAAATATGAACAAAGAAATGGATTCCAATAGATTTTTTTTTTGTTTTTAAAGCTGAGACTTCTTCACCTCCTTCCCGTGCCTGCACATATAACAGAAGGAAAACAAAAAAAGGCATGTTTGCTGCAACAACTGGTCATTGTAGGACCTTACTTGTAAAGGTAAGTGGTTAATTTGCATAATTTATACTTTTTTTTTTTTTGTTTTCTTTTTTTTTGTACTAAAGAGCATTTCCTTCTTTTATATAAACCAGAAAAAAAACTAAATTCTACAGATAGTTCCTACCTGCAGTCACAGCTGCAGGCAAGTTTGACATCAAGCTGTACAGCGCAATCAAAAACATACTTACATCTTAGCTCATTTTACAGGTACAGCCATAATCAAGGCACAAAGATCTTCTACAAGTATTATTTTTTTTTCAATAAAGTTGTACAAAATAATATTACATTTTACATCTGTACATTATAATAAACCAGCAGTTAAACAAAATAAAAAAAAAAAACTCTATGAAGGACTAAAGCCCAGTAATGATCTAAGGCTAAAAAGATCATCTGTGGACAAAGCATATAATATCGGTGCAGGTGGTCATTTTTTTTTTTTCTTTTCTGCCTTGACGTGAGAGGCTGAAAGCAGCTGCAGTTTGAATGCCTGAGGTGTGCAGAAACACTTAGCCACAATATACCATAAAATGTTAAAAAAAAAAAAAAAATGCTTGATTTTGCCTCTTCAATAACCTATGTTATGTATGGATCCTGGAACGTCCTTTAAACTCAGCATCACCGAAGGCTTGCAGTCCACTGCTCTGCAATGGACTACAAGCTCCCTACTCCACCTGAAGGTGTTCAAGAGCTGAGGTCACTCTGTTGACCTGCAACTCACCATTGCAAAGATCTGTGACAATAATAAATATCTCTGGTGCTGCTACATTGTGTGTAACTTCATCTACTCTTTTTTTTTTTTCTTTTTCATTTTTTTAACCTGATACAAAGTGCATTATTTCTTATTTCCTCCATCAAGTACTCTTCAGTGTCACGGTAAAGTAAAAATAGCTATAATAAGATAATAAAATCCACACAGGAATAAGTCTGAGCATAGTGCCATCTAAAAGATGGGTGTACACTCCAAGGGCTTGAGCCCAATAGAGGTAAAAAAAATAAAATAAAATAAAATGCTAAAGAACAGAGGTAGCCAAAGGCTTAGTGGAATGGTAACCTTTCTTGTTCAGAGAGCCACTTAAAGCAAAGCTACTGCTCAAACAAATGTTTGTCCCTCCTCATTGGGAGAGGTTTTTCTAAAGCACACTACCCCAATCAGTGCGTTTCACCCTGACCTCTAATAGGGTGGTGTCCATTGCCCTATCATACATATATTTATTAACATTAAAAGGTGCAGTCATATTTACTGAGTTTTGATATTGCCTGCCAGTACACCTCTCCTAGGCCACGGTCCTGTTCACCCAAGATCGCTGCTTGTTGAGAATTAAAGGTTTTTTTTTTTTTTTTACTTCAATTTAAATGTGAATCCCTGAATCACATCACTTACTGCTTTTTGGAACCACACTATCAGAATTATCCTGCTACGATGCCAAAGCCAGTGTAAACCACTGGACATGAGCTTCATAGTTAAAAGAGTAGTGTGATGTTTGTGCAGTTTTGTGTTCCCACCAATAGGGGGTTCTAGGGACCTTTTTTTCTTTCTTTCTTTTTTATATACCCCCCATCTAAAAACAGCTAATGTTTTCATTCCTGTCTACACTCAGGAGACCTGTAAGTGTAGGCTTCCAATTATTAACACATAACTTGTGGGGATATCGCTTTCAAATGGACACTAATCGTTTGGTATATAAAACAGACTATGTTGACTTTCTTATTTACCACAAATGCAACACATACTAAAATATGCACTTATTGGCTCAATCTGTAAAGCAGTACAAAGCAATGATGATGATGATGTGCAAAATGCAGTTACCCCATAGGATTTCATTTTACTACAATCAGATCAGTGAGATGAATTCTGATAAGTTGCTATGGCTTGCTGTACTTTGCACAAACCTCTTTACCTTACTGAATCATCCTGTTGTGCTTACAGAAAGTCTGCAGTATGTACTTCTCAAATATGTCCTAGTTCAAATGAAATAGATTAGTCAGCCGAGGAACCCTAGTACTTTCTAGCAGAAGGTTGTAGAGCAAGTGAATCACCTACCCACTGCATGCTCAGCCTAGCAGTAAGGGGTGTACAGTGATTTTTTTACTTACAGAAAGCTGCAGAAGTGATAGTCTGGGGAATACTACCTTAAAGAACGCAGGAATGGCTTATGGCCCTATCTTCTGCACAGGTGGCCGTGTAAGTGAGAATTGCTAAATTCACTAAAAAGTGCAGGCGTTGCCATTATCTATGCCCAGAAAGAGACCAATAGGGTCCTTAGTAAGGGGAGTGAGCAGCACTTGTACAGAGGAATGGTTAGAAAAAAATAAAATAAAAATAAGTGTCCTGTGAAAAAATAAATAGTACAAGGACTTGAGCTGCCCTCTTACGTAAAGGGAAAATGAGACATTTAAAAAAAAATCTTAAAAAAATAAAATCAAAGCAAAGAAGCCTAGAAAAAAAGTGCGCTGTAGGGATGTTCCACCCTGTGTGGAGCAGTACAGAGGAAAGAGACAGAAAGTGGCAAAGGATTTAAAACCACAGGCTCCACAGTGAAAATGATTACAAGAGTTCATATTGGCGGAGGTGCATTCTCTGGATGATATCTCGACAGTCATTGAAAACTCTGCGAATGTTCTCAGTGTCTACGGCACAGGTAAAATGAGGATAGCAGTAATGTCTTCCATCTCCACTTGCTGTACTTATCCGCTGCACAGACAAAAGAAAACATCTTGTTTTATAAGCTGTCAGAATACATTCATTGAACATTATACATGTCATTTGGAGAAAGATTTGGCTACACATGAGTCTCATTTAAGTGCTGTAATAAAACAAGACATTGAGAGCATGTCGTCTTTGAGGAAACATGTTATAAGTAATAGGAAGGCTACCCAATTTCTCCCAGCATTCATTGGGGGACACAGCATCAAATCTCTGGGTATACAACTGCCTTTGAGTGTTCCCTCCTCATTGAGGTGTTTCACCCCTGCACACATATACACAAATAGTAAGTTCACTTTGAGCTTTGCCATCTCTCTCCAGCTCTGCTGGATTAAGATGCCTAATGTGAAGAATCTTATAGTCTGAAAGCTGCCGGTAATGACATACAAGACCATCAAAAGGATTTTTTTTGACGCAGCCATCCTGCTCAGAATCATACTGGAACCCCTGACTTGGGTATTCACTGAAGCTTTGCTATACTTTGGTGGTGGGCTGGCTGTGTACAGAGGGCCTGCTGTGCTCTACTAGGTAAAGGTGTGGGAATCCATAACTATTTAGCGCTTTTTTCTGTGGCTGGTGAAGCAGCAGCCATTACCTCTGACATCTTCGTGATAATACCCTGGTTACCAAGCTCATCCTAACAATTTCTTTGTCACGGATTCTGAAAGTAATGTACATACCAGGACTACCTAAATGTTAGAAAAAAGGTTTACCCTTGTATCTTTCGTTCATTGACGGACACAGAACTTCTTGACCGATGGGTTATACTGCCCCCTACAGGAGTAGGACACTAGGCAGGAAAAATCTTTACCACACATATGGGGCAGTCGCAGGGGATATACTCCCACTTCCTGCTAGTCAGGAGGAAGGACATAGATCCTTGCTGGGATCTCTGGTCCTAACATTTTTTCCTTTTAAATAAAGCACAAACAGTCCAAAAAAAATCGTGATTTTTTTCCTTCAGCCTACTGAAGATTTAATAAAGTGGATAGGATGTGGTTTCAGAGACTCCAATTCCCTCTACAGCACCACGTGACAGCTGATGTTGTGATGGACCCTTACCAGCTCATCTAAAGCATGCACTCAAAAATAACCAATGGCTGAACAGGGATCAGTGGTTTAAGGGGTCTTCCCACAACCCAGATGAGTCACCGTGTGGAATAGTAAACATGGACTCTTACCAAATGATTATAAGTCATGTGCTAAATGCTGGATGTTCATAAGAAATTCACAAACTCCAGGACCTGGGTAGTGTTCCACTAGCTCCTGCTTACTCTCATCCCTGTATAGATGCTGGGTCTCACTGGAAAGCACCTCTCAGATAGGCACATATACAGCAGTCCCCAGGCTTTTTGAAGAAACTGCTGCTTGTTTCACCATGTTACAACGTGGTTACATTTTCAATTGAAAACAGCTAAATAAATTTCAGGTGAATCAAAACTAAAGTTCAATTGGGCTTTAAAAAACATGATATTAGAAAATTCAGGCTTGTTGACTGCTGGCAACACAATAAGCTAAGGCAATTGTTCTGTTCACTGTAACATTACTTACTAAAAATTCATCTCGGATGAAGAACTTAGCTCTGGTCACTTTGGGATCCTCTCCTGCGTCCGGTATCGCTATAGGATAAAATGCAAAGCATAATATTATTATTATACAGGATTATATAGCGCCAACAGTTTATGCAGCGCTTTACAATATAAAGGGGGACATTACAATACAGAAGGAATAGGAGGGCCCTGCTCATGGCGCTTACAATGTAAAGAGAGAGGGGGAGGCGGTACAAAGGCGATGATCTGATGAAGGGGACTCAAGTACAGTTCTTAGGTGGAGGTGGGGTTGGCTTCCCTGAATAAATTAGTTATTAGCAAAGAAATGTATATTAAATTTGACGAGCCACCAATCCTTGTACTACCAAATATATTATTCTGGAGCAGGTAAAAATACAAGCAACAAGTTGGAGTATTGTTATTTGAAGATCGAACATTACAAGGTTTAGGTGCTCACAGGAGAGAGTTTGGGAAAAATAAAAGGCATCGTTCAGTTTGGGGTTTATACTATTATTTTATTCTTTATAACTTTATTGTTCAAGACATGTCTACTTTAAAGCTATCAGGCAGAAGTAAAATACACAGATCACGGCAGTTCTCCATTCATCAATACATCACTAAATGTCATTTTCCCCCCCCTAAAGCAAGCAGTGTAAGTACCAGAATCAAGGCAGCCCCTGTACAATGGAGCTTAGATCAGGAATGGGAGAAGCAGCACAGAGCTAATCCAGTTAAACATGCTAATATAAGGATAGAGAGCTCATCTACCTGCTGCTTCTGTTTTTTCACTATCCAATCACAGGCTGAGGGAGGAAAAAGACCTGTAAGGCCTGGTTTACACCTTTGCAAGTTGCTTTTGATCTATTTCTGCAGTGCTTTATGCGGTGCGTTTTTGCACATGCGTTTGAAGGGGTTTTTTTTGTGTTTTTTATGCTTTTTCTTTTTGGCCAATTTGTTCTTGGGCAGATAAAAAAAACACAAAACAAGTCAAAAACGCATTACATGTTTTTCTGCAGCATCTCTATTGAAGTCTATCAAACCAGAAATGCACCAGTTTGCTTAAAAAAAAAAAGTCCCTGATCCTTCCCAAAAACGCAGCGGCTGAAAAACATACAGATATGAACGTGTCCTATAGGAAAGCATGTTGAATCAACTGTTGTATGTTTCTGCAAAAAGCACCAAAACACATGGATGTGAACCAGGTCTAAGTGTTACTGAACAGCAGCAGAGAAAATGGAGGTCAGACAGGGCTGTGCTGTGTAGCAAAGTTGTCTAAATTTCAGGACTGGGTGGATACAAAACACAAATCCTTTAGGCTGGGTTCAAACTTTTGTGATGTCAGACATAGCATGCAATTCACACGCATTGCTGTGCAGATCACATGCGATGTCTGTGCAATGCAAACTCAGTCATACAGATTGTATGGCTGAATTCGCATCGCATTCAGTTCAAAATGGTGCAGAACCCTTTTTTTTGGTCCGCACTGTTCACACTTATGCGATCCGATTCCTGCACCATGCTGGTTCCCGCATTGCATATGTTTGAACCCTGCCTAAGGCAGTTAAAATAGTCTTCTTATATATTTTTCATCTTCATATTTAACATGATTTCTGTGCAGGTTCCCGCATCACATGTCTCTCGCAGGCAGTTCACACTGCCCTATGCCAACCGCTGCGGGTGTCAATATAAAGTTAATGACACCCCCAGATCGGTTCACAGATCGCAGAGTGAAATGGTGCAGGAATCGGATTGCAAAGGTGTGAACACCCATGTGACCTGATTCTAGTGCGGACCAAAAAAGGGTCCTGCACCATTTTGGTCCGAATGCGATGCAAATTTATCCATACAATCTGTATGGCTGAATTCGCATCGCACAGACATCGCATTTGATCTGCACAGCAATGAGGTGTGAATCACATGCAATGTCTGACATCGCAATAGTGTGAACCCATAAAAGCTCTCACTGTAGAAGTTGAGACAGCAAAGAACTTGTATATTCAGAAGGTATACACAACGGAAACATAAGCGTTGTCACACAGCCCTTGTTATGAACTCTGTAGCTTAGAGAAAAGTGTATGCAGTCCTTTGCTTTTCTTCCATATATTCCCATTGTGAATGCCATTTATATCCATGTACACAAACCATTTATCTTTGTGCTTACCATCATCAGGTACAGTGTAGCGCACATATTCTGGGAAGTAATCTTCTATTTTTGATTTTCCTGCCAAGACTTTTTCAGCCAACATGTCTTGTTTGTTCAAGAACAGAATTACAGAAATAGTTCGTAACCACCTGCAAAGAGCAAAATGTATTTTACAGATCTGTTCTACCGAAGAGTGTGCCACATGGGATGCTCTGTCTGGTTCCCATAACAAAACAGTTACCTCTGTAATACTCATAGTATATGGTGGCACAAAGCTCTGAATTACTGTTTATAACCTAGGGTGGGGGGTGGGGGGTCCCAAAGTCACACGACAGCCAAGATCCCTGGTGTCCAAACTGTGGCCCTTGGGGCCATGTTTACCTGCCTAGGTGTTCAGTAAGGGCCCGTAAAGGAAAGCATTCATTAGTCTGGCTTCTGTTAGTTTTTTTTCTCTGGTGCTGATTTATTCTATGCTTACTTTAAGTTTTCTTCTTGCATTTTTTATAATGGATCATCTGGGTAGAAATATAAAAAGTGCCTGTATCATTTCTGCTAGATCTGATCATCTTCAGTACTATGTCCATAACGGCTACCCTCTTACTATAGTATGTCTACTGCCACTAACAATTTGTAGCATTATATACACTGAGTGTTATATGTGGTCATTTGCTGATGTCAAGTAACTTGACTGTAATGCCTTAGGCTTCCAGCTTGTGATCGCTATTATTCTATCACACTACATTAAAAATTTTAAGGTAAACCTAATACAGTTTGGCAAACCTGTGCTACTTTTTGCAAATAAAAAAAAAAAAAAGAGAATAAAGGTTTTTGTTAAACAACTCCTATTTTGACAAAAATATACAACCCCAATTTGCAAAAAAGTTACGAAGCTGTGTAAAATCTACATGATAACATAATGCAATGATTTGCAAAGCTTATGAACCCATATTTCTCTTTCATTTATTGACGGACACATCTCCTGATATTCTTAACCATTGGGTTATACCGCCCCCTACAGAAGTAGGACACTAGACAGAAAAAAAGTCTGGCTACACTTATGGGAAGTCCCAGGGGAAATATTCCCTCTCTCTGCTATAGCTACTCAATCTTTTCCTGCCTAGTCAGGCAGTAAGGACCTACTTTCTTGCTGGGATCTCTGGTCCTGGCAATTTTTTCTTTTTGGATAGAAATTTTTCTCCTGTTTTTTTTTCCTGTGAAATCTACAATCAACTTCAGGACTGGGCGACGGGCTGGATAATCTAGACCCAGTGGTCACCCCAGTCTGGCCAGCGAGCGCGCGCCGACCTCAGCTCCGCGCTAGTTAGGCTGCAACATAGCCCCACCAGACGAGGGCTGGCCTGCGAGATAAACACCTAACTAGGTCGCATAGAACCAGGTCTCGGTCTGAGTCGCAGTGTTCCTTCTGCCCGACAGCCCCCCATTTCGATGTTCTGTCTGGAGCGGTGCCCGCCCAGTTCCTGGTATGGTAAGTAGTTGTAACCTCTCCCCTTGGAGGGTTTTGGGGTGGTCGGACCCCCAGGTTCCCCTCCTTCCCATCAAGCACCCGCCTTCATCTGTCCCCCATCCTACCCCCCCCCCCCATGTATCTGAAGCTGTGTGGGTGGTCTGGTCCACCTCCAGGGGTTCTAGGCAGGAAGCTATGCTGGCGATGGGAGCGGGGGGGGGGGTTTGGGGTGCGCCGCCAGCGGCCAGACAATCGGATGCCAGGGCCCGCCGTCCTGCCTGGGCCTGGCCTTGAGGCCTAAGGATTCCTCCTGGGTCCCTGGGAGCCTCGTGGTGCCACCGTTTTGTTGTAGCCTGTGTGCTCAAGGCACTGCAGCCAGGTTTGTGTGGTCTGGTGGTCATTTTGTGGTGGTTTGATATTGCAAATAGCGGCGGCCATGACTGTGGAGCCCTTTGGGCGGCGATTTTGGTGGTGGGAACCCCCCTCATCCCCTGGTGCTGACTCCTGGATCTTTTCACTTCCTGATCGCCGCACATGGACTGCAGATTATCCTGGTTGCTGCAGGTGCCTGTTTCTGCTGGGTGGTGATTCTGGTGGGGACCCCTCCCTCTCTGCTGAGGATCACTTGGTGCTTTGTGCCTAGCAACTGGGTGGTGCTGCCAGCGCGGAGGGGGTTGTCCCTTTGCAGTGTTTTACACTTTTTGTGGGGTCCCCCTGGTGACTCATGGAGTCTTTGGAGCACATCTCCCCACCTGATCCATCGATGCACTGATGGCGGTCCTGGAGTCCTTTGTTTCCCGGGTGGGAGTGGTTTTTGGGCGACGGGCTAGAAAAAAAGCACCCCCCGCCTTCCTTTGCCTCATTAGATGCTGAATTTGATTTCGGCCACCAGGGACGTGGGTCTCCCTGCTGGGTCTGTGACCATGCGCCCGGAATTCTCAGATAGTGAGGCTGATTCCTCCACATCTACAACCGTGCACGGTTGTAGCACTGATTGTATCTGTGCATGAGACCTTAAAAATGGAGGACGAATCTGCAGCTGGCCATGAGTACTATCAAGAGTCTTCTTTTAAGGGCCCTTGGACACACACTCCTTGGTGAGTAGTTTTCTTCAAGGAGTTAGGCACTTGGCCCTTCCAGTGTGGTGTCCATTGCCGCCCTGGGACCTGAATTTGGTGCTCTCAGTCCTTCAGAAGCCTCCTTTTGAGAATCTTCGGGAGATTCCCCTGCTTACGCTGTCCCAGAAGTTGGCCTTCTTGGTGGCTATTACTTCTGTGCGCAGGGTGTCGGAATTGGTGGCTTTATCCTGTCGTTCACCTTACTTTGTGGTTCACAGAGATAAGGTGGTTCTTCATCCCTGTCAGTCATTACTTCCAAAGGTTTTCTCTGGTTTTCATTTGAATGAAGACATTGTGTTGCCTTCCCTGTGCCCCAGGCCAAAACATCCAAAGGAAATTGCTGTGCATGTCTTGGATGTGGTCACCAGGCGTCAGTGATGCAGGTTTGCAAGGCGGCCACCTGGTCATTGGTGCACACTTTCACAAAATTTTATTAAGTGGATGTGTTGGCATCTGCGGATGCTTCCTTTGGCCGCAAGGTTTTGCAGGTTGCGGTTTAGAGCAGGGGTGTCAAACTCAATTTCATTGGGCCGCATCAGCATTATGGTTTCCCTCAAAGGGCCGGTTATATCTGTAAGATTAGATGTCCAGAGCACCCCACGCCCCCTTACATGAGATGTCAAGACCCCCCCACCATCAGAAGTTAAGAGTTCCCCACCCTTCCTTACATCACAATGCACCCCCTTATCTTGTGCTACTGCCAGGAAGAAGATGCGGTGGATCAGGGAAGAAGAAATTGCAAGGTCTGGAGGACGACCAGAGGAGGGCTGGAGTCAGCTTCCAGAGTCTGCTGAATGCTGAGTCCAGGGGAGTCAAAGGCAAGGTGGTGTTGCGGCTTCACAGAGAGGTGCAGGATCTGTAGGAGGAGTTCTGCCCTCCTCTCTGCTGCAGACTGCTAAAAAGGGGGGCGGGGGGTGGGCAAAGACGAGCCTTTCTGCAGCAGCACAGAGAAGGACAGGATCTGGCAAAGGAGTTCTGTCCTCTCTGCTGCCGGCTACTGAGACAAGGGGGGTGCTGCAGCTGTAGGAGAGGTGCGAGGGCCACATCAAATGGCCTGGGGGGCCGCATTCGGCCCGCGGGCCTTGTGTTTGACACCTGTGGTTTAGAGGACCTGGTCCTCTTTGAGGTTGTATTGCGTTTTTTCAGGTAAGCTCCAGTTGGTTTGGTTGAGCTCCTGTTTACCCGGTTGGCTTTAGTTAGCCTTGGGAATTTATTTTTTCGCTATTCCCACCCCTCATGTTTAACACTGCTTTGGGATGTCCCAATGGTTAAGAATATCAGGAGCTGTGTCCGTCAATGAACGAAAAAGAGAAAATTGGATTTTTGACTTACCATAAAATCCATTTCTCTGATGTTCATTGACAGACACAGCACCCACCCCTCTGTGGTGTTGTATTCTTCTGACACTGCTTGTAACAAAACTGAGTACCTCTAGCAGAGAGAGGGAGTATATCCCCTGGGACTGCCTATAGGCGTAGCTAGACGTTTTTTTCTGCCTAGTGTCCTACTCCTGTAGGGGGCAGTATAACCCAATGGTTAAGAATATCAGGAGCTGTGTTCGTCAATGAACATCAGAGAAATGGATTTTACGGTACGTCAAAAATCCCATTTTTATTCACAATAGAAAATTTTTAAACTGAGAAAATTTACCATTTTAAGAAAAAAAAAAAAAAAGGTAATTTTAAAATTGATGGCAGCAACACATCTCAAAAAGTTGGGACAGGACAATGTTTACCACGGTGTAGCATCCCCTCTTCTTTTGACAACGCGCTGTAAACATCTGGGAACTGAGACCAGTTGCTGGAGTTTTGGGAGAACAATGTTGTCCCTTTCTTGCCTGATATAGGATTCAAACTGCTCAACAGTTCTGGGTCTTTGCTGTATTGTTCATTTGAAGATGTGCCAAATATTTTCAATTGATAAAAGGTCTGGGCTGCAGACAGGCCAGTTAAGCCAAACTATTGTCTCGATACAGAATGCAGTTTAGCAATGTCCTGATAAAAATATGCAAGGCCTTCACTGAAAATGGATTTAAGCATATGGATGAGGAATTGGCTGCACTTTCGTAAGATTACTTTTTTAATTTCAAAAAATGTTTATTCAGGAGAAAATAAACGCGTTTCACACGACTTGCGTGCTTGGTCAAAAAGATGGTTTTGACAAAGCATACAAGTCGTGTGAAACGTGTCAACCCTTTCTCCCCTGCTGCAAGCCTTATACCGTCTGTGTTTATTTTATTTATTTTCTCCTGAATAAACATTTTTTTAAATTGCATCTTACGGGAGTATAGGCAATTCCTCATCCATTCATCCATGATTTTCTGCAGCAGTGGCAGGGCATGCACCTCGGGCTTGGATGTTTGTTAACTTTCAGCCCAGCAGACTCACCTGGAGCAGCGTTACCTGCATCGGATGGAAGCATATGCTGCTCTAAAACCAGGATATATCTTTCAGAAATGACGGTGCCTTTTCAGATGTGCAAGCTGCCCATTCCATGCGTACTAACGCATCCCCATACCACCAGAAACGCAGGCTTCTAAAGTGAGTGCTGATAACAAGCTGGAAGGTCCCTGTCCTGTCTTACTTTGCCAGCTTTTTATTGCCCTGCCCCAACTTTCTTGAGACATGTTGCTGTCATCAATTTCAAAATTACCTAATTTTTTTTTCTTACATTTTTACAATTTAAACATTTGGTATATTTTCTGTTTTCTATTGTGAATAAACTATGGGTTTATAAGACTTGCAAATTATTGCATTCTGTTTTTGTGTAGATTTTACACAGCATTCCTAACTTTTTCGGAATGGAGATTGTTCTTTTTTACCACTTACCTATCAGGTTTTACTATTATTATTAATATTTTGTTGGGTTCATAAGGTTGGTTGTTTTCAGCACTATTTTAGGTATTTATAGGATTTAATTTTTTTCTATTTTTCAAAATAGAAAACTAGCAAGTACTTATAAATACGTTTCTGAATCCCACTGTAGTTCAAATTAACAATGCTCTGTCAAAGGAACACATTCCAAAGAGATGAACACTAGCCCAGGTAAGTACGGCCTTTCTAGCATACAAAAGCCCCATAAGCACTCTATGCAAGGTCCAATTTTTAAAAGTGTAATGCTTTCTCCCCCTTCCCCGCCTTGCTGAAAGTATATAAAAAAAAAAACAAAAAAACTTGTCATCCTGTTGACGAGATCCTGATGAATGCTGAGTACTCCAAGTCTCATATTGCTGAAGTGTCTTCGTCTATACTCTACGTTCCCCAGATCTCACCCTAAGGAGGATGATGTCCCCCTCTACACTTTTAATCAGTGAGGAGTGCATTTTGCAAGGTCCACTTTAATTATTGACAAATGCGACAGAAAAAAGTGCTGACAATTAATTATCCTTAAATTATAAGTTTACCTTTTGTAAAAAATAAATAAATAAATAAATGCATATCTTTAAGCCCCCGTTCACATAGGGGCGACGCTACTTCGAAGCGGCCGCCACGGACTTCATAACATTCAAGTCTATGGCGGTCGCCCCAAAGAAGCTCCGGACCCTTTTTCTAGGTCGGAGCGACTTGTGTCGCTCCTATTAGAACGGGTCCGCAGCTTCCCTATGGGAGGCGACCTGCGGCGACCTGTGAGGCGACCAGGTCGCCTCACAGGTCGCCCTAGTGTGAACCGGCACTTACAGGCTAACAGAAATGTGCATTTATTATTATTTTTTTTTTTTTACACTGCAGCCTGTAAAGCATTGCACCTGCGATTGGCAGATTGTGGATGTAATGCCAGGATCCTGCAAACTCTCAGTCAGCTGTCTTCATGTGCCTCCCATATGGGAAGACAGTTACTGAGAGTCTCCAGGATAAAATGTATATATAGCCTAAAGCAGGATAATAAAATAGGAGTTTCAGGGCTTCAAAAAAATAATAAACATAAAGTAGAAATTCAGTGTGCAAGATTTGTCAATGTGAAAGGATTGGCCAAGGGCCTGAATACTTCTAAAAGGTAAAATACATTCCTGTGAACAGCAATCATTTTCCCTAGTTAGAAAGTCTTCAGGATTCAATTATCTGCTGTATGTTGCCATCAAGTGGTCAAACAGCAAACTGCATCTTTTTCTGTTACATTTTAAACCTCACACATACATAAATACAAAGAATGCATTAATTTCCTATGCCTTAAAACAGAAGTCCTGACTACAGCTTCTAAAATGACTGACAAGACAGGAGGTGTCAAGTACAGCCTGGTCTAAAAGATAAGCACTGCAAGCAAGGCCATACCCAATTCATCAAGTACACAGACTCTGGCCTTAGGTTACAACACACAGAGCTTGCTTTTAACTATGTTGTTGGGGAGGGGGTTTGTAGTTCACCTAAATATTTAACCAATCTACTCTTGATATACAAAAACAGTTTTGCAAGTTTGTATATCTTGCAGGTTCCTGCTATATCTTTTAGTTACTAAACCTTCCTGGATGGTTTACCTTGGACTGCAGACACTAATTGTTTGTGCTCTCCCCCCACTCTGCATCTTTCTACAGTAGATGCACGCTGCATCTTTCTTTTTTCAGATACCCCAATTACCCTCCAAAATGAAAATATATTTGTAGACAAATTGGCGTCCAACCAGACAGGTTCTTGTGAGTGTGGCAGGGACATTGGGATTTAAACTCCTCTTAGGTAGGGCCTGTACCAATGGTTTCGCAAGCACTTTATAACTATGGGAAACAAAAAAACAAACGGGACTTAACTTCGAACTGGGAATATTGTTTTATGGAGTTCAACTCCAGTAACCCGATGATATGCTGTTCATTTACGCATACCAGGTCCCCAGCTAAATGCATGAAGATTATCTGTGTGTGGGACCCTGGAAGGTGCCCAGGATACTCTAAAGGAATTTTTAATTATACCTGTTGTTCCAGATACTTTTGAACAGGTCCAGTGCTTCTCGTAGTCTGTTTGTGTTATTATCTTCCCGTATGACCATATTGTAACTGCTACTGGCAACTACAAAAATGATAGCTGTGACATCTAGAAGAGAAGGCAGAAAAGACATATTTTGTAATTTACTAGTATCATTTAAATAAAGCAAATCAAGTGTCTACATCTTTTAAAGTGCACTCATTAGTTCTGAGCACCACAGATGTCTTGGAAGTTAAAAAGTACTCCAAATTTTGAGCAAACGCTACACAAATGAGTTTTGTTGATAATGCACTGTCATATGAAAGTAATAAAATTATCACTGCTAAAAATTAATTTACAAGTAAATTACTAGAAGTATAAAGTATACTATATTTAATAAGCCTCTATATATTTAATAAAAAAAGTCCTAAAATTAAAATATGTATCTTTCACCTAAGCAGGACATGCTGCTATTTAAAACAATTCACTGTACACACAAAACATCTATCCTTTTCTACAATATTGTCCAGCCTCAAGAACTAGTGCCAAGGAATTTAAGATCTACATAAATGTACAATCAGCTGCATGAAAACATGGTAAGCACTTAGAAAATTTCTGGATTGATGCATAGATGTCTTCTACACACGGTTATTTGCACTTTATCTTATTCATAACAACAACCCAATTAGTTTGATTTTACAGACTCGCACAACATTTTACATATGTCAGTAAAAGAGTCGGGTATTTCAGTAAATTCAGGTGTGTCTGGGCAATGAGCTAAAGCTGGAGAGCGCTTTGTCATTACAAATAAATAATATATTCTGACCACTAGATGGAGAACTAGTCCTGTCCTGAAACATACATAAGAGCACTAAACAATAATACACCAGTTACACATTGTACAAAAAGATTGCACAACTGATAAAAGTTACCATAGAGAAAGGGGGACTCAAAGAAAATGTCTAATCAAACTGAACCATACAGTGACCAAATACAGAGGAAATGGATTTTCTGACTTACCTTAACCACTTAAGGACCAAGCCTATTTTTGACACGTTATTTACAAGTTAAAATCAGTATTTTTAGCTAGAAAATTACTTAGAACCCCCAAACATTATATATATTTTTTTTAGCAAACTCTCTGGAGAATAAAATGGCGGTCATTGCAATATTTTTTTGTCACGCTGTATTTGCACAGCGGTCTTTGAAACCCAATTTTTTGAGAAAAAATGCATTTCACTGCATTTTAAAAGACTAAACAGTAAAGTTAGCCCAATTTTTTGGTTTATTGTGAAAGATGATGTCACGCCGAGTAAATGGATACCGAATATGTTACGGTTTCAAATTTCGCACACTCGTGGAATGGCAACTACGGTACTTAAAAATCTCCATAGACGACGCTTTAAAATTTTTTAACGGTTACCACTTTAGAGTAACAGTAGTTCTTTTTTTTTTAGAATTATTGCTCTCACTCTGGCAATCGAGGCGACACCTCACATGTGTGGTTTGAACACCGTTTCCATTTGCAGGCGTGACTAACGTATGCGTTTTCTTTCGTGCGTGAGCATACGGCGACAGGGGCACTTTAATTTTTTTTTCCCTATTTTATTATTTTTAGCATTGTTTTTTAAATAAATAAAAAAAATCTGAATACCTTTATGACTGATGTAAACATCCCTTGTGACAGTAATAGGCAGTGACAGGTACTCTTTATGGAGGGATCGGTGGTCTAAAAGTCCCCGGACCCCTCTACTGCACTTCAAAGTATTCAAAATGCTGAAAACTGCATTTTTGAATACTGACAGTTTTTCAAATTTGGCGCAGTTAGCCACCAAGAGGCACTAAACAGGAAAATGACGTCATGACGCAACTTCTGGGTTACTACATTGGAGACCCGATCAAAGGGACTCCAACCAGCTGGCGGTCATGTCGGCTGGTTGCTCGGGTCTCCCAGTGGGACGGGAGACCCGGGCAGAGCCACGGAAGGCGGCGGAGGGGGGTTTGGGACGTCCCCTCCCGCTCACTGATACAACGGCCGAGTGGCTCTTGAACCGCATCCGCTGTTATCTTTTGAAAGCCAACCGCTGGCTCTAAAGAACGGTACCGGGATGATGCCTGTGGCTGCAGGCATCATCCCGGTATAACCACTTCTCAGAGCCAAGGTACAGGTACATCGATTCGCGGGAAGTGGTTACAGGTTGTACCTTAAAATGTTCCACTGCCTGTTCCTCCCTCTTACCCCCAAATACTTACCTGAGCCCTCTCTTTATCCAGTGCCCATCTGCATAAACGCTGGTCCCTGTTCCTGGTCTCACAAGATAGACTGAGAGCAACAGGAGCCATTGGCTCCAGCTGCTGTTAGTCAAATACTGTAGGAGAGCAGGGGATGGGGCTGAGCCTCGCTGTATGTTTGACTATGCAAGCCTGGCTCTGGAGAGCGCCTGAACATAGCAAGCACAGGGCTTGCTATAGGAGGAGTGGACAACACCGGTGGGGGGACCCCAGAAGAGGAAGTAAAGGGCCCCACTCTGTGCAATACCATTGCACAAAACAGATAAGTATAAACCTTTTTTATTTAGGAAACAAAATTACTTTACAATCACTTCTAAACGCTGTGAGTACATTATAAATCATAGGAGTACATTATGGAGTACATGAGAAGTAGTCAGGTACAAAGTGATATGCAGCTGCCTTCAGGAGATTGGACACTGGCAAATGAGAGCTCTAAAGATAGTTTAGAATAACCCCCTTCATCTCTTAGCATGCCTTCATTTTCTAGCAAGCAAAAATATGAGTGGATCATAAGAAACAGAAGAGGGTCCCATGACCTATTCCAAAAAATAGATTTTTATGGTAATTAAAAAATCCCATTTTGTTAATTGTATAATATGGGACACAAGAGAAATAGTCAGGTACATAGGGGTGTCCATAAGTAGCCCCGAGGGGTGGATCACACATAAATGAAGGCCAATGGGCCTACAAAAAACAACAGAATATTGGGGGGAGGGGGGCTCAAGAGATTAAACAGCTGCCTGAGAAACCTTATGAATGAAACCATCAGCCAAGGGCCTGGACATCCATTCACCTAAACCTGTGCACAGAAGACCAGGTGGCAACCTTTCAAATCTGATATTGAAAAGCAAAAGAGGCACTAACTGACCTAGATGAGTGTGCTTTAACAGGAAAAGAACAGACCTCGTCCCTGAGAAAAAAGGCTTGAATGAAAAATTGTGCTTCTTAACTGCTTGTGGGCCAGCCGCCGTAGTTTTACTGCGGCAGGTCGGCTCTGTGCCGTGAATACGACGCTTCATGGGACCACTAGTGGGGGGGTGGGGGGGTGGGGGGCGGGGGCGCCTAAAATGATGAAAAAATTTGGTTTTTAAATTTTTTTTTCATTGGGAATGTTATATAGCATTAAGTAAAAAATGTTTTTTTTTTCCTCAAAATTGTCACTCTTTTCTTGTTTATAGAGCAAAAAATAAAGACCGCAGAGGTGATCAAATACCACCAAAATAAAGCTCTATTTTGGGAAAAAAAGGACGTCAATTTTATTTGGGTACAGCGTTGCACAACCGTGCAATTGTCAGTTAAATTAACGCAGTCCTATATCGCAAAAAATGGCCTGGTCATTATGGGGGTAAATCCTTCCGGTCCAGAAGTGGTTAAGGAAACCTTCAGAAAGTACAAACAAAGTTGGACTGTCATAGGGAAGCTCTATCTGAGAGATCATTTTAAAACAGTACGTACTACATCCAGACAAGGCAGGAGAATCTCCTGAATGTTTTGGAACCCGAAAGAGAGATGGTAGGATTAAGGTAGAAGGATGAAACTACCTTGGTAAGAAAAAAGGCTTTGGGACTCTGAACAACCTAGTCTTAGTGTAGCACAAGAAAGATTTAATAACAGGATAAGGCCACAAATTCAGAACTTCTCCACATGGAATTAATGCAATGAGAAAAGCAACAATAAAAGAAATGGTAGACAGTGGATTATCCTATGAGGCTTAAAGATTGCGATCTCATGGATTCGCTGGGAAACGCACAGGAAGAACAACGTGAGTGACACCCTGTATGAAGACCTTCACTAAGGAGTTAGAAGCAAGCAGTCTCTGGAAAAAAAAAAACACCAAGGCTGAGATTTCACCCTCGATAGTACTCAAGGCCAAAAGCTGATCCACACCAGACCAGAGAAAAAACGGGATTTATCCCATCGAGTCCTTTTGGGGATTAAATTGTTTGTCTTGCACCAAGAGAAAGATGCTTTCTAGGTACAATGGTACGTTACTGGAAGTCGATTTCCTAGCTTTCAAGAGCATAGGGATAACTAACTCTAACATACCCCTGTCCCTCAGAACCTGGGCTTCAACAGGACTTCATTGCCAGTGATCTGAGAAGCAAGGTGGCAAATCAATCCTTAGGGCAGAAGACCCAGACAAACTGGAAGGGCCCACGGAGTGCCTGCCAGGAGTCTAACAAGGTCCAAGTACTATGTCCTTCAGGGCCAATTCATTCATTGCAATGATAATCAGGGGAATGCCCTACATCTCCGATTTTTGAAGTAGATGAGAAAGAACCTTCAGAGCAGGGAAGGCATAGATTAGACTGAATTGATCCCACAGATCCTTGGACCTTGGGACCATCTTGGTCAGTTTGCAGTTTGTTAAACCTGGAAGCCAAGGGGTTCCACCTGCGACATAGGTTTTTAAACATCTCAAAGTGAAGAGACCAGACATTGATGACTGGGAAAGTCTGCATGCCAACTGTCCATGCCTAGGCGTGAATGGCAGACCGGGCTAGAACGTGATATTCTGCCCAAGCCAGAATTTGGTTGGCTTCTCGTTCAGCTGTGAGACTTCTAGTTCCCCCTTCATTGTTGATGTATGCAACAGCTGTGGTATTGAACAACTGAATCTGGGGTGGATGATCTTGCAGTGGAAAGGTCCAGGATTGCAGAACAACCAAATTTCCCTGAGCTCTAGAATACTGACTGGGAGAAAAGCTTTTCCTGGGGACAAAGCCTTGTATTGAGAGGGTATCAAAGACTTCTCCCCAGCCTGTCCTGAAAGCCATCCAGACTGTTGGGAGGAAGGGCTCTCCCAACTCCAATGCTGTGACCTACTATGTCAGGACAAGCATGATACTGCGGGTCACGTGACTGAGCTCTTGTCCCATGCAGCCGGCATGTTGAGTTGCAACAGTCTGAAGTGGAGTCTGGACTGAGGGAGCGGAGGGTCCTGGAGTCCAACTGAGGAAGCAAAGGGTTTTGATTTTGTTCTTAGGGAGGAACATTAAACAGACCAAAGGGGAGGGCGAAAAATTGGTAATGCAAGCCCACAGCAAAACAGTACACCTTGGTGCATCAGGAACATGCAAGAAGTCATCACTATTGTCTACAGAGACTAGGAGGGCTCCTCCCTTTAGATCCAGGACAGATGTCCCTATTCGGCTTGGAAACGGTGAAAAGAGCAATGTGCAGGTCTTCCAATCTCTGCAGGGACATTGGTAGATGTGACAACATGAAGCAGGGTGGAGGTAGAGACCAATATTCCAGCTTGTAGCCTCTAGATACCATTTCCTGGATCCAAACATTTTAAACATCTTAAAAACCAAATGGCTGCAAAGGCCATCTTTGAAAACTGGGGGCGTCCCTCATTCAGAGGAGGACTTGTTTGTGTAACTGGAGGACTTGGGGGGTCCAGGCCCTACGATGGAACAGAGTTCATGCTTTGCCTTGGAGGCCTGGGAGAAACCAAAGTAACTCTTCTTAGGCTCAGAAGAAGGAGGTTTCTCTGAAGGAGATTTCACTTTCTTTTTCTGGGAAAAAAAATAATTATTTTCTCAGTGACCTCTTTGATAAAATTGTCCAGGGATTTGCCAATGAGGCATTCCCCATCAAAGAACACACGCAAGAGTAGCTTCTTACACTGACCATTCTCAGACCAACATGTACGCCAGAGGATTCTCCCTAAGTGTACTGAAAAGAGTCCCATTCTGGATATTTGACAAATAATATCCCCTAGCCCATTAATGCAATAGAGCAGGAGCATAGGCAAGAGTTCCAGTTGTTGGAGGACACAAGGATCATTTAGGATAAAACCAGGATTTCGAGACATGTCCTTGGACTGCTAAAGTCTGGCAGACTGACAAGGCTGCAAAGGCAGGTTGCAGGGCAGGGCCTGCAAATTAAAACAAGACTTCCAGCCTTTTACTCACAGGGTCTTTAAGACTGGGTTGTCTTTCACAAGGACAGTTTAAATCTTGTTAAGACATCAGATAGCTGGGTCAACAACAAGGACAAACCACTATGTTAGGAACTCCCAAAGGGCTTGGGAGGGGTGAAAACTACCAGTAAGACAGTTCCTGTGTGGTCCTTTGGACTTAAAGTATTGTGAGCTTCAGACATTTTTCTTTTGCATATAAAGTTGGTGACCTTATGTTGTACTGAAATGATGTGGTATGACCCGAAACAGGCTGCTCCTGCAAGACAACCTAAAATAGTCATGAACTAAAACAGCCTTTGTATATTGAAAGGGGCAAAAAAATGCTTCCTAACCTCTGGAGCTGTCTAAAATCAGTTACAGAAAGAATGCAAGTGGAAAAATTGCCAACATAGAAGTTCCCACAGTAAGGGTTATATACTTTTCAATCAAGAACTTTGATTCATTTATAGGTTTATATAGCACCAAAATGCATCCAGCATTTTGCACTGCCTTGTCTTTATTATGATTAAGATGAGGGTCAAATCACAGTAGAAGACGATTACTGCACAAAATATTCACACTTGTGTGTTATAACCATATGCAGCCTCTTTGCTAAAAACTTTGTGGGGAATTTAAAGTAATATTAAAGGCAATTTTATTTAACAAGAGAAATAAAAATTACAAACAGGTTTTACTTACCTGCACTATGCAGTCATTTTGCACTGAGCAGCCCTGATCCTCTTCTCAGGTCCCCTGCCGGCGCTCCTTGCCCCTCTCTCTTGCCAAATGCCCCCAGATCAAGCAGCTTGCAATGGGGGCACCCAAGCATGCTCACTCCTGAACCACTGCTCTGCGTCTCCATTCATACACAGAGCCGCAGCTCAATGGCTCCCCCTCTCTCTCCTCATTGGCTCACTGGTTGTGATTAATGTGGTCTCAGCCAATGAGGAGGGAGAGTCCCCGGAGAGCCGAGGTTCTCGTACAAATTGCTGAATCGCAATGGGGGATCAAGTATTAGGGTAAATAAGGTTACACCTTCATGCATAAAATGCATGAAGGTAAAAAACCATGAGCCTTTAGAATCACTTTAAAGACCAAACTGTATGATCAATATCACTGTAATCTTCAGCCATGTATAGGAAGGGCCATGAAATAGTAAACAACTGATCGGAGATTCCCAGGCTCAAATCAATGCCTCACTGACTTCTGTCATTTTCATCCATGTATAACTATGGCACTTTGTAAATTTTATGGATGAAGAATCGGATGTGTAGTTTAAGCTTTGTTCTCTATGAAATCAGATGTAATCTTACCATTAAAACATTGGATCCACTTTCTTCTCTCATCTCTTTGCCCTCCTACATCAAACATACTGTAAAAAAAAAAAAGAAGGATTATCATCATTAGAAAGAAAGAACAGTCAATGTTCTAGGATACCTGTGCCTTTGTCAATTATTTGTGGTGTACATAACAATAAAATAATAACTACTATTTTGTGGGTACAGATTAGCGTAAATCAGATTGGATGCTGTGGATATCACGCCTTCATGTGATGTTTGTTTGTTTCCTATGTTGTTACCAAAAATCTCTCATTGGCATCTATAATGGCAATAAGTGAATGGGCCTCTACTATAAAAAGACCTGAATTATTGAACCATCAACTGTCTGGAAATCATTGAACAAAGTCAGCATTATAAAAAAATGATGGGAAATAAACATGAAGGTCAGATTTAGCAGTATAAAGTGACAGTAGAATGTAGAACAGCCCACATATCCATTTTGCTGAAATCATTTGAATGATATCTTTTAAATTCAGAAGTTTAGATATGTTTTTGTTTCATGCATAATTACATTGGTCCAGCCTGGCTGATCCCTGTAGAAGCTGGAAATCGCTGTAGTAGGTTACAGCTACCACAGTGATCACCTCTCGCTTCCAGGTCCCATGCTTTGAGGCTGCCCTGCTGCTTCGTGAACTCGGGGGAGGGGGTCACTTGAAAGGCACAGACACGATTCAGAGAACACTTTGCACCTTCTTAATCAATGCAAAGCGTTCTCTGATTGGATGAGATGGAGAGGTGGGGCAGTGACTTCTTCCCATCTAAAACTAGGACCAATGTTTTGGGTAAAGTTTCACTTAAAGTTTTAAGAGCAACATGTATGGTTTCTTTCTTGTATTCTAAACATAATAAAAAAATTAAACACGAAAAAAAACCTAACTGCAATACAAGCTTACTTATTGGAAAATCTTACTTTGGGAATGCATTCAAGAAAGGTTTACTTACTGGAAATTAACTTTGTCTACTTGAAATCGCGTTTCAAAAATCCCTGATGTCAAAACTCTGCATCTTAATAAGTCCTGTAAAGATTAAAACTGGTCACAAACAAGTTTTTAAAGCACAACATCTTACAGACTTGTATAATAATGAATATTATAAAGAGGACCCTTCGTTGGGGGGGGGGAGGGTTACCATTCTCTGATTCTTCAGTGGTTGGAACAGAAACTGGGGCTTAAAAAGGAGTCGGAGTAATCAGAAGTGGGGAACAAAGCTTTTAACCACTTAAGCCCCGGAAGATTTTACCCCCTTCCTGACCAGGGGGTATTTTGCGATTCAGCACTGCGTGACTTTAACGGACAATTGCGCGGTCGTGCGACGCTGTATCTAAACGAATTTGGCGTCCTTTTTTTCCCACAAACAGAGCTTTCTTTTGGTGGTATTTGATCACCTGTGCAATTTTTTGATCACGCGCTATAAACAAAAAAAGAGCGTAAATTTTGCAAAAATAGCAATATTTTTCAAATTTTTTTATATGAAATTCCCCCCAAAAAAATGTAAAAATCAAAATTTTTTAACATTTTCGGCCAATTTGTTTTATGCTACCTAGGTTTAAAAAAAAAAAAATCGCAAAAAGCGTATTTTGATTGGTTTGCGCAAAAGTTATCGCGTTTACTAACAAAGGGAAAGATTGTCATTTTTGTTGTTTTTTTTTTTTTAACGCGTAATGGCGGCGATCTGCGTTTTTTTTTGCGGTACTGCGACATTGCGGCGGACAGATCGGACCATTGACTGACATTTTTGACACTTTTGGGGTTACCAGTGACATTTCTACAGTAATCAGTGCTATACATATGCACTGTTACTGTAAAAATACACTGGCAGTGAAGGGGTTAACTTTTTTTTGAAAGGGAGGGGCTATGTGTGTCCCTAGGGGCGTGCTTTCTACTGTGATTGGCTGTGGCTTCAGATGTATGAAGAGTGATCAACGGTTCTACATAGTAGAACCGTATGATCATCCTTCATACACAGGGGAGAATGACAGGCAGCTTGTTTACACAAGCCGCCTGACTTTCTCCCTCTCCCCCGCCGATCGCAGAGTGACCGGCGGACATCGGGTCCGCCGGTCACACGCGCGGGGGGGGGGGTCCGTGACCACACGGGAGCGTGCCTCCGGGGGCGCGCGCTCGCTCCCTAGACCCTCACAAGCTAGTGACGTAGCCCTACGTCACTTTGCCTGTGAGGGGCTGACCGCCGACGTAGATCGGCGTTAGGCAGTCGGCAAGTGGTTAAATGTTCAGAGATATGATAGTTACCTTTTCAACATACTGTGCCCCAAAATGAAAGAACTTGAGGGCAATACTTCTAGAATGCATGGCACAAGCATACTGAAATCACTTTAAGGGCCTGTGTCAAAGAGTTTTTGTTAAAGAGAAGGTATGTCTAAAGCTTTTTTGGCCATACTTTTTCTATGGATCACTGGAGTGCAGTTCGTTCTGTTTTCAGCCGACAGTGGGCTAAAGCTTGTTGTTGGCTGACGTCACTCATTCGGTCAAGGCTCGGGAAAGATCCTGATCATATGGTCGGGATCCACTCAGGTACCTGGAGCAATACCTAGCTCAGGCTCTCAGTGATCCGCTGAGAGCCTGAGCCGGCCCCGCCACAGCTCAGCATTCCAGTGAGCGCTGGAGGGGAGAGCAGAGAGCCGCTGACTGCCAGTCACAGCTCTCTGCTGAGAGCGGAGGGGAGAACTGAGCGATCAGTGGTGTTTGATTGCTCAGCTCTCAATGCAGAGCCAGCGGGGGACAGATGCAGCATCCACCTAGGTGATTTTTTTTTTTTATCCTGAATTTCTCTTTTTAAATACAAGTCTAAGGGCTCTTTCACACACTATGTCCGTCAAACGGACTCCACTTTTCTCGGCGGGGGATCGATCCGCCAATCCCCCGCTGAGCAGAAGGATGACAACTGTGTCTCCGCGCTGTGTGCGGAGACACAGCTGTCAGTTCCCCATGCATCTCTATGGGGGAAATCGGATGGGAATGGACCGTCGGTCCGTTCTCATCCGATCCCATCCGATCCGCTGGACGGATGGAAAATAGGGGTTCCATCTGTCCAGAGTTGATGGATCGGATCGGGTCGGATGTCAGCGGACATGTCTCCGCTGACATCCGATGCCCCATAGGAATGCATGGGGGGACCGTTTAGATCCGCCAAAAAAAAACGAACAGGCGGATCTGAACGGTCTGCCTGTGTGAAAGGGGCCTTATAAGGTCTATGAAAATGGAAAACCCACTTGAAACAAATCAGCTGCACCTGATAATGAATTCAGAATAATCTCAGAAGCTTCCCAAACTGCTTCTGTCGACAGAAGCCCAAAGCCCATTGACACAGGCCCTAATGATCTATAAAGAACATTTTTAGGATTCTTACTGTGTCAGCCACTTTTTACTTTCCAACTTTAAATGATGTAAAACAAATGACAAAAGATACATGAACAAATCATTCTGAAAAGAAAACATTTACATCTAATTCATCTGATGAGGGCCCTTCTAGTGCAAAAGCTTACAGCATTATGAAGGTAGGCTACTTACCTGATCTGTCGGTGTGTAGTCATTTTGTCTGACGTGCTCAATTCTATCTAGAAAGCTAAAAACAGAAGAGGAATTGCGGTCAGTGCAAAAGTGACATGATCCAATACTGCCGGCTGCTTTAGTAGTATATTGCTATAAGGTCTCTTGCACAGGAACATCATTTACAGAATATAACCGTTTATTTTTACTCTCACTCTCTCTGCTAGCAAGATCCTGTATATAAAACATCAGTAAAGTCCTTTTGTATACAGGCATGTAAACATACACACGCACATGTAACATTCGTCATTGTCTTCTAGGTGCCAGTGTTGCAATTTATACATATATGCTCATATATACACTATATTGTCAAAAGTATTGGGACGCCTGCCTTTACACGCACAAGAATATTAATGGCATCCCAGTCTTAGTCTGTAGTGTTCAATATTGAGTTGGCCCACCCTTTGCAGCTATAACAGCTTCAACTCTTCTGGAAAGACTGTCCACAAGGTTTAGGATTGTGTCTATGGTAATGTTTGACAATTCTTCCAGAAGTGCATTTGTGAGGTCAGGTACTGATGTTGGACGAGAAGGCCTGGCTTGCAGTCTCCACTCTAATTCATCCCAAAGTTGTTCCATCAATCAGGTTGAGTTCCTCAACCCCAAACTTGCTCATCCATGTCTTTATGGACCTTGCTTTTTGCACTGGTGCGCAGTCATTTTGGAACAGGAAGGGGCCATCCCCAAACTGTTCCCCCAAAGTTGGGAGCATGAAATGTCTTGGTATGCTGATGCCTTAAGAGTTCCCTTCAAGTAAACTAAGGAGCCAACCCCTGAAAAACAACCCCGCACCATAATCCCCCCTCCACCAAATGATTTGGACCAGTGCACAAAGTAAGGTCCATAAAGACAAGGATGAGCAAGTCTGGGGTGGAGAAATTTGACTGGCTTGCACAGAGTCCTGACCTCAACCTGATAGAATACCTTTGGGATGAATTAGAGTGGAGTCTGCGAGCCAGGCCTTCTCATCTGACATCAGTGCCTGACCTAACAAATGCATTATGGAAGAATAGTAAAACATTCCCATAGACACTCTCCTATACCTTGTGGACAGTCTTCCCAGAAGAATTAAAGTGGTTACAGCTGCAAAGGGTGGGTCAACTCAATATGGAACCCTACGGACTAAGACTGGGATGCCATTAAAGTTCATGTGCATGTAAAGGCAGGCGTCCCAATACTTTTGGTAATAAAGTATACATGCGTGTAAATTATTATTTATTTATTTATTTTACAGCTTTGAACTCATCTGCATTGCTGATCTCTATGCAGTTGTGTGCCTTGTCCCATAGACAACAAGGCCCCTGTGTTTGGATACATACAAAAGGTTATACGACTACAAATGTGGCATTTTTTATTATTTTTTTGCCTGTGTGCAAAGAGGCTGATGTGTTCCCAACGCCAGTATTTAACCACTAGATGGCAGAAGATTACTTCTTCACCACTATGCCATATGCGGCCTCCCTGCACTGCAGCATGACAAGGCTAACTTTCCAGGATACCTATAGGGAAGGCAGTTTCTTATACACAGAGCACTAAACTCTATGGGGGAAGGCAAAAACTGTGCACAGTGAAGGAATAGGGGCACAATAATCTACACAAGCTTAACAGAATTTACACTTTATGAAGTTAACAATTTACTAAACATACGAATAAAGCTTTGTTAGTGTTGGCATCCTGGGATAAGGGAGGTTCTCCTGGAGTTTGCACTCTTGGCACAATCTATGTGACATAGCAGGCTTATCATGGCAGTGAATAACAGATTACTTTTTAAATTAGTTCTCATCAAATATGAAACTCATATTAGCATAAATGTTAGGAAAATTAGATAGTGAGCCACTATCTTTGTGCATTTGTGTCTTCAAATTCAGGTCCTCAGAACTTAAAGTCCAACTAAAGGCAAAACGTTGTTGCCCTCTTACTTCCTGTTTCAGCTATGGGACAGGAAGTGAAGGTAAATCTCCCTACTGGGAAGCACATGGCAAATAGATAACCTTACAGGGGTTATAATCTCACTCTAAAGGCCCGTACACACGTACCGATTGTCGGCCGAAAATGTTCGGCCGCCGAACGATCGGCCGATTTTCGGCTTGTTAGTATGATGCTTCCGACAGCCGACAGCGCACTTTCGGCCGAACAGAATCTGTCGTGCAAGCATTAAAATTTTTGTATGCCGACACCAGAACGGCCGATTGTTCGCCAGTCAGTACAGATTTCGGCCGACAGACAGCAGATTTGCAAGACTGAGCATGCTCAGAAAAAAAAAAAAAGACAAGGAAAGTTAACCATCACATGACATCACTTCTGCAGTCGGCTGTTGTTGGCCGACAAAATTCGTGTGCCGTCTTTTGCACTTTTCAACAGACAAGACAGCCCTCGGACAAAAGACGGCCGATCGTTTGGCCGACGATCGGTACGTGTGTACGGGGCTTTACGTTCTACTTTTTTGTCTTGCTTTATTTTCACCTGTTAATCTGGCCAGGTACACACTTCTTGTCCTCTATCTATGGAGCAGCAACGGAGCCACCCTTGGATCCACACAAGCAGTGTCTGGAAGGAATTGTTAGATGAACTAGTAGATTTAGATGGACTTTACACAAGAAGTTGAAAAAAAAAAAAAAACCCCAGCAGGATCAATAGGTAAAAACTTTTAATGCTGGTGACCGACTATCACATAGGTCATTTACGATTTTCCCTTTAGCACCACTTTAACCAGTACAGAGAGAGTTCTGTTTCTTGACAAAGTCCAATTCAACCTGCCTGCCTGCTTAAACACACTGATGGTTTTGCGATTGCGAAGAGTCGCATTTTGAAAATGCTAGTTTCATAGATGGCATGCTGATTCAGGGTCTCCAGAGCTATTTGAGTCACTGACCCACAAAAAAGTATGAAGATCGGAAGATTTGACTTGACTGGTTACGGCATAATTGTTCCAGATCAAGAATCTTCAGCACTAGCCAGCCCCATAATTCTTTCAGTACAGTATAGTTATAGCATTCCTTTATCAATGGTTCAGATAAGATACAGTGAGGGGAAAAAAAAGTATTTGATCCCCTGCTGATTTTGTATGTTTGCCCACTGACAAAGAAATGTCTTTTCACCCCTTCACAAAACATGACTTAGTACTTTGTGGCAAAACCCTTGTTGGCATTTACAGAGGTCAGACATTTCTTGTAGTTGGCCACCAGGTTCGCACACATCTAACGAGGGTTGTCCCACTCCTCTTTGCAGATCCTCTCCAAGTCATTAAGGTTTGGAGGCCAACGTTTAGTAAGTCGAACCTCCACATATTTAAGGTCTGGAGACTGGCTGGGCCACACCAGGCCCTTAATATTCTTCTTCTTGAGCCACTCCTTTGTTGGCTTGGCCATGTGTTTTGGGTCATTGTCATGCTGGAATACTCACCCATGACACATTTTCAATGCCCTGGCTGAGGGAAGGAGGTTCTCACCCAAGATTTGACGGTACATGGCCCTGTTCATCGTCCCTCTTATGTGGTGAAGTTGTCCTGTTCCCTTAGCAGAAAAGCACCCCCAAAGCATGGTGTTTCCACCTTCATGTTTGACGGTAGAGATGGTGTTCTTGGGGTCATAGGCAGCATTCCTCCTCCTCCTCCAAACACTGCGAGTTGAGTTGATGCCAAAGAGCTGGATTTTGGTCTCATCTGACCACAAACACTTTCACCCAGTTCTCCTCTGAATTATTCTGATGTTTATTAGCAAACTTCAGACAGACATGTACATGTGGTTTCTTGAGCAGGGGAACTTTGCGGGTGCTGCAGGATTACAGTCCTTCACGGCATAGTGTGTTACCAATTGTTTTCTTGTTGACTATGGTCCCAGCTGCCTTGGGATCATTGACCAGATTCTCCCGAGTAGTTCTGGGCTGATTCCTCACCATTCTCATGATCATTAAAACTCCACGAGGTGAGATCTTGCATGGAGCCCCAGACCGAGGGAGATTGACGGTTGTTTTGTGTTTCTTCCATTTGGGAATATTCACACCAACTGTTGTCACCCTCTCACCAAGCTGCTTGGCGGTGGTCTTGTAGCCCATTCCAGCCTTGTGTAGGTCTACAATCTTGTCCCTGACATCCTTGGACAGCTCTATGGTCTTGGCCATGGTGGATAGATTGCTTCTGTGGACAGGTGTCTTTTATACAGGTAACAAGAGAGAGTGTTCCTTATCTCAGCTTATTACCTGTATAGAAGAAACCTGGGAGCTAGAAATCTTGCAGATTGATAGAGGATCGAATACTAATTTCACTCATTAAAATGCTATTCAATTTATAACTTTTTTTGAAATGTGTTTTTCTGGATATTTTTGTTGTTATTCAGTTCCTCGCGGTAAAAATAAACCTACCATTAAAATGATATACTGATCATTTCTTTGTCAGTGGGCAAATGTACAAAATCAGCAGGGGATCAAATACTTTTTTCCCCTCACTGTATGAACTGCATCGGGGGTGCTTTGTTAGTTGGCTGGCTTATTAACCACTTGCCGACCGCCGCACGACTATCTACGTCGGCAGTCAGCCCCTCACAGGCAAACTAACGTAGGGCTATGTTGCTTGCTTGTGAGGGTCTAGGGAGCGAGCGCGCGCCGCCGGAGGCGCGCTCCCGCTCCCGCGTGGTCACGGACCCCCCCGCGCGTGTGACCAGCGGACCCGATGTCCGCCGGCCACTCGGCGATCGGCGGGGGGAGAGGGAGAATGTCAGGCAGCTTGTGTAAACAAGCGACCTGTCATTCTCCTCGCTGTAAAGACACTGATCACATGGATCTACTATGTAGATTCGTTGATCAGTGTCCTTACAGCTCAAGCCACAGCCAATCACAGTAGAAAGCACGCCCCTAGGGACACACACAGCCCCTCCCTCCCAAATAAAGTTAACCCCTTCACTACCAGTGTATTTTTACAGTAACAGTGCATATATATAGCACTGATTACTGTAGAAATGTCACTGGTAACCCCAAAAGTGTCAAAAATGTCAGTCAAGGGTCCGATCTGTCCGCCGCAATGTCGCAGTACCGCAAAAAAAAAATCGCAGATTGCCGCCATTACGCGTTAAAAAAAAAACAACAAAAATGACAAAAATCTTTCCCTTTGTTAGTAAACGCGATAACTTTTGCGCAAACCAATCAAAATACGCTTTTTTCGATTTTTTTTTACCAAACATAGGTAGCATAAAACAAATTGGCCGAAAATGTTAAAAAATTTTGATTTTTACATTTTTTTTGGGGGAATTTCATATAAAAAAATGTGAAAAATATTGCTATTTTTGCAAAATTGACGCTCTTTTTTTGTTTATAGCGCGTGATCAAAAAATCGCACAGGTGATCAAATACCACCAAAAGAAAGCTCTGTTTGTGGGAAAAAAAGGACGCCAAATTCGTTTAGGTACAGCGTCGCACGACCGGGCAATTGTCCGTTAAAGTCACGCAGTGGCGAATCGCAAAATACCCCCTGGTCGGAATGGGGGTAAAATCTTCCGGGGCTTAAGTGGTTAACCTTCATAATGAGAAGGAGCAGTAAAGAACAATCATTGTGGAGCCCTGCAAAGCAGGAAACCGATAGCAAATGCAATAAGCAAATGTGGCTGTCACTATTTTCATATGACTACTTGCCGACCCACCACAGTACTTTTGCTGCGGCGGGGTGGCAGCTACAGGCACTGCGACGTACTGGTTCATCACTGTTTCTGGGCTCCAACCCACCTACTTCCCTGAGATTTGACACAGCAGGAGTTAATCAACAGATCCTGGCCAATCATTCAAGGCTGAGACCTGCTGATTGGCTGTGTCAAATCACAGCCTAGAGCTTTGTGTTGTGTTGGTAAACAACACAAAGCTCCATACAGAGGGAGCAATTACTTTGATTCTTTTCCCTGCTAAGCAGGGAAAATAAATTAATCGATCTGTAGTACAAAGCAGCACACAGTAAACACATTAACACCTGCTAGGCACACAATTACCCATAGATGTTGACATGTTCCCAGCCAGTGTCATTAGTACAGTGACAGTGTATACTTTTGGCACGGAACACTGTATTGGTGTCACTGGTGATGTCTGTGTCAGCATCCACAAAGTGTCAATTAGCATCAGAATGCCCGCCGCACTATTGCAGTCTCGCTATAAGTCGCTGATCGACGCCATTACTAGTATATAAAAAATAAATTAAAAATTTCACAATGTAAACTACTTCTTGTAGATGCTATAACTTTCAGGCAAAACAATTAATATACACTTATTGGTATTTTTAGTTTATCAAAAATATGTAGCAGAGAACATTTTCCTTTTAATTGGATATGTTTTATAGCAGAAAGTAAAAAAATATTGTTTTTACGGTATGTTTTTGTTTATATAATGAAAAAAATTAAAAAGCCAGTGGTGATCAAATACCATCAAAAGAAAGCTCTGTTTGTGGGAAAAATTATATAAATGTCATTTGTGTAAAATGTTGCATGACCAGTGAGTCCCGGTTCACATTTCTGTGATGTGGGAACGCTGCGAATATGCAGCGTGATCCCGCATCGCATCCGCACCTCTGGCAGTTCACACTGCCATATGCGATACGCAGGGGGTGTCAATTAAAAGTTAACGACACCCCCAGTTGCGATTGCATATTGCAGTGCGATCTGTAAGTTCGTACAGAATCGGATCGCACTAGTGTGAACCCCTATGTGATCCGATTCTGCTGCGGAATGAAAAAATGCCTCATGTGCGTGTTTATTGCGGATGCGGTGCGAATTCAGCCATGCAAAGTGTATGGCTGAAATTCGCACCGCACATGAGATCGCATGTAATTTAGGAGCAGTGCGCTCCGAATTACATCCGATCTCCGCAATCGCACAAATGTGAACCGGTACTTAAATTAGCACAGTGCCGAATGGCAAAAAATGGCCTGGTCATGAAGAGGATAAATTCTTTCAGAGGTCATGTGGATAATAACAAACTACAGATAAACAGAATAAAACCCTGTTCACATGTGTGGAGTGTTTTGGATGCTTTGCCATTGAACTCTATATAATATGTGATTTGATGAAAGCACATCAAAGATACAGTAAACAGGATTTTTTTAAACACACTGCACATAAAAAACACACAGTGGTGATTGGGGCTGAACAGTGAATAATTTATTTATTCAATAAAAAACGAAACTTCTATACAGCACCTTTATATGAGGTTTGCTCAGACTAGTGTAAACCATGGTTGGGGTATGAGTTCCACAGCTGGGGAAGCACCACATACCCATCTGTACATCAGGACCACAATAAGAACCGTATAAGTGCCGGTTCACACTTGTGCGGCTGCGGAGATCGCATTTAATTCGGAGCGCACTGCTCCTTCATTACATGCGATCTCATGTGCGGTGCGAATTTCAGCCATACACTTTGTATGGCTGAATTCGCACTGCATCCGCACCAAAGACGCACAGGAGGCATTTTTTAAGCCGCATCAAAATCGGATCGCACAGTGGGTCACACTTGTGCAATCCGATTCTGTGCGTACTTGCAGATCGCACTGCGATATGCAATCAAACTGGGGGTGTCGTTAACTTTTAATTGACACCCCCTGCGTATCGCATATGGTAGTGTGAACTGCCAGATGTGCGGATGCGATGCGGTAACACGCTGTGTATTTGCAGCGTTCCCGCATCGCACAAGTGTGAACCGAGCCTAAAGTAGAGAGAGTTTGGAGAATTCTGATGACAATGTAAACAAACCCTTTCTACAGTAAAGTGTTCTGCAGCCTCAGGTTTTTTTCTTCCACAGGTCAAAACAAGTAAGATTCCAGATTTACCTGAAGTGACAAAAAAAGCTATGCCTCAAAGATTTATGTGGGAAACTGTTAAATCTGGTTTGGATTCGTACACATGTGTCACGGTGTCTAAATATTGACACAGAAAAACTTTAAACAGGGGAATAGCAGTAACGGTGACATAACCGGAGGAAACGGAAACAGTGAAGGGGCTTCATTAATTATATCAACTCTGAGAACGGTTCTCATTCTCCATAATTTACTGCTGGCTTCCTGGTCTCATGTCAAATATTACTATACACATTGGTATCTACCTTATACAGGGGGGTTTTCTATTAACAAATGAAGAAACATGAGGGAGAGGCTTCTATTTACTATAGAGATATAACGGACTACAAAAATCTAAAAAAAAAAAAAAAAAGTTTGATGATATAGTAAGAGCCTAAGAGCCCATCGTACCTAAAAGACTGCATACCAAAAGTGGCAGTGCCCACGTTGTCAGAATAATGTCAGGTGGCTCTAGTGGATAGGACGTGCCTACTGGAAATGCATAGCCAACCATGGCCCGATAACTGCACAAAATGTTCAGGTATCCACAGCTTGCTGCACCACACTGCATTCCAAACGCTCACATGTGAATAGCGCCTTTTATCAAGGGTCCCAATCGCTGCCAAGCACCCCATTTTCCCTGGGTGAATCTAGCTATAAATGTATTCCCTAACTTATACAATTTTCATACAACGGGCAGGGAAAGATGTGTGCAAGATCTCTTAAGAATTGTCGTCACAAAAAAAAAAATTATATATATAAAAAAGAAAAAGAAAAAATGCCCAGGATATTCCCACCACCCACAAATTGTCCTAAAAATGTCAGGGCACCCCCACACCCGTGAATTTGATCACTGGAGCTGACCAGCTTCAAGAAACAGGCAACACTATCTCTAATATATGTATCTATTGTTCTTCTCGTTAGCCCTCAAAAGACACCGCAGGTTGTACCAAAAGGTGAACACAGTTTGTGATTCATAGCATTCATCTAATGTCCATAGTCAAATGCTGAGCATTGGCATAACACGTATTATACAGGAGTAGGTTTGGAAGAGAGGTAATGGTTAAAGGACAATATGAGTACCCAGATGTGTCCCGATAATCACTTTAGATATGTTTTTGTACAAAGGCTAAAATTTCCATGTTTTTTGCATTTGCTGGCCATATTACATTTATCCCAATTGTCATCAGTTTCTCTTACATATTATTTAATTGCTGTATAGTGACGTTTCCAGTCATCTGCTTTCCACAACACCATACATTAAAAGTCATACAGGGTACTTACTGTACTTCCACATACTGATTATTTATATAGATGTCAGTACAATGAAAGAAATAATAGTATTTCCATCATGGTCATTCACCTGGATAGAAATTCATCTGGCAAGACAGATCTGCCATTAATCTTTGTGTTTACTATTCCAATCCCCCATACTCCAGAATAACTTTGGGGCTACTTCATAAATGGGCTTGTCTACTAAACACAATCTCAGTGTGTTTCAAACATGCAGTCCCAATCATATCTTACGTTTCAAAACTAATAGTTTGCCAAAAAAGATTACATAAAAAGGCTGTACATATCTGAAATTCTCAATCACCTTCCATTTTTCCCTCCACTCTCCATGTTCGATCAGTTCATTGATCCAGTATCATGGTGCCACAATTTCCACATGGCCTGTGGAATCTTGCGGTTTTTTATAGCATTAACACATTTTGCTTGCATTACCTTCTCTCAGGATTCCCTAATCTAGAAACGTAACCCTTACCAGTTAACCAAATCCACAAGCTGGTTGTACACTAGTAGAATTGTATTCAAAATGTTTAGTTTTAAGGTATGTCAACGATATTACAAAAACCATGGACACAGGGTGGGTTGGCTTGTCCGAATCTGTATGCTTATTTTACTGATGCGCATGTGCAAGCAATGCAAAACTGGTTGGTGGAAGATGACACAAACACATTGGTGGTGTTGGAGGTGGCGCATCTTGGTTCCTATGGTGGTGTTGGAGGTGGCGCATCTTGGTTCCTATGGTGGTGTTGGAGGTGGCGCATCTTGGTTCCTATGAGGCTTTGTGTAATTTACTGTACAGAGGTTCCTCAGGCCCCCTTACTCACTACCCAGTCCATGAAAACTGTTCTCAAGGTCTGGCAGTTGCAACGCCCTAAAAGGTCCCATCAGTGGTCACCCCACACACTTCTTTGGCTGAACCCCTCCCTACATCAATTCTACATCTTACACAATCCTATTAAACGGGCCTCCAAAGGAATAAGGTATCTTAATCAAATATGTTTCGATGGTGTTCCTAGAACTTTTGACCCCTTAAAATCTCAATACTTCTTCCCTAACTCGTATCTGTTCCAGTAACTTCAATTGTGCCATGCTTTTCACTCGCAATGCTCTAGTCAATCTGTCTCCTTTAGAGTGTCAGGGATGGAGTCTCTGTTGCGGAATGACTCCCTAGTGAAACCTCTCGCTACAATATGCAAAGCTCTTTAACCTACTATACATGATGGACTTGACAATTTTTTACTGTGCTGGCACGAGGAGGTCCCGGAGTTAGACTCCAGGCACTGCGAGGATATTTGGGACTATCCCATGCAACAGTTGGTCTCTGCTAGGGATCGACTGGTAAAATTTAAAATTCTCCATAGAGTTCACTTTACCCCTCAAAAGCTGCGCAAGATTTTCCCCACACATCCATCTAAATGTTGATGTTGTACGGAGAACCCAACTACATTTATACATGTATTCTGGGAATATCCAGTCAGCCAGCTCTTTTGGACAGATGTATCTAAATGCATTTGTTCAGTTACGACTGTTTCGGTGCCATTATCTATGATTATCTGTATACAGGCCCTGGTTTATCTGTTGGCTTTGTCCAAGGCCATGAAAATTTTGCTGGGCTTGCTACTATTCATTGCCTGAAAATCTAGATTACTCAACTGGAAATCCCCTCAGGCCCCTACAGTTGATTTCTGGAAGTCCATAGTCATTAAGATGGTGCCACTATATAAATATACTTATGAGTCTAGAACAGTGATAGTGAACCTTGGCACCCCAGATGTTTAAGAACTACATTTCCCATGATGCTCATGCACTCTTCAGTGTAGTTGAGCATCATAGGAAATGTAGTTCCAAAACATCTGGGGTGCCAAGGTTCACCATCACTGGTCTAGAGGATGCCCCAATAAATTCTCCAAGGTCTGGAAAAGTTGGACCAAATCTTCGGACAAGGTAGCTTCTGTCACCACGCTTCCCTAAAAATCTCTGTATTACTCTCTGGTACAGGAGGCGGACCTTTTCAGAGTGCTGGAGTGCTGTAGGACTTAGCTCTCTACTATATTATTATACTGTATCTTCGGTGAAACACATTTGTTTGCCTTCAGGCATCAGCTGCCATACTAATTGTGTGTTGTGCTATGTGCTGAATGCATTGTGTTTTTTTCCTTTAGGCCTAGGTATGCCCAATAGGCAAGTCCCCTAATGTACATCCTTTATTAATCTTGTTGTCCACTGATGCAGGTCCACACCATTCACGACAAAAGACAGTCGATGACCCGAACAAAAGGAAAAAATCCAGGGCCCCCTGAGACCTTACTGATCCTGATGGTTCCCTCATAAGTAAGCTGCATCCAGGTACAGACATCCATCCTTAAAGCGGAGTTCCGGGCACAGAAACCATTTTTCAACAAACATACCCCCGGGACAGTCAGGGCTAGTACATTCCACAATGGCTAGCCTCTGATCTGTCCCGGTTCGCACTTACCTTTTAGAAGAAATACTCACTTATAAAATTTCTTCCACAGCGTTGCCATCTCTGTTGTGGGCAGCTGAAGCCAGCGCGATCCTCTTCGGCATCCTCTTCCGCGTCTTCTTCTCCCAGAATGCGCCTGCACCGGCCCCTCTCGTCACTTCTGGTGCGGCGCCGCATTCCTCCACAGCTTCTGGGCATGCCCAGAAGCTGTTTAGCGGGGAATTCGGCGTCGCCCCAGAGGTGACGAGCGGGGCCGGCCCCGTCGCATTGATTCCTGGGAGCGATGACGTTCAGCTCCCAGGAATCATCGCAAGACAGGAAGTGACGTCGGAGCCACGGCACAGAGGGAGGAAGTAGAGAATAGGTGAGTATATTCAATCTCCAATTACAAGGTAAGTGAAAAAAAAAAATGCCTAACTATCCAATTCCTTTTCAGGTGAGGGAGACCAAGCGGATGGGCACAAAAAAAAAAGTTTGTTTTTGTGCCCGGAACTCCGCTTTAATTGATCTAGCTCTCTATTATCTACATGCAAAATTGGCGGCAACTGTCTGCCTGTCATTAGTTTAGAGAGCCTGAGCGGCCACTGCTATTTGCATGCCCCGGTCATTCCAGCCAAAAGAATACGCTGACTCTTGCTGCTGGAAACTGGCGTCTGCATTTAAACATCCATGTGAATGTGGCCTTTACCTTCTAATGATATAAATAAAAATGTGTGCAGTTTTCAGTTTCACAGCTAATATCTAAATAACAGGTTGGACACAATGATAATTATAGTATCAGAAAACAAGTTTCAGTTTCTTTACTATGGTGCTATAAATAACACAAAAAGTTTTGCAACTGTGCTTGGAAGCTTGTAGACTTACAGCGTCCAAGTCTTACCTAACTAAAGATCTTTGTAATCCTGGTCTTTTTAAACAGACAGCTGTTCAATGACAGTGAAAGTTTAACATCCCTACCCTGGTGTAAATTAGGAGCACACAGTTTACCAAGACAGGGGGATCTTTCTGACAGTTATAAAAAGCAGATTTAGTGCAGAGAGGCTGTAAATGATAAATGTACATATACATGTACAGACACAGACAAGAAGGCCAAGTGTTCTAAAAATAACTTCAATTGCTTATCCTCCCAAAAAGTGAACTGCATAAACATAGCTGTGCAAACTGATGTACCTGCTCTACATCTTACCACACATGTATAAATAGGACAAGGTTACATTAAGCAGTAATCCTCCCTTCTCAGGCTCTAACCTACCTGTTACTAGAGCTACAATCATATATATATATATATATATATATATATATATATATATATATATATATATATATATACACACTGCTCAAAAATATTAAAGAATCAGAGAATAGCATCAAGTCAACTCCTGGGATATTGATCTGGTCAGTTAAGTAGCAGAGGGGGTTGTTAATCAGTTTCAGCTACTTTGGTGTTAATTAAATTAACAGATTCAATAGATGGGCAACAATGAGACTACCTCCAAAACAGTTTTTAGGGAATCTTTTTCCCTACTCATCTTTTCTGACTGTTTTTCACTAGTTTTGCATTTTGCCTAGGGTCAGTGTCACTACTGGTACCATGAGGCAATACCCGGACCCTATAGAGGTTGCACAGGCAATCCAACTCCCCCAGGATTTCACATCAATATGTGCCATTGCCAGAAGGTTTGCTGTGTCTCCCAGTACAGTCTCAAGAGCATAGAAGAGATTCCAGAAGACAGACAGTTACTCTAGGAGAGCTGGACTTGGCCGTAGAAGGTCCTTAACCCATCAGCAGGACCAGTATCTGCTCCATTGTGCAAGGAGGAACAGGATGAGTACTGCCAGAGCCCTACAAAATGGCCTCCAGCAGGCCACTTGTGTGAATGTCTCTGACCAGACAATCAGAAACAGACCTCATTAGGGTGGCCCGAGAGCCCAACATCCTCCAATGGGCCCTATGCTCACTGCCCGGCACCGGGGAGCTCATTTTGCATTTGCCATTGAACACCAGAATTGGCAGGCCTGCCACTGGCCCCCTGTGCTTTTCACAGATGAGAAGAGGTTCACCCTGAGCATGTGACAGAAGTGAAAGGGTCTAGAGAGGCCGTGGAGAAAATTATGCTGCCTGTAACATTATTTAGCATGACCGGTTTGGTGGTTGGGTCAGTGATGGCCTGGGGAGGCATATGCATGGAGGGACCCACAGACCTCTACAGGCTAGACAATGGAAGCCTGACTGTAATTCAGCATCGAAACAAAATCCTTGGACCCATTGTTAGACCCTAGGGTGGTGCAGTGGGTCCTGGGTTCTTCCTGGTGCATGACAAAGCCCAGCCTCATATGGTGAGAGTATGTTGCCAGTTCCTGGAGAATGAAGGAATTGATACCATTTTCACTTAGGGGTGTACTCACTTTTGTTGCCAGCAGTTTAGACAGTAATGGCTGTGTGTTGAGTTTTTTTGATGGGACAGCAAATTTACACTGTTATACAAGCTGTACATTCACTACTTTACATTATAGCAAAGTGTCATTTCTTCAGTGTTGCCACATGAAAAGATATAAAAAAATATTTACAAAAATGTGAGGGGTGTACTTACTTTTGTGAGATACTGTGCGTGTGTGTGTGTATATTATATATACATATACACACACACACACACACACACACACACACACACACACACACACACTATTACCAAAAGTATTGGGACGCCTGCCTTTACACGCACTTTAACTTTAATGGCATCCCAGTCTTAGTCCGTAGGGTTCAATATTGAGTTTGCCCTCCCTTTGCAGTTATAGCAGCTTCAACTTTTCTAGGAAGACTGTCCACAAGGTTTAGGAGTGTGTCTATGGGAATGTTTGACCATTCTTCCAGAAGTGCATTTGTGAGGTCAGGCACTGATGTTGGAAGTGAAGGCTTGGCTCGCAGTCTCCACTCTAATTCATCCCAAAGGTGTTCTATCGGGTTGAGGTCAGGACTCTGTGCAGGCCAGTCAAGTTTCTCCACCCCTAACTCGCTCATCCATGTCTTTATGGACCTTGCTTGTGCAAAGGTCCAAATCATTTGATGTAGGGGTGGATTATGGTGTGGAGTTGTTTTTCAGGGGCTGGGCTTGGAAAGGAAGGGAACTCTTAAGGCATCAGCATACCAAGACATTTTGGACAATTTCATGCTCCCAAATTTGTGGGAACAGTTTATGGGTGCCCCTTCCTGTTCCAACAGGACTGCGCACCAGTGCAAAAACACGGTCCATAAAGACATGGATGAGCGAGTTTGGGGTGGCTCTAGTACCTCCCAGCACACTTTATTTGGCTCAGTTTCTCACTTGCAGGGAGATCCTATGGGGGTGTTGGCATCCACACTAAACTCAGGGCACCTGCATCTCTCTTGTCCCTATCCTGCACTCAATGGGAGCCACTCAGGAGATCAGATCTGTGGGAGCCACTCAGGAGACAAGCTGTCTCTTGTAAACAGAGAAGCTGGACTTCTAGGTATACAAGTGATAGTGAGGAACTGGGAGCAGTGGGCATGAGCCAGAGGTGGTGGAACGGAATTCCACCAAATACCAGTTGAAAAAAAAAAAGCCCTATATATATATATATATATATATATATATATACACAGTGGGTACGGAAAGTATTCAGACCCCTTACATTTTTCACTCTTTGTTATATTGCAGCCATTTGCTAAAATCATTTAAGTTCATTCTTCTTCCTCATGAATGTACACATAGCACCCCATACTGACAGAAAAACACAGAATTGTTGACATTGTTGCAGATTTATTAAAAAAGAAAAACTGAAATATCACATGGTCCTAAGTATTCAGACCCTTTGCTGTGACACTCATATATTTAACTCAGGTGCTTTCCATTTCTTCTGATCATCCTTTAGATGGTTCTACACCTTCATTTGAGTCCAGCTGTGTTTGATTATACTGATTGGACTTGATTAGGAAAGACACACACCTGTCTATATAAGACCTTCCAGATCACAATGCATGTCAGAGCAAATTAGAATCATGAGGTCAAAGGAACTGCCTGAAGAGCTCAGAGACAGAATTGTGGCAAGGCACAGATCTGGCCAAGGTTACAAAAAGATTTCTGCTGCACTTAAGGTTCCTAAGAGCACAGTGGCCTCCATAATCCTCAAATGGAAGACGTTTGGGACGACCAGAACCCTTCCTAGAGCTGGCCGTCCGGCCAAACTGAGCTATCGGGGAGAAGAGCCTTGGTGAGAGAGGTAAAGAAGAACCCAAAGATCACTGTGGCTTAGCTCCAGAGATGCAGTCAGGAGATGGGAGAAAGTTGTAGAAAGTCAACCATCACTGCAGCCCTCCACCAGTCGGGGCTTTATGGCAGAGTGGCCCGACGGAAGCCTCTCCTCAGTGTAAGACACATGAAAGCCCGCATGGAGTTTGCTAAAAAAAACACCTGAAGGACTCCAAGATGGTGAGAAATAAGATTCTCTGGTCTGATGAGACCAAAATAGAACTTTTTGACCTTAATTCTAAGCGGTATGTGTGGAGAAAACCAGGCACTACTCATCGCCTGTCCAATACAGTCCCAACAGTGAAGCATGATGGTGGCAGCATCATGCTGTGGGGGTGTTTTTCAGCTGCAGGGACAGGATGACTGGTTGCAATCGAGGGAAAGATGAATGCGGCCAAGTACAGGGATATCCTGGACAAAAACCTTCTCCAGAGTGCTCTGGACCTCAGACTGGGCCGAAGGTTTACCTTTTAACAAGACAAAGACCCTAAGCACACAGCTAAAATAACAAAGGAGTGGCCTCACAACAACTCCATGACTGTTCTTGAATGGCCCAGCCAGAGCCCTGACTTAAACCCAATTGAGCATCTCTGGAGAGACCTAAAAATGGCTGTCCACCAACGTTTACCATCCAACCTGACAGAACTGGAGAGGATCTGCAAGGAGGAATGGCAGAGGATCCCCAAATCTAGGTGTGAAAGACTTGTTGCATCTTTCCCAAAAAGACTCCTGGCTGTATTAGATCAAAAGGGGGCTTCTACTAAATACTGAGCAAAGGGTCTGAATACTTAGGACCATGTGATATTTCAGTTTTTCTTTTTTAATAAATCTGCAACAATGTCAACAATTCTGTGTTTTTCTGTCAGTATGGGGTGCTATGTGTACATTCATGAGGAAGAAGAATGAACCTAAATGATTTTAGCAAATGGCTGCAATATAACAAAGAGTGAAAAATTTAAGGGGGTCTGAATACTTTCCGTACCCACTGTATATATATATATATATATATATATATATATATATATATATATATATATATATATATGTACAAAGTAAGTAATCTCAATAGAATTATCAGTCGGAGTAACAAAACAATATATGAAATATAACAACACAGGTATAGCGGAACCCCACTGTACATTCCTATATGTATCATCAATGTAGAACTATATGTTCTATCAATATATCTTGGAACTATTGAAGAAGTCGAACAAAAACAGAGAAGAAAAAAATTGTAAGAAAGAAAAAAGGTAAGAAAAGGGGAATAGATAAGGAAAAAGAGGAGAAAGTAAGGGTCAGTCAAAATTTCGTTGGGTATGGATAAATATTGTATCCATGGATCCCATGTCACCTCAAATTTCTTGGTAGAACTGTGGAGAATACAGGTAAGTCTATCATTAACCATTATCCAGTTAATTTTATTCTTCACATACTCAAGGGGAACCGTCGACTGCTTCCAGTATTTGGCAATAGTTATTCTGGCTGCTAAAAATATATAGGTAATGAGTTTTGTCAATTTTTTGGGGACCTCCTCCGGAAGTTTTTGAAAAAGCACAGGTTTCGGAGATCTACGGATGGTAATCCCCGTCACTGAATGTATCAAAATAAATACTCAAATCCAGAATCTAGTGACTACCGGACATTGCCACCAGACATGATACATTGTACCCATCTAGCCACAATGCCTGAAGCAGATGGGGGATGCAGATGGCTGCATCTACGCAATTCTAGACGGGACTAGATACCAACGTAGAAGTGTTTTACAGTTTGCTTCGATTAATGATGTGTTAATGGATATTTTGAAAAATGCATAGGCTATATCTTGAAAGTCAGATAATCAAAAGGTATATTCAAGTCCCGTTCCCACTGAGACATATAAGGGAGTTTGGTAGTCGGATCAGTAAGAGTGGCATACACCGTAGATAACCGTTCCTGTAAGAAGTTCTTCATTTGACAAGTTAATTCAAAATTTGTAAGTGTAAAGGGTCACTTCAGTAAGTTGAGTTTAGATTGTAAAAGAAATAAGCATATTATATCTGAATAGTTCACTCAAGGGCATTTGTAGCGTATCTTTGAAATATTGTAAAGAGTGTGGTTGGCCGTCATTGAAATAATAACCTATCCTAAAAAGCCCCTTATTAAGCACCATAAAAATGGCATTGGAGTAATTCCCGGAAGGAACTCAGGATAACAAAACAAGGGGGACAGTGGGGTATGTGGAGATGACAGGGGTTTCCGATGTTTTACTTAACCGCCAGGGAGTGGGACAGGATATGGCAAAAAATAGGGGGGGGCGAAGACAGGCAGGAAGCCACATTAGAGAAGCAATGGGATAAAGGTGGCACGGGAGCTTCAATAGAGTCCCAAAGGGGTATAGATCCCTTGGCAGTTGTCAAGGACAGCTGAGTTATTTGGGCAGCCTGATAATAAGCTTGTAAATTAGGGAGGCCAAGTCCACCACTCGGTTTTGAGACATACGTCAGTTTAATAATTCTGGTTTTTTTTTTTTTACCCCAAATAAAACAAAGAACCTTTCAGGACAGCAATCGGTAGAGTTCTAAAATCATAAAGTATTCTGGGTAGAAATGTAATTTTAATAGAGTTAATTCTGCCAAACCAAGATAAGGGATAGTCTGCCCACCGTTGAAGATCTTCCCAAATTCGATGAAAAAGTGGAGGATAATTAGCCCGATAGAGAGTGTAAATAGAAGGAGTCAGTTGGATACCTAGATAAGGAAAGGAATGTAGTGCCCATTGAAAGCAATAAGTGTTGCGTAAAGTCTGCACCATCGAGGGAGGTTAAGAAATATTAAGGGCTATTTTTTTTGCGTGTTCAAGGAAAGTCCTGAGAATTGGGAAAATTGGTTTAACAAAGCCAATAGATTAGATAGGGTAGTTTGAGGACTGGTGACATACATGAGGACATCGTCGGCGAACAAGGAACATTTATGTTCCTGTTGTCCACAATGTATACCATGTATGCTAGGATGTGATCGAATCGACATGGCTAAGGGTTCGATCGCCAATGCAAATAGCAATGGAAAAAATGGACAGCCCTGTTGTGTTCCACGTCAGATAGAAAACAGAAGTGACTTAAAACCCTTAATGGAAACCTGAGCTGACGGATTGCTGTAAAGGTTTTTCAGTAGTAAGATAAAGATAGTCAAATCCAAAGGCTTCTAGAGTGGAAAATAAATAGTCCCAATTTAGGCTTTATGAAGGTCTAGTGAGAGAATGGCAGTGCATAGCCTTCAGGAGTGTGCGTTCTATATACTGTACATATGATCTGAGACATTCTACATACTTTATATCAACTTGTGGCCCATTGTATGCTGGTCACTAATACTTGCAGTAATGCATTCTCCAGGTTGCACATAGTTCTTACAAGCCTTAATTTACCGATCGGAATTAAACTTTCCTTGAGAACTTGAATGTCATTGCTGATGCAGAAATAAAAGATAAGAGAAAAGTGCAGGCTGCTGGAAGAACAGGGGATGAGGTAAGTTAAACTGCTTTTCAATGGTACCCTAGGCAATATGAAGCATTTAACTCCTGCAGTGCAGGGGGGGAGCCCCAATGCAAGAGTAACTACATTTTTTCCCCCAGAGTTTAGCTATAATGCCCAATTCTGGACACAACAAACACACCCTTGTCCCCCCCACACACAGCAAGAATTAAATGCTTATCAAATCTGGGGGGGGGGGGGGGGTGTCACAGAAGAGGCTGTATTGCTTGCCTTCTCCTCGCTCCAGCAGGCTCCCTCAATCTATCTAACAACTGGTACCCAATAGCCTGCTGTTGCAAGCTCGCCCCCTCCACATATAATGCAGGGTTATTAGCCCTGCATCCACTAGGGGGCAATAGGGAGTCGCAGAAAAGTAGAACTAGAGCAGCAGACAGGAAATAGGAGCGTACTGTTGCAATCACCCAAAAGACGGTAAAAAGAGGTATGCTAGGTTAATACTTATGTACAACATAGCATGTGGAAATATTCACATATTACACTTCTAGAAACCACCATCATTCTGAAACACTGTTTAAAGTATGCATAAACCCTAACGATTGACCTCTCTTATTTGCTCTGTTCAGCATGCCCTTGAAAGCATTTCGATATATCTGTTCAAACAAAAAAGAAAAAAAAAAAAACTTAATCCTGCCAGAAATCTTGTGAGATGGTAGCTTTCTGCCCTCCTTACTTCTGTGGTCATCAGTTAGCACTATTGCTAGTTTTTTTTTTTGTGTCCCACAAAACGAATCCCCCCTCCATCTTACAGAGGAAGGCCATTTTGCACATGCAACTCTGCCACAAGAATAACTAATTTAGGGGGGAGATAAAATCATCATCAGAGTGCAATCAGAGGCGGCAACACAGCTGGCTACATATTACAGATATTTACTTGTGAGCCCTGAGCAGCAGCAATGACCAATAGGGTCAAGGTACGCCATATGCGTGTAAATGCAAGAACAAACCTTTACATGCATACATCGTAAAATACAGTCCTTAATGCTGCGATCAGATCCATTTAAATGACAGATCTATACACAGAAAATTGTATACCTATGTGTAAGATGATGATTTTTCAACCAACACATTGTGCCATTGCCAACTGGGCCCACGCAGGCCCCCCCCTGTACACCTGGATAGGAGGGCAGCGGCATGTAGAGGAACCAATTACTCCATGTAGCCACTGAATGCCCGCTTCTCTCCCTCCCGCAGACATTCAGCGACTGCAAGAGGGACATGGAGGGCATCGGTTCCTCTACATGCTGCTCTTGCCACCTCCCTATCCCTGTCCTGTTGCCTTGGGCCCCTGTGTGCTTCGCTGGTGCCCTCCCCCCCTGCAACTCTGCCAGGTTTCTCCCTCCTGCCAGCTGCTGCAGGGGATCTGTCAGGATGTCCTAATGAATAGACTGAGTGATCCATCGTTCATTCATGACTGAGGCATAGTGAACTGTTTACTATGCCTCAGTTTATAAATGAACAGGAAGCCCAATACAGAGCTATTTCTGCTCATTAATTCTGTGCAGAGACAAGGACTGATGGATTTGTCCTCAGTCCCTTTCTCGGTCTCAAAAGTGAGACATCAGGGGTCTGCTTAGACCCCTAATATTTTACCAAAGCCTGTCAACAGGGGTCCTAAAAAATAAAATTGTAAAAAGAAAAATTCTGACACCAGTGGCAGAACTTCCAGGCTCACAAAGGTTGCACTTGAACTGGGCTCTGGCGTACCGCCACTGTGGGGGATCCCAAGACGGAAGAAGGTAGCCCGCTGCGGGACTGTGATAAAGGGTCCTACGATGGGAGTAAAGGGCACCAGGATCAGTGGGAAGGACCCCGGTCGGGGGCTCTTAATAGTTTCTTGCACCGAGGCCCTGAAGGCTCTAATTACGCCTCTACCTAGACCTCTCTCTCTCTTTTTTTTTCAGCTGAAAGGGTATACATATACTGTATATCTCAGGCTGACAATACTTGAGTTACTGTCCTGGAAGAACTATGTAAATAAGGACTTTTTATTCTTCTTTGACTATCCCGATGTGCATACTGAACCCTGAGAAATTCAGAGAACAAGCATTTTTTTATATGGTCATCACTGGCAGCCTTGATGTTTGTCATTCCTTTTAAGCAAATCTTTTAAAGGGGCAGCAAGATCACAATGTGTAAAGGCAAAAGTGAAACCATGCAGAACCCCTAACATTCATTCTGTTGTTGCTGAGTAATTAGCAGTGAAAAATTAGAAGATTTGTCACCCACATAAATTTACAATGAACCAAAGGTAGAAATCAGTATTGAATTATGTGTTAAAAACCATTGTGTGCCTAAAACACTGGAGATAATATTGAATACAGCCTCACCTACATTATTACTTTGTAACCATGTTCAACCAGACTTTACTTTGGGACAGCACACCTAACACAAAAAGAATAAAAATACTGGTTTGGCTTATTGGAGCCAAACTCCAGATATCACTTTTCCAGTGCTTTTAGAAATGAATGCAGGCACCTGGTAGCTATGACAACGGCGGTATATCCAGTGGTACTAACTAGGCCCTAGTCATTGTATACCAAATAGGAAAACTGGGACATCTAATTTAAAAAAAAAATAAATCAAAAGTGGATATGTTGGCCATACTGACCAATCAGATTCACCGATTTCACTTTTCCCAGAAAATAAAGAATGGAACCCGATTCGTATTCTTTTTTCAGTTTGAAATAAGCTCCTTCATAACCCTGTTTGATGAATAATGCAAATAATGATTATGAATCAGCTTTGGCGTTAGCCTGTGTGAACGATTGCTGGTTCTTTTCTGCTGGTAGGAGTATGAAATCACCGTGTGGATGATGAGATCGGTATTAAAGGATTGTGTGTGACCACATGCAGCTTTTAGACCTACAGCTGCTTCCTTTGTTGCAATAAGACGTTATACAACTAGAGGGACCTTGGGTATTGATTTCCACTTCGAATGTCCTAGATAGAACAACACAAGTGCCTGCCTTCAGATTTGTATTGTCTCTTGGTGACAGTTTAAGGAGGAAATTAGTCCTTTGGAGTTTGCTAAATTTGGAAAGGCACATATTGAGTATACATTTTCTACCATGAAGCTTAAGAAAAATAAATCATTCAACATAATCATAAAGGCCAAGAGTTCTTTTAATTCTCTTCATCATATGTGCAGTATAAGTCAGTGTCCACCATTCCTCATCCTGATGTGCGGCTTTGAAATTGCACTGATTTTGAAGCCGCAACAGTGTGAAAGGAGCGTAAACAAAATAGGAAACTGGACATTTCATAACATGAATGCTGAATGATGCAGGCCTTACCAACACAAATGCAACGCACAAAAGTATCCATTCTGATCTTTGCATTGTGGTAAAATGCGCAATTTACTGTATCGCATGGTAAACAGTGCGTCATACATTCTGAATGGCACCCTAAGGCCCCTTTCACACAGGCGGACCATTCAGATCCGCCTGTCAGTTTTTTTGGCGGATCTGAACGGTCCCCCCATGCATCCCTATGGGGCATCGGATGTCAGCGGAGACATGTCCATTGACATCCGATCCTTCAAATCTGGACGGATGGAAACCCTATTTTCCATCCGTCCAGCAGATCGGATTGGATGGGATCGGATGAGAATGGACCGATGGTCCGTTCCCATCCGATTCCCCCATAGAGATGTATGGGGCTCTGACAGCTGTCATTCTCCTGCTCAGTGGGGGGATCAGCGGATCGATCCCCCGCTGAGATAAACGTAGTCCGTCTGACGGACACACAGTGTGAAATAGCCCTTATGCACTGCTACAATAGCAAGCAACTCAAGTGCCAAATTAGTACGATCAGGTATGATTTTGGTGCGTTCTGGTGCCAGCCTATTCAAAACGAGGTGGACCAGGACTTTAAAGCGGAACTTCACTGTATTTGAGCACCACAAACCAAAAACACTATTTCATTCACTTTTAATATTTAGAGCAAGCTCCCCCATCCATTTACGTCTCCATATTAAATTTTTCTGGAAAATCACTTCTGAAAAACACCCCCTAGAATTTCTAGCCATGGCTATCTTAAGAGCAGATGATATCTGTAGCATTTGCTACCTGGAATCCATCTGCCCTTAGCTGAAGCATGCATGCAGTAGAGTTTGCTTGGCTGAGAAAGCCCCTCTCACACTCCTGGGATGTATGATATCATTTGCCTAGGCCTGGAGACCAGGAAGTAACAGAAGAATGTAAAAAAAATGTTTAAAACAAAGTAAGACCCCTTGCACACAGGCGATCCGATCCGCCTGACCGTTTTTCAGGCGGACCTGATCAGATGCTCCATGCATCCCTATGGAGCAGTGGATGTCAGCGGAGACATGTCTGCTGACACTCACTGATATCTGATCCGATTCTGTCTGTGAAATCCGGACGGATGGAAACCCTATTTTCCATCCGTCCAGCGGATCGGATGAGAATGGACAGGTGGTCCGATTTCCCCTTAGAGGACAGCGGGGAATCGGACAGCTCTGTCTCCGCACACAGAGCGGAGACGGAGCTTTCATCCGCCTGCTCAGCGGTAATGAACTGAGCAGAACGGACTCCGTCGACGGAACGGACCGTGTGAAAGGACCCTTAATACGATACACTTTCTGATCTATTTACTAATGCGAGCAGCATAGAGTCTAAAAATAGTAAATGTTTATTTAGTGAGGTTCCGCTTTAGGCTAAGTTCACATGTAGGCGTTTTGGGGCGTTTTTGGGGCGTTTTTGGGGAGTTTTTCTGCTCTAGGATCAGCTCAAAAAACGCCCAACAAGACAAATCCTATTCATTTCAATGGCCCCTGTTCACATCTGAGCGTTTTGACGTTTTAAGCAAAACGCCCAACGCTCAAAAAAGTACATGAGCTTCTTTTTGGGCAGATTAAAGGCGTTTTTATTTTTTTCCATTGGTTACTAGTCAACCTAAAAACGCCTGCACAAAAACGCCTGTAAAACGCCTGAAAAAACGCCTGTAAATAGCAACGCCCAGATGTGAACGTCAACAAATTGAGTTTATTCCCATTTGTATTTCTTTGAGCACTGCATGCACCTGTATTAGTCTCTGTTCATAACTGTGCACTGTAAAACACAGAAGTGCATGTTTTTATTACACCACAATGCATTACAAAAAAAAAAAAAAAAATAGAAGGCACATTTATTTTGGTGAGATTTCTGTGTTTGGCAGCCCATTGAAATATATGAACTGCCCTAACGCAAACCCCGGTAAAATTCCTAAAAACCTGCATCAACTTGCATTGTCGCATTGCAAATATGTGAACCCAGCCCTGATGTGTGCCACTCTCATAGCGCCAGTTCCCAGCTGATTTTATGGATTATCATGGTCAAATTCGGGTGGGATTTACTTTTTGCTCAGATCACAAAACCGGTTCTGGCTAGAATGGTCTCTGTGTTTTAATCGATGTCTGAGATATGATTTGATATTTGGCGTTTCATCTGTAAGTGGAAGAAAAATCCAGACATTATTACACAGCCATTCTGCCTACTAATTTTTGTGAGTTTTTGCATATTGTTCTCCATTCATAGTAACGTAAGGCATCTTTTGAAGACCTGTTGGATGGAACACCACATACATAAAACACATTTCACTAATAAATAAACCATAACCAATAACAAATAGTCATAGCCAATAGCTACCAATGGGGTGTGATGCACTGATCCGCCCTTAGCGGTTCGTACTCCGCATGCTGCCGGACATACACAAACTGCGCTCATTGAACACAGCAGACCCTATACAAATTCTGTAACAGTAGGCAGTACATTGAAGACGCACAACTATTAAACCTTATTACAGCGATGTCCAGAGGTCACATCCAATGCAAATACTAAACTGACATAACCTGGTATTATGCAAGTTGTCTAAGCGTCAGTCAATGTAATATTATGTGCCATGTCTGCTCAGATATACACGGTTGCCAGCTGCCTGATTACATGGGACAATCCCAGGATTTTGTCCCTGAAAGTCTATAGCAAACATCATTTTACACCAATAGACCTACTCTTTTTCTCAGTTCAAATGTTATCCTCTCTTTGCATTGTGTTGGTATTTTAAAGCAAAGCTCCAGGCCCCCCCCCCCCCCCCAAAAAAAATAAAGAAATTAAAAGTCTGCAGCTACAAATACTGTAGCTGATGATTTTTAATATGTGAACACCTACCTGTCCCTGGATCCAGTGATGTCCCCACCCAGCATCTGACGCAATGGAAAAGGGAAAAAGGAAGTAAAGCCTTGTGGCTTCACAATGAGTTTCCTACTGCGCATGCGCGAGGCACGCTGCTCCTTGTGAATGGTCCTGTAGTCTTCTGGGACCTGTGATGTGTCTCAGAAGACTGCAGGCGAACTTCCCTCTCAGTTTGCCACGGCGATCTGAGCAGGAAGTGGGAGCGGGTACCTGTCAAAACCAGGTACCCACTCTCCTCCCAGAAAAAAACATTTTTATTTAAAAAAAAGGTTTCATTTTTTCTAGTTAGGCTGCTTCAATCCTAACTATATTTAAACCTACTCTTACCCCCTTTCTAAGCCTATTCTAACTACCCTGTAAAGGAAAGACATTTATACTTACCAATTGTGAGGGCGCTCCAATCCAGTCACATGATCTTTCCAGAGAAATTGCTGACAACGGCTACAAATGCCAAAGTGTTGGCGTCACCCATAGCCTTAATATGAGGCATCTGTTGTCAGCTGCCCCTCCTCTACACTGAAGTCAGGGCTGTGACCGGATTCTGTTCACACTGGCATTAAAAGTAGGAGTTTGAGGCGCATTTCATTTTCCTCAAACTCCTAGTAATTAATAGAATGGACAGCACACAGCACTGTTCCCAGGATGAAAACGTGAAGCGTTTGCAATGCTGTGGTTCAAAAATGAAGCTTCCCAACTCCTTCTATTCAAGTCTTTGATAAATCACTGGCATGCGTTTGCAGCACATTTGCAGGGCATTGGGCCTTTTTCACAAGAGCTATTAAAAAAAAAAAAAAAAAAAGGCCTTTTCTAGTGTGCCTTTAAAGTGTTACTAAACCCACAACACAAAAATGTATATGCAGTAAAGCATGCTTGTTATACTAAATGTGGAACCTAAGGGGTTAATCCTTTGCATTGAATATGAAGGCTGTTTGTTCCTGTCTCTCTGATCCTCCTCTTCTTTCACTGTCTCCAAAAAATAACCTGAAAATTACAGAGCCAGGGGATGGGCTACACATGCTCAGTTTGGTGTATTGCTAGAGTTTTTTTTTTCTTGGGCGAGTGCATGTGATCAGCACAGGGCCAATCAGACAGAGGATCAAGAGAGAATGAAAACTCCTCCTACAAGCTTTACTAGTGAATTATACAAGTCACAAGGCTGCTATATACTGATGATGAGATCACGCATTTATCCTTTTATATTTACTAAAAGAATTGCTGTTCTGTGTACTGTGGGAGACCAGATACAGTGACTGCAGGTTCTGGGTTTAGTAACACTAATGCGTGTCAAACATGCATAGGGCGTTTGGGGAACGTTTTTAATGTGCCTTTATTTTGCAATAAACGCGTGTCAAACTCAAAAAACAACTCACTTTAATGCTATGGGCGCATATGCTAAAGTAGACCCTTTTTTCATTTTGGATAGAGTAGAGGAAGAGTTATAACCCCTGTAAGGTTTATTTTTGCCATCTTTGTCCCATTGAGGAAATCCCTGCAAATTAAGGGAATTACTTGGAGACCCCCAGGTTTCCAGAACTAGTATCCCCACTGGAAGATTTCCAATTCCTTGGAGACCCCTAGGTCACCAGAACTAGTATCCCCACTGGAAGATTTCCAATTCCTTGGAGACCCCCAGGTCACCAGAACTAGTATCCCCATTGGAAGATTTCCAATTCCTTGGAGACCCCTAGGTTCGGAAGCTCTGATTTTGTCACGTAAAGGTGAGAAAATCTTTAACCCTTAAAGTGTTACTCAACCCACAATAGTAAAATCAGTCTGTATATGCAGTAAAGCATGCTTGTTATACTTATCGTGGAACCTAAGGGGTTAATCCTGCACATTGTGTAAAAAGGCTGTTTGATCCTGTCCTCTGTGATCCTCCCCCTTCTACCACTGTCCCCAATCCATCTGCTGATAGTACAGAGCCTTGGGGCACTCTGCACATGCTCAGTTTGATGTTTATTGCTAGAGTATTTTTTTTACATTTTTTTGGGGGGGGGGGGGGGGGTGCATATGATCAGCACAGGGCCAATCAGCACTGTCCAGACAAAGGATCAGGGGTCCTGCAGCTTTATAGGAAAGTCAGAGGAGAATGAAAACTCCTCCTACAAGCTGTAACCGGACTGATAGAAGTCACAAGACTGCTATATATTGCTGATAAGGAAAGGTATTTAGCAGTTTATATTTACTAAAATAATTGCATTTCCGAGTTGTGTGTATTGTGGGAGACCAGATATAGTAAAGGCAGGGTCCTGGGTTTAGTACCACCTTAAATTTCATCTGGATTGTAGACAGTCCAGTCAGCAAACTCCATAAAACAAAATGGATGTTCATTTGAGGCTAGGCTCACACGTCTGGCTGCGGGTTGCAGTCCGGTGCGTTTGTGTTCTCCGGTTCAGGGACGATTTTTTTCCCCCAAATTCGCACCTGAACCGGACACAAAAACGCACAGGACCCTTTTCAAAACCGCACCGCGCCTGCCCTAGACATTTGTAAACTGGCTCCATTGAGAGCCGGTCACATTTACAAGTCATGTGAATTGTATGCGATCTAAAATGCATCCAATTGGCATATATATGAACCCAGCCTTACGCCCCCCCCCCCTCCCCCTTACCCTTCCAAAGTGTACCTGTTGCTTTGCCTGTGGAGGTCAATACAAACATGTTCAAATAAATTCTCATTGGTCTACAGTGCTCCTAAAATGCCCGTAAATTACCATCCACACCAGTAAGTATGTTCTAATGGTATTGTAGTGCACCCCACTATACTGAGCATTTATTTAAAAAGACAACTTCAGGAAAACCCCATTTCCCTGGAAATTATTTTAAAATGCTGGCATGTCTGAGCAATGATGTAACTGTGTGACAGTGACAGGCCAGCACATGAACATAGTATGTATGATAGGAAGGGATGGCACATGAACATAGTATGTATGATAGGAAGGGATGGCACATGAACATAGTATGTATGATAGGAAGGGATGGCACATGAACATAGTAAGTATGATAGGAAGGGATGGCACATGAACATAGTATGTATGATAGGAAGGGATGTCACATGAACATAGTATGTATGATAGGAAGGGATGTCACATGAACATAGTATGTATGATAGGAAGGGATGTCACATGAACATAGTATGTATGATAGGAAGGGATGGCACATGAACATAGTATGTATGATAGGAAGGGATGGCACATGAACATAGTATGTATGATAGGAAGGGATGTCACATGAACATAGTATGTATGATGGGAAGGGATGTCACATGAACATAGTATGTATGATAGGAAGGGATGTCACATGAACATAGTATGTATGATAGGAAGGGATGGCACATGAACATAGTATGTATGATAGGAAGGGATGGCACATGAACATAGTATGTATGATAGGAAGGGATGTCACATGAACATAGTATGTATGATAGGAAGGGATGTCACATGAACATAGTATGTATGATAGGAAGGGATGTCACATGAACATAGTATGTATGATAGGAAGGGATGTCACATGAACATAGTATGTATGATGGGAAGGGATGGCACATGAACATAGTAAGTATGATAGGAAGGGATGTCACATGAACATAGTATGTATGATAGGAAGGGATGTCACATGAACATAGTATGTATGATAGGAAGGGATGGCACATGAACATAGTATGTATGATAGGAAGGGATGTCACATGAACATAGTATGTATGATGGGAAGGGATGGCACATGAACATAGTATGTATGATAGGAAGGGATGGCACATGAACATAGTATGTATGATAGGAAGGGATGTCACATGAACATAGTATGTATGATAGGAAGGGATGGCACATGAACATAGTATGTATGATAGGAAGGGATGTCACATGAACATAGTATGTATGATAGGAAGGGATGGCACATGAACATAGTAAGTATGATAGGAAGGGATGTCACATGAACATAGTATGTATGATAGGAAGGGATGTCACATGAACATAGTATGTATGATAGGAAGGGATGTCACATGAACATAGTATGTATGATAGGAAGGGATGGCACATGAACATAGTATGTATGATAGGAAGGGATGTCACATGAACATAGTATGTATGATGGGAAGGGATGGCACATGAACATAGTATGTATGATGGGAAGGGATGGCACATGAACATAGTAAGTATGATAGGAAGGGATGTCACATGAACATAGTATGTATGATAGGAAGGGATGTCACATGAACATAGTATGTATGATAGGAAGGGATGGCACATGAACATAGTATGTATGATAGGAAGGGATGTCACATGAACATAGTATGTATGATAGGAAGGGATGTCACATGAACATAGTATGTATGATGGGAAGGGATGGCACATGAACATAGTATGTATGATAGGAAGGGATGGCACATGAACATAGTATGTATGATAGGAAGGGATGGCACATGGACATAGTAAGTATGATAGGAAGGGATGTCACATGAACATAGTATGTATGATAGGAAGGGATGGCACATGAACATAGTATGTATGATAGGAAGGGATGGCACATGAACATAGTATGTATGATAGGAAGGGATGTCACATGAACATAGTATGTATGATAGGAAGGGATGGCACAGGAACATAGTATGTATGATAGGAAGGGATGGCACATGAACATAGTATGTATGATAGGAAGGGATGGCACATGAACATAGTAAGTATGATAGGAAGGGATGTCACATGAACATAGTATGTATGATAGGAAGGGATGTCACATGAACATAGTATGTATGATAGGAAGGGATGTCACATGAACATAGTATGTATGATAGGAAGGGATGGCACATGAACATAGTATGTATGATAGGAAGGGATGTCACATGAACATAGTATGTATGATGGGAAGGGATGGCACATGAACATAGTATGTATGATGGGAAGGGATGGCACATGAACATAGTAAGTATGATAGGAAGGGATGTCACATGAACATAGTATGTATGATAGGAAGGGATGTCACATGAACATAGTATGTATGATAGGAAGGGATGTCACATGAACATAGTATGTATGATAGGAAGGGATGGCACATGAACATAGTATGTATGATAGGAAGGGATGTCACATGAACATAGTATGTATGATGGGAAGGGATGGCACATGAACATAGTATGTATGATAGGAAGGGATGGCACATGAACATAGTATGTATGATAGGAAGGGATGGCACATGGACATAGTAAGTATGATAGGAAGGGATGTCACATGAACATAGTATGTATGATAGGAAGGGATGGCACATGAACATAGTATGTATGATAGGAAGGGATGGCACATGAACATAGTATGTATGATAGGAAGGGATGGCACATGAACATAGTATGTATGATAGGAAGGGATGGCACAGGAACATAGTATGTATGATAGGAAGGGATGGCACATGAACATAGTATGTATGATAGGAAGGGATGGCACATGAACATAGTAAGTATGATAGGAAGGGATGGCACATGAACATAGTATGTATGATAGGAAGGGATGGCACATGAACATAGTATGTATGATAGGAAGGGATGGCACAGGAACATAGTATGTATGATAGGAAGGGATGGCACATGAACATAGTATGTATGATAGGAAGGGATGGCACATGAACATAGTATGTATGATAGGAAGGGATGGCACATGAACATAGTATGTATGATAGGAAGGGATGGCACATGAACATAGTATGTATGATAGGAAGGGATGGCACATGAACATAGTATGTATGATAGTAAGGGATGGCACATGAACATAGTGTGTATGATAGGAAGGGATGGCACATGAACATAGTATGTATGATAGGAAGGGATGGCACATGAACATAGTATGTATGATAGGAAGGGATGGCACAGGAACATAGTATGTATGATAGGAAGGGATGGCACATGAACATAGTATGTATGATAGGAAGGGATGGCACATGAACATAGTATGTATGATAGGAAGGGATGGCACATGAACATAGTATGTATGATAGGAAGGGATGGCACATGAACATAGTATGTATGATAGGAAGGGATGGCACAGGAACATAGTATGTATGATAGGAAGGGATGGCACATGAACATAGTATGTATGATAGGAAGGGATGGCACATGAACATAGTATGTATGATAGGAAGGGATGGCACATGAACATAGTATGTATGATAGGAAGGGATGGCACAGTGATTCCCCTACACTGCAGCTGCTGACCATTAAACAGTGGTTGATGCTGCATCCTAATCTGGGCTGATTTCAGAACAGACGGCCCTCTTGCTTCTCTTCTGGCGGTGGTGGTTTTGTATAAAGCTGATTTCGGGGCGGCTCCTCCGGCTCCCATTGCTCTTTTTCTGTTACTGACCTTTTGTTTACTGCATATTGCTGGGATACTCACTTTTGATTCAGTCTGATACACGTGACCCACAGCCAGTTTCTGCTCTGCAGTGCTGCTAAAAATAGCTGCCGTTTGCCTTGGCTCCACATCCAGTTTAGAGAGGCTTGTAGAGAAAAAAGGCCTCTGTGAGTGGGAGACTGACATACGACTGTCTGCAGCCGGCAATCACAACCTGCACAGCTGACTAATTCCAGGTTACCCGCAGTTGCAGGCCCTAAGGCCACGCTGACATTGTTACTGTTTAACTACTTCACTCTCATATGGCCATTAGAATATGTTCCTCCCAAAGGCCAACGATATGTTGTACTGATGTCTTACACCTTTAGCTGTCATTATAAATACCAACTAAGGTGGTATAAAATTAAAGTAGCGTTTATTAATGTGCAATAATGGAGCACGGATCAGGCAAAGTAAGGATTCTCCGTTATTATATGTGTATTATTAAGTAGTTGTGCCCCACATAAAACATAAAGGGATATAAGTAAGGCAAAGAACAAAGTGTAATCGCAAAGTGTCTGTTCTATTATAGTAAACTTCAGGTCTGTAATTTAACCAGTTGCAGACCGCTCACCCACAGTGTACTCCAGACTGCGGCCCATACAGGCATAGCAATGTACCGTTAAGTCACTGCCTGTTTCCAGATTTAGGGCATGCACATGCGTGCCCCCCCACCCCACCCATACCTGCTGTAATTGTACACAGCGGGAGTTTGTCAGCAGGTCCTGGCCAATGATTCATGCCTGGAACCTACTGTGTCCAATCACAACCCACAGCCCTGTGTTGACAAACACCACAGGGCTCTCTACAGCAGTGTTCATTTTGTCGACTAAAATATTTTCATTGACGAAATTAACACTGTTAGCTGACTAAGATACAAAAATTCGGAAGACTAAAATACGACTAAAACTGCATTTTAGTCAAAAGACTGACTAAGGCCAATTTTACACTTGTGTGACCTAAAAGTCGCACGATTTTGACGCAAATTTGACTGACCTTGAAGCAATGCCTGTGTAATCTTAAGGTCTACAGACCTCAAAACGCATAAAGGTCAGACCAAAGTAGTGCAGGGACTACTATGAAGTCGCACAGATATGGATGGTACTTATTGGAAATCATGGAGTGTGATTTGTCATGCGACTTTGCAGTCCCAAGTCACAGGACAAGTCGCACAAGTGTGAAAGGGGCCTAAAACTAAATCTGACGGAAAAATTAACACTGGTTATATTTGTTAATTTCCAGCAATTCTTGATATACTGACATACTCACATGCTTTGCCCCCTGTTCACTGTGGGGGAGCCCTTGTGGCGTCCCTATCTTGACTGCCATCCAGGCGCTGGTCTCGCTTGGTTGAGCAAATCAGTAACAATTTTCCCCTCACTACATTGTACAATGGAACTTTGTTTTATTGTTGATGATACTAATATATATATATATATATATATATACATATACACACACACACACACACAATACCTCCTATAGAAGCGGCTTCCACCACGTAACATGTAGAGGATTTACAGTACATTAAGAATTTATACGTCCTCAGCATCTGTCTGAGGCTATGTAACCAGTTAGATGTGTTTGTATAGTCCATCATTTGATGATGTTATCACGAATTGCTATTTTATTAGAACTGTGGATTTGTTTCTTTTTAGTACTTTTGCATAAATAAAATTGATATATTATTCCATTTGTTCAATGTTCGGGTTACCTTTTCACTAGGAGCTTGTAGGGGTCACCCCTGTTTTTTTCTCTTCCAAATACTGGATATATATCACAACAGCTAACTCTGTGTCTGTAGCGCATGTTAAAACCCTAATACCGTAAATTATAACATGTTATTAGATTTTTACTCCAGGAGTATATCATATGTTTGGATATTCTAGAAAACTGTTTAAATAATGCATTACAATTCATTCAAACCCATTTCAATTTTAGTTGAGTAAAATATACTGGAGATTTTAGTAGACTAAAATACGACTAAAACTAAAACAATTCAGATGCCTAAAATATGACTAAAATTAAAATGGCATTTTAGTCAAAAGACTATGACTAAAACTAAATTGAAATTTGACGTCAAATTAATACTGTTTTACAAAGGGAACAATCTCTCGCATTCTTATCCCTGCTAAGCAGGGATATAAAAGAAGATATTTAGTAAAAAGCAGCACACATTACACAAATTAACACTGACTTGTTTGGCACACATTTAACCCCCTAATTACACGACATGTAAACCCCTTTCCACCCAGTGTCATTAGTACAGTGGAAGTATAGTATTAGCACTGATCACTGTATTAGTGTCCCTGGTGATGTCAGTGGCAGTCAGTTCCCACCCAGTGTAAATTAGTGTCAGATTGCTCGCCGCACTATTGCAGCCCCACTATAGGTCGCCGCTCACTGCCATTCGTTTTTTTTTTTTTTCTAATTGGATATGGTTTTATAGCAGAAAGTAAAAAATATTAGGCTTTTTTTATCTTTAATACATTTTTGGGCTTTTTTCATTTATAGAATAAAAAGTAAAAACCCAGTGATGATCAAATACCGACAAAAGAAAGCTCTATTTGTGTGAAAAAAAGACATACATTTTGTTTGGGTACAGTGTTGCATGACCGCGCAATTTAGAGTGAAAGTGCTGAATAGCAAAAAATGGCCTGGTCATAAAGGGGGTAAAACCTTCAAGAGTTGAGGTGGTTAAAGGACAAACCAAAGAAGATCCAAGTACTAGATCAGGGATGGGATGGTGTAGTAAATTTGACCCTGCCCTTCACAGGCCCAGAATTAGGTCGGCCATACACGGTTCATGTCTCGGCAGGTTCAGCAGGAATGGGCAGGCTGAATGTATCATGTTGATCAATCAACTTGGGTACAGCCAGCTTGCTGAATTCACTTGCGATTATCGCAAGTGGCTTCTATAGCCACTAGCGATAATCACTGTCTTCTCCCGGCAGGAACAGCTTCCCCTGCCCTTACCCATCCCACCGTCAGGTGAAGACAATGGCTTGACAGGAGGGATTCCTGCATCAGCACTGTTTGTGTTGATGGGGGCAAATCAAGCAAATTTCTTTCCTGCAACCCGTGGTTGCAGAAAAGAAATTTGCTCCATGTATGGTTGGCCTTAGATGTTGTCCCATAGAAGTCTGGCCTTAAAGCCACAGGCACAGTGGGTACTGAAGTGCTAGGAGCTGTCACGCTAAAGATAAGTATCTTTGGATGGGGGACGGGGGATGGACGCGTACTGTAACTTACTTTAATATACGCTCATACCTCCCCGATAATGGCATATATCGGTGATGGGCAAGGTATTTGATACAGAGCAGTCAGCCCATAATGTTCATTGAGGGCCATGGTATGTGAGATGTCAGAATGCAGACATGCTACAAGTGTGCTTGGAAACTAGGAACAAGCTAAAAGACCTTGTCAGAGAAACGTTTCAAGTGACTGCTACAATTCACATCCATTACAGTGAGATCTCTCCTACAGTCACCTAAAATTTCATTACTACTATACCTGATACTATACTATACTATACCTGATATGACAGAAAAAAAAATAAAAATAAAAAGAATAGTTAAAGCAGAGCTCCACCCAAATGGAGAAGCTCCACTTGTTTGCTTCCTCCTCCCTCCCCCCCTCTGGTTCCACATTTGGCACCTTTCGGGGGGAGCAGGTACCTATTTTTGACTTTGTAGCAAAGTCCCTGGAAAGTCCCGCCCCCCTTCTCCTTCCCCCACCCCTGGGCCATTCGCAAAGCGTAGCGCGCTCTGTGGAGTGAGAAGCCGGCTGTGAAGGCTTCACTGCAGGTTTCTCCTACAAGAAATGGCGGCGGAGGTGAAGACACCACTGAATTAGTTGACAGGTAAGTGTTCTAAAATTAAAAGTCAGCAGCTACAGTCATTTTTTTTTCTTTCTGAAGGAGCCTTGAGCTCCTCTTTGAGCTAGAAGAATCCAGTTTAACCCCTCGATGCCACCCGTCGGCCCTTTGAGCTGAAAGGTGGAGTTCTGTTTATGTGACCACTGTAATGGCTGTTGCAGTACTCACATAACATGACTCATGTGAACACTCTCAGTACAGAACAGTGGAACTGGATGACAGACATATACATTCAGATGGCGTTAAAGGTCCACCCCCACTGTGCGTTAAACTGGCGGGAAGAAGGTAACTAAAAATTATTTTCACTGTCCTTTAGTAAGCACCTAGGCAAGGAAAACACTGACCACTGTCCATTGGGACTAGAGGGCTGCATAGTGAAAACCAAAGAGCTGCAGCTCTTTTATGGGTCACCCCCCCCCCCCCCAAGCAACCCCTGACCCATAAAAGCCCATTCACAGTTTTGCATTTAGTTACGTTCAAATCAAATAAGAATCCAGTGCACCTAAAAAGCATATAGGGATCTTCTATACCATTTTTTCTGCACAGCATATATCTATGCAATTATGTTTTTTTTCTATAAATCCTGTTTCTTGCAAACAATTCCATATGGACAAATATTAGCACATTTAAAATGCACTATACATATATTTCACCTTATTTTAACATAAGCAGCTGAATATGATTTACTCTTCGGCCTACAAAACATGAAAGCATTTGAAAAATGCACTCCAACTGATTCTAAAAGGTTACATTTTTTACAAATAATAAAGATGTTATACAGTACTTACCTTCTCTGTGCAATGGCTTTGCACAGAGCAGCCGCCAATCTCCACTTATAGTGTCCCCTGCCGACGCTCTTGGCTCCTCCTCCCTTCTGAACCATTTGCTATGGCGGTGATTGCGTGGGCTCGATCCCAAGTTGTGCTGTGTGCCTCTATTGATAGACAAAGGCTTGGCCCTACCCCCTGCTCTCCCCTAACAGGATTTCTTAGGAGGGAGCAGGAGGCAGGGCCATGTCCTGTAAGGAGGGAGCCATAGCCATGTCCTCTAAGGAGAGTGCCCCTGCTTTTGGTGACAGAGCTGATGTCCATGCCCTGCAAGGAGAGAGAAGAGCACCCCTGCTCCTGGGCACAGAGCTGAATCAGGATCAGGCTCAGGTAAGTACAGTATAAGGGGGGTTGGGGGGACTGGCCATGGAAGGTTATTTACCTAAAATACCTTAAAGTGGAGCTCCACCCAACAGGGGAAGTTCCACTTTAAGGCCTCCTCCTCCCCTACTCTTCTCCAAATGGCACTTTTTTTTTGAGGGGGGAGCGGATACCTGGTTTTGACAGATACCCACTTCCACTCGTGCTGCCAGAAGTTCTCCTCCCCCCATTCACAATGCGCAGGGTGGCTTGCAGGCTTTCAAATACTTATTTTACTCACTGAACTGCAACTCAATTTATAAAATACATATATTGTTTTTTTCTGGATTTTTGGTTAATATTCTGTCTCTTATTTAAAATACACCTATGATAGACCCTTTATTTCTTTGTAAGTGGGCACACTTACAAAATCTGCAGGGGATCAAATATTTTTTTCCCCACTGTATATGTGCATTTTTTTTTTTTTTTGCAAAAGGTGGACCCAGTCTTTGACAAACATTTAACCCCATTGCAGAGAGGGGTTCCACTGTAAAGCATTTTTTCCCCTGATTCCTGGAGTTGGGCTTTAACAAGGGAAATGGCAACAAGCAAAGTGAACAATCAGAATGAATTTACTCTAATTGTAACTGCAAGGGCCTGAGAACTTTAAAGAGGAAGTAAACCCTCCTCTGCAACTTGTACCTATAGGTAAGCCTATGATAAATAGGTACGGTAAATATCTCCTAAACTTGCACCGTTTAGGAGATATTTACTTTGCATGCAGCCAGTGACATCACTGGCGCATGCGCTCTGAAGGAACGGCCGTTCATGCCGTTCCTTCAGAGCCCCGTGCCGCGATCGTCGGCTCCCGGGAGTGACGTCATCGCGGCTCCAGCCAATCAGATGGCCGGATGCCGCAAACCTGGAAGAAGGGTGACCGAACATGTCACCCATGAGACAGGTGAGCGGGCGGCGCTGCAAGGCTTCGTTCTAAGGTAAGTATATCATAATGAGCTAGCATGCGATGCATACTAGTTCATTATGTGTTTGTCTTTCAGGTATTCATTTAAAAAAAAAAAATTCTGAGGTTTAAAACCTCTTTAATAGAGTTGTGATGGGTAACGCTACAGACTTGCTCTTTGTACCACAGAAGCCACAGAACACTAGAATGACAACGTAGCAACAGTTCAAAACTACATTACGCAGAAGTCGCGGATACACCTCGAAATTCTCACTACATAAAAAAATAAATAAAAATTGTAGATTTATCTACATGGGTATGTGTTATCTTGTGTATTCATTTCAGATGTAGTTTGTAATGGAGTTTCGCATCATTTCTGGTTTCTAGAACAAGTGAAGGCATGAACCTAACGTGACCAATCCGGTCTGGGAAAGTTAAGACAAGTGTAAACAGTGACACTAGTACCGGCTCTCCAATTTTAGATACAAACACACGCCTCAGCAAACTTTCACACACACCGTTTAAAATAAACCAATATACTAAAACAAATACTACAGTGCTCGGAAACCAAGAATAAAAAAATGGAAATAATGAAAAGGATTACGGACATGAAGTTACAATACAGGTAAACAGGGTAACATACTACCACGTGCTAAGTCCGTGCTCTTCCATCAATAACACTGTAAACTTTGCCATACACACCAGGATTTGCAAGCTGTGGGTGGCTGTGTAGGCACCAACTGGCTTGACCAAAACTGTGTTGCCTAACATGGATGGGGGGGATTCGATTGATTTCCATTCCTTCATCCTGAGGGTTGAAGGAGAGAAAACAAAATGTGTATGGCTAACCTAAAAAGGCAAAAAAAATTTTTTTTTCATTTTAGATAGACTAAGGGAGGGTTATAGCCCCCCTCTGTGTTTTTTTTTTTGCCATCTGTGTCCCATAGGGGTGATTTTCCTTCACTTTTAGTCCCAGAGCCAAGTGAGGAACACTACCTGACACGACGCGCACGGCTCTTAATGGGCATGCGCGCTCTTTTTTCAAGTGTAGGATCTACGGAAGACGGAGGATCCCCAGCACGGCGTCCACCCGCCTATCAGATCAGGATTCGGAGTCTCACCCTCCAGGACCCCTGTGACTGGTACCATCCCTGACATACCACTGGAACCAACAAGCCTTACTACATCTTAATCTAGTGAGTTGTTATTTACTTGTGAATTATGCTACAATAAATTGCTGCACTTAGAGGCGCTCTGTTCTCTCTTCCTTTATATGCATCCACAGCACCGGCTTCATCTGTGTTTCGGAGATAGCCCTTAAAGCAGCAACCATCTACTTATTGACATACATTATCTCCCTTATTGGACTTGGATTTTACATGGACTTTTATGGACTTTTACCCAATTATTTAATTTCAGTCTGATTCCTATCATTGCCAGCCATAGTCCATTTATTGTCCCCCTTTTTTTTTTTCATCTTTTTTTTAAAAATGTATTTTTTATAGTACAGCCACTATCCCACCTAACCTATGCTCTCCTTTCTCGTAACAGAACTAAGGAGCTGATTGTATTTCCGGCACATCATTGGGTCGTTTTTCATACTTTCAAAGTCTTTAACCACTTAAGCCCCGGAGGATTTGGCTGCTAAACGACCAGGGGGTATTTTGCGATTCGGCACTGCGTGACTTTAACGGACAATTGCGCGGTCGTGCGACGCTGTACCTAAACGAATTTGGCGTCCTTTTTTTCCCACAAACAGAGCTTTCTTTTGGTGGTATTTGATCACCTGTGCGATTTTTTGATCATGCGCTATAAACAAATAAAGAGCGTCAATTTTGCAAAAATAGCAATATTTTTCACATTTTTTTATATGAAATTCCCCCCCAAAAAAATGTAAAAATCAAAATTTTTTAACATTTTCGGCCAATTTGTTTTATGCTACCTATGTTTGGTAAAAAAAAAATCACAAAAAGCGTATTTTGATTGGTTTGCGCAAAAGTTATCGCGTTTACTAACAAAGGGAAAGATTTTTGTCATTTTTGTTGTTTTTTTTTTTAACGCGTAATGGCGGCGATCTGCGATTTTTTTTGCGGTACTGCGACATTGGGGCGGACAGATCAGACCCTTGACTGACATTTTTGACACTTTTGGGGTTACCAGTGACATTTCTACAGTAATCAGTGCTATACATATGCACTGTTACTGTAAAAATACACTGGTAGTGAAGGGGTTAACTTTTTTTGGGAGGGAGGGGCTGTGTGTGTCCCTAGGGGCGTGCTTTCTACTGTGATTGGCTGTGGCTTGAGCTGTAAGGACACTGATCAACGAATCTACACAGTAGATCCGTGTGATCAGTGTCTTTACACCGAGGAGAATGACAGGCAGCTTGTTTACACAAGCTGCCTGACTTTCTCCCCCGCCGATCGCAGAGTGGCCGGCGGACATCGAGTCCGCCGGTCACACGCGCGGGGGGGTCCGTGACCACGCGGGAGCGCGCCTCCGGCGGCGCGCGCTCGCCTCCGGCGGCGCGCGCTCGCTCCCTAGACCCTCACAAGCAAGCGATGTAGTTTGCCTGTGAGGGGCTGACCGCCGACGTAGATAGTCGTGCGGCGGTCGGCAAGTGGTTAAAGCAAGGGTTAAAGCAGGGCTTAACAAATTTGCTTGGAATCTAGGAGCTAGCTAAAAAGTTAGGAGCCAGTTATCTTTCCAGCATGTCGAAGGGTCGGCTTCTGTCAGACCGGCTGCCATACACACGGGCCTAACGGCGGACAGTTTTTATTGAATCAGCCAAAGTTGCCGGCATTCGGCTTGTGTGTACTTGGCTTGATGGTGTGATGGACAGTGGCTCACTAGGGAAGGACAGTGCAGCAAGGTGGGGGCGATAGGAGATCCAGTGATCCAGTAACTCATGCCACCTTAGGCTCCTTTCACACGGGCGCCTCCGCTGAGTGGAATCTGCTTGCTCAGCTGGGATTTTACTGGTAATCCCCACTGAGCAGGCGGATGACTGGTCCTGACTGCTCCACTATGCAGAGTGAACACGGACACAGTCCTGCTCTCCTCTATGGGAAAATTGGATAAAAACTGACCCCCTGTCCATTTCCTTTCAATGTCACCCGATCCGACATGTGTCCGCTGATATCCGCCGCTCCATAGGAGACGGAAGGGTCCGGATAAAAAAAAAAAAAAACTGACCTGATCAGACAGCCCATGTGAAAGGGGCCTTTGGTTGTGTGGCATGACAGGGAGACAATGAAAAATAATAAAACATTTGTAATGAAAAAATAAAATAAAAATAAACTGTTTTGAGCTTTGTGGGAGTGTAAATGGAATGGAGGCCGTTCCAACCAGCTGCCCCACACTCCCTGTCCACTCACGGTTAAGGACAGGGTGCCAGATCAAGGCCTCAACACCTTCAACCTCTTCTCTTCTTAGGAAGGAGATGAGCGGGCAGTGAGAAAAGGCAAGGGAAACCCTCAGAGCCGTCAGTGACTGCTTGTCACAGCCCTTGCCACCAAATAAGGGTGCCAGTTCCCCCGATGCAGGCATCTCACTCCAGCAGGCCGCAAAGCCATGCTCCAATTACCAGCCGGCGTGGCATCTTTGTCTGTGCACCTGTGGGCGGGGGCAAAATGGGGACAAGACACCTGCTGCAATGTAGCCCCAGGGACCAGGCCGCTAATTCCAGTCGCCAATGCGATCTGGCGCCTGCGGTTTGTCGAGCCCTGCTTTAAAGTGATTGTAAACCCTCACATGTACCTAGTGAAGTGACTGGCCTCAGGTGATACAAAAAGATAAAACAAATCCTCCTACATAAGTTATACTTGTTTATCTGCAGCCCTTTCTTCTCTACAGCCATTAAAAGTGCTGAATTGTAAAGCTTTTCTGAGAGTTCACAAAAAGGGGTTGGAGAGCTAAAGTTACACTCTGCAGAGTTCCATGAGGAGAGCTCTGACAGCTGATTGGATTGAAGGGACACACCCCCTTCACACAGCACACAGGAACAGAGCTGAGGCTGTCAATCAACTGGAGGTCCCTCCCATCACCATTTTGCGCTTGGTGTCAGGAAAACTTGTCAGAAGTGATTCATGTAGATAGCAGAGGAATGAAGCAGCAGACAGAAAAGACACTTAAATGAGACAAGCACACACTATAGAGGGATATGCTTTGTTCATATTTAATGTCAGAGGTTTACAACCATTTTAAGGGGATAAAACATGGAGGGATATGCATGTATTACAGAAATCTACTACATATGATATTTTGCATTCATATACACTTTAAAACCCAACTAAAAATGATTCCCTACAGTGGGGCTGTGCCAGCACAGCAAGGGTTAATAGCTTGCTTTGCCCAGGGAAGAGAAGAGAAACCGTTTTATCTACCCGATCCTTTGCTCCTTCTACAGATAGCACTCCACCATGCTCTGGCAGTGGACTGTCCCTCGGGGGTCCAACATCCAATGCAGGGCTATGGACTGTTTTGGCCTTAATGATGTCAGAACCCTAGACTGCTGAAGCATGGGGGAGAAGAAGCTGCAAGGTTTGGTCTAGCTGCAGGGAGGAGAGGAGAGGAGGATCGAGTAAGTAAATCTTATTTTAACCCTAGACCTAAATGTGAAATTACCCACAGACCCACTGCAAGTGATGACTTGAATGGATTTTTGGATTTACTATTATAGAGCAGTGGAAAACATGGTACTTATTTACACATCTGCCACACTAAGCCCCCTCAACACAAACGTTTAGGGTTACACAATTCGGAAGGCAATTGTTATGCACTGTAGAAAACGTTTCCTTAAAGTAAAAAAAATCCATTCTAAAATAGCGTGGTCATCTAGAACATAGTATCCATCCTAATTAGTGATACCACAGAGCTGAACAAACCATTCCAGGCCATTTTCAGATATTCCCATGAACTGCTGACTGTATAACGTATGCAGCAAACACTACCAACACGAGTCTTACCATCTAATTTGGGTTTGTGGTGGCTGAGGAAATCACGCTGAAGCATAAACATAGGATACACAGAGACAGTGGTGACCATCACACTACATTCTTCTTCCAGAAGACACTACGTAGCCACTTTTTTTTCCAGCTTTGAACAAAAACACTTTATACAAGCATTGCCAATAAATGTTTTTCTTCTTTTGGAGAGTGTGGTAAGGTGTTAGAACCCCTGCCAGGCACTTACAACGGCCTGTGACTGATGGGAGATTTGTTCCCTTTGTTGGTTTGACCATTATCACAGGAAATGAAATTAAAAGAAAATAAAACATTTTAAGTTGTTACCAGAACAGGGGGTGAGGGGAAATCTTCCAGTGAAAAAAATGGACTTTCCCTCATAATGGAAAGATTTTTTTTTACAGCCTCTTGCTATTTTTCTACAGGACACAAGTGAAGCAAAGGGGATACAGATGACGAAAATAAAAAAATCCTAACAGGGGCTGTAACTAGTAAAAATTCTGTGTGCAGCAGCCCCCCCGACCCCCTAATTCTTACCTGAGCCCCTTCTTGATCCAGCAATTTCCACGAGAGCCTTGTCTCTCTGGGGACTCACACTCCTGATTTGCTTTTGGCAGAAGCAGGAGCCATTGGCTCTCACTGCTGTCAATCACAGTCAGTGAGCCAATCAGGAATCAGAGGGGGGGGAGGGTTGAGCCGCGGCTCCATGTGTGAATGAACACACAGAGCCAATGGTTGGGAGCATGCCTGCTTGGGTGCCCCGAGAGTAAGCTGCTTGCTGTGGGGGCACCTGGTAGAAGGGAGGAGCTGGGAGTGCCGGCGTGGGACCCAGGAAGAGGAGGATCTGGGCTGCTCTGTGCAAAACCATTGCACAGAGCAGGTAAGTATAACATGTTTATTATTAAAAAAAAAAAAAAAAAGCAGACAAACAAGGATTTAATATTGCTTTAACTAAAAGAAAAAAGATTATGGCTTTAGATATGCTTTACGCATTTCACTGCTAGTGTGTCATTATTTGACATATTTATGTCATGCCTCAGGGGTTTCAGAATACAGAATAACCTAAAATGTCCTATCGGTTTTTCAGTATTGTATTACAAAAGCTTTCATTTAGCTAAGAATGAAACATGATTTATTTGCCCAGTATAGAGAAAACATAATTAAGGTAGTGCTTGACTGTATTAAATGAGTACAAAACAAAGTCTTAAACACCAGGACATTTGCTCCAGTCCCCGAAAAACACAACAAAACCTGACTTTCAAAACATCAAGGAGTGTATCCAGTGCCTGTGTTGTTTCAGCCTCTGTCAAGCCATGCTTCCATCATCGTTCCCCTAGGGGGAGCCACTGAAAAATGTCTTCAAGCAGAATGAAATGCTTGAGACAGTCTGGACCAACACAGTGCTCAGTGAATGCAGAATTGTGTACTGGATAACTTCATTCAGTACACCCTTTTCACCCTGGCAGTTGAGAAAGTTGGGTGCTTGGCAGGTGTTGTGAATGCCTACCAAATGCCCCTGAACGAAGCTCTAATTGGTCTTTAGCATCCTTGCCCAAATGCAACACCTGTGCAATACCATAAACCACAAAACAAGAATGCATAAGTAATATACTCACAAAAAAACCTTATTATAGGCTTATAGAATGGCTGGAAAACTAGCCTCACTATATAACACAAACAGCTTTGATGGGTGGACCTAGGCAATATTCCACAGCAAACGCATTTCAAAGGCTATTCCCTCTTCCTCAGCTCTGTGGAAGAATTTTGTTTTAAAAAGGTTCATTAGATTTTCCAATCATGAGTGAGATCAAATCGGCTTTTGTTTTCTACCACAAGAAAATTCAAAGGACCAGGATGGAATATTTTTCTTTAATGAACAAACTTCTAAGTGTAGATTTAGAAAGGAGTCTAACTTTCCCTGGCCCCCTGAAGCCCTCAACGCCTGTTTTAACCCCAATTTTGATGAAAAACGCAACGCAACCAAGTGCATTGCATGCAGTTGGCCACCAATAGAGGGGTACCACTAGGCTTCCTGTAGGAGGCTTGGGCGCACAGGGGGGCCCCCAGACAGCAGGGGGATCAGTGTGGTGGGACGGGAAGACAGCAGCTGAAAGCCGGTTTCTCCACCTTTCTCTCCAGCTTGCTTTGAGCTGCTGGAGGGGGAGAAACAGACAGCGCATTGTTCTGTAATTGTCCTTCCGTCCCATCACACCAATCCCCCTCTCTGGGCTGCCCACATCTGATTCCATCCCCCCCCCCCATCCCCCTGCAGCACCATCAACTTCCCTCTCCTGCAGGCCCACAGGCAGATGGAGAGTGGGGGTAGTGGCTGGTACATATGTAATTTACCTGTCCCTTCCTTTTCTGAATTGAACACACTGAGCGATCATTACTGATCGCTCCTGTGTCCATTCATAACTGAGCATAGTATACTGTGTTCAGTGCAACTTCATCTCCAGTGCAACTGAGGCTACAGAGAAAGGAATTGAAGAATCTGTGTCCTCAATTCCTTTCTCTGTCTCAAAGGTGAGAAGTCAGGGGTCAGACCCCTGATATTTCATCCAAATCCCCCCTCTTCTAAAAACAGCATTGTAAAAAAAAAAATTAAAAAATTGCGTAAAAAAAAAAAAAAAAAAAAAAAATGTAAAATGATAATTTTATTTATTAAGTTTAAATGTGAAAAAAATGTTTAAAAAAGGTTATTTTTGTAATTAAGGGGGAGGGGGGCCTTGTCAGGTAGGCTGCACAGGGCCCTGTGATTTCTAACGGCAGGCCTGCATGTCAGGTCAACTTTGCAATGAATGTGAAGTGAATCATCGCACCCACAGCATGTAAACATTCCCATCCGCTACCTTTTGCAGCTTTAGGGAGGCTGTTGGCAATAACGCAACTCAACTGCGCATTTTTGCTGCCCCTCAACTGCAAGTCTAAATGAGGCCTAACAGTAAATGTGGTTTTCATTCGGGAAATGACATTTCAAAATCAAATGTTAAAAGCAAAACAAAATTATGAAGTACTCTTGAAAGACATTCATCTAGTCATCTAATGTCGTACAAATATTCATTTGAGAATCTACTAATGTACTGTATAACCAGCCTAAGTATTAACCCTTCTTCTGGACAAACTGGCCTTGTTTTAAAAAGTGTTCATAGAGTGACATTTTCATCAAAGCGGAACCCTGAGAAATATGTAAATCAAAACCGCATATCTTACTTGCAAAAAGATTTGCATTTCTGTGTAGCCATACTACCCTGCCAGATGCCTGGGCAGTCATATCACTTTTCTCTACCAATACCAATGTTCATCAACCTGTCCCCTGACCAAACCACAAAAGTACATTGCCACATTGATCACTCCCATCTCTATTTCTATCAGCATGCCTCGAATGTCAAGATTGCCATGCAGGGGATTACAGGAATCAAAAACAAAGACAGTTGGGCACTTAGGCTCACCATACATATTCAACTTTCTTGTACAATTTGCTTTTAGTTTTACCAAAAACAACATAATATGTGTCAAAACTATACAACATTTTCAATTGTATTCAATTAGGCAGGCCTTTCTACAACATAGTTGAAGGTAAATCTAAAGAAATTTGTATAATGTATGGCCAGCCTTATAGTGGCTTTTTTGAAAATACAATTAATGATATTAAAGTGGTTGTAAACCTCAGAAAAGAATTATGAGCAAAGCATACCCCTCTAGAATATGCACTTGTCTCAATTAAGAGCACTAAGTGTCATTTCTGTCTGCTGCTTTATTCTTCTGCCATAAGCATGAGTCACTTGTGACACGTTTTCCTGACACCAAGAGAAAAAAGGTGACAGGGGAGGGAGCTCCAGCTGATTAACAGCCTCAGCTCTGTTCCTGTGTGGAGGGGGTGTGTCCCTTTCCTCCAATCAGTTCTCAGAGCTCTCCTCACTGAGCTCTGCAAGGTGTAATTTCAGTTTTACACCCTTTTTTTTCTAAACTCTTAGACAAGCTTTAAAATTCAGGACTTTGAATGAAAGTAGAGACGAAAGGGCTGCAGATAGACAGGTACAACTTATGTAGTATGATTTATTTAATCTCTGTGTATATTTGAGGGTTTGCTACCATTTTAAGAACTGCATAACTCTCTCAAATGCTAGTAGTTCATAGAGTTCAGCCTTTAAAAAGAAATGACATAGCAAACAAACTATACCTTGTAAGGGTATTAAACATTTGTAAAGAATAAACCTTTCTTTATACATGTGTCAGGATTTCCCTTTAATATTCCCTCTGGACTTACTTTAAACATACAGTATTTCTCTATCTGTGCTGCGTTTAATCTCATAGGCAGTAGAGGTGATCACTTCTATTACAGCAATGATACCATTGCAGCCAGCATAACATACCAGCTTCCTGATATAGTTTCAGCTTATTTTCATACTCTACTTTCTTTTGCAGGAGGAGTATAAAACAGACATAGTTATTTTGCAATGAGGAAATAGTTAAGGTCCAAGTTTGCTAAAATGGTTTTCCTCCTGGCTTCCTATATAAAAATGCCCGGGTTTAGCCGTCCTTTCAAAGTCATCAGCTTTAAGGACATGAGCCTGCCATGGTAAGCAAGCCAAGCTGCGATATCCAACAGTCCTGTTTTGTCATGTACTTCCTAACCAGATCCAGCTCTGTAGAGCAGAAGGAAGCCTGCTCGCTGAGAACACAGTCATTTCTTTCATCCGCTGTATTCTCAAGGAGATCCGGTGGAATGAATGATTAGCTGCTCGGCAGGGAAAAGGTTAACCTAGTTTCCTTGTATTCAACCCTGTGTTTGTGTGGATCTTCATATGAAACAGTGCTTTCTCTGTTAGTTATATAGAGCTATATTTAGTGCTAATCACTCATCATAGCTACATGACATCCCTTTCCTTTACCAGAGTGTATCAACACAAACCCACACTGCTCTGATAAAAAGGCATTAGCTTCACTAGATTAGTTAACCAGAAAAGCAGCGCTTGCTTTATTCTTTAAACCCCGTTCAGACCAAAGTGACAACTGGTGCTGTGGGTTCCATCCCACCCCGTGTGAACCAGAACCATCACAGAACAACTCACAGCCTGATGAAAGAGTGCTCGGAATATCAGAGCGCTGCAACAAGTCTTCAGTTCAACATGGCAGACGTTGCAGAACAAGATCTCCGGGTACAGGCCTTAGATCTCTCAAGCAGAAATAAAGGCAAACCCTTTTTTTTTTTCATTCGTCTTGGATAGAGCTGTCTGTGCCCCCTTTTGGCAAATCCACCCTAGTTGTCCTGTTTACAATTAGCACCGAAGGTGGAAAAAAAAATAAAAAAATAAAACCCAAATTTTGGGTTGTCACCGGATCTGGAAGAGAAGGCAAGTCCTCAAATGGTTCTGGTGACTGGTTCTTACTTTGGAGGGATTTCTTCTCACTTCCTGTTGTGGCTATGGAACCAGAAGTGAAGGGAAATTTCCTCAATGGGACACAAATGGCCAAGAAAAAAAACTGACATAGGTTATGACCCTTCCTTGCCCCTTTCACCCATGCGGACCGTTCGTTTCATCAGTTCACATTTCTTCAAAGAAAAGTTGGATGTACACCAGTTTTTCATCAGCTTGTACATCAGTTTTCTACATCCCCCAGCCACTTAAGTCCCGGAGCCATTTTTTCATGCAAAAACTGTCTTTTTACATCTGTTTTTTGTCCGATAGCTTTTTTTTTTTTTTTAACGGAAGAAAAATAGGGCAAATGGTCTACATGTGTGAAAGGAGACTTAAAGCTGGATACACATATACAACTTTTGTTGGTAGATTTCCTTTAGATTTATGCCTCGTACACACGCAACGATTATCGGCCGACCGATCGGCTGTCTTTTGTCCAGTGTTGTTGTGTTGGTTGAAATGTGCCTAGACTGCACACAAATTTTTTCGGCCAACAACAACCAACTTCAGAAGTGATGTCATGTGCTGGTTTACTTTCCGTGTGTTTTTTCTTCTCTGAGCATGCCCAGTCTTGCTCATCTGATTTTTGTCTGCCGAAGTCTGTACTGACTGACGAACAATCGGCCGTTCTGTTGACGGCCAACAAAAATTTTATAGCATGCACACCAGATTTTGTTCGGCCGAAAAGTCGCAGTCGGTTGTCGGAAGCATCATACTAACAAGCCGACAATCGGCCGATCGGACGTTGGCCAAAAATTCACGGCCAACAATCGTTGCGTGTGTACGAGGCATTACCTTCAACTATGTAGTGCAAGGGCCTGCCTGATTGCATACAAATTTAAAGTGTTTAGGTTTGACCTCATATTATATGGTTTTGGTAAATCTAAAGGAAAAAATCTAAAGAAAATTGTGGAGTGTGTATCCAGCTTAATGCTGGATACACACTATACAACTTTTGTTATTTAAATTCCTTCAGATTTACCTTCAACTATGTAGTACAAGGGCCTGCCTAATTAATTGCATACATATTGAAAGTGTTTAGGTTTGACCTCATATTATATGGTTTTGGTAAATCTAAAGGAAAAAAATCTAGAAAAAAATTGTATAGTGTATCCAGCTTTACTCTATTAAAAAAAAAAAAAAAAAAAAGTTTTGCCTTTAGTTTTACTTTAATTGTTAATGATGTGAATGGCTGTTGCATTGATTGAGCAGACTGGGGCGTGGGTGAGGCTGCTCACATGTACCAGAGTATCCTCAACAAAAAAGGAGTCCTGAGAAAAGTCTGAATATTTAAAAAAAAAAGGTTGGGGGGACCACACCAATGATCACACAGTCCAGGATTGTTTTTTAATTAAATAACTGATAGAAAAAAATAACTTACGCGTTTTGAGGTTCAGACACTCCCCTTATCAGGACTTCTAGTTCGTGTGATCACAAAAATGACCGGACACAGTAGGATGTTGATGACACTTACATGTAAATGTGAAGAGGAGAGGATCGCTGCTACTCCCGACCAGCCCAGATGAACAAACGATAAGGAGTGCACTCAGCCTACATGTCTCCTCTACACCACACACCCTAAACCTAAAGCATTTTGCCCCACCCACCAAGGCCTATGACTAAATCCTAGTGGGTGGGGCAAAATGCATCAGTCCATGTGGTTTGGTGGAGACATGTAGGCTGAGGCAGCTCCTTGTCATTTGTTCACCTGGGCTGGTCGGGATTAGCGCCAATCCTTTCAACACTTAATAGCCTTCTGGATTGGTATCAGGACAAGCATGCACTCCCTTATTCTGGGACACGGATATACTTTCACTTCTACTTTGAGCAGCACCAAAAGCAATATAACAGGTCACTTATATTTTGAATCTGATAACGCCAGCAAGCTTTACAGCATAGACCTGCACCGTTTCATCAGGCTATGACTTGATGCCCTTTGGGAAGGCATCCTTTTTATATATTTGAAGTATAGAACGAGAGGCAGTGAAAAGCTTTATGGCAAAAAAAAAAAAAAAAATTTTTAATGTCTGAACTGCAAATACATTTGCTGAAAAGTAGTATAATGGAACTGCATCCAAAACTTTTTTTTTTTTACGTTTTGGATTGGGTGGGGAACAGCGTTAATTTCATTAAAAATATTTCCGTTAACAAAATTAACAATATTTTAATTGACTAAAATATGACAAACAATACAGATGACTAAAATACAACTCAAACAAAAATGGCGTTTAAGTCAAAAGACTGACTAAAACTAAATCTAAATTTACCGTAAATATTAACACTGGTTATATATCACAAGGACTAAATCTGTGTCTATAGTGCATGTTCAAACTTTAATACCAAAAATAATAACTTGTTTTTAGATTTTTACTCCAGGAGTATATAATAAGTTTGGAAATTTTAGAGAAATACTTAAATAATGCATTACTAAACCCATTAGATTTTGATTGACTAAAATATAGGAGATTTTAGTCGATTAAAGACAAACAATTCAGATGACTAAAATACGACTAAAACTAAAATGGCATTTTAGGCTGGGTTCACACCTAATTCGGCCGTCGCTCGCAGAAGGGGTCCGGTGCGTCCCTGTTCTCCGTTTAAAGAGGTTGTAAACCCCCCCAAAATTTTTTTTTTCTTTTTGTAACCTGCAAGAGAAATACATAATGAGCTAGTATGCATCGCATACTAGCTCATTATGAAATACTTACCTTAGAACGAGCCTCCGCCGTGCAGTGCGCTTACCTGTATGACGGGCGACATGTCCAGTCGCCCGTCTTCCGGGATCGCGGCATCCGGCCATCTGATTGGCCGGAGCCGCGGTGACGTCACTCCCGCGCACGCGCGCGGGAGCCGACGGTCACGGCACGGGGCTCTGAAGGAACGTCACTGGCTGCATGTAAGGTAAATATCTCCTAAACGGTACATGCTTAGGAGATATTTACAGTACCTATAGGTAAGCCTCATCACAGGCTTACCTATAGGTAAAAGTGTCAGAGGAGGGTTTACTTCCTCTTTAAGGGATGAATCAGGCCCGAATTTTTGCTTAAATCTGGACCTGAAACAGATCCAAAGACGCACAGGACTCCTGTGGAATGTGCTCCACGGCCGTCCCGGAGATGTGACAACCCGCTCCATTAGGAGCCTGTCACAATCTCCTGTCATGCGAATTGGATGCAGGGAAACCCACATCCAATTCGCATAAGAGTAAACCCAGCCTCAGTCAAAAAGATTGACTAAAACTAAATAAAAATTTGACGTCAAAATTAACACTAGTGGGGAAGGGTTGTACCATTCGTCAGGTGTCTGTGTCCCCATCTTACTCCTCACTTCCTGTACCAGAGACAAAACAGGAAGTGAGCAGAAAAACCACCCAAATGGACATTAAATGCCAGCATCACCAGATTCTGGGTCCCCATTAGGACATTTCCCCTTCTACTCCTATTGTGGTGGCACCTTTCTACTCATTTTCCATCCAGCCGACAAGGGTTAAGGGGACAATAAGTGAGGCTGAATCTCCTAAATGGGGGCACAGGCAGATTAAATAAATAAATCAAATAATAAATTAATCCCTGACAGCTACTGTCTGCTGGAGGTCCAACAGTTCAAATTTCATTTTAGGTGGAGATGACCAATGAAGGAAGGTCTAAAAATCATGACTTTGTCGAGAATGGATTATCACTACATCCAAGTGATGGTAAGCACAATAACTTCAAGGTGATGACTTTTGAATGGCTTCATAAGGAGTGTCAGACTGAATGTATACCTCCTAATCCCATCCCCCACCTTCAGGACCAGAACCGATTGCACTCCTATAGTATTTACGTTCCTATACAAGGAAGTTGTCTGTGTTGCTGTGGCACCTAAATACATGAAAACCCATTTTATTAAACCATGTTGTAGGTTTGTAAACTCTCACAATGTTGCTAAAATAAATGTTTTGCTCATTTTATGAGCTAGTGTTACAGATACATTCAAGATACTGTCTAGTTAGACAAATGCTGCCTTCAAACCACGTGAGGTCAGCCAACGGTGATGGCTGTTTTGCAATTTATCTAATACACAGGGTGCCTTGTGTTTGAGTCACCGCATGCAAAGACTTTGTTTTGTACTGAAGTTTCAATGTTCTCTAAGCTACTGTGCGCGTTACCTGGCCAGAACATAAAACTGAGAGACGGTAAGGCAGATCATACATTGATGATTTTTTTTTTTCGTTGTTTGAATGAAAAAAAAAGATCAGATTCCCCCATCCACACATACGAGGTGGATGGGGGAATCCTCCCACTGAGGTATTGTGCTCTGACAGCGGAGAGCGTTCCTGGCAGTAAGAATACAATGATCAGTGTTGCTGGCTATAGCCGGCAGCACTGATTGTTTGGTAAATTCCCAAAAGACTGGTTGTACACAATTTGAGTGATGAAGGCCCGTACACACGTAGCGATTGTCGGCAGTAAATATTCGGCCACCGACCGATTGTCGGCTTGTTAGTATGATGCTTCCGACAACCGACTGCGATATTTTGGGCCGAACAGAATCGGGTGTGCAGGCTCTAAAATTTTTGTTGGCCAACACCAGAACGGCCGATTGTTCCTCAGTCAGTACTGAATTTGGCCGACTAACAGCAGATGAGCAAGACTGGGCATGCTCAGAGAAGAAAAAACACACGGAAAGTTAACCATCACATGACATCACTTCTGCAGTTGGCTGACAAAATTTGTGTGCAGTCTTTAGCACTTTTCAGCCGACAGGACAGCACCGGACAAAAGACGGCCGATCGGTCGGCCGACAATCAGTACGTGTGTACGGGGCTTTAGATTAACTTTTGTACAAGCAGTCTGCCCATACATGGATCGAAAGTCCCTGCTGAACAGGATGAATTTTGAAAAAAGCATGGCCGGCTTTAACCATCTGTGTACATCAAGTTTGATGGTACTTCCTAATGCCTGGAACACGCTAGGAGTTTTTTTTTTATTCAGCCCAGTGGTCTGAAAAAAAAAAAAAAAAAAAGAACTGAGAAGCTTGTCTTGTTTCCCACGGTCACAGAGAGTAAAAGAAAATCCTACATTTTGAGTTGTCAACAGAACAGGAAAAAAGGGGAAATCTTCCAAATGGGGACATAATTCTGATGACAACCAGGGATTCCCTGACTTTGGAGGAATTTCCTCTACCCATTTTGGCTATGGGATAGAAAATAAAGGAAAGTCCCCTAAATGGGACACCTATGGCAAAGAAAAAATAAAAATGGTGACAGGGCTTATAACCATCCCTTATTCTGTCCAGAATGAAGGAGTTTGGGCTTTATTTCTACTTTAAGGATAAAAAGAACACATATTACTAAAGGAACCTGTACTCAAAGAAATATAGAGACACTAATGCCAACCCTTTCCTGACACTTCCAGACATCTATCCTTTTACAATGATAACCCCCATACTTCTCCCATGGCAGAACATGGTATATGATATACTTAGAAAAGCTAGAACAGTAATTTGGTACAGTAATATCTGATATAGGAATAAAAGTATGCATTGTCTTACAGCAATCAAGCTTTCAAATAGTGAAACTGTCCACAATTATTACTGTTATGAGCCTATCATAGGCGTGCGCACAGGGTGTGCCGGGTGTGCCTGGGCACACCCTAATCACCTAGGGCACATTAGCATTATCGCTCTGTTTGCCAGTGAGGAGATGGGAAAGATCTCCCTCGGACTTTCTCTGCCATAAGAGAAGTGCCACACACTTCTATTTCACTTTGCCAGCAGGGAGAGTAATGTACCGGGGCCATATACATGTAGGCAAAACACATGCATGTGTATTTAAACTTTGGGGTGCACACCCTAATGCAATATCCTGCGCACACCTATGGAGCCTATGAAGTAAGCCATAAAAGTGGAACTTCCGCTTTAAGTACTCCTCACCCCCTGACATGCCACATTTGGCATGTCATTTTTTTGAGGGGGTGAGCAGGTACCTAGTTTTGACAGGTACCAGCTCCCACTTCTGCTAGGCGGCTTGAGCTGAAGTTCTCTCTCCCTGCAATCTTCTGGGACACGCCAGAGGTCCCAGAAGTTTGCCCGGCCATTCAGAATGTGCAACGCGACTCGCCACAAGTTGTCAAAGTCAGGTGCCCACACTAGTGATGCCAATGCTGGGGAGAGAACAGAGGGTTCGGACGGTCTCATCGCTGGATTGTGGGACAGGTGAGTGTGTGTTTATTAAAAGTCAGCAGCTATACTTTTTGTAGCTGCTGACTTTTAATAAACACAGAAACGGCTGGAACTCTGCTTTAATGTTTTCCTTGCAATAGAGTAAAGAAATATTTAGGTAACAGTATGCCCCCTAACACCCCTGTATACTTACCTGAGCACTTACTTGATCCAGGGCTGTGCCCGTTTGTAGCGGCTCTCCCCACTCTCATAGGCTCCCACTGCTGTCAGTCATATTTCCGACGAGGGAGAAGGGGACAGGGCCGAGCTGCGCTGTCTAGGTCTATGGTCGCAGGCAGTGCAGCCCAAGATCAAGCCCGCAGGTGTGCCACAATAAATAGGAAGCCGCTTCCTATGGTGACACATTAAGAAAAGGAGGGACCAGGAGCACCGGCAGGTGACCCAAGAAGAGGAGGTTTTGGGCGGCTCTCTCCCAATTCCCGAGCACAGAGCAGGTAAGTATAAACCTGTTTGTTATTTAAAATAGAGCTTACAATCACTTTAATCTGTATTAATTTTTTAAAAGAGAACGTCACATTGGAGTAGACCCCACAAGATGCTTCCTATCGACACTCCCTGATTTAGTTTTACTTTGTTATTGGGGCCTGACTGCTCTGACATCATGGATAAGCCCTGCCAACTGACATCACACTAGGGAAAAACAGGCCTCAGTAACACAGTAAAACTAAATCAAGTCAGTAAGCATCTTGTGGTGTCTGCTCTTTTACAGGACATTTACTTTTAAAAGTTCAACAAAGAGTAAGGTTGAGGAAAGAACTCCACAAATGCAGGCTGTAAAGGAAAACACAATTTCATTCAGTTGTGTTCTATGGAAGATTGGTTAACTATTTACATGATCCCATTGTAGTGACAAACTGCTGCCCTAGCCACAAATGTTATCCCAAAGTAGAGCACATAGGAGCCTTCTTAAAACAAAGTATCTAAATGCCTCACTTTCATCACAAATCCACAAAAAAGAGGTTTATTTCTCATTTTAAAATAATGTATGGAGCCATGAACTGCACTGACAATGGCCAACAAGTCTAAAACAGCTTTATGCAGGTTGGAATAACTGGTTCTATTGTATAGTCTCTGTGTCCAGCGGTTCAGGATGTACAGCAGGCCACGGGGCAGTAATAAATAATTTCCATGGCTCATTCACTATTATAAAAGGAATAAACCCCATATTTCTGGAATTTGTGGTTAGGTGAGATCTAGATATAATCTGTTTTAAAAAGGCTCTGATGTACTTTATGGTTCCTTTTGGTTCACCTCACCATAATTGGGGTAACCAAAAATGAAAAAAAAAAACCCCCATAGGAACACCATCCTTTTCCAAATCAAGCATGGATTACGAACACGTGAACCTCTAGTACACAAAATCAAATAATATGATTCTTTCCAAGAGCTTGCAGTCTACAACAACTGTATCTAGGCAGTAATGCAGCACTGTGTGGGAACAAAGTCTTGTAAGATTTGTGGTCCTCAGCTTTCCCAAGATCCTGGCCTAAACAAGCAGTCTGGAATCCAGGGATTAAGGTAAGTATTTTTTAATTTGTTTTTTTCCCCTAGATCTTGGAATATAGTACTTGGGGCTACTATAAAGAGCTTCTCTGTTGCAGACTGCAAGGCCAACTTCCAAGCAATGGAAACTGCTAAATGCACAGTTTAAATACATACAGTGGGTAGAGAAAAGGATCACCACCCTTTAAAATAATCACATTGTGTTGCTTTGCAGCCTGAAATGAGGACAGATAAAGTTTTTGTTTTATCCAACTGTATTTACTCAGTGCAACTTATACCATTAGAGTGAAAGATATGACACCAACATGTCCGAATAAAGAAAAAATAAAAAAAATAATCACTCAATTGGAAAAAAGATCACCACATCTCCTAACAATGACTCATAATCTCAATCAGGTGTCATTCATCATTTTTTAAATGGCACGCAAAGCCATTTAACTTTAAACTGTGATCAGCTATGGTCATTTTGATTAGCTCAGCATAAAAAGAGCTTTCATGGACCATTTCAGTCTCTGGTGTTGAAACTGAACCAAACAACTATGGGTGGCAAAGCACTGTCAAAAGATCCCTGGGATAAAGTTGTGGACAGGCAAAAGTAAGGAGATGGATACAAATTTTTTTAAAAAGGCTTTATCAATGCCCTAGAAGCACAGTGACGTCTATTATTAAGAAGTGGGATGTATTTGGTACAACACCTACCCTCTCTTGGTTTCAGGACGTTGCTCCAAACTGGATGAAATAGCCAGGAGGAAACTGGTCAGAGGGGCTACCAAGAGGCCTACAGCTACTCTGAAGCAGGTACAGGAATTTATTACAAAGATTGGTTATTGTGTGCATGTGACAACAATATCACATTCTCCACAAATGTGTCCGGTATGGGAGGGATGCAAGAAAAAAGTCACTCCTCAAGAAAGGCCACATGCAGTCATGACTAAGCTTTTCCAAAATGCATCTTGAAGAGTCTGAGACCACATGGAAAAAGGTGTTGTGGTCAGATGAGACTAAATTTGAATTATTTGGCCTCATCACTAAAATAAATTTGAATTATTTGGCCTCATCACTAAACAATATGTCTAACAGAAATACGATACAGCTCACCATCCAAATAACACCATTCCTACAGTAAAGTATGGAGGTCGTAATATCCTGTTATGGGGGTGTTTCTCTGCAGCAGGAACTGGAGCACTTGTCTGGATAGAAGGAAAAATGGATGGGGCAAAATACTGTCAAATTCTTGGGGACAATTTGCTGCCTTTTATCTTCCAACATGACAATGACCTAAAGCACACAGCAAAAATGACCACATAGTGGTTGAAGGAGAAAAAGGTGAATGTCCTCGCATGGCCTATTTAGAGCCCAGACTTAAACCCCATTAAAAATCAGTGGAATGATTTGAAGACTGCAGTCCACAAACGGTCACTTTCACATTTTAAATGAACTTGAGCAGTTCTGCAAAGAAGAGTGGGCAAATATTGTAAAGTTTAGATGTGCAAAGTTAGTAGACACATATCCCAACAGACTAAGGGCTTTAATTAAAGCAAAATGTGGTTCAACAAAATACTGACACAAGGGGGTGATCCTTTTTCCATCTCAGCGATTCTGTTTTCATACATACAGGTACATCTTAAAAAATTTGAATATCATCAAAAAGTTAATTTATTTTCAGTAATTTAATTCAAAAAGTGAAATTCATATTACATAGATTCATTATACACAGAAGGATACATTTCAAGCATTACTTTTAATGTTGACGATTATGGTGTACAGCTCGTGAAAAACTAAGTATCTCAGAAAATTAGAATATTGTGAAAAAGTTCAATATTGTAGACTCATGGTGTCACATTCTAATCAGCTATTTAATGCAAAGCACCTGTAAAGGTTTCCTGGGCCTTTAAATGGTCTCTCAGTCTGTTGCAGTAGGTTACACAATCATGGGGGAAGACTGTTGACTTGACAGTTGTCCAGAAGAAAGGCACCTTCCACAAGGAGGGTAATTCACAAAAGGACATTGCTTAAGGGGCTTGCTGTTCACAGAGTGGTCTATCCAAGCATATTAATTGAAAGTTGACTGGAAGGGAAAAGTGTGGTAGAAAAAGGTGCACAAGCAATAGGGATAACCGCAGCCTTGAGAGGATTGTGAAGCAAAGGCCATTCAAGAATTTGTGGGAGATTCACAAGGAGTAGACTACAGCTGGTGTCAGTGCTTCAAGAGCCATCACACACAGACGTATTCAGGATATTGGCTAAAACTGTTGCGTTCCTTGTGTCAAGCCGCTCCCGAACCAGAAACAACATCAGATGCATCTTACCTGGACTAAGGAGAAAAAGGACTTGACTGTTGCTCAGTGGTCCTCTTTCCGGATTAAAGTAAATTTTGCATTTCATTTGGAAATCAAGGTCCCAGAAACTGGAGGAAGAGTGGAGAGGCACAGAATCCAAGTTGCATGAGGGTCCAGTAAGATTTTTTTCACAGTCAGTAATGATTTGGGGAGCCATGTCATCTGGTGGTGTTATGCTATGTTTTATCAAGTCCAAAGTCAGCACAGCCCTCTATCAGAAAATTCTAGAGCACTTCATGCTTCCCTCTGCTGACCAGCTTTATGGAGATGCCGATTTCATTTTCCAGCAAGATTTGGCACCTGTCCACATTGCCAAAAGTACCAATACCTGGTTTAATGATCATGGTATAACTGTGCTTGATTGTCCAGGAAACTCGCCTGACCCCATAGAGAATCTGTGGGGTATTGTCAAGAAGAAGATTAGAGACACCAGACCCAATAATGCAGACAAGCTGAAGGCAGCTATCAAAGCAACCTGGGCTTCCATAACACCTCAGCAGTGTCACGGGATGATTGCCTCCATGCCACGCCGCATTGATGCAGTAATTAATGCAAAAGGAGCCCTGACCAAGTATTGAGTGCATACTGTACTGTACTGTACATGGACATACTTTTCAGTAAGCCAACACTGCTGTATTATCATTTTTTTTTCTTGTGTATTATTCTAATTTTCTGAGATACTGCATTTTGGATTTTAACTAACTGTAAGCCATATTCATCAAAATTAAAAGAAAGAAATGCTTGGAATACACTATATTTCCAAAAGTATTGGGGCACCTGTCTTTACACGCACATGAATTTTAATGACATCCTAGTCTTAGGCCATAGCGTTCAATATGAAGTTGGCCCACCCTTTGCAGCTATAACAGCTTGAACTCTTATTGGAAGGCTGTCCACAAGGTTTAGGAGTGTGTCTAGAGGAATTTTTCTTCCAGAAGGGCATTTGTAAGGTCAGGCACTGATATAGACAAGAAGGCCTGGTTTGCACTCTCCGCTCAAATTCATCCCAAAGGTTTTCTATTGGGTTGAGGTCAGGACTTGCTCCTCCATGTTTTTACTGACCTTGCTTTGTGCACAGTCATGTCGGAACAGGAAGGGGCCATCCCAAAACTGTTCCCACACTGTTTGGAGCATGATATTGTCCAAAATGTCTTGGTATGCTGACACCTTAAAGCGGTTGTAAACCCAAAAAAGAAAAAAAAAAAAAAAAACCTGCAAGACAAAGGCATAATGAGCTAGTATGCATCGCATACTAGCCCATTATGTGTTACTTACCTTAGAACGAAGCCCCGACACGGACCCACGGACATCGCTGCGGGCGCTGACATGATCCCTCGGCGACTCTTCCGGGTTCGGCGGCTCCGGCGCTGTGATTGGCCGGAGCCGCGATGACGTCACTCCCGCGCGCATGATTTTCCGGCAAGCTCCCGGCAAGCAAAACTGAAGGTCCCCCCGGACCTTCAGAGCGCATGCGCCGCTCGCGCGAGCGGCTGCATGCACTGCAAATATCTCCTAAACCGTGCCGGTTTAAGAGATATTATTTGTACCTACAGGTAAGCCTTATTATAGGCTTACCTGTAGGTAAAAGTGTCAAAAAGCGGGATACTACTGCTTTAAGAGTTCCCTTTACTGGAACTAAGGGGCCAAGCCCAAGCCCTGAAAAACAACCCCACACCATAATCCCCCCTCCACCAAACGATCTGGACCAGTGCACAAAGCAAGGTCCATAAAGAAATGAACGATCGTGTTTGGGGGTGGAGGAACTTGACTGACCTGCACAGAGCCTGGACTCAACCCGACAGAACACCTTTTGGATGAATCAGAGCCTGGACTTAACCCGATAGAACACCTTTTGGATGAATCAGAGCCTGGACTCAACCTGATAGAACACCTTTTGGATGAATTAGAGCGAAGACTACGAGCCAGGCCTTCTTGTAAAAACATCAGTGCCTGACCTCACAAATGCGCTTCTGGAAGAATGGTCACACCTAAACCTTGTGGACAGCCTTCCCAGAAGAGTTGAAGGTGTTATAGCTGGAAAGGGTGGGCCAACTCCATATTGAACCCTACAGACTAAGACTGGGATGCCATTAAAGTTCATGTGCATGTAAAGGCAGGCCCCTAATACTTTTGGTAATATAGTGTATATCATGCTGTGTGTAATGAACCTATATAATATAAGAGTTTCACTTTATGAATTCAATTACTGAGATAAATTAACTTTTGATGATATGCACCAGTATATCTTTCACTTAAATGTTAATACAGCTGGATAAAACAAAAACTGTGTCTGTTTTCATTTCAGGCTGAAAAGCAATAAATATAGTTATTTTAAAAGGGGAGTGATTCTTTTCTTTAGCCACTGTGTATAGGTGGTGTACCTGTAACCTACAAAATTATGTACTTGTGTTCAGCCAGTTAAGTGATCCTCTGCCAGACAGCATGGCCAAATTGAAAAACTCACTTTTCTCTGCTTTCTCCTTCTGTGAGAGCACTGTGCAGAGTAAAGGCCCGTACACACGTAGCGATTGTCGGCCGTAAATATTCGGCCACCGATCGATCGGCCGATTGTTAGTATGATGCTTCCGACAACCGACTGCGACTTTTCGGCCGAACAGAATCTGGTGTGCAGGCATTAAAATTTTTGTTGGCCAACACCAGAACGGCCGATTGTTCGCCAGTCAGTACAGAATTCGGCCGACAAACAGCAGATGAGCAAGACTGGGCATGCTCAGAGAAGAAAAAACACACGGAAAGTTAACCATCACATGACATCACTTCTGCAGTCGGCTGTTGTTGGTCAACAAAATTCGTGTGCAGTCTTTAGCACTTTTCAACCGACAGGACAGCACCGGACAAAAGACGGCCGATCGTTCGGCCGACATTCGGTACGTGTGTACGGGGCTTTAGTGTCAGGCCAGACATCGCATGTGATTCGCACCGCATTGCTGTGCAGATCAGATTCGATGTCTGTACGATGTGATTTCAGCCATACAAAATATATGGCTGAAATTGCATCGCATTCGCACCAAAATGGTTCAAGACCCTTTTTTGGTCCGCACTGGAATCGGATCGTATGGGTGTTCAACACCTATGTGATCCAATTCCTGCACCATTTTACAGTTCACACTGCGACCTGCCAATCTGGGGGTGTCATTAACTTTACACTGACACCCCCAGCGATTCGCAGATCTCAGTGTGAACCACTGTGCGATTCCGGTGCCATGTGGGAACCGGCACTGATTCGCAGGGTTTCCCACATCGCACCAATGTGAACCGGGACTAATAGAGACATACTAGTTTATAGTGCTGGCTCTGCTCTCCCATTCCTGTTGCCATACAGAGGATTATAGGAGGTTGATATCAAGAGTAATTCAGATACTATTCCAAACTGTTAGTAAAAATTTATTTATTCATTGTTTAATCACTTTCAATGGTGTGTGCGTGTGTGCTTTATCTGCCAGCTTTTATGTCCTACGGGGTTTAAACTATTGACAGACTTGCAATTGTCAACATAAAAGGAAATGATTAACCCCTTCCTGCTCAAATATATTTGGCCTTATTCTGTGCTGACACATATATGCGTCCGTCTCTTGTGCTGGGAGTGTGCTGAATCGACAGAAAGAAGTTCATTTTCTATGCCCCTGTAAGCATGATGCAACCATTAGGCAGCCCTGTCTGTAAATCTAAATATATGTAATGGGTTCATTCATTGAGACAATAAGTTTTCCAAAGTGATGCAAAGATAAGGAATTAACCATAACATCATATGCCTTGCTCTGACACCAATCTCTCAAGCCTGCACACTAGGCTTTTTGTTTAAACACTGGAAGAGATTTCTAATAGAAAGTAATACATACACAAGAGCTGTCCTATCACTACCAATGAAAATAATCAACCTGGCTCGTGAAAGGCAACGTAGTGTCTTAAAAATGTTTTTCTACATACACACGTAAAAAAGATTAGTTTGATGTATGCAATCTTATTATTATGTGTTAATACTTTAAAAATTTGTAATTAAATATGCACATGAGGAAGCCTTATATTCTAGTTGCATGTGCAGAGACGCTCTGATTTATATGTATTTATTCAATGGTTGTTGTACTTTACTGCTCCTTCTCATAATGGAAGCCAAGAAGTAAGCGCACTCATTAAAAACAATGCACACCCTATGAGGCTGATGTCTCATCTCCTCACTTGTTAAGCAGCAGTGAGACTGACTGCAATGGCAAACGCTCTCTCCCTCTAGTGGCTGATCTACAAATCTCTACATTCAACACATGTAAAAATCACAACAGTTAAAGAGGAAGTAAACCCTCCTCTGCAAGTTGTACCTATAGGTAAGCCTATGATAAGGCTTACCTATAGGTACTGTAAATATCTCTTAAACATGTACCGTTTAGGAGATATTTACCTTACAAGCAGCCAGTGACATCACTGGCGCATGCGCTCTGAAGGAACAGCCGCTCGTGCCGTTCCTTCAGAGCCCCGTGCCGTGGCCGTCGGCTCCCGCGTGCTGTGCGGGAGTGACGTCACAGCGGCTCCGGCCAATCAGATGGCCGGATGCCGCGATCCCGGAAGACGGGTGACTGGACATGTCGCCCGTCATAGAGATGAGCAGGCGGCACGGCAGGGGCTCGTTCTAAGGTAAGTATTTGATAATGAGCTAGTATGCGATGCATACTAGCTCATTATGTCTTTCTCTTTCAGGGTGAAAAAAAAAAACAACTTTTTTTCGGTTTACAACCTCTTTAAGGTAAGCATTGCAATACCAACTCAGAATATGTGCCTACCGAACATACACCAATGATGACATTTAGGGCCCACTCAAAATAGGAACTGCATGCGAGTTGCACAGGATCGTGTTGCATGTTCCTGTGCAATTCACATGCAGTTCTGTGCAGTGCAATTTCCTCCTATTCCTCCCATTTCCTCCCAAAATGCACTGCACCAAATGTAGTGCATGCACTACTGCCGGATCACATTGTACACATGTACCATGCGTTCTGGTGCGGACAAACATATTGCGTTTGCGACCTGCATTTCAGGTGTCGTTAACTGTGCATCAGATTGCAAGGGCAGTGCGACTGGAATACGGTGCAGGAAACAGGCATGGAACGAGGGTTTCCCCTACAACATTCTAGTGTGAACGGGACCCTCAAATATTTTTATACACTTCTAAGGTGGTGGTAACGTTACTATGCCTTCTTGCAGGATCCGGGAAAAGCAGAGGATCCCAAATCTTGCAAGAGGACACGGCAGCACTGTGCATTTGTACACTGGAGGATTTGGGAACCTCAGTTTTCCCAGGACCCTTAAGCCTCGTATGCAGATAAGAATATTGGACGAATAATCATCCTTGTTTTGCATACTAGTCTCATAACAGAAACCAATAGGTTACTAAAGTTATGCAAATTCTCATAGGACAGAATACAACCTCTAATACTTTTGTATTGTAATGTATGCTTTCATTTCTGAGCATGTGGGGTCTTGGTCACACAGTTGTTTCCGTAACATATATATTAAATACACAAAAATTGTACATTCTGGTATTGTATGAGAAATGCTTTCATGTTTGCCTCTTTGAATATTTTCGCATGAACTGTCGTGATTGGCTCTTGAAAGCTGTGTACCAACAATCAGAATTATCGCACGATTGCTCCGAAAGTGGTAATTTCTGCCCAATTTTCTCATCGTGTGGACTAGGCATTAGAGGAGGCCCAGTAACGTCCCCCTCATCTAGAGAACAATATTGGAAGCTGGTAGTGAACAAGCACGCTATGTTCGTGTGAAACGCGTCTACCATTTGTATCCTGTTTGGTGCTCGACATGTGTCAGTAAAGGATTTTACTTCATTCAAGCTTCATGGTGGTGTACGGCCAATCCTTCTCTTATCTAAGCTGGTGTATAAGGCAATTATTTTTATTTATTTATTTTTTTTTTCCAAATGCTTAACCACTTCAGCCCCGGAAGGATTTGCCCCCTTTCTAACCAGGCCCTATTTTGCGATTCGGCACTGCATTAATTGAACGGACAATTAGGCGGTCGTGCGACGCTGTACCCAAACTAAATTTACGTCCTTTTTTTCCCACAAATAGAGCTTTCTTTTGGTGGTATTTGATCACCTGTGCAATTTTAATTTTTTGCGCTATAAACAAAAAAATAGCAACAATGTTGAAAAAAAAAAAAAAAAAAAAAGAAATATTTTTCACATTCTCCTATATGACATTCCCAAAAAAATTGTAAAAATCAAATTTTTTTAACATTTTAGGCCAATTTGTTTTGCGCTACATATTTTTGGTAAAAAAAAAAAAAAATTGGAATCAGAGTATTTAGATTGGTTTGCGCAAAAGTTATTGGGTTTACTAACTACGGGAAAGATTTATGTAATTTTTATTGTTTTTTTTTTAACTAGTAATGGCGGCGATCTGTGATTTTTTTGCGGGACTGCGACATTGCGGCGGCCAAATTGGACCCCTAACTCACATTTTTGACACTTTTGGGGGACCAGTGACATTACTACAGTAATAAGAGATAAAAATATGCACTGTTACTGTAATGACAACAATGGCAGGGAAGGGGTTAATACTGTGGGTGATCAAAGGGTTAAATGTGAGCCTCATGCTTTCTGACGTGTGGGGGGGTTCTGTGACAGACACAGAGATTGCAGTTTCAGCTATGCTTTGTTTACATAAGCAGGCGGGTCTTCTCTCCGTTTCCCCGAAGATTAGGGGAGGGCAGCAGCAATCGGAGCCGCTCTTCCCGCAGCTAGACACAGTGGGAGCACGGCTCCGGTGGCGCGCGCGCCGCTGGAATCACTAGAAGTCCAGTGACGTAGATCTACGTGGCTGGACCCAGGAGAACCACATTGCTGCAGTAAAATTACTGTGAGCAGTCGGCAAGTGGTTAATTAATTCATTTTTATTTTATTTAGAGGTGGGATGCTAGGCAATGCGAACTTTGCATTTTCATCAAGGACAAGGGATGGAAGTCACTGGAATTATAGTAGAGAAGCACTCCATATGACAATGCTGGGCTAATCAGCCCAGTAACATGAGAAGTTTATAACCCTATGTAAGCTATGGCTCCCAATGACTCATAGCTTACACAGGGATTTCCTTTACTCCCAGCAGCCCGGAGTTGGTGAGGGAAAGAAATGTATGTATTACAACAATAAGGTTGCAAAGGTCCTGAGAGCAGTGTTAATTTCGTCGACTAAAACCGACTAAAACGTTTTCGTCGACTAAATGAACACAGTTTTAGTCGACTAAAATACGACTAAAACTAAAACAATTCAGATGACTAAAATACGACTAAAACTAAAATGGCATTTTAGTCATAAGACTATAACTAAAACTAAATTGAAATTTGCTGCCAAAATTAACACCAGTGTAGTGCTGTGCTAGTGCATGCTCAAAGCTTAATACCATAAATAATAACATAATCGATTTTTCACTCCAGGACCAGCAGTAGTATATAATGAGTTTGGAAATTGTAGAGAAATGCTTAAATAATGCATTACAAATTACAATTGAACTACACCCATTCGATTATAGATGACTAAAATTAGTTTTAGTCGACTAAAATGTAAGATGTTTTAGTCGACTAAAATGTACTGGAGTTTTAGTTGACTAAATACGACTAAAACTAAAACACTTGCAGAAGACTAAAATGGGACTAAAACTAACATGCCATTTTAGTCCTAAGACTAAAACTAAAACTAAATTGAAATTTGCTGCCAAAATTAACACTGCCTGAGAGAGCTCTTTGCTTTTACCCATCATAAGATGTTTCTTGTGTGTCACCTTGGTAAGGAGACACCTTTTTATAGGCCATCAGTTGAGACACAACCAGCTTATATTAACCACTTTACAACCGGAGGATTTTGCTGTCTTCCGTCCAGGCCACTTTTTGCGATTCGACGCTGTGCGACTTCAACTGACAATTGCGCGGTCGTGCGACGCCGTACCCAAACGAAATTTACGTCCTTTTTCTCCCACAAACAGAGCTTTCTTTTGGTGGTATTTGATCACCTGTGCGATTTTTACTTTTTGCGCTATAAACAAAAAAAGAGCGTTTATTTTGAAAAAATAACAATATTTTTCACATTTTTTTATATGAAATTCCCCCCAAAAAAGATGTAAAAACCAATTTTTTTAAAAGTTTTTGGCCAATTTGTTTTATGCTACATATGTTTGGTAAAAAAAATCGCAATAAGCGTATTTTGATTGGTTTGCGCAAAAGTTATTGCGTTTACTAACAAAGGGAAAGATTTCTGTCATTTTTGGTGTTTTTTTTTTTAACGCGTAATGGCGGCGATCTGCGATTTTTTTTGCGGGACTGCGACATTGCGGCGGACAGACCGGACCCCTGACTGACATTTTTGACACTTTTGGGGGTACCAGTGACATTACTGCAGTAATCAGTGCTATATATATGCACTGTTACTGTAAAAATGACACTGGCAGGGAAGGGGTTAATTTTATTGGAGAGGGAGGGGTTAATGTATGCCTGGTGCTTACTGACGTGTAGGGGGGGAGGTGACTATGTGATTCATGGACAGATCGGATGTCCAGCTATGCTGAACAGTCCGATCTGTCACTCCCTGTCACTATGGAGATCCGCCCGCTGTGTTTACACACAGCGGGTGGATCTCCAGACTCGATCCCCGACGATCGGGTAAGAGCAGCGGCGATCGCCGCTGCTCCTCCCCTGGCCCGACTCCCGCTGTGAATGAAAACAGCGGGAGCGAGCCTCCGGCGGCGCGCAAGCGCCGCCCAGAAGGGGAGGAGTCCAGTCACGTTAATACTACGTGACTGGACGGGAACGAGCCACTCTGCCGCAGTACTATTACCGTGAGCGGTAGTAGAGTGGTTAATTTGCACTGACAAGGGGCAGGATTGTTTTCCAATTACTGATAGATTTCAGCTGGTGTCCTGGCTTTCCATGCCTTTTTGCACATCCCTTTCTTCATGTGTTCAATACTTTTTCCCTGAGTCATTCCATTTTATTATACGAAACTTCATTTCTGAACTTATTTGTTTTGGTTTCTTTGTATGTATGGATTGCATGTGTTGTTACCGACATGCAAAGTTCATGTCAAAAGCACCTTTTGAATTATATTTATCTAGAAAAATGGTGATGTGTTCAATACTTATTTTAGTGAGTGTGTGTGCGTGTGAGTGTGGTGTGGTGTGGGTATGTGGTGTGTGTGTGTGTGTGTGTGTGAGTGTGTGAGTGTGTGAGTGGGTGTGGTGTGTGTGAGTGTGGTGTGTGTGTGAGTGTGGTCTGTGTGTGAGTGGGTGAGGTGTGTGGTGTGGTGTGTGAGTGGGTGTGTGTGAGTGTGGTGTGTGTGGTGTGTGTGTGTGTGGTGTGTGTGAGTGTGGTGTGGTGTGTGAGTGGGTGTGTGTGAGTGTGGTGTGGATGTGAGGTGTGTGTGTGTGAGGTGTGTGGGTGTGTGTGTGTGAGGTGTGTGTGTGTAGGTGTGTGCGGTGTGTGTGAGTGTGGTGTGTGTGTGTGAGTGTGTGGTGTGTGTGAGTGTGTGGTGTGTGAGTGTGGTGTGTGGTGTGTGAGTGTGGTGTGGTGTGTGTGTGAGTGTGGTGTGGTGTGTGAGTGGGTGTGTGTGAGTGTGGTGTGGATGTGAGGTGTGTGTGTGTGTGTGTGTGTGAGGTGTGTGGGTGTGTGTGTGTGTGAGGTGTGTGTGTGTGTGTGTGTAGGTGTGTGCGGTGTGTGTGAGTGTGGTGTGTGTGTGTGGTGTGTGTGTGTGGTGTGTGTGTGTGTGTGAGTGTGGTGTGGTGTGTGTGTGAGTGTGGTGTGTGTGTGGTGTGTGAGTGTGGTGTGTGTGTGTGAGTGTGGTGTGTGTGTGTGTGTGCGGTGTGTGTGAGTGTGGTGTAGTGTGTGTGGTGTGTGTGAGTGTGGTGTGTGTGAGTGTGGTGTGTGTGAGTGTGGTGTGTGTGAGTGTGGTGTGTGTGGTGTGTGTGAGTGTGGTGTGTGTGGTGTGTACACCCACACACACTAATTTGTACACTGGGACAAAAGTACAAAGTAGTGAAGTAGCCCAAACATTTCTTTTCTATTTTTGCATAGAGTGAAAAAGGGTTAAAACCTTTGATAGGATCTATTGCTGTCTGTGTTCCACCAGTGAGATGCACTCTCAATACGTACCCGTGGTCGGAAAGTGAGGGAAGTACAATATTTCACTGATGTCACTAGCAAAGCAATAGAGGGGATATCTTACAATGGTGACAACTGCTAAATATGGGATTTCTCCCCAGTTTTAGGAGCTTGTCTGAGATATAGTAAGGAAAAATCCCCTCAATGGGGACAAAAAGCAATAAAAACTTGCCACAGGTCCTAACACTTCCCAGGCGCTATCAAACTAATAAAAACAAACAGAATTTTGGCTGTAAAGTCCTCCTATGTAGTCTGTGGCTCAAAGAGAGTTTGTGATCCGCCATCTTGTGAGTGTCTGGAGACCAGAACCATTGAGGGGACAGAGGCTTGCTGTCTGCAGTGCATCAAATATGTACTTTTAAATGTGAGGTTTCAATTGACTTTTTAACCACTTAACCTCCGGAAGATTTACCTCCCTTCATGAGCAGGACATTTTTTTACGATACGGCACTGCGTTCCTTTAAATGACAATTGTGCGGTCGTGCAACACTGTCTCCAAATAAAATTTATGTAACTTTTCCCACGAATAGCGCTTTCTTTTGGTGGTGTTTGATCACCTCTTCTTTTTATTTATTTATTATCTTTTGCGCTATAAACAAAAAAGCCCGACAATTTTAAAGAAAATAAATAATAAAAAATTATATATATATTACTTTCAGCTATAAAATGTATCCAATAAAAAATGTAATTAAAAATATAAAATAAAATTTAGGCCAATATGTATTCTGCTACATGTTTCTAGTTAAAAAACAAAGTGTGCTACTTTTACCAGGAGAAGAGATGGATTATAGTCCACCACAGAATACATTCCTTCCCCCCCTGTCGGAACTGAGATAGGTCTTGTTTACATAGGCAGATCTCAGTTCTCTGTGTATTGCCGATGATCGGCGGGTGTCAGAGGACATGGAGTGCCAGGCATCCGCAGATCGGATTCGTCTGTAAATTATCACAGCAGAAGCGGCCTGCTGGCGTTTCCACAGTGAGTAGAACAAGCATGCTTTACTGCATATACAGACTGATTTTACTGTTGTGGGTTAGGTAACACTTTAGTTTAGGTGAAATACTAAAGGTAAGGGTATATATATTTATCAGTGATTGGGAAGAGCACTACAGTTGGTGGAACAATTACCAGTGAAATATATGGATTGCACATAAATCGATCAATCTGCATGAATATATTTGGATATGAATGACATCTTTGGTACGTTTATATATCAGTACTAATTCTTTGAGCCACACAAACTACATAGGAGGACTATACAGTAATTACTGATGGATTAATGACATTCGATTTTAAAGGTATATATGCATGGAATTTTAAAGTGGTTGTAAAGGCAGAAGGTTTTTTATCCTAATGCATTCTATGAATTAAGATAAAAAAAAACCTTCTGTGTGTCTCAGCCCCCACTAATACTTACCTGAGCCCCATTTCTATCCAGCAATGTCCACGAGTGCCTTGGCCATCCGGGACTCTCCCTGCCGATTGGCCGAGACACAGCAACTGCACCTTTGGCTCCCACTGCTGTCAATCAAACTCAGCCCATCAGGAGAGAGGGTGATGGGCGGAACCATAGATCCATGTCTGAAAGGCTACACGGAGCTGCAGCTTGACTTGGGTGCCCCCACAGCAAGCGGTTTGCTGTGGGGACACTCAACCTGGAGGGAGTTGCCAGGAGCATCAAAGAGGGAACCGAGAAGAGGAGGATCTGGGCTTCCCTGTGCAAAACCAACTGCACAGGTGAGGTAATAAAACATGTTTGTTATTTTAATAGAAAAAAAAAAAAACGAGACTTTAAAATTACTTTCAGTGAAAATTTTATTGATGGAATTTGTTATTCTGATGTTGGTTTTGTCCTGCATGTTATGTTATAGGCAGGTTTGATCACATATCATAAGACAAGACTGAGATGTGACTTTAAAGAACTTAGATAGCTAGGTTCCACCCACTTAAGAATGTATAAAACTGTATTAGAAACCCTAGCCAGATAGAGCAATGATTATTAAGCCAACAGAATGTAATGTGATTAACTTGCTCTCCAAAAATGTCTTCCTATCTACAGGTTTGTCTAAATAAATATAATTTTCAATCTGGCTTCAACAGTCAAAATGTTAGTGAAACCCGTGAGTTTTGGGGTTACCCTTACAACAGCGCTGCCCTGAGATAACGGTATTTTCTGATCCATATGTGGGAAAACATGTAGTATTATCTGCTGTCTAAATGCAATTCAGTTATAAGATAGTACATAATTGTGCTGAAGTTTATAGAATCACAGAATTTGGGCTGTAGCTCTGCTTTAAACGATGGCTCAGGTTAAAGCAGAGGTGGGGGACTTGAGTCACATGACTTGACTTAAGTCAGACTTCAGTCACTTTACTTTTTTAAGTTATTAAATATTTGCATTTTCTCAAGATGTGTTAAAGCAAAATTAATGTGCCTGTTATGTTTCTGACACCACAGTCACTTAAACACCTCAGTGTGATCTGATTTCTAGGACACTGGCTGTTTAACAATTGAAATACTTACATATTTTTAGTGACTGTGGTGTTGAAACATGACCGGACGAAGGATTTTGAGCTGTTTGGGCATTCAAAGTGTTTCTTTAATATGCCAAGAAAAAAGCACTAATCAGTTTTGTTAATGTTAAAAATAAAACAAAACCTTTCCTGACCACTGACTTTTAACTGATTTAACCACTGTAGCCCTGCTCACTGTGCCTCTACTGCGGCACAGTGGCTCGTTATCGTCCAGCGATGTAGACCTACTTCGCTGGACTCCTCCCCTTGTGGGCGGCGCTCGCGCGCCACTGGAGGCTCGCTCCCGCTGTATTCATTCACAGCGGGAGTCGGGCCAGGGGAGGAGCGGCGGTGATCACCGCTGCTCTTCCCCGATCGTCGGGGAATCGAGTTTGGAGATCCGCCCACTTGTGTAAACAAAGCGGGCGGATCTCCTAAGTGACAGACAGTGACAGATTGCAGGGTTCAGCATAGCTAAACATGTGATCTGTCCCTGTGTCACTCAGTCACCTCCCCCCACACACGTTAGTAAGCACCAGGCATACATTAACCCCTCCCTCTCCAATAAAATTACCCCTTCCCTGCCAGTGTCATTTTTACAGTAACATATTTATAGCACTGATTACTGTAGTAATGTCACTGGTACCCCCAAAAGTGTCAAAAATGTCAGTCAAGGGTCCGATCTGTCCGCCGCAATGTCGCAGTCCCGCAAAAAAAAACAGAAATCTTTCCCTTAGTTAGTAAACGCAATAACTTTTGCGCAAACCAATCAAAATACGCTTATTGTGATTTTTTTACCAAACATAGGTAGCAGAAGACAAATTGGCCAAAAATTTAAAAAAAATTTTGATTTTTACATTTTTTTGGGGGGGAATTTCATATAAAAAAATGTGAAAAATATTGTTATTTTTTCACAATTTACGCTATTTTTTTGTTTATAGCGCAAAAAGTAAAAATCGCACAGGTGATCAAATACCACCAAAAGAAAGCTCTGTTTGTGATGAAAAAAGGACGTAAATTCTGTTTGGGTACAGCGACCCACGACCGCGCAATTGTCAGTTAAAGTCGCACAGTGCCGAATCGCAAAAAGTGGCCTGGACGCAAGACAGCAAAATCCTCCGGTGGTAAAGTGGTTAAAGGTGAAAATTGGGGTAGATCAGTATTTTGACTTGATTTGTGACTTGACCAAAATAAATGACTTGACTTGACTTGCTTGACTTCTAGCGGGGACTCGACTTGACTTGTTTGCTTTTCGCCACAGTAACTTGGGACTTGCTTGAGACTTGAAGGTTAAGACTTGAGATTTGCTTGTGACTTGCACATGTGTGACTTACTCCCATGTCTGGGTTAAAGCATCAGCTTTAAATGCCACTAGTAAGTTTTGGAGCGATTTTGGGGAAAGGGACGTTTATTCAGAAAAACAGCTATACTGTATGTAACCTCTTTATTATTATGTACTTAGCAAAGTAACATATTCATAAATCTGAACACAACACTCAAAATGCACAACTTCACAACAATTGTCCAAAGTTTGCCTGCCCTGGGAGCCTAATGACTTGGTGCAAAACCTATTGTTTCATGTTATTTCACAGGAAAAAGCTGCACTCCGATAACTGCCGCTAAAATAAAAAGACAGATCAGCAAGATCACAGCACCTGTGTTTTCATACAGTATGTCTGTGCTATACTCTATCTTCTGTTCAAACGCCAAGAACAATATTTTGCTTAATTCACCCAATTCAAGAGAGAACTCAAACTTTTACATGATGGTCTGATAACTACATAGACCATAGCGTACATTCCCATAAGACTGCGGTTCCCATAACCTACCCTAGAGGAGTTCATCTTCAGCAAGGTTTATGCAATGCTTTTTTTTCAATGAGAACTTAAACTTACTTAACCATTTCACTGAACTCCATGCCAACCCAGCAAAAACTATTACAACATATTACCTTCAAACAATCAACAATGATGCTAGGGAAAAAAAAAAAATAACTTTAATGGGAAAAGCAAAGCAGAAATCCTTGACAGCTTTTTCAAAGAACGAGTGCTAATTCCTAATTGCTAACAATCAAACTGAATTCTTCATAATATGGTGGATTGTGATTGGTTACATTTCTTGGCACACTTGAAGCAGATCTCCATACACAGAGGGTTTGATTTACTAATAGACTGTGCACTTTGCTCTCTGCAAGAACAGTTGCTCTAGAGCTTAGTAAATGAGGGAAAGTTCTGCGGACTTCCATCATCCAATCATGTCCTTGCACGTGAATGGGTAATTCTTTGCAAAGTGAAGCTTTACCTCATTTACTAAGCACTGAAGCCACTGCACTTGCAGAGGGCAACTGCACTTTGCAAAGTGCACAGTCTGATTGCCTTTAGTTAATCAACCCCAGAGATTTCTATGGGCTCTTTCACACACTATGTCCGTCAAACGGACTCCGCTTTTCTCAGCGGGGGATCGAGCCGCCGATCCCCCGCTGAGCAGAAGGATGACAGCTGTGTCTCCGCGCTGTGTGCAGAGACACAGCTGTTAGTTCCCCATGCATCTCTATGGGGGAAATCGGATGGGAGCGGACCGTCGGTCCGTTCTCATCCGATCCGCTGGACGGATGGAAAATAGGGTTTCCATCCGTCCAGATTTGACGGATCGGATCGGATGTCAGCGGACATGTCTTCGCTGACATTCGATGCCCCATAGGAATGCATGGGGGGACCGTTCAGATCCGCCAAAAAAACGAACAGGCGGATCTGAACGGTCTGCCTGTGTGAAAGGGGCCTATCAGTTTGTTTTTTGCAAATATAGGTTACCTCTGCTCAGGTGTACTAAATATCCAGATTGCTATGCTGTACTGCAAAATCCAAACTTGTCTTCATTGCTGAATTTCTGTCCCGCTCCAGATATGAGAGGATCAGGTTCCAGTGATGGAAGTTCTAGTGTCATTTATCCACCCTCCTCTCCCCTTGGCTATTCACAGAACATTATGGGGTTGATTTACTAAAGGTTATAGACTGTGCACTTTGCAAAGTGCAGTTACTCCAGAGCTTAGCAACTGAGGAGACTTCTTTTTATAAAGAATACCCAATCATGCGCAAGGAAAAAATGAAAAAACAAAAAATAGAAGTTGTGCTTGCACATGATCGAATGATGGAAGTCAGCAGAGCTTATGCTCTTTACTAAGCTCTGGAGCAACTGCCAAGTGCACGGTCTATCTGCCTTTACTAAATCAACCCCTATGTATTCAGTGAAACATTCACAGAATCAGCCTCTACCTGACAAGTATACCACTATACAGGACAGGAGAACTTTCCTTCCCATAACCAAAGCATTATGCAGCCACAAGATAATGTATAAGTAAGACTATGGCACAGAGACAGTTTTCCTATAGCATCCCTGGAATCATGGCTTAAAATTCTGAAAGAATGGTAAATACTCCCAGAAGAGGCACCTTTACAAGACAGGAAATTTCCTAAAATGACATCTGACTAGTGTTAAGGAACATGGGAATATCCTAATTACATGCTATTTTGCACTTTCATGCAGGCCCACTAGATGGAGCCAAACCTCCTTACTTCTCCTAGATGGTGCCTTTGCCCATCCTAATCCTCAACCAATAACATCCACAGCACTTTCTGCCTATTGTTCCTGAGGTTATATACTATGGCTGATTTCTTTTTTTTTTTTTTAACGGCTGTACTTCTAACATGTTTCATAGCCAGTTTTTCTCCTTTTAGTCTATGACATATGTTCGACTACCATCTTCCACCTACAGCCTTCTGGACACTGCATGGTTTCCCACCAATGGCCTCTTGAGACGGACTATACAGAAGGCCTATAATGTTCAGATCCCATTCCACACAACCCATATGCCATTATGACACACATGACTTAAAGACATGACTAATAAACTGGTATCTATGAACAAAGGAGGACTTGACTGCACTCATAAGAGATCTACTTTATGGAGAGAAGCATTTTGTCTGAAGAACGTACTTTACTAAAAGCCTCCAGTCCTACACTCTTTGCAATTGCCCCTTGCTTTCACAGTGAACTTTGACAAACAGAAAAAGTGTGTTCTTCTTTCTCTGCACAATTCCCTTTCCTTAAAGCCCAACCTGGAGAGCTAACAATTCTACCTAGCAGTGGGGCTGGATTACCTCCAAGTGTAAGCAACAGTAAAAGCACTTTTACTTATCCAATCCTCCTATTCTACAGAAGACAGCACCCCTTAAACTCCAGTGGTGGACAGTCATTTGGCGCCCTTGTGCCTTGTGCAGGGCTATGGACCTAGCATCACTCTTGATGACATCAGAGGACTTTAAATGGGAGGGGAAGAAGCTATGGGGACTGGTCTAGCAGAGAAGGAGAGAGGAGGATTGAGTAGGGACATCTGCTTTTCTAAATCCCTTAGACAGAAATGAGCAATTAACCTTTGCAGTGTGGGTGCAGGCCACTACAGGGGTGAATTTTTAGGTTTCCTAGAGTTTAGCTTTAACCTTCTCCAAAAAGAGAAAGATGCACAAGGCAGATACTTAAGCTGGCCATAAGATGGATTGAAATTCGACCAATTCAGCAGAAACTGTCAATCCATGTATGGCCGTTCAGGTTCACCGACTTCTCAAAACAAAAAAAAATTAAATTATACTGAACCATGTGTGAATAGTTTAAATTTGATCTGTGAAATAAATACCATTGTTTATACTTTGGATAAGGGCTAATTCACATAAGTTGCGATAGGACTGCATTGGGTGGCTATTCCAGCAGACTACTACCCAAGAAAGGAAGGTTCTAGAGAAAGCTGGTTATACCTACCTGGGTGGTTCACACTAAAAAAAACAAAAAAAACTACTACAACTTTTTTTTCAGCGCAGTGTGACACAATCCACTGCCTTGCATCGCATTGTGGGCAAACAATTAATGAAATGAAACTGTGTGACATTTAAATAAAGTTGGTTAAAAAAAAAAAGGAAAAGTAAAAACAGTGTGATGTGCTGCAATGTCATCCAACTGCACACTAGCCCTAAGCACCTAATGTAAAATAGATCCGTCTCCTCCCAAAACGAATCAAACAAACAATGGTGTTTGATTAAGCCTCCTAACAGGAGATCTTTGTGTGGATTCATGGTGCATAAAAATCGATGATTTTTAAATTAAAAAAAAAAATATGTTTTTTTAATATAACCCCCTTGTGGTGTCACTGACTGTCGGTAAAATCAACAGCGGGTCAGAGGAAGAGCCGCTGCGGGACGGAGATGACAATTGCCTTTAAAAATTATGCCTTTTTACTAGTGATTTTAATCGTGATTTAAATCAGATCCATTCTGTGTGGATTGGAAATACAAATCCAGTCTCTTCAACAAAACATGGATGCTTCACAAGCATCTTAAATGACATCCATTTCGAACAGGGTCTGTAGGACATTTGGTGAGGTCATATTGGATCCGAGAGAGACTATACCTATTTCTGTGTATCATACCTCTCTTTTTCCAGAATTGATAAACTTACCAATAAATGGTCTTCACAGGAAATGGTTAAATTTGATCTTAGTGTTATCTCAAGGTCGGATCACGTTCCCGTGTTGGTCAATGTGGACATCCAAAACCCCCATACTCCCCATTATTTAGAGTCTGAATTCCCTCCGTATGGCACAGCCTAAATATGCTAAACTAATTTTGAAAGCCAAAAAATTGTACTTTGAAACCAATGACCTGTCTGATTTCGACAGATACAGGCCTATAATGTTCAGATCCTATGACATAAAACAAGGAGCCAGGGAAAAAGAAACAGTCATAAGGACAATAAAAAATAAAAAAGCTTTAAACAGCAGCCCTCACACAAACTCACATCAGAACTTAATAAGAATAGAAAAATAGTACAATATCTTCTCCCCTATACCTACGAAAAAAATTCTGAAACACCTTCAAGCTAATCATTACACATTCACATTCAATAATAAATAATTGGCTTATTTAGCAAAAATACTTTGTTACCAATATCATAACCCTAAGATTTCATTTCTAATCGTCCCTACAACCAAACAAAAAAAGACTAATCCTGTTCACCTAGCAAACATTTTTAGTGCACACTATAGCACTCTAAACGACCCTAAAAAATGATCCAAACACAACCCAACCGTCACTTTTCAAAACTGATGACTATCTTTGATCTGGCAATCCTAAATAATCCCACAATCATATTGCAGACTTCTCAAAACCACTTACCCAATCAGAAGTCAAGACTCTCTGGTCACAAAAGACAATGGAAATCAATGGCTTTGCCAATAATCTAAAAATGCACTCTCTACTGCATTATATTTGCGGTCATCATGGAACCACTTGCCCAACTGATATGATTTACAGCCTCTATCACAGGCGTGGGCAAAGAGAAAACAAAATAAATCTATACACCGATAAGGTTATGTTTATTTTGACAAAAGCTTCATGTACACACACACAGCCTACTTTGACCACCGGAAAACGCAAAGCGCAGCATTATCTGGTGGCCAAAATGTTCCTATCCTGAACGCGATTCTTCCACATTCAGGAGAGGAAGGTTGAGGGAGGTTGAAGTTCCCCTAACCGCAGCCGCTCCTAAACTCTGCTAAAAGCCTATGTGTACATTGACACAAAGGCTTTTATGGAGTAGAGTTTAGGATCTTTGGCAAAAAAATTCCAAAAGCTCCTAAACTCAGGTTTAGGAGCTGTAGTGTACATGAAGCCTAATTCTTCTCCTTCCCGATCTGCATCGCAAAACTCACTACACCAGTTTGGGGACGTATCCTTCTATAAAGCATATGAGATGAAGTATCAAATCTTAAATCTATATGACCCACTGGGACTAAAAAAATCCCCCAGATTCAAATTTCCATATATATTTTGGGCCAATAAAAAAAACCTTGGGATCCCATCTTCTATCTCTAAATTCTCTTCTCTTTGGTCATTAACATTTCTTACAACCTTATCACTGGGATTTGGCAACCTGACTGAATTTGAGATACCTACAATGGGTAGAGTAGCATCTTTAAAGATGCTAATTTAAAGATGCTAATTTTACCAAAACTACCCTACCTCTTTCGAATCATCTCATTCCAATTACCCACATCCTATTTCTCTCATTAACCAATTTGTCTGGGCAAACAAAAATCTGGATGCAAATTTAACATCCTCACGAAACCTAAATTTAAGGGTAGAGTGGCCCTGTCCAATCCAAGACACTAATATCGAGTTAAAAAAATAAAAGGGTATGTTGCTGCGCTAGTTAATGATTAACTATAATCACAATAAAATCAAATGGAAAGCAGCCACACAGAATCTGGAATATTAACAGATCAAAAGTAAAATGTAGTAAGCAATGTAGCGCTAATCCTAGAGGCAACTCAAAGGGCCCCCTTAAAGACGTCTGTTCACGACGAAACGTATGTCGGGCGGTACTTGCGGTCACGCTTGTCCACACGGAGGAGACGCGGCGTCCATCTTTTGGGTAGTATACTGCGGAAGCCAAGCGGAATATGCTGGATGGAACAATTTACTGACCGAGATGCTCGTTTTATCCTGCTTCTTGTAAGTGTTTTTAATCCATATTTGCTGTGAATAAACCAAATGGTCTGCGCTATGATGGTGCCTTGTTCTTTGTTTCATACCTACCCATGACTATCTATTTGGATATTGCCGGAAATGAGGAGGATCGCCTTGGGCTATATCTAAGATTTGGGCGTTTAGGATCCCTGTCATGGGGATCATCTTCATTCGGTAAGAGATAGTGTGAACAGGGTGTCTGGTGGTGGTTTCCTGGATTCACAGTTTAATCCATCTGATAATTTGGGACTTTTCACAGACTTTATACACTCAGTCGTTTTAAGTTGCCTCTAGGATTAGCGCTACATTGCTTACTAATATTGAGTTACCACACTTCCTTGATCAAATTCAACACTGGGTTGGTTAAATAAATACGGGCACAACCATACCTTGGTTACACACCAAGCATTTAAACCTTTCCTCTTCTGGCCATTAAATTATTCCCCATCGCCTTTTTTACAGACTACCATACAGACACCCTCATCACGTGCCATTAATTCACACTCTTATCAAGATTTCCAATGCTCCCACCACTGGGAACTTTTTAAAATAATTATACACCAATGGTATATTACCACCTTCAAACTCTCTAAATTCTCACCTACCAACTCCCTTCTGTGCTAGAGATTGTGTGGCTTTACAGGATCACTTTCCCTTATACTCTGGCACTGTAGATCCTTAAAAACTTTTTGGAATCAATTTTTCAAGGTGAACAGAGACAGTGCATGAGTCAATTTAATTAGCCTTACTCCACATTGGCATTTAAGCTTTTGGCTCTGGCACCAGGACAGTTTAATCCACACACTGTATGCAACTAAATTTAATATATACAAAAGGTGGAAAAAACTACCCCATCTAAACAAGATACATTTAGAGAAATAAACCAAAAATGTTTTCTCTGAAAGAAAATAAATTCCACAAATTTCACATGAATTGGTCCAGCTAGTTGATTAATGAAAGATGTACTAAAATCTGAGCATGTAATATATCCATACATTACAAAAAGGAAGTTCATGACTGGCACTATTGCCCACCTGCCCTCTATCCCTTTCTTCCTTATTTACAAGTTTACTCTTGTGTTACTTTTTCATTCAAAGTATGTTAGACAACATATTTCAATCTCTAGCATGTACTTGACCATCACATGCATACAGTGGATATGAAAAGTCTACACACCCCTGTAAAAATGTCAGGTTTCTGTGATGTAAAAAAAAAACACGAGACAAAGATAAATCATTTTAGAACTTTTTCCACCTATGACCTATAAACTGTACAACTCAGTTGAACAACAAACTGAATTTTTTTAGGTGGAGGGAAGTAAAAATAAAAAAACTAAAATAAGTTGCAAAAGTGTGCACACCCTTAATACTTTGTTGAAGCACCTTTTGATTTATTGCAGCACTCAGTCTTTTGGGGTGTGAGTCTATCAGCATGGCACATCTTGACCTGGCAAGATTTGCACACTCTTCTTTGCAAAAACACTCCAAATCTTCAGATTGTGAGGGCACTCCTGTGCACAGCCCTCTTTAGATCCCCAACAGATTTTCAATTGGATTCAGGTCTGGGCTCTGGCTGGGCCATTCCAAAGCTTTAATCTTCTTCTGGCGAAGGCATTCCTTTGTTGATTTTGGTGTTTGCTTTGGGTCTTTGTCATGCTGAAAGATGAAGTTCCTCTTTATGTTCAGCTTTCTAGCAGAAGCCTGAATGTTTTGTGCCAATATCGACTGGCATTTGGAACTGTTCATAATTCCTTCTAACTTGACTAAGGCCCCTGTTCCAGCTAAAGAACAACAGCCCCAAAGCATGATTGCTGCCACTGCCATGCTTTACTGTGGGTATGGTGTTCTTTTGGTGATGCACAGTGTTGGGGTTTTTGAGCTAAACATATCTTTTGGAATTATGGCAAAAAAGTTCAACATTGGTTTCATCAGACCATAACACATTTTCCCACAATATTTTGGGAGACCTCAGATGTGTTTTGGCAAAATTTAGCCTGGCTTGGATGTTTTTATTCATAAGAAAAGGCTTCCATCTTGCCACTCTACCCCACAGTCCAGACATTTGAAGAATGCAGGAGATTGTTGTCACATGTACCACACAGCCAGTACTTGCCAGATTTCTGCAGCTCTTTTAATGTTGCTGTAGTCCTCTTGGCATCCTCCCTGACAAGATTTCTTCTTGTTTTTTCATGAATTTTGGAGGGACATCCAGTTCTTGGTAATGTCACTGTTGTGCCATATTTTCTCCACTTGATGACTGTCTTTACTGTGTTCCTAGGTATATCTAATGCCTTGGAAATTCTTTTGTACCCTTCTCCTGACTGATACCTTTTAGTAAGAGATCCCTCTGATGGTTTGGAAGCTCTCTGCGGACCATGGCTTTTGCTGTTGGATGCGACTAAGAAAATGTCAGGAAAGACCTACTAGAACAGCAGAACTTTATTTGGGGTTAATCAGAGGCACTTTAAATGATGGCAGGTATGCACTGACTGCTATTTAACATGAGTTTGAATGTGATTTGGTTAATTATGAACACAGCTACATCCCCAGTTAAAAGAGGGGGTGCACACTTACGCAACCACATTATTTTAGTTTTTTATGTTTACCCCCCCCCCCTTTCCCCCCAAAAGATTTCAGTTTGTTGTTCAACTGAGCTGTACAGTTTCTAGGTCACATTAAAGGTGAAAAAGTTTTGAAATTAATAATCTTTGTCTCATTTTTTACATCACAGAAACCTGACATTTTAACAGGGGTGTGTAGACTTTATATCCACTATACGGCTATCCTCTTCAATGCTTTTGATGATAATGTATGCTACAGTATTCCTCCCTCAAAATCCTTTCAGGTCTGAATTGCAATTACCTTTTATGCTTGTGGTCACCTGTATTACTCGTTCCTGTTTATTTTTCTGTACTTTTTAATGCTGCATGTATGCTGTACACATTAAGAGACTCCCTCCCTTTCTTGTTGCTGCCTCAGATAAACACTTTAATGGTGTACCTTCTATGAGTGCAGATTGTGCTGCTTCAACTATTTAGATTTACAAACTTCTGGGGGCTCGTACTGTGACAGACCTGTACAAAGGAAAAGTCCAGCACTTTCTTCTCTGGAAGTAAATGTTACCAAGTGTATGTTCCTACTTGGCAACCTGTCACAATGCTGGTGGTGAAAAGTTCTGTTTGAGCCTAAAGGTCCATAGACACGATAAGAAAATCTGTAGGGAAAATTCGTCCGACGACCGATCTGACGATTTTCGGATTGTTAGTATGGGGCTTTCGACAGCCAACTCTGATTTTTGGGCTGATAAAATCCTGATTTGCAGGCTATAAAATTTTTGTTGTCCATAAAACAACGTCCGATTTTTGTCTCATTATTACAGATTTCGACAGAAAAAAAATCTTAAGAGCAAGACTAGGCATGCTCAGAGAGAAAGAACACATACAAAGCAATCCAACACATGACATCACTTTTGAAGTAGAATTCTGTTGTACGGGAAAATTAGTATGAAAATAACCTCTTCACTTTCCACATCAGACTAGCAGGCCACAAAAAACAGATGACAGATCGATCGATAATCTGATCGTGTGTATGGGGCTTTAGGGTCCTTTCACACAGGCTTTCCGCCCAGCGGACGGATTCCGTTTCGCTCAGCGGGGACCGGCAGATCAACCCCCACTGAGCGAAACTGAATCAGGTCCAACTCCGCTTACTTTGCAGAGACAGACCTGTCAGTTCCTCGCTCTCCTCTAGGGAGATCAGATGATAACAGACTGCCTGTCCATTTTCATCCGATCCTATCCGATCCTCCAGGCAGATGGAAAATAGGGTTTCCAATCCATCTTAATTTCACGGACAGGATCGGATTGGATAGCAGCAGGTGTCAGCAGAGAGGTCACTGCTGATATCCGCTGCCCCATAGGTTTGAATGGAGCATCCGATCAGGCCTGCCTGAAAAACTGACAGGCAGACCTGACCGTGTTAACGGGGCCTTAAAGAGGAAGTAAACCCTCCTCAGGAAGTTGTACCTATAGGTAAGCCTATATTAAGGCTTACCTATAGGTACTGTAAATATCTCCTAAACATGTACGGTTTAGGAGATATTTACCTTTAATGCAGCCAGTGACGTCACTGGCGCATGCGCTCTGAAGGAACGGCTGATCGTGCCGTTCCTTCAGAGCCCCGTGCCGTGACCGTCGGCTCCCGCGCGCGTGCGCGGGAGTGACGTCACAGCGGCTCCGGCCAATCAGATGGCCGGATGCCGCGATCACGGAAGACGGGCGACTATACATGTCGCCCGTCATACAGGTAAGCGGACGGCACGGCGGGGGCTCGTTCTAAGGTAAGTATTTCATAATGAGCTAGTATGCGATGCATACTAGCTCATTATGGGTTTCTCTTTCAGGATGTAAAGCAGATAAAAAAAAATGTTCTCGGTGTACAACCTCTTTAAGCTCCAGGGGAGTTTATTTGCCACAGGTTGTATTACCTATTACAAAATTCCCAAGGTGGTAACTTCAATACAGATAACTTTTGAAGAAGAGAAAACTGTAAAACATGCAACTTTACATATCAGGGTCTTAGGGAAGGATTGTTTTATTCCACGCTGACCCACAACAAATCAGAAAACTCCTTTGCATTATGGCAGAAAGAAAATTAGATTCAGCTTAATTATAGGGCTAAAAAGACTCCCTGAGACAACTTCCCCCCTCCAACACTTTAAAGAAGAACTCCAAGAATCGCAGAACTTTTAAAAATATACTGGTTTATATAGAGTTGAGTCCAAAGAGGCATATGCCACCTCATGGGCTTCGCTTTTATTTCATATTTACATTTTTACTGAGCTCCAAGAGTACAGCTAGCGCTACACTCCCCATGCTCTAACAGAAAAGATATCCTCTGATACGCAGCAACACAGCAGCTCCACTGCTCACCCCTCCTCTCTCTTCACAGAATTATTTGTATTTTGTAAATGGGTTCACAATATAAAAATCCTTCTGTGATTGGAGAAGAGAGCAGTTACAGGAATGGAGACTTAAAGGTCCACTAATAAGACATCAGAAGTGTTTATAAAAGAGGTAAGTCCAGGAGGTGGCATCCCTTGTTGAACTCAAAGTGTTATTAAACCCACAGCAGTAAAATGAGTCTGTATATGCAGTAAAGCATGCTGTGTATACTCACTGTGGAACCTAAGGAGTTAATCCTGTGCATAGTGTAAAAAGGCTGTATTGTTATTTCTTCTCCGATTCTCCTATTCTTCCCAAACCATCTTCCTATAGAACTGAGCATTGGACACTAGCTGCACATGCTCACTTTGGTGTGTATTGCTAGAGAGTTTTTTGGTTTTTGAAAACCCCTCCTACAAGCTTTAAACAGACACTGACAGAAGTTACAAGACTGCTCTAACTGCTGATGAGAAAAGGTATTTAGCAGTTTATATTTACTACAAATATTGCATTTCCATGTTCTGTGCACTGTGGGAGACCAGATATAGTGACTGCAGGGTCCAGTATTCAGTAACACTTTAACCCTTTACAAATCTGCACATTTTTAAAAGGGCTACTTTAATTCCTGGAGTTCTTCCTCAACAAACATAGACAGTTGGATCTTGGCACCACAGCTCAAGTAACATCAAGAATGTATCCAGGAGAAGATTATTTGAAGAAGATAATTGAAGATATCTTACTATTGTGCGCAGTCAATGAGTTGATATTCGTTTGACCTCTCAAAGCAAGCTTTTACACCGTCATCATCCCATAACTTTTGTGCATGTTCGAAAAACTCCTGAAAACAGAAAGAAAATTCACATTAAAAACACAATACAATCTGTTGTCTGTACATGCACACTAAAGTATATTTCTTAGTTGAAAATCCCTTTTAGCACATACTGTAATAGTGACAAATAGCAGCGATTATTGGGTTACCTGGGCAGTGTAGTAAATAAACATTGTGCACAGTTTACTGCACTTATTAAAGAATCATGTCTATATGTTATGCAGGTGACATGGAACCAAATGGAAATATCAGTACTTCCACATGCATACCTTACCGATTAATGAGTAAAAAAAATGATACTACACATGTTGGAGTGAGTTGCGTTAGGGCTCTTTCACACGGGCAGTCCGATCAGATCTGCCTGTCAGTTTTTTAGGCGGATCTGATCGGATGCCCCATTCAGCCCTATGGAGCAGCGGATGTCAGCGGTGACATGTCCGCTGACACCCGCTGCCATCCGCATCCGATCCTGTCCATGAAATCCAGACGGATGGAAACCTTATTTTCCATTCGTCCTGGGGATCGGATGGGATCGGATGAGAGCGGACAGGCGGTCCGCTCTCATCCGATTCCCCATAGAGAGCAGCGGGGGGCTGGGACACCTCCCTCTCCGCACTGCAAGATCCCCGAGGGATCGATCCCCGCTGAGCAGCACGGATCCGCCTACGGAGGCGGACCGTGTGAAAGAGCCCATAGGGTGAACTCTCCTCACTTGTCCCACCGATCACACAGGAAGTTAAGGAAGCAATTTTGCACACTACAATAAAATTCAAACAGAGGCCTTTCATCCTGGACTTAAATTGTACAGAAGAAATCAAAAAAATGATATTACTTTACTAAAAAAAATTAGGCAAAATTGGTACACGAGAAAATCCAAAAAATGCTATAACTTTACTAACATTAGACAAAATTGGTACAAACATAAGCTTGCACCTAAAATTTACAGTAACAGTCATAAGACTCATGTTGATGGGCACCCCTGTCAAATGCAGCCATTTCCATTACAATGTAGGTGCATGCGACTGAATAGAAAATACAGCTTATGTCAAAAAAAAAAAAAAAAAACAGGTGCGTTTAACCTGCTTCCCCTGTAGTTGAAACACACCTCCACAAGACATGCTGCACCTAAAGAAATGCAGCGCAAATGCAAAGTGGCTCAAACGTAGCTTCTGCATTTTCATGTGCATTACTCTTTTTAAAGTCCATGGCAATAAAACGCAGGAAAACGCATGAGCCTTCTTGCTACTAGGGAGAACTCATGCTTTTCCTGTGTGTGCAGCTGCTTTTCCCCTACGGCATCTCTGCTGTTACGACCAGTCTTGTTAATTAAAATTAAACCCATAGAACATAAAGGAACACAAATTTAGGATAAACCTCAGTCAAAATTAAGATAAAAAACCTTCTGCCTTTACAACTCCTTTAATGTATGCCAAGTATTGCCTGTTGCTAATGTATTTTACTTTGAATGCTAGCATAGAGTTTTCCGCAGTGTTAAAAGTGTCAATTAAGTGTCTGATTGTCCACCTCAAAATCGCAGTCCCGCTATAAGCCGCTGATCGCCGCCATTACTAGCATAAAAATAAATGAAAATTCCATAAAAATATCTCATAGTTTGTAGACGTTTAGACGTTTTAACACCCCTTTCAGTGGCAAATGGTTTGTCTCATCCCTGTAACCTGATACATCTGAAAGATAGATTATTCTTTTGAAAAACAACATACTAACTGGTTGGATCACTGGATGAAAATAGTAAAAATAAAATCTAAGAAAAAGAAAGCTAGTGCAGACATCATATAGAAGAATTGATAAGCCACAATACAATAAAACTTTGGTTTTGGGTTTAATACTGATATAGGTTATCCATAATATTATTTATAAGGTTTGTAGAACAAACTAGTTAAAGAGGAAGTAAACTTCCCTCTAATGTTTGTACCTATAGGTAAGTCTATAATATGGCTTACCTATAGGTACTATAAATATCTCCTAAACTTGCACCGTTTACTGTATACTGCACTGATGACGTCATCGGCACATGGGCGCTAAAGGAACAGCCGCCAGTGCAGTTTTTTTTCAGAGCCCTGTGCCGTGTCCAGCTGCTCCCGCATGCATACACTGGACTGATGTCATGCGGTTTCGGCCAGTCACACAGCCGGAGTCTGCGGACCTAGGAAGGAAGACGGGAGAAAATGGACACAGCCTCCGGCGTGGACGACGAGGGCTTCGTTTGCAGGTGTCACATAATGTGCTAGTATGCAATGCACTTCCTCTCTCTTCTTCTATCTTCTCTCTCGCCTTCAGCGGTTTAAGGGAAAAAAAAAAAAACGCACCCCATCGGTTCTCCAGTTGATAAGTGCAGCTAATTACTTAAAGGTATTTTTTTTTTTTTTTTATAGCTCCTTTCTCTGAGATTAGTGTATACTAGTGAGTTTTTTTCTATACAGGTGCATCTCAAAAAATTAGAATATCATCAAAAAGTTAATTTATTTCAGTAATTTAATTCCAAAAGTGACATTCATATATTATATAGAATTATTATACATAGAGTGATATATTTCAAGCATGTCTTGCTTTTAATTTTGATGATTTAGGGTCCTTTCACATGGCGGACTCAGTTTTGCTCAGCCGGGATCGATCCGCCGATCTCTGCCGAGCAGGTGAATTACAGGTCTGTCTCTGCTTACTTTGCAGAGACAGAGCTGTCAGATCCCTGCTCTCTTCTATGGAAGATCGGATGAAAATGGACTGCCTGTTTTCATTCGATCCTATCCAATACGATCCTCCAGACAGATGGAAAATAGGGATTTCATTCGTCTGGATTTCATGGACAGGATTGGATCAGATGGCAGCAGGTGTCAGCGGAGATGTCACCGCTGACATCCTCTGCTCCAAAGGGCTGCATGGAGCATCTGATCAGGTCCGCCTGAAAAACTGACAAGCAGACCTGACCGGAAAGCCCGTGTGAAAAGGGACTATAGCTTACAGCTAGTGAAAAACCAAAATTCAGTATCTCAGAAAATACTGATCACACAAATGCCTTCCTTTAAATCAAATAATAATAGAGGCGCTGAGGATGTAATGAACTTTATAAGGTCAAACTTGACAAATAAGTATTTTTTCAATCTATGCAACTGTATTGTTATTTTTCTTGATTACAGGTACTTGTATAGTGTCGTCAATTCACGCAGCGCTTTACTTATTGTACAGTCCCTGCCCTCAAGGAGATTACAATCTAAGGTCCCCAACTCATTCATACACTAGGGCAGGGCTCGACAAACCCCGGGCGCCAGGTCGCATTGGCGACTAGAATTAGCGACCTGGCGCCTGGGGTGCCCTGCAAGAGGTGTCCTGTCCCTTTTGCGCCCCCCCCCCCCCCACCTCCTCCCCGAGTGCACGGACTACTGCGACGTCCGAAAATTGAGGCCCCGGCTTTTCGGCCTTCTTCTGTGAGATGAGAGAGGCTTCCAACGGGGAACTGGCGCCCTCTTGTGGTGGCCGGGAGTTTCACAAGCAGTCACTAATGACTGTTTCCACTGCCTGTTCTCAATGCCTGCCCATCTCCTTCCCAAGAGGAGATGAGATGGAAGTTTTTGCAGGCTTCATCTCCCTGTCCACTTACCTTTGCTTAAAGGTAAGTGGACAGGGAGTGTGGTTATTATTATGTATTTTTTTAATTATTTAAAAAATAATAATAATAATTTTTCTTTTTCTTTTTTTCAATTATTGAAAAATATATATATATTTTTTTATCATCTCCCTGCCATGCCACAGCCACACAGCCAAAGACCCCTTTCACACAGGCTGTCTGATCAGGTCCGCCTGTCAGTTTCTCAGGCAGACCTGATCGGACCCTTCAGTCTCCTCTATGGAGCAGTAATCTGCCGCCATCTGATCCTGTCCGCCAAAAACAGATGGATGGTGGTTCTATTTTCTATCCATCCCATGGATCGGATCAGATGGCATCGGATGGAAACAGACAGACGGTCTGCTTCCATCCGATTGCCCTATAGAGGAGAGCGGGGTTCAAGTCGTATTTATGTGTAAATTTAGTATCATTTTTTTTTTTTTAAATAAAGCTTGATTGTTAGTTTAAAAAAAAAAAAAAAAAAACTGGCTCCTAACTTTTTTAGCTGGCTCCTAGATTTCAGGCAAATTTGTCAAGCCCTGCACTAAGGCCAATTTTAGATAATATCCAATTACCTACCATCATGTCTCTGGAGTTTGGGAGGAAACCCACACAGGCACCTGCAAACTCCAGGCAGGTAATAGTTGTTGGGATTCAAACTGGTAACCCTAGTGCTGCTAGGCAGAAGTGCTAACCAGTCAGCCATATGCGCTACCAGTTATGCACACACGGTGCTTTGTGTAGCATTATTGCTACTCAATGCAAACCCTATTCAATGATGCAAACCAACCTTCTCACACTTCACGCCAATTGTGGGAAAATTCTCACAAAAACTTTTTGAAACTTAATTTAATCAAAATACTTGTACTGCTTATTGTGAGAAAAAACAAGCTTTCCGAGTTAAAGATTTCCAGTGACAGACTGCCACGTGAATAGAACACAGACAGTGTTATTCATTTGCACATGATGCCCTTGCTGAAAAAAGGTGTGTTTGTGTACAAATACTTTCCAAACAAGAGTAGATGAGCTTTCACTGCACTAGGACGTCTGGATGAAAGGTACAGACGCATGCACAAGCAATCAAAAAAAGAGTGAAACCACAGAACTGCACAAACAAAATGGTTCATCATCCAGTCTGTGCTAAAACATCACACTGGTTCATCTCAGGTCATAGAAAATAACATGGAGCTGTAGAAATAGCCAGAACTATTACTAAATGTAGAAAGAAATTTCACCTAGAACTTTAGGTGGCTGGACTTTCAGGAACATGGGTCACCAAAAAAAAAAGGGGATTAATCACTCACAGTGAGCAAAAACATTATGCCATTCTTCCAAGTTCACACTGTAACTTTATTAACCAGTTGCTGACCACCCACCGCACATTTACTGCAGCAAGGTGGATCAGCTTCCCCAATCGACGTACTGGTAGGGGAGCGCACACGCACGCGCCTGCTGACCCAGTGGTGATCTGATTCGTTCCACAATGATTTATGTCCTGGACCAGCTCATCGGTTCTGGCGAATCACAGAACGTCCTGTGCCTGTGTAATGTAAACACAGGCACAGGAAATTATGCAATCTTCTCTCCTGGAGCCCTTTTCGGTTCCAGCGAGCGAGGAGAGAGCATCAACAGCTAGTGCACAAGCACTACACTGACACCAGTACACATAGGAAGTGAAAGGGTTAACTGGGGGTTGATCAGGGCGTAAAAAATTTGCCTGTCACAGTATCACTATATACCTGTATACAGTGTACAGGGTTTTTTTACTGATTACTGTATTAGTGTCACAGGTGACGTCAGTTAGCGTCAATCAAGGATAGTGTCAGATTGCCTGCCACATATTCAGGAATACATTTTAACCCTTTGCTTGCCAGTGATACACACACTAAACACCTCCATTACTAATATAGCGTCTGAACCGATCAATATCTTTGATCAGATCAGAACTATACTAGCATCCCCAATAGTTTACTGTTATCAAATCGCAGTATTAGCAGGATCAGCTCTGACACCTGCCAGCACCTGCGTTTAGCCCCTCTGCCCAACCCCCAAGAAGTGCAGTATCAGTAGAATACTGTCACTTCCGATACACAGCACACAATTCCGCTGCGTTAGAGTCAGGCCTGATCTATGCTAACGCTAACAGTTACATTTTTTGGTAGCGGTTCAAACAGTCCTTGACAACCAGGTGCTTTTTTTACCTGCGAGTACCTATAAATGTATTGGCCAAAATGGCCACACAGAGGTGCACTAGTAAAGAGGCCTACATGATGCTGAGCATGACAGATGACCCAAATAAGTGTTCTCTGCTGCCATGGTCAGGACTAGATATGAGCAAATCTTGCGGTTCATGCATTTAAATGACAATCGTCCTCGGGGTGACCCTGAATATGACCGGCTCTACAAAATTCAGCCCCTTGTAAATCACTTCAACCAAAAATATGCAGCCTTGTATACGCCCCAACAAGCTGTCTGCATTGAGGAGTCCCTAATTGCATTTTCTGGTCACCTTGTTTTCAAACAGTTTCTCCCCAGCAACCGTGCCAGATATGGGGACAAGATATGGGGACAAGATGATAGCAGTGTGGAGCCCCCACCCCCACTACATAGGAAGCAGCGACACGATTGTTTGGGACTTGGTGTCACCCTTATTTGGAAAGGGGTACCATTTATACCTGGACAGTTATTACACAAGCGTGCCACTTTTTAATTCTGGAATTGGCGCATGTGGCACCGTGCGACCTAATCCCTGGGGCATCCCCCAACAGCTTGTAGATGCCTGAATTAGACGGGGGGGGGGGGGACACAGCCTGCTTGAAGTGTTATAAATTGCTTGCAGTGAAGTAGGACACACGGAATGTGTCCATTCTGAAGCATGTGCTATACAAATCGTCAGGAAGAAGTGGATCCTTCCTAAAATTCCAGGAAGAGATCATCACAGCCCTTCTGTATCCAGAAGGTGCTGTGGCCCGAATTCACAATCCAGATGCAGTGAGGCGGCTGCATGAGAGGCATTTTCCGTATGTCCTCCCTGGTACCTCTACCCAAAGAGCACCCCAAAGAGGATGTCGTGTCTGTATAAAATGCAGATATAGGCAAGACACCCGCTATTTTTGTCTTTCCTGTCCTGGCCAAAATGATCTCTGCATCAGGGACTGTTTCCGTCGCTACCACACACTAGTGGAGTATTAGTAAAGGGTACAGCACAGTCTAGGGCACACTTTCACACAGGGTCTTGAAAGATGTTAGATGGCTATCACACTGTGAGAAACACTAGCCTGGAACATTTAACATTTTTTACAGTTACAAAAAAAGTATAAAAAAAGTTAAAAAAAATAAATAAAAAAGCCAAAAATAGTTGTAGTTTTATTGAGTTAATTTTCTGCTCTTACTGTTTTAGTGTACTTTATAATATACTGCTGTACCGTAATGTTTTATTGTTCCTGTTTTTGATTGTTAACCATAGTTTGCGTTGCAGATACCACCATTCTACTGTTTTACTGTACTGTATACTATTATATTGTAATGTTTTAAGGTTACTGTGTTTTTCATTGTTAACCATAGTTTGCAAGGCAGATACCATCATTCTACTGTTTTACTGTATTGTATACTATTATATTGTAATGTTTTATTGTTACTGTGTTTTACTGTTAACCATTGTTTGCTTTGCAGGTACGCCCATCAGCTGCAGCTCTGATTTGTTTATCCTGACAGCAACAGCGATTGCTTTCAGCATATAGGTAAATTAATGATTGCAGCGCTGTAGGAGGGGATTTTACCACCACAGTTAAAAACAAAAAAGAGCATATATGGTGAAGCAAAGGGGATGGGGTGAACACAAAGGGTGCATCTCCCCTATGCGTCGCCATATATTTTTATTTACATTTTTCTTGGCAGAGATTTCGCCATCCACATGGATCGATGTTAATGGAGGAATCTGCTATGTTCTTGTTTTTCCTATTAGCCCATGGGCTGAACGAAAAAAAAAAAAAAAAAAAAGAACATTGCATGTATGCCAATCATTAGAAGTCGGTGGCTGCTGGGAGGTCTAATGATGGGCATACCACACACTTTCTGGCAGATATTTCTTTATCCACATCGATTGATGTGAATGGAGGAATCGGTTAGATTTTTTTTTTTATTCAGCCCACAGGCTGCATGAAAAAAAAAGAACCTTACAATATGTGCCCAACAAGGACCAGCAACGTACCGATACGTCATTGGACTTTGAGTGGTCATACCAGGATGATGCCTGCAGGTTTAGGCATCATCTTGGTATTGGTTTTTTTTTTTTTACAGTCAGCTTTCATGTAAAAGCAATCCTAGTGGCTAATTAGCCACTAGGTTTTCTCTGGCTCTCCTGTCCCCCCGGGTAACCTGAGAATGCAGCTGGTGGTTCGGCCAGCTGACCATAGAGCTGATCGGAGACTTGATTGGGTCCAATCATCTCTGTGGCCTAAGATACCAGAAGCTACGAGCATTTTATCACTTAATTTTCGCCAGATATAAACAGCTCCATTTTTAAATTGGGAAAGCATTTTATCACATTGACCCTGGAGTGGTCAGATGCTGTTTAAAGGCAGAGGAGATCTAGAGTCTAAAAAAAAAAAAAGTACCTGTCACTACTTATTGCTATCATAGGGGATATTTACATTCCCTGTGAGAACAATAAAAGTGATAAAAAAAAGAAAGAAAAGGAAAGGTGTAAAAATAAAATGAAGAAAGCAAAATAAATAAGAAGAAAAAAATTAAAAGCACCCCTGCCCCCCCCCCCCTGTTTGCACACAAAGGCGAATGCAATCATCGGACTCGTGTCATATGTAAACAGAAATTGCACCATGCATGTGAGGTATCACCGTGAATGTCAGATTGAGGGAAGTAATTCTAGCAGTGGACTTCCTCTGTAAATCTAAAGTTGTAACCTGTAAAGGCTTTTAAATAAGTACATTGTCGATATTTCACGGGCGTGCGCAATTTTAAAGCATGTCACGTTTGATATCTAACTACTCAGTATAAGATCATCTTTTATATGCTACCAAACAATTGGGCAATATATTGTGTATTTGTGCATTACATTTTAAAAAAAAAGTGGTTTGGAAAATCTCTGTGCAAATACTTTTTGACAAAAAGAAAAATTGCAACACCCACCATTATATTCTTTAGGACCTCAGCTTTAAAAAAATGTATATGTTTGGGGATTCAAAGTAATTTTCTAGTAAATGTTTTTTCATGTAAACAAAAAGTGTCAGAAAAGGCTTGGTCTTCAAGTGGTTAGATTTGTGGCAGACCAGAAGTGGGTAATGTGTGGCATAAGCTTCTAATATTAGGCATTAAATGGCAGGATAGTTTAAACACCCCCCAAATGACCCCTTTTTGGAAAGTAGACACCCCAAGCTATTTGCTGAGAGGCATGTGGAGTCCATGGAATATTTTATTTTCCTTTTCTTTCTTCAATGTATTTTTTTTCTCTTTTTTCAATTTTCAAAACTTTGTGGCAAAAAGCGAGATCTGGAAAGTACTCAACATGCCTAGCTTAGGGTGTCTACTCTCTGAAAAGGGGTAACTTGGGGGGGGGGGGAGAGAGGTTTGTGCTATCTTGGCATTTAATAGTTTCCGAAACTGTGATCTGTAGTGAAGAGTGAAATAAACAATTTATGCCCTTAGAAATCCTGAAAGGCAGTGATTGGTTTTTAGGGTCCTGTACGCGGCTAGACAGCCAAAAAGCCTCACACATGGGAGTATCCCCATACTCAGGAGAATAAGTTTGGGGTGTAATTCCACATATATCCATGGCATGCGTGAGCAATATATCATTTCAATGACAACTTTTAAAAATGACACAAACACTTGTGACTAAAAAAAATAAAAAATAAATATTCAATAGGATCTGTCTCCTGGGGTGTCTACTTTCCAAAAGGGGGTCATTTGGGGGGTTTGTACTGCCCTGCCATTTTAGCACTTCAAGAAATGAGATAGGCAATCAGAAAGTAAAAGCTGCGTAAATTCCAGTATATAGACTATAGTTTGTAGACGCTATAACATTTGCACAAACCAATAAATATACGCTTATTGAGATTAGTTTATCAAAGACATGTAGCTAAAAACATTTTGGCCCAAGGCCCCGTTCACATACGAGCGACGCTACTTTCAGGGGCGACCTCCGAGGTCGCGGTGCGAGCAGCGCGTCGCGACCTCGGAGCGGCCGGCACGGACTTCATAACATTGAAGTCTATGGCGGTCGCCTCCTGGTCGCCCCAAAGAAGCTCCGGACCCTTTTTCTAAGTCGGAGCGACTTGTGTCGCTCCTATTAGAACGGGTCCGCAGCTTCCCTATGGAAGGCGACCTGTGAGGCGACCAGGTCGCCTCACAGGTCGCCTTAGTGTGAACGGGGACTAAATGTATGAAAAGAAAATTGAGTTCATTGAATATTTTTTTTTTCAAATTCTTTCATTGAATATTTTTTATAAGAAAAAGTAGAAAATGTCCTTCTTTCTCAAACGTTTCGCTCTTTTTTCGTTTGGATCGCAAAAAATAACAATCCCAGTGATGATCACCACCAAAAAAAGCTATATTTGTGGGGGAAAAAAGGACATAAATTTAGTTTGGGTACAGCATTGCATGTCTGCGCAATTACCAGTAAAAGTCATGTAGTGCCAAATTACAAAAAAAATGGCCTGGTCATTAGGGGGTAAAACCTTCCGGTTATAAGTGGTTAAAGTGGTTGTAAACCTCAGAAGTGAAATAGGAACAAAGCATATCCCTCTATAATGTATCAATCCAGAGCACTAAGTGCTTCTGTCTGCTGCCCCGTTCTTCTGCTATAAGCATGAGTTACTTTTGACAGGTTTCATGACACCAAGAGAAAAATTGTGACAAAAGAGGGAGATTCAGCTGATTGACAGCCTCAGCTCTGTTCCTGTATGAAGGGGGTGTGTCCCGTCCCTCCAATCAGAGCTCTCCTCACTGATAACACTTCAGCTCCCCACCCCGTGATTTTCAGAGCCGAGATATTCTGTGCAAATGGTGCACCTTGAATGAATGCAGGGGGAAGGACAGCTGTAGATAAGCCGGTACTATTGATGGGAAGATTTGTTTAATCTCTGTGTATCACTTGAGGCCAGTCACTTCACTAGGTATATGTAAAGTTTTACAAGCACTTTAAAATACACAATCGGGTAATATATAATATATACAACAGCTAATGCTTTCTAACTGTCCATAATGTATTAGGCGGCCTAAGCTACGCTCAGAGTAGCCTGGCAGTCATCAGCCTTTACACGTCTTCAATAGATTTGGCAGCAATGGATGACAATGGTTTTAAAAATAGAATTTCTAGGGACAGATCTTCAAAACACAGTGGTCCAAATTGGTTATTAAACTCAACACACATAGGATGGCAAGCAATGCGCTATATACTGGCTTCAGCACACCAATATATAAAAGAACATTAAGCTTTACTTCATGTTTTAAGGAATTTAAGCACCATTAACATGCATAAGCCCTATTAAGGCAGCACTAACTTGTGTAGATAATTCTAAGAAAACAAAACCTAAGATGAAGTAAAGTTATAGTCACAGAAAAACAGTTACTCTGCACAGATCCGGTTCAAATTCCAGATGGAATGCAAGCATCAACACATAACAGAAATTGACCAGAGTAAAGGAATTCCTTGTGGACATGTCAGATCCTGCCACACTGGCCAGCCAGCAAGTTACCTGAATGGAGTATTTGTATAAGCAGGCATTACAGTGTTCAATCCTTATGGACGTTACGGCACTATGGGCCAAATAGACTGATTAAGGCCATCAATACATGGTTGGAATCTCAGCAGTTCAGCAGAAACCGGCAGAGATTAAAATCGTTAATGGGCAGGCTGGATTCGCTTGCGATTATCACAAGCCGCTGCTATAGCCACCAGCAATAATCACGGTCTCCTCTGCGCACCATGGCACTTTTTGGAATACACTGGCACTGGAAAATTAAGATAACCAGCACTTTAAGGGACTTATTGTTCTTGCACTTTTTTTGCACTAATTAATCTTAATTGTTTTCAACAATACTGTATTGTGGTTTAAATATTTATGTTTTTTGTATAAATATCACATAAAGAATAGGGATATATAATTGGCACTTCATGATTAGACAGTGCTGGGTACACACACGAAATTGTACTAATGACATATTTGCTCAGTTTAGGTGACACTGAATGAACTGAATGAAGTCCATAGAGGAAGACATCCCTTGTCAGAACACATACAGTATTAACTCTGCTTCCTGGAAACAAATCTCTGTGAGGTAAAATCCTCCATTTTGTTATAACTAGCCATAAATGGAGGGTCCAGGATCGATTCTCCCAACTCTGATTGCGATGGCATATACAATTATGGTGGAAACACCAACTTAACAAATAAATGTTCAAATTTTAAAGTAGATGTAAAAATTAGGTTAGCAAAATCACTGCATAATAAAAATTGTCACTTTTATTTAAGATCTATAACAAGCTTCTCTCATCTGGGAAGTATTTCCACAAGATTTAAAGTGGTTGTAAACCCACCTTTATAACCTGTACCTATAGGTAAGCCTATAATAACGCTTACCTATAGGTACTGTATATATATATATATATCTATCTCTCTTAAACTTGCATCGTTTAGGAGATATTTACATTGCATGCAGCCGATGAAGTCGGCTGCCTAAGCCCTGTGCCGTGACCGGCGGCACCCGTGCTCATGCGCGGGAGTGACGTCACCAGTACCGCGATCCCCCATTGGCGTAACAAAGCTAGCACCGGTGCCAACACTTTTGTGAAGACCTGAGAAGCAGAGGCGAGACCAAGGGTAACGCCACAAACTGAGAATGCTACTCTCAACTGGCAAAACAGAGGAAGCGCTGGTGACCGGCACAAATTGGAATTGGAAGGCAAGCATCCTTGATGTCCATAGAGGCAAGAAAATCCCCCTGGCGCAGGGATGCCACCACTGTGTGAATGGACTCCATTCTGAACTTCTGCACCCGCGCAAAGCAGTTCAGTGCCTTGAGGTCCAGGATTGGACGCACCTTGCCTTCCTTCCTGGGAACTGTAAACAGGTTTGAGTAAAAACCCTGAAAACTTTATGAAGTCGTAATCGGGACAATCACCACTTGAAGTAACAGGTCTTGTACCGCTCCAAACAGACCCTGTAAGAGGTCCGGGGACAGGCGCAAGTTGGAAGGAAAGAAACCTGCCGGGGGACTAGAGCAAAACTCGATCTTGTAGCCAGACCAAATTAATTTGTGGACCCACCTGTCTTGTACCAGGGAAATCCACGGGTCCGGAAACCAGCGAAGACGTCCCCACTACCCCCGATACGGGTCAGGACATAACCTTCATGCTGAAGGAGCCTTGTCCGCGGGGCTCTCGGGTTGCCAGACCAGGTTTGTTCGGATCCTCTAAAGGAGGCCCTGAAAGGCTTCAAGCTCTTATCAGTCGACCCTGAGTGACAAAAAAACCTCTGTCGCAGCTGCGTCCTCCATTTTCAAGTTCTCACACAACCATAAAATCAGTGCGTCCACCAGCGCCTTTTCGTGCACAGTTGCAGATGTGGAGGAATTGTCCTCACTACCTGCGGATTCCAGACGCGTAGTTGCAGACCGAACAGGGTGACCCACGTCCGCGGCGGCCGAATCAGATTAAGGATCTAATGAGGCAGGGGAAGGCAGGGGTGCTTTTTGCTAGCCTGTCACCCGAAAGCCACCTCCACCTGGGACACAAGGGACTCCAGGGCTGCCGTCAGTGCATGGATGAATGGGTCAGACCCAGGGGGCCCCGCAGCCTCAGAGAGGGGGATCAGGTAGGAAGATGTGCTCTAAAGACTCCATAAGTCACCAGGGGGACCCCACAAAAAAGGCGTAAAACACTGTAAGGTACAAACCTCACCGCGCTGGCAGCACCACCCAGTCAACAGGCACAAAGAACCAAGAATATAGACAATCTGGAGGCACCCCATTTTAAAATGTAAATAACGATTCTAATAGTTTTGCATAACGCGGCAGCATTGAAACACGTAGGACACCCAACATGATTTATTCTTACAAAGCAAATACACTTTTGCTCACTGGTACTGACTAGTATTTCAGTGTTTTTCCTCTCGCTCAGTTTCTCTCCATCACTCATCTAATGGGACCCCAGTGTTGACAGAGAGGGGCAAGGGAGGGTTAAACAAGGTAACTGTGTAGGTAATTTTGCAAGGAATACCCAATCACATGCAAGGAAGTTTAAAAAAAAATAAGCACCAAACAAGAAGATTTTTGCTTGTACATATTTGGATGGTTCAGGTCAGCAAGGCTTTAACACATTCACTAAGCTTAAAGAAAAGTAAACAGCCTATACTCCTTTAGTAAATCAACCACATTATGTTTTCAGGAGTGATCATTTTTTTCAGGTGCAGAATTCTTGGTGGTGGCACCGGATATGTCCAAACTTACTGCAACGATAAACAGCATATATCAAAAAGATATTGCAAGTATAAATAACTGGAGACCATAACAATTTCTTTGTTACGATTCTGACTTGTAGACAATTGCTCTCATTCGGAAACTATAAGGCTCCGTTCACACATTGGCGTCTTGGATCGTGGCGATTCTGCCCATGATCCCGAATCATTGCAAATCGTGGGACGCCCGTGTGATTCCTGTGACTTGCGATGGCACCCCAAACGCGGTGCGGTTTTGCAGCGATTGTCGCCGGACGAACTACGGTAAAATAGCGCAAACAGAATTGCAGGACACTTGTTGCCCAAAAGAAGTTCTTGTACTTTTTTTGGGTGACAGGCGTCTCGCATCAGGCGACAATTGCGTCAAAATCAGGCCGTGTTTGTGTGCCATTGCAAGTCACAGGAATCGCACGGACGTCCTGCAATTTGAAATGATTTGGGATCGCAGGCAGAATAGCCGCAATTCTGCCTGCGATTCAAGATGCCAATATGTGAATGGAAATTAAAGAATTACCAGAAAGCTTATACAAATCTGCAACCCTATAAGCAAAGAAACACTGAAAGCGGTTCTAAATTTTTGCAGCCACTCAGTACATCATATATTTTGCTTATATAATGCTGTTCACAAATTAATCTGCACAGTGTACTTGCCCTTACACTGTATGAGAAAACCTACAATTCAGCAATTGTAGATTTCTGGCGCAGAGAATATTTAACTTTTTTTGCTTCTTTTAGATAAACCAGGGTAATTATGGAATGGAAATAATCTAAGAGGGCTATTTTTAGAGTTCTTACTGAAGTCACTGCAGAACAAAGTGTGAAAGCCAACTGTAAATAATAACAGAGTCTTTGTACTCATGGTAACATTTCCACACTGTATTATTACTGATGCTGGTTTATGTGTAAATATGAATAGTAGGAAGTGCAGCAATGTACTTAGATTGGGGTATTTAGAGAGGTGGGGGATCCTTAGCCCTAAAAACAAAAGCAAAGTCTTTAGGATATAAATCAGTCTTTCAACTGTGAAAACAAGCAAGGTCTCTTGTGTTGCATTAGATCTGTCCCTCGTGGACTAGTTTAATAAGCCAAAGGCTCCATGATCATTCCCTTTGGCTTAGACAGTGAAACACCCAAACCTCCGATCACTTGCACTATCACGGCAACAAGATCCAAACACAGAAGTGTTGCCACCTAAAAGATAACCCTGCACCATTAGGAGTATTTAAATTTTTCATCAGCATTTTCATCAAATCATTCATTAGCACTTATGCTATAGCAGAAGATTCATTAAAGCCATTAAAGAGCAGCTTTCTTACCACCCAAAGGACGTGCTTAATGATAACAATTCTAGCCTTCTTGTACACCTGCTCTGGTGCCAGTGCTATTAAATTGCCACCCTAGGGAGGGGACACGTTTAGCTGCACCCCCAACTGAGTGTTTTTGCTGTAACTTATAGGTGTGCAATAATCTTGTAATTATCTTACCAATTATTAAAGTATTTTGGTAAGCCATGTCAACAGTTTGCATGTCTAAATTTCAAACCACTACATGGATATAAAGTAGGGCTGGGCGATTTTGCCTAAAAAAAACACCTTTGATTTTTAAAGAAAAATTTGAGTTTCGATTCGATTTTCGATTTTTTTTTCAATGCACTTAAAAAATGACTGCAGACATCAGATATAGTGTCAAAAGTGCAACTTTATTGCTATGATTGTCCTCAAGAGTTGAAATGCGTAGAATCCCAAAACAAAAAGTAAACGAGGCTCTGTCATTCAACAATTTCAAGCTTTAACCCAGGTTTAAGCAAAAGTGCAACAACTTCATAGTAGCTTAAATTTTCTGTTCAAGAAATCAGATAATTACAAATTTTGTAACGTATAACATTACAAAAATAAACTTTTCTCAGTATAGTGTGAACTGTGAATATAAAAAATGAAACATGCCTGTGGCAGCGCAGACATATAGCCTGCTCAAAGAGTGAACAAATGTAAACTTTTATCTATAACAACAAAACACGTGCTTGTTAGATCTCTGAAACATTGTGCATGCTCATTCTAAATATTTTTTGCAAGAAAGATGAGCCTGTCCACAACCTCTGGCTTAATGCAGGCCCGGTTGCAGGTAACTATTCCCCCACCCACACTAAATACCCTCTCTGAGGGGGCACTAGTGGCTGGAATAGAAAGATATATTTTTTAGCCAGTAAGCTTAGCCTTGGAAAGTTGGGCTGATGCAGCTTCCACCATTCAAGAGGATATGTGTCTGGCTCTATGTCTGGACAGGTGTGGCTAGTCTCTGTCTGTACCTATCACAGCCCCTGTACAGGTATATCCCCGCCTCCCCTCAGACGCACCGCCCGCTTCCTCTCCTGGCAGCTGACGTCACATCCAGGACTGGCGGTGGCCGCTGATTGGCTCGTTCCTCGTAGACTCTGAGCAGAGATGGCAGCGGCGGTGGTCCGGTTACTGGGGAGTTCTCTGTGTGTTGTGGCTGGTTCCCGGGCCTGGCTGTGCTGTGTGCAGTGGACTAGGAGCTGGCTGGAGCCCAGGGCGGCCCGCCTGTACAGGTAAGTATCCCGCATGCAGGCCATAGGGGCCCCTGAGTGACCTCTAGTGTGTGTGTACTGTCTATGGTTACGCGGGGCGGGGGCTGCCTCATATTGCGCTAAGGAAAAAACTATAGTGGCAAAAAACTCGAGTTTGAAAAAAAAAATTGTTTTACACTAAAAAAATCGATTTAATCGATTTTTTGCCCAGCCCTAATACAAAGTGTAAAGAAAGGAAGTCATAACAGGGTATGAGACCAAAAAATGAGAGCAAATATTCAAAAAAACGCAGTCATTTCAGAGATGAAATCAATTAATATTGAGGAGATCAGAATGAACTTCCAAAAGCTTGACTAATTTTTTTTTTGCCAAAAATGAAGACAAATATTTTTTTTATCAGTCATGTTATGGTCCCCATAGGTTATCATTAGTTTATCCCTACTGTCTCTACTTATACCCTATAACACCTAACCATAACACCATCGTGAATTTGGACATCCCATTCCAAAAAATATAAAAAATCACATCATTGTGTTGTCCTTTCTTTACAGCTATAGCAGCCCTCCTTTGCAGCTATAGCAGCCTCAACTCTTCCGAGAAGGTTTTGAACAAGATTTTGGAGATGCTCTTTTGGCTGACCATTTGTAAGGTGAGATACCAATGTTGGATGGGAAGATCTAGCTCGCAATCAGAGTTTCAATTCATTCCGAAGTCTTCAATAGGGTTGAGGTTAAGGCTTTGTGCAGGTGTTCCCCAAATACACAAAGTTGGAAGCACACAATTGTCTAAAATATCTTTGTACGCTCCATCATTACGGGACACTTCACTGGAAACACCACTCAAATTGGAGGGATGTCCACATACTTTTGGCCATATTGTAAATTGAGATTTCGATTTTGAAATGAGGGATGGTATAAAGGGTTTGGTTTCACATCTTTTGTATGAAACCACTCTTTTGTGTGTTTGGCAGTATCTATGGGGGCATAATTTTATTATATGAGAACATCAGGAGAAGTGTTTGCACCAGAGGGTCCTTTCAAAATGCCTCAATAATTGGCCAGTAAAAAACTATGGAGCACAAACATTTGACACTACAAGACAAAAAAGCTAGCCATGCAAATATAAATCACCCATTATTTTCACTTACTGGCAACTGACATTGTGGGCTAAAGAATCCTCAGGCTACCTCCAAATGTAAACTCTTTGGAGGCTAAAAAATAAAACAGGATAAGTGCCGGTTCACACTATAGCCATGTCAGACATTGTATGTGATTTGCACCACACTGCTATACAAATCACATGCGATGTCTGTGCGATGCGAATTCCGCCATACAGATTGTATGGCTGAATTTGCATCGCATTTGGAACAGAGTCGTACCAGGACCCTTTTTTTGGTCCGCATCAGAATCGGATCGCATGTATGTTCACACCTATGAGATCCAATTCCTGTCCGAATCTACAGTTCGCACTGCGATATGCAAACTAATCTGGGAGTGTCAATAACTTTGTATTGAAACTCCAAACAGTTTGCATATGGCAGTGTGAACTTCCTGCGAGTCGGGTGCGATGTGGGAACCTGCAGTGGATTCGTGCATTGCACCAGTGTGAACCGGCACTAAAACAAAGTGGGAGTAAACACACATCTCTGACTTTTACCTTAGAGGCACCAGCTAAGCAGGGACCAACAATTTGCCCTCTTTGATACTCAGTAAGCTCTGACATGACTCCATGTTACTCGCAGTGCACACAGTGAATGAGGAAGGGGAGGTTTCTCACCGGTTAGCTAGGTGTCCTATCACACAGCAGAAGCAAAAGAATGTTACATCACTTTCGCTTTCAACACAAAACATTGTCACTTTCACACCTGCAAAAAATCTAGTGTTTCCATATTTTTGGCCAACCCGTTTTTCTAGGTTCTGTGTTCCTCAAATCAGGTAATAAGTCTGGATTAGTTGTTCCTGGACACAAGGGATTTGCCAATTAAAGATAAGCCATATTTTTTTAAGAACATTTTGATTTTTTTTAATTCCCTTTTTTTAAAACAGTTAATTTTTACATTTAAATCTAACATGAACATTTTTTAATGACTTTTGTGCTGTTACACAAATATGTAAAATATAATATAATGCATAGTTATGGTAATGTCTATATATTTGGCCATTATACTGCCATCTTGTGGTTATTTCAGTTGTTGCACTTTCCTTTCCATTCTGGGTTTCTTCCTGTCCCCTCCCATTTATGGTATAGTTCCTGTTCCTTTCTTTATGCTTTTGGGAATAGAGATGGCCACATCTGTCTAGGCCAGGGGTCTTCAAACTGTGGCCCTCCAGTTGTTAAGGAACTACAATTCCCATCATGCCTAGTCATGTTTGTGAATGTCAGAGTTTTACAATGCTTCATGGGATGTGTAGTTCTGCAACAGCTGGAGGGCCGTAGTTTGAGGATCACTGGTCTAGGCCTTTCACACAATCTGCTCGCATCCAAGAACACATTACCATGTTTTGACCTGCAGATGTCTGCCATAACTACTGCTTGCAATAAAACCCACGTGGATGGAAAGAAACGGTGTCTGAGTTCAGCTATCTGATAACGATTGTCCGCGGTGATTGTATCAGCATATACAGGCCAGGAATAGGTCTCAGCAAGGGATAAAGCCCCGTACACACGTACCGATCGTCAGCGAACGATCGGCCATCTTTTGTCCCCGGGCTGTCGTTGTCTGTTGAAAAGTGCAAAGACAGCACAAGAATTTTGTCCGCCGACTACAGCCGACTGCAGAAGTGATGTCATGTAATGGTTAACTTTCCCTGTGTTTTTTCTTTTCTGAGCATGCCCAGTCTTGCAAATCTGCGGTCTGTCGGCCGAATTCTGTACTGACTGGCGAACAATCGGCCGCCCTGGTGTCGGCATACAAAAATTTTAATGCTTGCATGACAGATTCTTGTCGGCAGAATGTGCGCTGACGGCTGTCGGAAGCATCATACTAACAAGCCTACAATCGGCAGATCGGTCGTCGGCCGACGCTTTTCGGCCGACGATCGGTACGTGTGTACGGGCCTTAAGTCACTATTACAACAACTGGAGTCAGAATATTTACAGAGAATAGCGCACACATGCAAAATAAATCACTATCAAATATAAAGGCAATCAATAAATAAAAATGGGGATTTAGTCCCACCATAAAGCCATATTGTGCTCAAGCCCACCACTAAGTCAAAGTACCCCATTGTCAGTGGGTCCTACACTATCCATAAAAAGAAGGATGAATCCAGCCCCTCTAAACCATTGGAGATACTTACTCCTTACTGGGAGAGATGTGCAACTGCACTATAAGGGACTCCTTGTATCTCCAATGGTTTAGAGAGGCTGGATTCATCCTTCTTTTTATGGATAGTGTAGGACCCACTGACAATGGGATACTTTGACGTAGTGGTGGGCTTGAGCACGATATGGCCATATGGTGAGACTAAATCCCCATTCTTCTTTATTGGTTGCCTTTATATTTGACAGTCATTTCTTTTGCATGTGTGCGCTATTCTCTGTAAATATGCATGTTGCTTGGTTCATAGCTGCACCAGCTTTAGAAATGCATGTTCATGGTGTGCCCCCCCCCCAGATCTTTGGTTGTTTTGGAGTTCCACCCTAAAATTATACTTGCCTCCATCTTCTTGCTCCGGGTCACCTGAAAAACAAATGGATAATCACAATTTTTTTTACCTACCTTGTTTAGAAGAAAATATACTCACCTTACTTCCTCCCCTTGGCGGCCACGGCGATTCGTCACTTCCTGGCTTGCAATGATTCCTGGGAGCTGAACGTCATCGCTCCCAGGAATCAATGCGCCTACACCGGCCCCACCGTCAGTTCCGGTGCAGGCACCATCATACCTTGCTAAGCATGCCCAGAAGCTGTGCAGGGATGACGCTGCGGCACCGGAAGTGACGGCGGGGCCGGTGCAGTGCATCGTGGGACCGAAGAAGACGCAGAAGAGGATCGCGCTGGCTTCAAGCTGCCCACACCGGAGATGGCAGTGCTGGACAATACATTTTGAAGGTAAGTATTTCTTCTAAAAGGTAAGTGCAACCCGGGACAGATCAGAGGCTAGCCATTGTTGAATGCACTAGCCCTGAATGTCCCGGGGGTATTTTTATTAAAAACTTTCCCAACGTGGAACTCCGCCTCAAAGAACATTTTAAGAGTGGATCACAGGTGCTGATCAAAATACGTGGCAACACTGGACTCTGAAATTTCGTAACTATTCCATTTAACTCACAACCACTGTTATTTAGAGGAGATGTTCAGAGCTTTACAACTACTGCTTGGGCATGTGTGCAACTGGGTTATTGAGGCAATGTTATAATTGTGCTTTATAATGAAGGTGCACTTTTACTTTAAATCTGATCTCCAGCCAGTAACCTACCAAACCAAATTTGCCCAGAGATGGGCTTTAGGCTAGATTTCCACCCGAGCTGAGCGATTTTCAGGTTTTTTTATTTGAGCATTTTTCTGCACACAAATGAGCATATTAGAAACATATTGTAAACATATAAAAATATGTTTACAAGTGTATTGCAAGCTTCAAGCTTTTATTTTACCCAATGGAAACAGTAAGGGAAGGAGACACATATCGTACCCAACAAAGTGTGAAAATGCTCGATAAGCATGATTACAAGCATTTGAATTCAAATCTATGGGGCAAAAACTGCCCCATTCTGCCTAAGTAGTAGATTATGTATCTTTTGGAGCATCAAATGTCAAGCTACAGGCTTTTGTTTAGGGTTTTTATTTGGGCTTTGAGCCACCAAAATGCTCAGGTGTGAATAGGGCCTTAAAGTAAGCAGGATGCTATACGGAAAGAAGAACAGCAAGCACTTTTATGTATGTAGCAAATGGTGCGGTTACTGGAAAAAATTAGAAAACCTTTCCTTAAAGCAGACCTTTCCTGAAAACATGAAGGGAACCTATACAATGTGATATTGCATTTGAATTTTTATTTGTCTCTTTCCAATTGAAGTAATTTGTTTGTTACTCTTTGAATATGTATCACAATCCATGTAAAATTCAGATTGGTCTCCTTTATTTTATTCAAAACAATAAAAAAATTTGACAAGGAAAACATGAAGGGTGCTATTACTGAATTGCATGCTATAAATGCTAGGCTGTCCTGCTGTATTGCTGATCTTCTAGTTTGTATATTTTGTGTCACTAAACCATAAAAAGTATGGCGATAAGGATTCTGACCCTTGATAAGCATAGAAAGGACTGAAGCCAGTGGGGTTGACACAACGGCCAGATACCTAGAATTTGCCTGCAGGTCAACAGCGGCAGAATCCAGATTTCCCTCTATATTAAAACACTAATGATGTATGTTATGTAGCAGAAATCAGGTGATCTGATGAACAATGACATGAACCCCCAACAGGCCACATTACATAGAAACCCTCTTTACTTTAACCTATGGAGATGTCCAAGAACTCCGGTACATAAAAATACCAAGCTGCTGTGTGGAAATTAGTTGATGATTCGTAAACACCATCTCCCTCTGGGACTCTCAACAAAGCAAATCAGTGGTTCTATATACAAGATGCTGATCAGTTCCTATGGGAGTCATTACGTGTCACAGAACACAAAAGATGTCCCACATGAACGTTCACACTCATGCAAAGCAAACTTTCCAGTTGTGACAACATCGCACAATAGAAAAATGAAATTATAACAACGAGTTTTAGGTTGTTTTTTGGTGCATCACTGTGTCAATTGGGCTGATTCAGATTGTATTTTCCCCAGGTGAAAAGAGATCTACAAAAAAATAAAAACATGCAATATAAATTCTTTAGCATTTTCTGTATTTTCCTATACTCCCCTATGGTAAAAAAAAAAAGGGCTAAGCAAGTACGTGGATAGAAATATAGAAGATATTTATTGCTGAGGAGGATACATAGTTAACTTTGTTGTCTACTATAAAAGGTCTTATTAACCCCGTAGCACTGGCCACACGCAAATATGCGCCCTCTCTGCGGGTGGGCTTTGTCGCTGAGTGCCCGCATATTTGCAATCATTAGTGCAAAAGCAGCTGTGTCGAGAGCACGCTCCAGACACAGTTATCGGTGGCTAATGGAAAGCTTGCGGTCATTGCTTGCGATCGGAAACTTTGCGATCATGTGACCACCATGACCTTAAGGGGCCAGGAGGCGCTGGTGCAAAGAGGTTAAAGCACCACAAAAAAAACAGAATTTTTGTAAAATCTTACCTGTAAAATTCCTTTCTCTGAGTCTTCCGACAGTCGCCGCCTCTTCATATTCGTCACTAATGGGGTTATTGACCTTTGCTCCGCAGGAGTAGGTAGGCAACAGAATATATTAATATCAAAGCTTTTAGCATATCCCACCCCCAGGGGGTGGTCCCCTCAGTCAATACCTCCCTGCTTCCTGCATACCAACTCAGTTTCAGTAGAATAGCAGTAGAGTACATAAACAAAACCCCAAAAGAGGGGCGGGGGCGGCGACTGTCGGAGGACTCAGAGAAAGGAATTTTACAGGTAAGATTTTACAAAAATTCCGACACTCGCCGCCTTTTCATATTCGTCACTAATGGGGACGTCCCAAAGCAGTGTAGACATGAGGGGTGGGAAAACAGCAGCCGCGCCTAAAGGAACGCAATACCCACATCAGAGAAAGGAACCTTACCAAAGTAAGAGAATCAACTGGGCAACAGGAAAACGTGCTCAACAGGAGCAACAATCCAGGAAAAAACAAGTAACCTAGGGGTAAAAACACCCCAACAGCCAAGGACCCAAACAAGGGACCCTAAGGCACTGCCGCACTAAGAACTTTACGGCCAAAAGAAGCATCTGCCGATGCCTGAACATCCACCTTGTAAAATTTAAGAAGGTGTGAACGGACGACCAAGTCGCCGCCTCACACACCTGGGCCACAGAAGCCCGATGATGACAGGCCCAAGACGTACTCAAAGATCTGGTAGAGTGCGCCTTCACAGGCACGGGAGGAACCTTCCCCCTCAAAAGCATAGGCCTGCTCAATGGTCTGTCTGATCCATTTGGCGATGGTAGAAGCCGACGCCGCCATGCCCTTCCGAGGTCCCTCAGGAAGGACAAAGAGAGAATCCAACTTGCGAAATGATTTAGTCGATGACAGGTAAACCCTGATCGCCCTAACAACATCCAAGGAATGTAAGGCCACCTCCTTCAGATGCTTAGGCTTCGCGCAAAGCGAAGGCAAGACAATGTCCTCATTGAGGTGAAATTCAGAGATCCTTTTCGGAAGAAAAGATGGGTTAGGTTGCAAGACCACCTTATCCAAGTGAATCACTAAATACGGAGACTTGCAGGACAAGGCCGCCAGCTCCGACACCTTGCGAGCCGAAGTGATCGCCACTAAGAAGGCAACCTTCTTGGACAACAAAGACAACGAGATCTCCCTGATATTTTCAAAAGGAGCATATTGCAACACGGACAGAACACGGTTCAAATCCCATGGAGGCAAAGGCTCCCTCCTAGGAGGGACCAAATGTCGCACCCCTTGAACAAAGGTGCTAACCAAAGAGTTAGACGCCACAGGACGTTGAAAGAGAACGGCCAGCGCAGAAATCTGACCCTTAATCGTGGCCAACGCCAAACGCTGGTCCACGCCCGTTTGAAGGAAAGCCAACACACTCGACACAGAGTATGAGCGAGGGGAATACCCCCTGGACTCACACCAGGCAAAGTAAGCCTTCCAAGTACGGTAGTAAATCTTCCCCGAAGAGGCCTTCCTAGCCTTGATCAAAGTGGGAATGACCTCAGGGGAAAGACCCCTATCCTTCAGGACCTGGCTTTCAACAGCCAGGCCGTTAAAGCCAGCGACTGTAAAGCAGGATGGAATATAGGTCCTTGAGACAGGAGATCTTCTCGAAGTGGCAGACGCCACGGAGCGTCGACCGCCAGATTCACAAGGTCTGCGTACCAAGACCGGCGAGGCCAGTCCGGTGCCACCAGAATCACCGTGTTTGGTTCCGAGGCCAACCTGCGAAGGAACCTGGACAGCAGCTGAATCGGTGGAAAGGCATACATCAGGCGATACTGATGCCAGGGCGTCACTAACGCGTCCGAGGCGTCCGCCCGAGGATCGCGCGTCCTTGCCACGAACCTTTCCACCTTGTTGTTTAGACGAGACGCGAACAGGTCAACCTCTGGGGACCCCCACTTCGCGCACAACATCTGGAAGACATCCGGGTGAAGGGACCATTCTCCCTGGTCCAGGGTCTGGCGGCTCAGATAATCCGCCTGCCAGTTCTCCACCCCCGGAATGTGAACTGCAGAGATCGCCGGGACGTACGTCTCAGCCCAAGACAGAATGTCGGCTACTTCCCGAGCCGCCCGGGCACTCCTGGTGCCCCCTTGGTGGTTGATGTAGGCCACCGCTGTGGCATTGTCCGTCTGCACCCGAACTGGACAGCCCTGAAGCCTGTCCGTCCAACGCAGAAGACAGAGATTTATCGCTCGCAATTCCAGAATGTTGATCGGAAGGGAGGATTCCTCCTCCGACCAAGTTCCCTGGGCGGACAAAACGCCCAGAACACCACCCCAGCCCGACAGGCTGGCATCCGTGGTGATCACCGTCCACGACAAAGGACGAAAGGACTTGCCTCCCGACACCGCCGGGGACTGGAGCCACCACAAACGACCCCTGCGGGTGAGATGGCTTAACGACAGCCGCAGATCCAGAGATTGCGGACCCCCGTCCCACTTGGCCAGGACCTCCGCCTGAAGATCCCGTGTGTGAAACTGGGCGAAGGGAATCGCCTCGAAGGCCGAAACCATCAATCCCAGACACCTCATACACGTCCGGAGGGACGAGCACTGATTGTCCCTGAGGGACCTGACTTCGCACTGAAGTGTCCGAAGCTTGTCTTCCGGCAGGAAGACCTTCGCCTGAACAGAGTCCAGAATCATCCCCAGGTAGGGAAGACGAACCGACGGACACAACGTCGATTTTGGAAAATTTATCGTCCAGCCAAATTCCTGCAGAGTTTGCATCGTGATGGACAGGTCGTTCACCAGACCCTGCCTGGTAGCGGACCGAATCAGGATATCGTCCAGATACCCCAGGACAGAAATGCCCTGGGCTCTCAGTAAAGCCAGAACCGGCGCAAGCTCCTTGGTGAAAACCCGGGGAGCTGAAGCGAGACCGAAGGGTAACGCCACGAATTGATAATGATCCTCCGCAATGGCAAATCGAAGGTACCTCTGGTGACCCTCGAAAATGGGGATGTGTAGGTACGCATCCTTCAAGTCGATGGAGGCCATGAATTCCCCCGGAACCAGGGCAGCCACCACCGAGCGCAGGGATTCCATGCAAAACTTGCGAACCCGCACAAAGCGGTTCAGAGCTTTTAAGTCCAGAATTGGACGTACTTTGCCCTCCTTTCTGGGCACGGTGAACAGATTGGAATAGAACCCCCGAAATCTGTCCCGATGAGGCACCGGAACCACCACTCCCTGGGCCCGCAGGTCCCGCACCGCCAGGTGCAGATCCTCCAAGCGCTCCGGAGTCAGCTGAAGGTTTGAAGGGAAAAATCTGCCCGCCGGCCGAGAGAGAAACTCGATCTTGTATCCAGATCGAACGATTTCCTGAACCCACCTGTCCTGAATGCGGTCCAGCCAGGGTTGAAGAAAACCAAGCAAACGTCCCCCCACCCCAGAAACGGGTGAGGGCGCCCCTTCAGGCTGCATTGTTATGGGTAGCAGATCCGGACTGGCCGGACTTCTGCTTACCCGCCCACGGCTTCTTCTGGGAGCCTTGGCCTTTGAAGGGCGTGCGACCGAAAGGCACTAAAGGACCCCTGAGAGGGCCTAAACGAAGCATTCTTCTTACCGCGAACAAACTTATTCTTGTGAGATTGGGGCAAGAGAGTGCTCTTACCCCCAGAAATACCCTTTATCAGAGTATCCAAAGAGTCGCCAAAAAGGCGCGATCCCCCGTAGGGCAAATTAGCCAAAGTCTTGCGGGAAGATTGGTCAACCGACCAACATTTCAGCCATATCAGGCGACGGTTCAATACCGCCACACTAGAAAGACGCGCAGCCAAAGGGACCATATCTAAGTCCGCATCACACAAATACATGACACCCTGATGAATCTGATCGGGGCAGAGTCAGCCACCAGGGTGCGCCTGAGCACCTGCGTCCAATCCGCAATAGCCTGGGCTGCCATAATGGAAGCAAAAATAGGCTTCAGCATAGAGCCAGCAACCGCATAGGCATGACGGGCCAGAGATTCCAATCTCCTGTCCGTCGGGTCCCGGAACACCGGGGTATCCTCAGCAGGGATCGCAGTAGATTTATTCAAAATCGCCACCGCGTGATCCCCCTGAGCCGGCACACACCAACGCTCATCAGTAGCTGGTGTAAAGGGATAACGCAGCTTGAACCTACTTGGCACAGCAAAAGGCTTTTTTAAATTGCGCCATTGCTCATCAACAGCGCGCTGAAATTCCGTAGAGCAAGGAAAAACCTGCGATGTTTTGCGTTTCCTTTGCGTCCCATAAGAGGACATCAAAGCAGGAGGACATGGTTCATCCTGCAAATGCAGCGTTTGCTTGATAGAAGCAACTAACTCATCCATGAGTGAAAGCTCTTCAGACGAGCCAGGGGGAGAATTATCAACCCCTTCCACCTCAGCCTCCCCGTCAGACCCCACAAGGTCTAGGGATGAGTGAGACCCTGAGAAGGGCACTCCAGCCATAGCAGCCCCATCGCCCTCTGAATCAGAGGAAATAGACACCCTGGGCCGTTTTGTGGATCGATCAGCCACCAGCATCTGCACCTGAGCAGCTAAGTTAGCCACAATAGTGGCCAGATCAGCCCCCTCGGGGGAAGCAGCAGCCCCTTGGCCCCCCACCAGGGTGGGAGGAAACTTGCAATCCTGAGAATCCATGCCCCAGCAAAAAAATTAATAAAGGATACTGCCCCTTTAAGATCGCGGCGAGCGCTGCCCACCGCACCCACTGAACACACTGACCCCCACAGGGATAAGAAACTGGGCAAGGAATACAGGAAAAAAGGAGATATAAAACCAGGAGAGATCACACAGGCTGCTGCACCGATCGCTGTCCCAGAGGAAAAGGAAGTGATGCAAGACTGACCGCCCCCATGAAGCCTCTGCAAGGCTACACAAACATGGCCGCTGGCTGAGGACAAAACCCTGGGCAAAGAGAACATGGCACTGACATGTGGGAACGATCGCCGCTCAAAATGGCGGCGTTTGGCGCCAAAAACGTGTGCAGTACCTCACAGGACCTGCCACCATAATTTTTGCCCCAGAAAAAATGGCGGATCGCCGCACAGCATGTCCAAAATCTTAGGCTGGCCATACACTATACAATTTTCTTGTTCAACTTTCCTTTAGATTTACCAAAACCATGTAATGTAGGGTCAAACCTAAACACTTTCAATTTGTATGCAATCAGGCAGGCCCTTGCACTACATAGTTTAAGGTAAATCTAAAGGAAATTGAATAAGAAAATTGTATAGTGTATGGCCAGCCTTACTGCTTCATCTGACACCCAGCAGAGCGGGAGAGCCCCCCCCCCCTCACACAGGCAGCAAGTGCACACAGGAGCTGACAGGGAGCACAGCAGCCACACAGACATGCAGGGTCACACAGTCCCAGACTGGCACCCAAAAAAGACAGGTCCCCACATAGAGATACACTTACCAGTCCGGATGGCGTGGGGAGCCTGCTCCAGCGACCAAACCGCAGTACTGAGGACAGGGAGTGTCGCAAGCATGACGCAGTGGAGTTGCGGTGCGAAACCGCAATGGCGTCCAGTGAGGTAGCCACCTCACCGATAGCATCCCTGCAGCGAACAGGGATGGGTCGTTCAATGTGCCAGGGCAAAACCTAAGCTGAACGCTCGATGGAAGGCTGGGAAGCCCCTGGCCCTGAGCCCTGGGATCTAGGGTGGCCAGACTGAGACCCAGCTCCGCACGATCATCTTCATCAGAAGAACTAACTAATGCTGAAAATAAACAGCTAAGTAAAAGAAAGAGAAAAAACTTCAAATAAAATCAAAAAAGAGAAAAGTGGCTGAGACTAAGAGCCCCAGCACAGGAACAGCCTGCGTACTCCTGAACTAGGCAAGTGAAACTGAGTTGGTATGCAGGAAGCAGGGAGGTATTGACTGAGGGGACCACCCCCTGGGGGTGGGATATGCTAAAAGCTTTGATATTAATATATTCTGTTGCCTAGCTACTCCTGCGGAGCAAAGGTCAATAACCCCATTAGTGACGAATATGAAGAGGCGGCGACTGTCGGAGGACGCAAGAGAAAAGGCAGTTTAATGCTTCGTACACGATTATTGACTGGGAATTTTCGGCCAAAGTCCGATCGGCCGATTTTCAGCTTGTTACTATGATGCTTTCGACACCGACTAAATAAAATCTGGTGTGCAGGCTATAAAATTTTTGTTGACCGTCAACACAACGGCCGATTTTCCGTCAGTCAGTACAGATTTCGGCAGACAAAAATCTGATGAGCAAGACTGGGCATGCTCAGAGAAGAAAAAACACACGGAAAGTAAACCAGCACATGACATCACTTCTGAAGTAGATTTTTGTTAGCCGAGAAAATTTGTGTGCAGTCTAGGCACATTCCAACCAACAAAACACAACTCTGGACAAAAGACGGACGATCGGTCGGCCAATAATCGTTGCGTGTGTACGAGGCATAAGTCATAATGTACTAATATGCATAGCTTACTAGCATACAATGACATGGAAGTAAGGGAAGGGAAGAGCTGTAAGACTTTGATGCCTATAACTGCATTCAATCCTTGTTTCGACATTTCGCTTTCACTCAGCAGTAACATTTTGCCATCACAGTCTTAACTGCCCAAATTAGAAACAAGTTCCCTTTTTTACTTCAGAAGCAATTTTTTTTTGGACTTCTAATGAAAGATGGTGAAATAAAAAATTAAGAACGGCATGCTACTGTCATTCTTTGATTATTAACACACACGCTGACTATGCACACAAAGTGATCCACTAATAAATACAGTGCCTTATTCATAATGTGGTGGTAAGAGTTCACTGTAAAAATGGACCTCACTTCCCATATAAAGAAAGAACCTTCGCACACTGTCCTGATTGTATTTGCTTTCTCTGGATTACGTAACACCTGTACATTTCCTTTACCTCATCGTTTCACCTGAGTTTGTGTCTCAACAAACACTTAATGTAACATGGAACAAAGGAGAGCACACAAGTAAACAAACCTGATGCGATTACAGCCTTGCCCTTCCTGGTTGGTATAACTGAAGGCCGCCTACAAGTGGAGCCTCACATTAGGCAAAACATATGCTGCTGATTATTATAACGAACAAAGGCTTGCTTTAAAGGACAACTCATTTGAGCAGTACAAAGTAATACAGGAAGTAGAAATACAATGCAAGGAGCCCCAAGAAGAACATTTTTAAGGAACTATACTTTAGAGGAGTACAGCCAACTTCTCCTGTGGATTACAAGAGCGCAGTGTGTTCTGCACTCCTGTGATCCATTCTCAGCAGACAGCAGGCTGAAGCCCGCTGTCGGCTAACATCACAGAGCCAGTCCAGGCTTGAGCAAGATCACGACCATATGGTCAGAATCCACCCACATGCTTGGACTGCTCCTGGCTCCGCCTCTTAGCAAGCTGCTGACAGCCTGAGCCGGCTGCTCCCGACTTCCTCCCACAGCCTAGCAGCTGCTGCAGCCTTCAGTAAGCGAGGGGAGGGGGGCAGAGCAGAGAGCAGTGACTGACAGTCACCAGCTCTCTGCTCAGGGAGCTCTGAAAACAGAGCGATTGGCGGTGTTTGATCACTCGGTTCTCAGTCATAGAGCTGGCAGGGGACTGAAGCAACATCGGACCGAATGCTTCATCCAGTTGCTTCATCCAGTTAGATAAGTAAGATTCTTAAAAAAAAACAAACATACTTCTCTTTTAAGCCTCGTTTACACTAGTAGTTTTTGTTTCATTCAACCCAGCAGGGCTGAACTAAATAAAGCTGACAGCTCAGGAGGAGGAGCCGCTGTACTAACTATCTGACGTTAGCACAGGGAGCTCCCCTGCTGGTCTATTGTGTTAAGACAGGGGGACAGCCCTCCGGCCAGAACACTCTGGCCAATAGCTAAGTGCGCTGATCGGCAGCCAATCGGTAGACCTTTTTCGGTAATGTCGGCTTCTGTCAGACCGACTGCAGTACAAGAGCTGAACGTCGGCCATTTTCTATTGAACTGGCCAATGCCGCCCGACATTCAGCCGTGTGTTCTTCCCCTGGTGATGCATGCTGGGTGACTTACCAAGTTTTAGCACCCTCCATTGTTTTATAACTAAATCAGCTAAAGAATTATTTAAACTCTTCTGTAAACAAGCAAAAAAAAATAAAAAATTATGTAAAATTAGCAGCGATTTATGCATGTCAAGTGAAGATTTCAGTTCTACAAACTCCTGCATAGGGCCAAGGGCAACTTTAGATGTCCATCAAAGCTACGGTATAATCCAGAGGTAAATCTACTTATTTGTGGCATGAAACATGCTATGTAGTCATGGGTCCTCCAGTACTTAATTTATATCATGCATTACAAAATATATTAATATGTCAACCCAAGATTATGAACAAATATAGAAGGCAAAAATTGCAATGGAAAGCTGAACTAAAAATACAAGTGAAACCTCAAAATAAAGTGCATAATAATGTGCATACAGAGCAGGGCTAAAAGTGCACTTTTGCAGCCAAACTGAGATAACATCTACATTATATTATATTTGTTACATGTCCTCATTCACATAGCATAACCACAAACAAAATAGTTTAAAGAGGAAGTAAACCCTCCTCAGGAAGTTGTACCTATAGGTAAGCCTATGATAAGGCTTACCTATAGGTACTGTAAATATCTCCTAAACATGTACGGTTTAGGAGATATTTACCTTTAATGCAGCCAGTGACGTCACTGGCGCATGCGCTCTGAAGGAACGGCTGATCGTGCCGTTCCTTCAGAGCCCCGTGCCGTGACCGTCGGCTCCCGCGCGCGTGCGCAGGAGTGACGTCACCGCGGCTCCGGCCAATCAGATGGCCGGATGCCGCGATCCCGGAAGACGGGCGACTGAACATGTCGCTCGTCATACAGGTAAGAGAGCGGCACGGCGGGGGCTCGTTCTAAGGTAAGTATTTCATAATGAGCTAGTATGCGATGCATACTAGCTCATTATGTCTTTCTCTTGCAGGTTGCAAAAGAAAAAAAAAAACTTTTAACGAGTTTACAACCTCTTTAACTACTTGCCGAAAAGTGTCTACAGCGCAGTGGTCTAGTTCTAGGAGGGCATCTATTGATGTCCTCCCAGAACCCCACCCCCCTGAAAGCCCCCAGGGCGCGCAACTGCTGCGCTTTGTGATCACTGTGTCTTTTGGACACAGCTGAGCACAGAATGAGGTAAAGGGCCAATCAAGTAGTGGCCCTTTAAATGTGATCAGAATAAAAAATCCAGTGGTGAATAAATACCACCAAAAGAAAGCTCTATCTATTAAAAAAAAAAAAACGGGTACAGGGTTGCATGACCACACAATGGTCATTCAAAGTGTGAAAGCACAAAAAGCTGAAAATTAGTCCTGGGTAGGACGGGGGTGAAAACGCCCAGTAGGCAAGTGGTTTATGTGGAATTCCAGGTTACACCTAGCCAGTCTAACACCTATGCTACTTAACCTGTGTAAGATAGATGTACATATTTATTTTCAGGCCGTTTCAGTTTGGTCACAGGACACGGCACTCCTGTGTTAGCCAGTAAGCCCCCGTTCACACTGGGGCGACCTGTCAGGCGACCTCACAGGTCGCCGTAGGTCGCCTGCCATACAGAAGCTATGGACCCGTTCTAATAGGAGCGACACAAGTCGCTCCGACTTAGAAAAAGGGTCCGGAGCTTCTTTGGGGCGACCCGGAGCGACCTGCAGAGACTTCAATGTTATGAAGTCCGTGCCGGCCGCTCCGAGGTCGCGGTGCGAGCAGCGACCTGTGAGGTCGCCCGGCGAAGTAGAATCGCCCCAGTGTGAACGGGGCCTAAGGCTTCAAGGGGGAGGAGGGAAGTCAATGCAGGTCGCTCCAAAGTAGTACAGGACCCTTTTTCTAAGTCGGAGCGGCTTGTGTCGCTCCTATTAGAACGGGTCCTGTGCTACTCTATGGCAGGCGACCCACGGCGACTTGTCAGGCGACCAGGTCGCCTGACAAGTCGCCCCAGTGTGAACCGGGTCTTAGAGCTGTGAGATATTATGCACATATTTGCATAATATTGCACCACTCTGGATGGTCCTGCATGTCATCAAACTGAACAAAAAAAAATGGAAGCTGTGCGATACGACAAAAAGCGCAAACTGTTATACTGTATACTCCGCTGATGTCCAACTAACACTGTAATAAGCTGCCAATGTTCATTATTCATGGGGGCTACAGATTGGACACACTCCATAAGTAGTTCCTATCCCCCCCAAAAACACATTGACCATTAGAAAGGGTGTCGCAACCCCACTGCTGAAATCTATTCATTTTTATTTTTTGTTGGTATTACGCACTGTACATTCACATTAGTAGCATGCAACAAGTGCTTTTATAAAATCAAATAGAATTACACTGACAAAAGTAGACTTGAACCAAGTAGTATGGCAGTGGGTGTTGCAGCTAAGAGGCTGCTCGATGGATTTGGACCGCCATACTACTTTTGTGAGTGTCGTGTTAACAGATTTAATAAAACCGCATTGGTTTTAATTACTACACTATAAGTACTTGTTGCTCTGTTCTGTTTTTTGCTTTCATCTTCACATGTCATTGGAGCTAGCACTCTGCAAGGTCTGGCTACATCAGAGGCCTTTTAGTGGTAGAGAATTTCTGTTAAAGTCGTGGGGATTACCCTTGGTGCCTAGTTTTCTCTTGAATGTTTTCATGTACTACTTTGAACTTCTGCAAATTCTGGTTAAATGTAGAGCTTGAAATGTTTGCTTCTATTTTCCACTCAGCCATTTTAGCCTTATGCATTTGTTGGTGAGATGGAGTGCTGCATTTATTCACTTTGGAGTTTTACATTCACATTAGTCCCTGCCCTCAAAGAGCTTACAATCTAAGGTCCCCATTTCATAAGCATACACACACAGGCCACTGTAAGCAGACCATAAACAGATAGAAAGTCTATGACTAGCTTAAAGTGGTTGTAAAGGCAGGTTTTATTTTCAACTTAAAGCGGAGTTCCACCCAGGGAATACTTTATTTTAATAAAAATACCCCCGGGACAGTCAGGGCTAGTACATTCCACAATCGCTAGCCTCTGATCTGTCCTGGGTTGCACTTACCTTTTAGGAGAAATACTTACCTTGAAAAAGTATTATCCAGCACTGCCATCTCAGGTGTGGGCAGCTTGAAGCCAGCGCGATCCTCTTCGGCGTCCTCTTCCTTCTTCTTCGGTCCCACGATGCACTGCACCGGCCCCGCCGTCACTTCAGGTGCGCGCGCGTCATCCCTCCACAGCTTCTGGGCATGCCCAGAAGCTGTTTAGAAGGGAATGACGCGCGCGCGCGCCGGAACTGACGTCGGAACCGGTGCAGGCGCATTGATTCCTGGGAGCGATGACGTTCAGCTCCCAGGAATCATTACAAAAGCCAGGAAGTGACGAATCGCCGTGGCCGCCGAGGGGAGGAAGAAGGAAGTAAGGTAAGTATATTTTCTCTACAAGGTAAGTAAAAAAAAAAAAAAATTGCGATTATCCATTTGTTTTTCAGGTGACCCGGAGCGAGAAGATGGAGGGAAGTGTAAATTTAGGGTGGAACTCCACTTTAATGCATTCATTGCATTGCATTATATTTAAACACAAAACCTCTTTTTTTTAGTTTTGGATAGAGTGGAAGGGGGTTAGAACGCTTGTCAGTTTTTATTGCTGTCTGTGCCCCCAGTTAGGGAGATTCATCCTCTCTATTTGTCCTGTTTACCATTACCATTGAAAGTGAACTAGAAAATCCCAAAATTTTGGGTTGTCCCAGAAATGTAATAGAGGGCAGATCATCCAATGGGGTCACTAGTTCTCACAACCTGGGGGTCCCATGTTTATTGCAGGGATTTCCTCGCACTTTCTTTTTCACTATATGACACGAAGTGAATGGAATTCTCCCCAATAGGACACAGATGGCAAAAAGGTCAGTCAGGGGATTTTAACCCTCCTTTGCTCCATTCAAAATGAAAAAAAAAAAAAAAAAGGTTTTGTCTATAGTTCTTTACTATCAACTTTAAGGTAAAAAACCTTTCATGTTCAACTCCTCCCTCAAATACTTGAGGCCCTGTTCTCTCTCTCTCAAAGGACTTTGTGAAAGCACCCATAACCATTGGCTCCTGCTGCTGTCAATCACATCCCGCGAGGAGGGAGCCTCACTGTGCGAGTTAATAGAGACACACAGCTCAGCTTGGGATTAAGCCCACACAAGTGCCCCCATAGCAAGAGCTTGCGAGGGGCTCAGACACCAAAGAGGAGTGGACAGCGCTGGCCCCACATAGAGCAGTTAAGCATTACATTTTTCTTTATATTAAAATAACCTAAGAAAAAAAAAATTGTGATTACAAAACCCAGTAAGGCTCCTTTCACACTAGCCGACTCCAAAGTTGTTCCTCAGTGCAACTCAGGAGTCTGACTTGAACACAAATTCAATGCCAGAGAGTGTAAAAGTCTTATCAAAGTCGGATTAAAGTAATGCAGGAACCTTTTCTGAAGACACAGTGACTTTAGTAGCGTCAGTTGAAACGGCACTCAGATACATGGCATTTCACATGACCTGCGACTTGGGGTCCACAAGTCAGATCCTAAGTCGCACAAGCATGAAAGAAGCCTAATGGAGATGAGATATTTCTGGGAGGGCTGTATATTGTCTTTATTAAGTGGTGGTCAGCAGCGTGAGTTTTTGGAGATATGTGGCAGTGTGCAATGAATAGCTGAAGAAAGCAATGAATTGGCTACAAAGCCATTTAAGAATTTTCAGTGTTGACTATGTGATGGTTTCCTTGAAATACTAAGTTATGAACTTACTAGATAACTATTGAACCATACAGCTGTATTCAACATACAGCACAATTCACAACACAAAAGTCTGATCGCCGTTAGTTTTAATTATGCAAACCACTAACCAGGACTGGTGTCAGTTTCTTCAGGCAAAGCATTAGAACAGCTCAAATGACATATAAGACAAACCTCACTTTCACTAAACCACTGACAGGTAGAAGACCAATCATGTTATATATTACCTGTTGAGATGGCTACTACCAATGCTCTGTGGACTGCCATCCCTGATTGTCAGAGGCAGTGAAAGTCCTGGGCAGGCATATGGCTGCTTGTAATGCTATAAATGTCTGCTCCGCCATGAACAGGCACCAGCAGGGCTTTTTTTCAGCTGGAACTTGGTGGAACTCAGTACCACCAGCTCTGGCTCAGGCCCTCTACTCACCACCATCACTTGTAACTATAGAAGTCTGGCTTCTATGTTTACAGGTAACAGCTTGTCACCCAACGGCTCCCCCAGAACTAATCTCCTGAGCGGCTCCCACTGAGTGCAGGATGGGGACAAGGTAGATGCAGGTGCCCGGGGTGCAGTGCAGATCCTTACACTCCCACTGGAGGATCTTCCTGCAAGTGAGAGAGGCAGAGCCACCTACAGTGTGCAGGGAGGTACTAGAGCCAGTTGGGTCCTTCAGTTTATTACAGCAACACAAGACATATGGAAGATGGTGGAGCTTTTAAGGAGGGAGAAGATGGGGCAGTGGGGGGGTTGCATGCAGAGGCTAAAGAGGGGTGAAAGTGAAATGTGGATGGGGGATGCAGAGGTAAGCAGTTGTGGAAGAAGGCTGAACTCTGTACTCTGTACTCCTTGGACTCTGCATGTACCCCAGCCTTGAACTCTGCGTAAAACCTCCTCCTCCCCCTAACTCTGCACTCTGTATGTAATGCACTTCTGGTATTTAATGCCCTTTTAAGACCCCTCCACTGTTAGTGAAATTTGACCACACCCACTATTTGATGCAGTTTGGAGGGTGTGTGTGTGGTTGGTTTTGGGGGGGGGGGGGGTCGTGCTTGAGTTGTTGCACCTATTTTCTGAGAAAAAAAGCCCTGGGCACCAGACTCATCTTTCTAGATAACTGTATAGTGTAGATGAGTTCTCATCAATTATCTTGAATTGATAAAATTATTTATTTCGTTTCCAATGGCTAAACTGGCAAGATATCAAAACCCGATCTATTTACTTTGTCTCAGCTTCTGAAGCAGAGCAGCCCTACAAAACACCAGAAATTTGGGTGAATAGGCAAACTGGATGGCAAATACTAGACGCCCTGACTACTTTATGGCCTGCACATGTCCTGCTTTTAAATCTTTGGCAGAATGGCAGAACCTTGCTTTATTTGTGGATACACGTGTTGACCACATCCTAAGGAGGAACAATGATGCACAGTCCCTATTTTAAATTCTTCCACATATTTGTAGCTGTTGAAGGCAGGGGGACTATATTCTAATTGTTTTTTTTTATTTTGTTTTTTTTATTTAACAGTTGCAGTCAGTTCTTCGAAGTGAACCTGCACTGCATTTTAAGTCTTTAAAAGCAAAAAACCCTGTCTAAGAGCAGAATCCACAAGACTAACAGGAAAGCTTCCTCAGTGGCCCTTATGGAGCACATGAGATACGGGACAGCAGCCATGTCAGGACCCAACCAAGGATGGAGCAATAGAAAGGAGCACTCTTTCACTGGGCCATCCATGGCTGCCGTAACCTATCAAATTTCTATGGACAGTTCCTGTTAAAGCATATCTCCACTTCTTTTGAGAAAAAAACATTCCTCTCTGGGTGATCTATGTACATTGCAAGGATTTTTACAAACTTTGCTGCAGATTCCTACCTTTTGTTAGTCTGAAGAAATCACGGTTTGTTCATCCGTGCTGAGTGAGTCTAATGGGAGTGGTTTCATAATTATCAATCAGCTGCTGCAGGGCACTAATCAGGTAAGCTGCTGGGTCTGCATCCCTTTAGACTTGTTCCTATTGGGAGTATCTCACCAAAATTTTATTTTTATTGCAGGGGATGCCTGAAATTTGACTTGTATCTTAGACAGACTTCTGGGAAAATTAGTGAGCCAATAACACAAGCAGGAAATTATGTTTCTGGGGTGTGGTCAGTACACATTATGTGTACAGAACACCTCCAGGTAGCCATAATGCATTGCATTTGCAGAAATTCACAAACTGAAAAGGAAAGGTATTTTTTAATAACATTCAATTACAATATGACTAGTGTCACAATTGTTTCTCCCCACAAAAGTGGAGTTACCCTTTAATGTAAGTCAATTTATACATTGGAAGGACTTCATTAATGGCTTTCTCCCAGGAAGCCACGGAGAGGGGGGGGGGAGATGCATTTCACGCAAGTATAATTTCTTCCTTGACATAGTATAACAAGTATGTAAGCAATTGCAAGTAGGTGGGTGTCAAGGCTGATGGCGGCACAATTGCCACATCCCAAAATTATACAATACAAAAAGCACAAAGTCCCACAGGGATTTTTAGGGCATAGGCCAGCCAAAACTTTTATATACTGTCCACTACTTTACTTTACCTACTTCATTGGCTGGCCATTGCCCTAAAAATCCCTGTGGAACTTTTTTTTATTTTTGTATAGTATAGCAGGTGTGAGACCAGCAGTTTAGTGTACTGTGGCTTCTGCGTGTCATCCAGAATGCAGAGCAGTGCCAGTTTGAGGGTAACCGGAAGGGTCAACTGAAGCTCTCGGATTTGATTTCACTTTAGTATTGGCACCTTATGTCCCGGCTGCCATTCCTAACATGCCTCACTGGCCTCATTCATACAAGACGGGGAAGCTCAGTCACGAAGGCGGCCAGGCTTCCAGTAACAAAGTTAAACAGATTCAGAGAGGGGCTTACCAAAGGCTTTTCCACCTAAAAAGGCATTTTACTTTTTAAAGTTAAAAAATGAGCTTGGGTGGCTTATAACCCCCCTGCATGAGTAAGAATATTTTATTTAAAACAATCACAATCCTCTCAAAAAAACAAATCAGCCACTTGACTGCTTTTGACAAACCTGTATCATTTTTTTTAGTACGGCATAATGAAAAAAATGCCACTCTCCAACCCTTAGCAAATTCAAATTCCAATTAGCCATCAAGGAGTCCTCTGAAATGTAAATACCATTTAAAAATAGTGTGTAAACCAACAAGTGCTGACTACCATGACAAGGAACCAAAATTGAACGTTTCTCCACAGATAAGTTAAAAACCTTTACTAACCTTAAATCCACTCACACCTTGTTTTAGAAACAACATGTTAACACACAATTTTATGCCTTTTTGCATGGGTTTCAAAACACATTACATTTGTCTTGGCTCTGGTTTCCTCCCACGACCCAAAAACATAGTGGTAGATTACCTGGCTTGACATATGGTTGTGTAAAAAAGGTTTAGATTGTAAGCAGAGAACAAATGGCGCTTTTCCACTGCATGGAACCGTACCAGTTCGGCCCGCTTTTGTGCTTTTCCACTGCGGTACCGCATGGTATAGGGTCGGAACGGTTCGGTACGGTACGGTATAGGTTTGCTTTTCCACTGCATGGAACCGAACGGTACGGTACGGCTCTGAAAAAACAGTACCTACTCGATTGTGGTTCCAACAGGTACCAAACTGGTACCATATCCACCAATCCTTTGCATGCAGTCACTACTAGCCACTGATTGGTCAGAGAATCACACCCACCCCGTTGTTATCCCACCCACTTAACTTTAGTACTACTTTAGTGGAAAAGCAAACCAAACCGTACCGTACCGAACCGTTCCAACACTATACCATGCGGTACCGCAGTGGAAAAGCAAACCGGGCCAAGCAGGGCCGAGAAGAGCCGAGCCGGTACTTGCAGTGGAAAAGTGCCAAAAGAGTGTTCCAGGTACTCGCTATAGAACTCTACAACTTGACAGCATCCTAAAATAAAATGCAAAACCTATACACCATATTATATTTACTGAGACCAAAAGAGTAAAAGTCTTGCCCTTTAAACTAATTAGATAATTCAATATTAAAAAAAATCTGGAAAATTAAAGCACAATTGCAGAGAAAAAAAAGTTTAAAAAGTACACAAATATAAAATGGAACTTTAGCTATTGTTTTGTTTTTTTTAAAAAAAGGAACAGGTTTTCATTGCAGAAGACATAGTATGCTCACACTCTTGTTCGCGGTCATTTTTTGGTTTGCATTGAGCTGCACCTGAGCATTTCCTTGTATAATTCCAGCCTCTATCAGTGAATGAACTCCCGTACACATATGGGGGAGTTACATCATCCTGGGCCAGTCAATCAAAATGGCTGAAGATGCCGGAAGAAGCCAAGTAGAAGATGGTACTGTTAAGGGAGCTTGCAGATGTCACATCATTGGTGTGGAGATGAATGCAGTTCTGCTTTAAAGTATCCAGAGCCAAAACATTCAGAATGTTATTGCCATCGCCCTGCTGGGAAGATTTTGCTGGGACTGAAAAGGAGAAAAAATGAAAAAAAATCTGAGCGGCCACCAGAACAGGAATAGATGGGAAGTCTCCCCGAGAGGAATGTTGTTCTGTTGACAAATATTAAAGAGGGGATTTTTGTCATTTTGGACAGATTTCTTCTCCTGTTGTGTCTACAGGTCAGAAAGTGAAAGGAAATACCCTAAAGGAGGCACACCTGGGAAAAAAAATTGGCAAAGTTCTTTTTTTACCCTTCCCTATTCTATCCAGTTAAAAATGACCTTTTGATAGATTGTATACATATTGATAGGATATTCTTTATACATATTATATATGATCCAAACCCCAGATTTAAGTACTGCTGGAATAAAAACTCTCTAATAACCTTTCAGTGTTCCTTGGAATCAGCTAAACATAACGGCTTTCCTTGCTCATTATCCTACAGTTTTACGACCCCCTCTGTGACTTTCCCTCCCACCTTCCCTCGTCTTCAGCTCTCCCTCTGTCTTATCTTACTAAATATGCTAGTTTTATTACCATGCCAGTTCAATTTATGTTTGTTTGGTTTTCTCCTTTTTTTTTTTATTTTTCTTTGGCTTAGAGATTTTGTGTTTTTTTTTTTTTTACCATTCTGCTAACATTTTGTGAATCAGTACTGCTTGGACCTTGAAGAAGGGGACATACCCCGAAAGCTTGTCCTGAAAAATTGTATGTTAGTGCAAATAAAAAAATGGATTTTTGTAAAATCTTACCGTAAAATCCTTTTCTCTTAGCTCATCGACAGACGTAGTCCTCGGTGATACACCACCTTCGGGTTATGTTACCTCCGCAGGAGCAGGACTAGACAGGAAATTAAAAAGCTCTGGCCACACCCTAGGGGCAGTCCCAGAGGGTATATCCTCTCTCTCTCTGCCTCAGCAAATCAGTTATGTGAAAAAGCAGTGCTTAGAGAATTTAACCCAACCCAACTCCAAAACAGAGGGGCGGGGACTACGTCTGTCGATGAGCTAAGAGAAAAGGATTTTACGGTAAGATTTTACAAAAATCCATTTTTCTCTAGCGCTCATCGACAGACGTAGTCCTCGGTGATACACCACCTTCGGGACGTCCCAGAGCAGTATCACAACTGAGGGGTGGGAAAATGGAAATCAAATCCCAATCTAGAAGGCCCAACCGGTGCCAACTAGAAGTACCGACGACCAGGTGGCCGCCTTACATACCTGGACCACTGACGCCTGATGGCGAAAGGCCCAGGAAGTACTGAGCGCTCGAGTGGAGTGCGCCCTAACAGGGAACGGAGGACTCTGACCCTTAATAGAATAAGCCTGTACCACCGTTTGTCTAATCCATTTGGCAATGGTCGCGGCAGATGCAGGCAAACCCTTTCTGGGGCCATCCGTGATCACAAAAAGTGAATCCGTCTTACGGAATGATTCCGTAGCTTTCAGGTATACCCTGATTGCCCGAACCACATCTAAGGAATGCAACGCATGTTCCCGATGATGCTTGGGCTGAGGACACAAGGAAGGTAGTACAATATCTTCATTCAGATGAAAATCTGAAACCACCTTGGGAAGAAAAGATGGCTTAGGATGAAGTACTACCTTATCCCTATGAATCACTAGGTATGGTGACTGGCATGATAATGCAGCCAGTTCTGACACCCTGCGAGCAGAAGTAATAGCCACCAAGAAGGCCACCTTCTGGGATAGAGTAAGCAAGGGAATCTCCCTGATGTTTTCAAAAGGAGGTTTCTGTAGAACCGACAAAACCAAATTAAGATCCCAGGGCGGTAAGGGCGCGCGGACTGGAGGAGCCAGGTGCCGCACCCCCTGGATGAAATTCCGCACCAAGGATTTGGTAGCTAAAGGCTTCTGAAAGAAGATTGCTAATGCTGAAACTTGACCCTTGATGGTGCTCAAGGCTAGCTTCTGCTCAACCCCTTGTTGCAAAAAAGCCAATATTCGAGTCACCGAATAGGTACGTGGAGGAAATCCTAAAGATTCGCACCACGCAATATAAGTCTTCCATGTGTGATAATAGACTTTGCTGGAAGTCGCTTTCCTTGCTTTAATAAGGGTAGGAATGACTGAAGTAGACAAACCTCTGTCCTTCAGTACTTGGGTCTCAATGGCCAGGCCATTAAAACCAGCGACTGTAAAGCACGAAGGTAAATTGGTCCTTGAGACCACAGACACTCCCTGAGACGAAGTTCCCACGGAACGTCTGCGACTAACATGTTCAAGTCGGCCAGGCCGGCTTGAGGAGGCCAGCCTAGAATTTCTAGGACCACTGGCGCTGATTGGATCTGAACCAGGCGTCCCTAGAGCTATCTGGCCCCGACCATCCGAGAAAGTCTGGTCGTTTTCTGTCCCCACACATTTATCAGATACCTGATAGTTATCAGGAAAAGTGATCTTTTCTGGTTGAACCTCAGGGACCGAAGTCACCCGACTAGAGGCTACTTGGCCTATCTGGTCAACCAGATCCGATTCCTGTGAGGTATCGGGACTAATTTTAGGAAAAGGTAAAGGAAAAGATCTTTTCAGGGAACGGTAACTACCGCTTCCTGTGGTACTTAAATGTTGGAAGGGAAGAATCGCACCGGTAGTAGTGGTTGATGCTCGATCTAATGTCCTGAATACCGGTGAAAACGTCCCCCCACCCTGAAACCGGGTGGGGGCGCACCTTCAGGCTGTGTACTCCTTTGCTTCGGGTTTGGCTGGGTTGGTCCCCTTCTTGAACCCTCCTGGAGGAGTCTTGCCTTTCCCGCTAGTACCAGCCGGGCGCCCTTTATGGGCGGTAAAGAAAGGTCCTCGCTTGTTGCGAGGTCCCTTAGCTTTTGCAGCCTGTGGCAAAAAAGTGCTCTTGCCCCCAGTGGCATCCTTAATGATTTCATCTAGGTTGGCTCCAAATAGACGATTCCCCTGAAAGGGGAGATTGGTCAAGGTCTTTTTGGAACCTAGGTCAGCTGACCAGCATTTTAACCACAGCACACGTCTGAGGATCACTGCTAACTTAGATGCATGCCCTAATAGGGGAGTAGTGTCCAAGGCTGCGTCACAGATAAACCGTAGCCCTTGTATGATCTGTTCCATCAAATCAGATGTCTCCTGGGGAATATCTTTTCCCCTAAGATCTTGGCGTACCATCTTCGCCCATTCCGTAAGTGTCTGGGAAACTAGACCAATAACGATTACTGGTCTAAATGCTGACCCTATCAGAGAAAAGATAGTGCGGGACTCTGCTTCTATCTTTCGATCCACCGGATCCTTAAAGGACGAAGTGTCCTCCACTGGAATAACCGTGGCTTTATTCAGCCTGGAAATAGGCGGATCCACGACTGGTGGTACCGTCCATTTCTTAATGATGGATTCCTCAAACGGATAGCGTCTAGCAATACGCTTGGAAATAGTAAAGGTACGTTTAGAATGCTCCCATTCTCCTTTAATCTGATTACCAAAACATTTAGGTACAGGAAAAGCCTTCGCCGTCTTGATGGGCTTATTAGTCCCAAAAGGCCTCTCTGTTTCAGTTGCCTCTGCCGGTAAAGCCTCAAGTTTTAAGGTTTCTTGCACTGCCACAACTAGTGCGTCCACCAATGCTTCTTCCTGAATTATAGCAAGAGAAGAAGCGTCCTCCTCACTGTCTGAGGGGGCTTTACCTGGGATAACAGCCCTTGCAGAGGAACCTGCAACTGCCGTGACCATCTCTGAATCTGAGTCAGAGGTGTCAGATGGTATAGGGGTAGGCGGGGGTCGCTTCCTTGACCCCCGTCCCTGACAGGCCGCCTCCACCCGAGCCACCATAGACTCCAAAATTGCTGTAAATGACTCTATACTCTGTGCACCGGCGGGTCCCGAGGCCCCCTCGAGGGAAACAGGTGGGGGAATATGTGTGGCAGGGTCCATAATAACTCCAGTTACTTCCTGGATAATATAATTCAAAAGTAAAGAAAAAAACTTTTTTTTTTTTTTTTTTTCTGACCCCCAGCGCCACAAAAAAGCCCCTTAGTGTTACCTGCTTAGGGATCCCTATCGATCGAGAGAGAGAGAGATAGACCCCCAGGCTCACCACTTGATGCTCAGAGTTAAACTGCAACAGCTTACAGCGCTGTCTTGACAAACAGGAAGTCTTTTGGCTGGCTGCCCAGGAAGAAAGGAGGCGGCTCCGCCCCTCTGCACGCCTTCCGGCGCCTCCCCCAAGCTCCACGAGGTGTAAGGATCACCTCAAACATGGCCGCCCCCATGCTGGAGACACGAGGCTACGCCAAAATGGCGGCTCGTGCGATCCTGCAAGAAAAAATGGCGGCGGCCTGCTGAATGTCGGTGTGCTGCACACAACACTGTCTCTGCCTGGGGATATGGCGTGGTTGGCGGTATCGGCCCCTGGCGGACCGCATGGCCGTTCGGGAGGCCTGCTAATAGCTGGAGATCTGATTTGGAAGGCAGTCTACATGTCTGTGGCTTCTGACTGGTAGGTAGCTTATACTTAACCCATAAGATTCCCAGAATGCCACAGATTACATCTTTTAAACATGTATACAATAGATTGTTAGCTCCCAAACCAAGCCTCCTGGCTTTTGTACACAAAAAATCACACTCAAAGTAGGAGGATCTGTGACATGTTATAGGATAGAAAGGACTCTTTCTTACCATACCGAGAGGGGCCCGCGTTCACCACAAAACCCGTCAGAGGGAAAGGGGGAACATACTACTCACCATACCGGAACCAGGCGGGCACCAACTCCTGACAGTACCCCTCTCCACCGGGGCGGGAGGGCTGTCGACCGATACGAACGCCGTGACTCATGGTCTTTGGCGTTTCAGCGAGACGTTTAACTCGCGGGTTCAGTCCTTTTAATGGGACTTTGTCGCGGCCGACCCAGCGCGGAGCTATGGCCTGCACGCGCTCGTAGGCTGAACTGGGGTGACCACCGGATCTCAACATCCAGCCCGTCGCCCAGTTCAGCTTTCTTGCTTGAAGATCTCACAGGAACACTGGAGAAAAAGCTGTCTAAAAAAAATCCTTTAAGAAAAAATTCTTGCCAGGACCTAAGATCCCAGCAAGGTGTCTAGGTCCTTACTCCTAACTAGACAGAAAATAACTGATTTGCTGAGGCAGAGAGAGAGAGGATATACCCTCTGGGACTGCCCCTAGGGTGTGGCCAGAGCTTTTTAATTTCCTGTCTAGTCCTGCTCCTGCGGAGGTAACATAACCCGAAGGTGGTGTATCACCGAGGACTACGTCTGTCGATGAGCGCTAGAGAAAAAGTATCACGAACAGTACATAATTGTCTCCTTGGAATCAGTAAATGGTATCCAAATACACACACATTGATATATATATATTGATATATATATATATATCATAGTACTTTGGATTTCATGACTTAAAGGATAAGTTCACCTTTGGAAACATGTTACATGTTTTACCCATTTTTATTGTGGAACACGTAACATGTTCCTAATGCTACAGTGCTACCCAATCTCCCTCCCCCCGTGACACCAGTACAGGGAGAAGTTCCCCATACTAGCATTCACTTTTTAAAATCAGCTCCCCCCACACAAAAACATAATTTTAACTCCTCTGAGATCGTTGCAGCAATCTGATTGGGAGTGGGAGCATGCACCTGTCAAAATCAGGTAGCTGCTTCCCCATGATTCCCAAAAAATGCCAATTGTGGCAGAGGAGGGGGGAGGTTATAAATAAGCAGAACTTCCCCTTTTGGATTAAGTTCTGCTTTAACATGGTTTGAAAGTCTAAACATTCTTTACCTAATGCATTCCTTGCATTAAGGTAAAAAAAGGTTTAGGTAGCAGTATGCACCTCACCCCTCCTTATAATTACCCGAGTCCTCACTCGATCCAGTGCTGTGTCCGTCTGTAGTGGCTCTTCCAGCTCTCACAGGCTTTGCTGATGCAGCAGAAGCCACTGGCTCCTGCTGCCGTCAGTCAAATCCTGTGACAAAGAGGAAGGCCAGTGCTATGTTGTCTTTGGATGCAGGATCAAGCCCACAGGTGTGTCATAATAGGAAGGGGCTTCCTATGGTGGCAGTCGAGAAGAGGAGCCAGGACCGTCGCTGAGGGACCCAAAAAGAGGAGGTTCGGGGCTGAGCAGAGCAGGTAAGTATAAACCTTTTTGTTATTTAAGAAAAAAATTGATTGCGCATGCAGTTGTGTATTAAATAGTGGCTACATTTTGTTCTTTGCTCACTATAATGTTCATTCATGTTCTTCAACTCTTCAGGTCTATCACTAGAAGTGCTGCTTGTGTTGCACCTTGTACAAAAGAGCCAAAGCAAAAACCAACTTGCTTGAAGAAATGGTAAAAGGAAAAAAGAACATCATGTATGTACAGCAGGGCTTGACAAATTTGCCTGAAATCTAGGAGCCAGCTAAAAAAGTTAGGAGCCAGTTTTTTTTTTTTTTAAACTAACAACCAAGCTTTATTTAATAAAACGGATACTAAATTTTCACATAAATACGACTAGAACCCCACTCTCCTCTATAGCGCAATTGGATGGAAACAGACTGTCTGTCTGTTTCCATCTGATGCCATCTGATCCAATCCACGGGATGGATAGAAAATAGAACCACCATCCGTCTGTTTTTGGCGGACAGGATCAGATGGCGGCAGATTACTGCTCCATAGAGGAGAATGAAGGGTTCCGATCAGGTCTGCCTGAAAAACTGACAGGCGGACCTGATCAGACAGCCCGTGTAAAAGGGGCCTTCGGGTGTGGCACCGCGATGAGGAAAAAAAAAAAAAGATATATATATATATATATATATATGTATCTTTTTTTTTAAATAAGAATTGAAAAAAAAAAAAAAAGAAAAAATTATTATTTATTTTAAATTTAAAAAATAAATTAATAACCACACTGTCTGTCCACTTACCTTTAAGCAAAGGTAACTGGACAGAAAGATGAAGCCTGCAAAAACTTCCCTCTCATCTCCTCTTTGGAAAGAGATGGGAAGGCATTGAGAACAGGCATTACTCCCGGCCACCACAAGAGGTCCTAGCCTCTCATCTCACAGAAGAAGGCCGAAAAGCCAGGGCCTCAATTTTTGGATGGTGCAGAAGTCCGTGCACTCGGGGAGGAGGTGGGGGCGCAAAAGGGACAGGACACCTCCTGCAGGGCACCCCAGGCGCCATGGCCGCTAATTCTGGTGCCCGGGGTTTGTCGAGCCCTGATGTACAGTATTACGGTTTTGGGAAGGCAATGAAAATAACCATTATCAATAATTCAAACACAGAGCTGCATAGGCTTGTTCCTTTAAAGAAGTAATTAGAAAGGGGAAATTCCCTGCAAAGAAAAACTAAGGTTACTATGTACTAACACATATTACAAATCTTCTCTAACTATAGCATCGTTCTACAATGACAGTCAACACTTAATTTTCCTTTTACTAAAGCAAGAAATCCTGCACTAATATAACTCTTGTACAACATATACCAGACTAGGAGATTTAAATCTATTTAAAGCGAAACGACACTGTATCTGAGCACCACAAACGGAAAATACTATTTAATTAATTTTTAATATTCAAAGCAAACTCACCTATTCATTTATGTCTTGCTGCTTTTTTTTTGTTAAGAAATCATTTTGAAAAACACTTCCCTAACATTTCTTGCCAAGACTATTTTGAGTAAGGGCAGATGATTCATTTAGCATTTACTTTCTGGAATCCATCTGCCATTAGCTTAGGCATACAGGTGAGAGGGTTTGATTAGCTGAGAAAACCCACCTCCCCTCCTTCACGTAAAAGAAATAGAAATGTTCATGAAGACTCCAGGGATGCATGACATTTTGACCTAGGCCAGAATTCCGGAAGCAAATGAAGAAATGTAGAAAAATAAAGAAATTTAAACCAGTAAATAGAATATAACTTACTATCTATTAACTAATGCTAGCAGCATAAGGATTAACCACTTCAGCCTCAGCAAAGATGCAGTAAACCTAAAGATCCATGGTGTCATGCATGTTCCAGTCTCCAGCTGGTGGTTCCTGCAGCACCTGGTACTTTAGAGCCCATTCCAAGAGTGTGTGCAATGGGAATATGGACTATTAACATAGGAACCGGGGTGCAGAAAAATGGCAGCAGGTGTTCTGAACTGAGGAGTCAAAATTTTAAAAAATCTGGCTGTAGCAAGAGGCAGTTTGTTTAGGGAAGGGCTGGAGAGCGGTACAATAATTAGTGTCTGCAGGCAACAGGGCAGCTTGGTGGAGGCTCCTTGCAAGTTCGGGGCTACATTTCTGCAAAGATTTGGTCCGGATCAATGGTGTCCTCAATGCGGAGAAATACAGGCAGATATTTATCTATCATGCCGTATCAGGGAGGTGTGTGATTGGCCACAAATTTATTCTGCAGCAGGACAGTGACCCCAAACTATACAGCCAATGTAATTAAGAACTATATTCAGTGTAAAGAAGAACAAGGAGTCCTGGAAGTGATGGTTTGACCCCCACAGAGCCCTGATGTCAACATCTTTGAGCCTGTCTGGGATGAAGAGACAGCCTACATCCACAGAAGATTTGTGGTTAGTTCTCCACGATGTTTGGAACAACCTACCTGCCAAATTCCTTCGAAAACTGTATGCAAAGATGCTGTTTTGAAGGCAAAAAGTGATCACAACAAATATTGTTTGGATTTCTCTTCTGGTCATTTAGTTTCCATTTTGTTAACTGATAAAGATAAACTATTAACACTTCTAGTTCTGAAAGCATTCTTAATTTACAGAACCTTTTTCACAGTAGTATGTGTATATATATATATATATATATATATATATATATATATATATATATATATATATATATATATATACATATATATATATATATACATACACACACACACACAGCTATTTAATGGCGGAACGTGTCGGAACGCCGTTCCGCCACCTCTGCCAGACACAGATGGGGAAGCAGGGTGACCATAACATGAATGGGCAGCTGCATAAGCCGGCGATCATATATAGTTCCGGTTGCAGCATGCCTAAAACAGTGGAGGTGAGTGATATCATTCTCACTCCGCCTCTTCCTGCAGACTGAATGCTCTTTTCGGCAGCAGCCTGGATCTGGATCTATGTGAAAAGAGAGAGCGAAACACGTCTAGCCTGACTGCAGAGAAGCTGTGTAGCCTTTCATGGTAAATGATTTATGCAGGATGGGGCTTTCTTAATGCTGCTTGGATGTGGGTCTGTGAGTGCCTCTTTGCTGGTTATGGGGCTGTCCATTTGCTGGTTATGGGTCTCTTTGCTGGTTATGGGGATGTCTCATTGCTGGTTATGGGGATGTCTCGTTGCTGGTTATGGGGATGTCTCGTTGCTAGTTATGGGGATGTCTAGCATAATAGCATAACATGAAAAAGTCCATGCAAGTAGCCCACAAGTGCAGACTGTAGTGGAAAAATCCTGATGGGAGATGCAGGTATTACAGGTGCTCTTCAGTGTGCAAACACAGCCCACCACCATACAGATTGGCCTCTCAACTTAACCTAATATAATCAAGCAACCAGATCTCCACTCTTCTCAGGCAAACCAGGGTACCGCTATTCGTATGGAACCATGGAACAGCACACTCCAGGACTCTCTCCAACATGAACGTTATAAAGGAGATAAAAGTAGGCAGCCCATAACGTAAACCTGATACGAACTTTATTAATTCTTAAACAATAAAAATGGCCTCTTACTCTGAGATGATCAAATTAACAGCAGTACAACAGCAGCAGCATAGGTGTGTGGCGGGAGCTACGAGACCAGCTCGGTCCTCGCCGGTTTCCAAAGTGTCAGCGGGTGAGGTCATATTCGCCAGCACACCAAGGATCTTGCAAAACCAGTCCAAAAAACGTTATTCAAGATACGATCACATCAAAAAATTGTGCAACGTTTCGGAGCCGCACAGGACCCCTTCATCAGGCATGTGCCTGACGAAGGGGTCCTGTGCGGCTCCGAAACGTTGCACAATTTTTTGATGTGATCGTATCTTGAATAACGTTTTTTGGACTGCTTTTGCAAGATCCTTGGTGTGCTGGCAAATATGTATTTACTTGTAACTAATCCAGTTGCCAACTGGTGATCGCTTCAGCACCCAGTACACACGAGCCTACAAACCAGGAAGGTGTGCGATAGGAATATGAACTATAGCGGGTGAGGTCAGACGCTCCTCCTAACCCCCCGCACGCGTATCACCTCCCGTGGGTGGAGGCTTCTTCAGCGGTCTATGGTTATGGGGCTGTCTCTTTGCTGGTTATGGGGCTGTCTCTTTGCTGGTTATGGTTCTGTCTCTTTGCTGGTTATGGGGCTGTTTCTTGAGTGATAGGAGGCTGTCTCTCTGCTAGATATGGGCTGGTTGAAATCATCTGGAAGTGCCTCAGTTTACTTTGGTAAGAGCTGGATATTTCTAATGTTTTGTGCATTTTACTACATTACGTTTTATTAACAAATTTCATACAAATTACTTGTATAGCCCCCAAATTATACCTGTTCTCTAAAGGGTGCAGTGCTAGGAGGTGTGGAGACAAGGAGCGGTTCTAGGAGTGGGTAGGGGCGGGGGTTGAGTTCCTTTTGCAGAGAAAAAAAAAGCACTGTATGTTATATAATATATATATAATATATATATATACACACACACACACACACACACACACACACACACATTTATTTATACCTACACAGATTTTTTCCTTGTATATTTTTTCAATTTCAATTTACTGACAAAAAAAAAAAAAAAAAACACCACCACAAACATCTCTTCCTTTCAGCCATACACGAGCATTTCATTTATAGATGGGATTTCCCAGAATTCCCATCCTGCAGCTTTTTATAGGCTCTGTGCAGGCTTCTGGGAACAGCAGTGAGCCAGAGATTAAATTACAGGCATTCCTTGAAATTTCCAGCACCAGGGCCTTCTTTGCGTTTTAAAAAACGCATGTCATTTTACATGTGTTTTTGGGTGAGTTTTAACACACATGCATTTCACTTAGCCACTTCTGCCGGGATGGATGTCATATGACGTTCTCAGATTGAAGGGGTTATATACCGGGATGATACCTGCAGCAGGCATCATCCGGGTATCAAGACTTTCAGCAACTGATGTTCTTTAATGCAGAATCCCCCTCCCACCGCCTTTACTGGGCCCAGTAATGATGAAACCACTTCAGTCACATTTCCTAGGAAGAGAGGAAGGAACGGAGGTTCCCGACCCTCTTCTGTGACGCAAGAGACGACAAGGATTTTGTTACTTTAGGTTTCGGTTTGAGGTTTACAAGCCAGTATGGACTTGTACAAGCATCTGATCAAACCAATTTCGGTTTGATCAGATGCTTTGGAGGCCAGAGGAGACATCTGGGGTCTAAAAGACCCCAAATCTCTCCATAAAGAGTACCTGTCATGCTTATTGCTATCACAAGGGATGTTGTTCATCCCTTGTGAGAACTATAAAGTTGATCAAAAAAAAATAAAAATAAATAAAAGTACAGTGAAAAAAGTTTTAAATACAATAAATAATAATAAAGTGCCCCTTTCCCCTATGCAAATGCGGACGCAGATTGCAAAGCACATAAGGTATCACTGCGAACATCAGAATGAGAGCAATAATTTTAGCTCCAGACCTCCTGTGTTTCCTCTAAACCGGCAGCCTGTAAAGACTTTTAAAGCAATATGGAGATTTTTAGGGGGCGTAGTCTGGCGCTGTTCTACGGGCATAAGCAATTTTAAAGCGTGACATCAGGTATTTATATACACTGCGTAACATCATTTTTTATATTTTACCAAAAAAAAAAAAAGGGTATTAAGTATTTGTGTGTACTAAAATGCAAAAATTTTTATTTCTTCACAAAAAAAAATTGCATTTGAAAAAACGCTGAACAAATCCCATGTGTCATAAAAAATTGCACCACCCACCGTTTTATTCTTTAGCACTTCTGCTAAAAAATATATAAGGTTTGTGGGCTCCAAGTAATTTTCTAGCCCAAGAAAATGTTGATTTTTACATATATATGAGAAGTGTCAGAATTGCCCTGGGAGTCAAGTAGTTAAAAACAAATGTGTACTAAAATGTATAAATAACTAAACAAAATTCACGAAAACACATGACGACACGACAAACATCATCAGAATGCATGGCTTAGGGTGATTCCCACAGGTATTTTGTATGCGAACACAAGAGCTGAAAGTTTTGATAGATCTCCCATGGCAGAATTAGGCAGGGCAAAAGAAAGAATTGTTAAAAAAAAAAAAAAAAGAAAGGTAATTAAATGCGGTTGGGAACACAAAAACTCATAAAAAACAATATTGTAGGCAAATATATATTATAAAGCTGAATTTCCTCTTTTCAATAGGACCTGTACCCCCAAGAGTAATTCTGATAAACTCACTGAAACCTCGAAATGTTTACTTCCCTAATTGTGGTTAGGACAGGAAAATGAAGTCAGTTGGAGTGTAAAGCTAGATTCTTTACTTGTGCACAATTTATACTCCAACTTAATGGCTTGTGGTCTTTGTGGTCCTAGTGAAGTCGGGGCCCCCCTGGATGCGGTATATGTATGTAATAGTCTGTTTTTGACATGAGAGTTTCACGGTGCAGGTACGTTAGTCTATGTGAATGATGTGCCAAGAGACTAGTGGTGTTTAAAGGGATCCAGTTGCTAGGGAACTCAAAGTCAAACAGAAGCAGCCTGCAAGAGAAGATTACTAATATTTTTCTGGTGGGTGTCGATTGTAATCTTTGCTCTCTTGAAGAGCTACATTCACCACTAGAATCTGACACTCCCTGGTGTGGCGTGTAGCGTCTTCCCCGCTGTGCTCTGTGGTTCCTGTAGCTGAACCACAACACACAGCGGGGGACCAAGTATCTGACACGCTCGATAAGGTCAGATTCCAGCATCAGCCAAAGCGCTGCAAAAAAGAAGAGGTTTAGGATTTAGTGGAACCTGTTAAATTTTAATTGATATTTGTGGCTCATTTAGGCCACGTCCCCACTGGCATTTAGGCTCCGTCCTCACTGGCATTTAGGCCCCGTCTCCACTGGCATTTAGGCCCCGTCTCCACTGGCATTTAGGCCCCGTCTCCACTGGCATTTAGGTCCCTTCCCCACTGGCATTTAGGCCACGTCCCCACTGGCATTTAGGCTCCGTCCTCACTGGCATTTAGGCCCCGTCTCCACTGGCATTTAGGTCCCTTCCCCACTGTCATTTAGGCCCCGTCCCCACTGGCATTTAGGCCCCGTCCCCACTGGCATTTAGGCCCCGTCCCCACTGGCATTTAGGCCCCGTCCCCACTGGCATTTAGGCCCCGTCCCCACTGGCATTTAGGCCCCTTCCCCACTGGCATTTAGGCCCCGTCCCCACTGGCATTTAGGCCCCGTCCCCAATGGCATTTAGGCCCCGTCCCCAATGGCATTTAGGCCCCGTCCCCACTGGCATTTAGGCCCCCGTCCCCAATGGCATTTAGGCCCCCGTCCCCACTGGCATTTAGGCCCCTTCCCCACTGGCATTTAGGCCCCTTTCCCACTGGCATTTAGGCCCCTTTCCCACTGGCATTTAGGCCCCTTTCCCACTGGCATTTAGGCCTTGTTCACAATCTCTCAAAACACTGATGCTTAAGAAATGCGCCTTAATGTGAGTTGTTCTTTAAGTTCCATGTGTGTTTAATGCGCGTTACAAACACTCTCCAAACTCCATATGCGCCTTTGACACGTTAATGGTGCGTTAAAACACACCCCAAATGCCTTTTTTATTGGGATGCTGTGAACAAGACCTAACTCACTGCAAACGCGTAGTGGCACATTCTGGTGCGTTCCTATAGACTTGAATGGAAGGAGTTGAGATCCTTCAACTCCTTCCAAACTCACATGAAGCTTCAATTTTGAAGCGCAGCAATACAATGCAAATGCTTCATGTTTTGATGTGAACAGCGGTGTGCATGCTGTCCATATTATCAATTGCAGACTGTTTTACTAGGAGTTTGAGGAGAGTAAAAAAATGCGCCTCAAACTCCTGCTTTTAAAACGGTTGTATCCCCTGTGAAAAAACAAACCAAAAAAACCTGCAGGACATTGGTATAATGTGTTAGTATGCATTATGACATACTTACCTTAGAATGAAGCCCCCACACTGTCGCCCGGACACCACTGAGGGAGCTGACATGTTCCCTCGGTGTCTCTTCCGGGTTTGTCGGTTCCGGCGCTGTGAGGGGCCGGAGCCGCGCATGTGCGTGGGAGTTCACTTTCAGGCAAGGAGCTCTGAAGGTCCGGCAAGATATGCCGGACCTTCAGAACACATGCAAAGCTGGTGTCAGCGGCTGCATGCAGGGTGAATATCTCCTAAACCATGCCTATAGGCTTGCCTGTAGGTAAAAATAAAAAAGCGGAGTATACTACCGCTTTAACTCCTGCTACTGCCTTAGGGATGGTTCACACGGAATGGGACTTTGAAATCGTGCTACTTCATTTGAAGTAAGCACAATTTCAAAGCTGCAGGTCAGTGCAATTTCAGGTGCGATTTGCCTGACATCTGTACGACTTCATGCACAGAGGTCTATGAAAGTCGCACCTGAAATCACAAAAAAATAGCCCACCGTTTTGAATGGTTGCATTGCCGACAATGAGTTGCGACCTTTCATGCGATTTGGAACTGTCAAACCGCATGACAAGTTGCACCGTTGTTAACGGGGGCTTAAGGAGAATTCCACATACTTCCAATTTTAGGGATAATGGCGTCAGTGGGACCGAAAGTGAAGAATTTTAACAAATTTTATTGCAGAGTCCTACCTGCTGCTACTTCTGTTTATACAAACATCTTACCCCAGAAAACCCCCTGAAATTATTTTAAGGTCTCAGGTAACCCCTGCAAAAAACAATTTATTGGGGGTCAGGGGGATAAAACACCCCTTACACTGGTGGCCAGTGGGAATATTGACCTTCTTAAATAAGAACCTTTTCATGCCTTTTGCCCACTAGTCACATGGTTGGATCCAGAATTGTAATAGGGAAACACTGCTGGATAAAGCAAGTAGCTAGCCAAATGAGCAGAAAAAGACATACCTGCAGGATACCACAACAGTTTATAGAACAACCTCACTATTGTTATAGTTGCCATAGTTAACAGGAAGCAACATTTGAATCTGATCTTTAAACATGGAGTTACCCTTTCGAATATCATTACCTACTTACAATTTTGAGGTTCTGTAAGGTGTCTCTTGACGAGACCACAAAATGGAGCACAAAGAATAAAATTGCTCAATAATATGAATTATAAAAAAAAAAAAATATATATATATAAAATAAAAATAATAATAATAATAATAATAATAAAAAGATAAACCCATACCAATGGCATACTTATAATGTGATTTGAATACCGTAATGAGAAAAAAAAGTAAGATAAAAAAACAAATATAGTTAAAACTACTAACAATTTGTAACACATTAAAAAATAGTTGTGCCACCATCCTAAAATGTACCTACCGTATTTATTCGAGTATAACGCGCACACGTGTATAACGCGCACCCCTAATTTTCGATTAAAAATCGGTATAAAATTTTGTTTTTCACTGGTACAGTGAATTCTCGGCTAGCTGCTCGATTTCCGTGAATTTCAGCATGATCTACAACTTTGAGCTTGAATAAAGCGTCATATGCAGAACGTTTTCTCTTGATACTATGAGTTGCCATCTAACGGGTACCAGTATATCAATTAAAATATGAAGAACACTGAATTACGGTACGCAAAACACTGAATTGTACAAAAGCAATGCTTACCGTAACGTGTGGGCGAGGCGAGGAAATGAAGCGGATAATAAGAATTCTCACCCCCAGATCGGGCCGCCCACTGTACGCGTAATGTGAGCGGCTGCAGCCCGGAAAAGGCACAGTGCGAACTCACAATTCGCCTGCGCCCTCAATGGACCGGCCGCCACTGCCACCCCACCCCAGCCCTAGTTTATAACGCGCACCCAAACTTTGATTTCTTTTTTTGGTAGAAAATTTTGCGCGTTATACTCAAATAAATACGGTACATAAATGTAGTACAATATCTACCAAAGTAATCCATTCAATTTATAGCTATCCAGTCAAGCGCCCTTGCAATATACAGTTGCTAGGGATTGTACAAATCGGTTGCTATGTGTGTGGCCAGCTTTAGCGAATACATTCCATGTCAGATACCCATGTCAATGAACACCATCAGGCAAAACATAGCTCTGGGGTTGCAGTGATGAGGGACGTGTTTTTCCCCTAAATTTGGCTCATAAAGCAGTCACAGCAAGGCCTCCTTGAAAACATTTTTGGTCAGTTGAGATTACACCACCATAACTTGTTGACAAATGTGTATCCAGTATTAGTCTCTATTGCAACCAGCTTCCAAACCTTGATGAAGAAGGAGCCTTGGACCCTCAAAAGTGTTGGTTTTGTCCTTTTTATGGAGATTATTTACCTTTTACTGTACTGGACTTTAAATGGACTAACCTATAGGCGTGCTCGTTCTTTTATACTTTGCATACAAGTTTAAAAAACACTAAACTCTAGAAGACAGAGGAAAAAGGACTAATCGCTAGTATTGCCAGCAGGTTCCCTACGGCTATTTTGTTTCCCCATTACTGACCTATCATGTCATCTCCATATTAGCAGGGTTTTGCTTCCTCATGTCAGAGCCTTCAGCAAGGAGAACAGTGAACACCACAGTATTGACATCACCAAATCTCACTCCAAATCCTGCACTCAGAGGCAGTAGTGCTTAAAGCCTCGTACACACGCACCGATTGTTGGCCGCCCGATCGGCCGTCTTTTGTCCAGTGTTGTTGTGTTGGTTGAAATGTGCTCTAGACTGCACATGAATTTTGTCGGCCAACAACAACCAACTGCAGAAGTGATGTCATGTGCTGGTTAACTTTTCATGTGTTTTTTCTTCTCTGAGCATGCCCAGTCTTGCTCAACTGATTTTTGTCTGCCGAAATCTGTACTGACTGAGGAACAATCGTCCGTTCTGTTGACGGCCAACAAAATTTTTATAGCATGCACACCAGATTTTGTTCGGCCGAAAAGTCGCAGTTGGTTGTCGGAAGCATCATACTAACAAGGCGATAATCGGCCGATCGGGCGGCGGCCGAAAATTCACGGCCAACAATCGGTACGTGTGTACGAGGCTTTAGGTCTTACACTGTGGATCTACAGGCACAGAAGAAGTGCACTGCCTACTACAAGAGGAATTAAAGACAAATAGGTCATTTTTTAGTGTATTGCTTAGCCACAAACATGGGGATTACCATTATTGACCTCCTTCTGAAGATATTAGTTGCGTCTGACTTTATTACATTCTGATTTGGTAACAAGCATGCACCAATAAGATTTTTCAAATCCATTAGTATTTTACCATATAGAAAAAACAGTATTATGAAGACAATATAGCCATCTAGTTCATATAGGAACCTTTACCATAAGCAACAAAAAAGAAGTTGGCACTACTGTGACCCTCCCCCTTGGCAAACTTTGAAAGCTAGCTTTTTACATGCATACTTAACTTTTTTTTTTTTCTTTACACTCCAACCCGTCCCCTGCCTCCATTCTCCCCTAAGCAAGAATGAAATGAATGAAATATACAATACTCTGCTCCTGATGCCTCTTGTGATATCCATGTCAGATATGCCAGGAGGCATCAACTTCCATGCAGAAGCTGGAGGAGGGTGGACCTGGCACACCTCAGGGGGCTGGCTGCAAGAACCCAAAGAGACAGCTGGCTCTTGATGATGTCAGAGAGCAAGATGGCAAGTCAGGACCTGGCATGTGGTAATGGATTACAGCAGGAAAATCCTGGATCTGCTGGGCCTGAGGTGACATCACCGGCGCATGCGATATGAAGGCCTGGCACGCCATACCGGACCTTCACAGCCTACTGTAAACACTTCTCCGTGCACATGTGTGACGTCATCGAGCCCCAGGCCACTCATGTAGCTGGAGGCCGCAAACCCTGAAGGAAGACTGAAGATGGAAGCCCTCTCAGCGGTGACATTGCAAAGCTGGAGGGTTTCATTTTAATGTAAGTCTCTTATAATGTGCTAGAAAGGGACGCATACAAGTACACTATGACATTGCCTTGCAGGGGTTTTTATTTTCTTCAACTGCGGTTTACTGCCGCTTTAAGCCTAGTACACACTATCAGGTTTTTTTTTTCCCCCCAGAGGGCTAAAGGAAACAAAAAAAAAAAAAAAACGGAGGCGCTCAGGTGGAGCTCGTTGTACTAACTATCCAATGTTAGTACAGCGCTCTCCCCACTGAGCTATTGTGTTTTGACAGGGGCACTGTCAAACCATAATTTTAAGAGCCCATTCACACAGGGGCGACACGACTTGCCGGGGCGACCTGTGAAGTCGCGGTGCACGCTGTGCACCGCGACCTCGGCGCGACATGCACGGACTTCATATCACTGAAGTCTATGCAAGTCGCCTCCAGGTCGCCCCAAAGTAGTACAGGACCCTTTTTCTAAGTCGGAGCGACTTGTGTTGCTCCTATTAGAACGAATCCTGTGCTAATCAATGGCAGGCGACCCACCGCGACTTGTTAGGCGACCAAGTCGCCTGACAAGTCGCGCTAGTGTGAATGGGGACTTAAGGTTTTAAAAAAAGTTACATTCCTGGAACGCTGAGATTGCTAACTGTCACATTTGCTTGTGTCCTCAACTAAATTGTCAAACCACCAAATGGCCACAGTCATAACAGATCACATATGCAGCACCATAGCAGTTGCAGATCAAACAGAAGCAGTTTCCTTGGCTGTAAAGGATAGGAGGGTTTAATTCTGCTTTAAGGCTGTCAGCAGATCAGCCTTTATAAACTTGGTAGTGCCTAAAAATTAAGAGCAACGGAGCATGTGCAGAGCAGGGTGAGACAGTCTATTACTGGATTTTAAACAGTTTAGGGACTTTTTTTTAATGGTTAACATAGCTATACCTGCAAAAGGGGCCAGTCTGAAGTCATCTAGCAGGACTTTTTCTGACTAAAGTTCCACTTTAGGTAAACACACAGCCAATACAGTCAATAGACACAAACAGCCCAGCTCCAAAGTGAGCCAGCACGTGTGCCACCATAGAAAGCAGCTTCTATGGTGGCACACGGAGAAGAGAAGGGGTGAAGAGTTCTGGCCAGGGGGGTCCTACTGCAGCTCTATAATATCCCTTCCACAGAGCAGTTAAGTATAACATCTTTTTTTTATCGAAGTTAAAAAAAAAAAAAAATTTACAACTGCTTTAATATGGACCCATACACAGATTATCGAGCTGTGCCCATAGCATAAAGTAGAGCTGTGCTCAGATCCAATGCATTACAGATATAAACACAGCATATTTTGCACCCCTGTGCATGAGACCCTGGACAGCAAAGGCAATGTACAAGTCACTCTGGTAGTTTTACTACTCAGTGCTTGTGTAGTTGGAAAATCAGGGAGTGCATGTTTGAGAGGCATTTTCAACCTTGGTAGGGACACGTAATTGATCGGATGGCTAAATCCTGGTCACAGGTTCAGTTTTAAAGTGTCACTCCGATCAAAACTTTTCTTTGTTTCATACGATATGGTGTAGAGTCAGTACCATACCTTTGCTGAGTTTTTATCGCTGTCTGTATCAGATTTAGGAAGATTCCCTTTGCCAGTTCCTGCCAGGCAATCACAGTCCCAGGAAAAGGAAGTGTAGGGAAATTTTCCCACGGTGACAAAAGGCAATAAAAATCTGTTTCTAAACCTAACATTACTAATACAGTAAACCCCCCTCCATTGCGGGGGTTACGTTCCGGACCCAGCCGCGAAAAGTGAAAATCCGCAAAATAGAAAAACCCTATTAAAATGCATTGTAGGCATGTTTTTTTTACTGTCACTGTACGTGTAAAAGCATTTTAAGGTCTTTAAACACACTTTTAAAACAATAGAAACTCATTTAAACACACAAGATACTGAGAGACATAGCAAGAGCTATGGAAAATACAAAAATATTTCATTTTTAATGATTTATATAGTAAAATAACATTACAAAAAAAAACGCATTATACCGGGACCGCAAAAACTGAACGGCGATGGAGCGGGGGTTTACTGTAAATGCTTTCAATGCTGTATGTGTCACTGCTGGAGAGATGCCCCTTCTTTCCTGTCGACCGAAAAGCAAAAAAAAAAATGAAAAATATTGTTCACCCAGTCCAAAAAAAATAAATTGGTTGAAGTTTCACTGTAATCTACATAACTTTTAATGTCTAAAATAATTTCTTTCCTTTAGAAGGGGGCCATCAACTACATTTATGTGCGTACGAGCTTTAGGATATGTGTACACCAGTCTTCAAACTATGGCCCTCCAGTTGTTAAAGAACTACAACTCCCATCATGCCTAGTCATGTTTGCAAATTTCAGAGTTTTACAATGCCTCATGGGGTGTGTAGTTCCGCAACAGCTGGAGGGCCGTAGTTTAAGGGTGCCTGGTGTACACAAATGTAGGTCATTTTGTTTACGGCACTAGAGGGTACAATTTTCTAAAAAACAAAATTTCGATAATCAGATATAACACCTTCACTGAACGACATCATCACATGAACAGTCCATGAGCAGTGACTCTCTTGCAACAGGAATGTATGTGTCAGAATAAATGAATACAATCACCAGGCTGCCATGGATAGTTGAAGAGATTAGAAGAAAGAATCTTCACCGAGTTAATATTTATAAATGGAAAAAGAGTAGCGCACGAGATCAACTATAAGTGACTCAAGATGTTGTAAGCAAGCTATGAAGAATATTGCTAAACAAACATTTCAAAAAAGTAATCAAAAAAGGAGAAGAACTAATGTCCATTTAGTCCATGAAATCCAAGGGTAAGTGAAATGAGTTGGATTGCTAGGTCACCATCCACCACCAGGTGTCACACCACAAAATAGTAGGATTGGCCACTCACCAGAACTCAATGCTCAGGTGTTCTCACACAAGAGCAGACTGCGCAGAAATGTTAGATGGATATAGAGCCAGAACCTGTTCACCACTGCTTCATAACAAATCCTTGCACGCACTCCCTCAGTATCAGTATCAGGATATCATGGAGAAAAAGAAATGGCCCCACATAGTGAAGTACCGTAACCACAAAATGCTTTATTAAAAGTAAAAATGTGTTGCACTCACATGTATAGGCTGATCAGAAAGCATGTAACCACATAATGCTCGGTGGCAGGAAACCTAACTCGTCCAGTTCTCGGGCTCACTCCACGCCAGCCCTGTACCTTCCGGGTAGGTCCCTCACCGTCACGTGATGTCGGATGTGTAGTCTGGTCACGCCCCGACCGGTTTCGTCATGTCCGACTTCAACTGGAGGCGTGACCAGAACGACAACATCCGGCATCTAAATAGCCCTGCTGGAACGCTCTACGTCCAATCGGCAACGAGGTGAAAAACCGGAAGTTTAGCCAGCTCACTACGCCGCGGAACTTCCGACATCAACATAACCAAATAAAGAGACGTCCCTTGCAGGATACCAATTTACTTAGGCACCATGGATAATAAAAAATTTTTCGCAAAAAACTTTTATGCATAAAGTTAAGCGATAATAAGAACAAATTTAAACCTAGGCTGTGCGCCAAAAAAAATTAAAATATAAAAAGATAAAAAAGGAATGGTTGCAGTGTAAAACCGCTCCTTGCCGATATGAACCTGTAGAATGTTACCAGTAACAATCTGCATATACACTGGACAATCCACACATATCGTAACTAAGAATGTTATACATAAATAGTATTACAATACCCATTTCAATACATATAAAAACCAAAATACCGTAAAACAATATTAATTAGAGACATTACAGCTGAAAGAAATGCCATAATAAATAAAACAAAAAACAAATGATCAAGCCTCACTACACAGGCTATAACGATAGTAGGGGAAGAAAAGTTAAGAATCGCTAATAAAGCAATTCAAATCCAGTTCAATGTTTAACCCCGTCGGTGCGAGGGCCTGGGTGAGGAAAATCCACTTGGTTTCACATTTGGATAATTCCCTCACCCAATTTGACCCCCGCCACGACGGGGTAACACGTTCGATCCCCCAGAAGTGAAGACTTCTAGGGTCCCTCTGGTGGAACTGGCGAAAGTGTGCGGGCACATTGTGTTCGCGCTTCCCCTTTAAGATGTTGGTGATGTGCTCACCCACTCTTACTTTTAAAGCCCGTTTAGTGCGGCCAATATAAACTAAGTTACAGGGGCACATTAGTCCGTAAACAACATGTGTAGTATCACATGTAATTAAATTTTTAATTTTGAAAGTTTTGTTTATGGCCCGAACTGTGAAAGAGTCCCTCCTCCTGAAATTGGTAGGCGTAAATGAACAGGCTCTACACCTACCACAGGTGAAGAACCCTCTCATGTCCGGGAAGAAGGAGACACTGGGGGGATCCAGTATTTTTTTGACAATTTGATCCCCAAAATTAGGAGCTCGTCTGTAGATAAACGATGGCTTAGCAGGTAAAGCCGAGCCTAACGTTTTATCCATTTGTAGTATGGACCAATGTTGTCTAAAGATTTCCTCGACCTTCTTGTAATCGTTAGAAAAATCTGACAAGAAGCTCCATTGTTTGGGGTCGTCATCCATCCTAACCGGTTTGACTACAGGTCTCAGTGGTCTAGGAGCATCTTTAATGGTGGTGATTTCTCTATTTAGATCACTCTCCTCATAACCTTTGGCGACAAACCTGTCCCTCAGAACCGTTGCTTGCTCAGTGTAGTCATCAACAGAGGTACAGTTTCGTCTCACACGGATAAATTGACCCCTGGGAATATTCCTGAGCCAGTTAGGGTGGTGCCCACTTTGTATGGCCAAATAACTATTCCTGTCTGTCACTTTAAAGAATACTTTCGTAGTTAATCTGTTGTTTTCTCTTCTAATAGTGACATCTAGGAAGTTAATTTCATCACGGCTATGGTGGAACTCCAATTTTATATTATTGTTATTGGTGTTCAGGTGTTCCATGAAGGCTACCAGATCTTCCTCTTCCCCTTGCCAGATGAAGATGATGTCATCAATGAAACGTTTGTACAGCCTAAGTTCATGTCGTACCTGGTTGAAGACAAACTTGTCTTCCCACTCCGACATGAACAAATTTGCCAGGCTTGGGGCAAATTTGGCGCCCATGGCAACACCCGTTTTTTGGCTATAAAATTGACTGTGATGCCAAAAATAGTTATGGCTTAGACAGAAGTCTAAAGCCCTACCAATAAACACTTTTTGCTCCCGGGGTAAGTCGTCCCTTTGACTCAATGCCCAGTTTAAGGACAGTAGAGCATCATCATGCTGGATGATGGTGTACAGGGACGACACGTCGGCTGTGACGAGAAAGACCGGCGAGTCGTCCCCAAGTACAACACCATCCAGCATGAGAAGAAGATCCGTGGTGTCCTTCAGAAAAGCTTTCGTCTGAACCACACTCTTCTGTAGAAACTGATCTAGGTATTGGCCCAGTCTGGCACTCACTGACCCAATCCCGTTCACAATGGGTCGTGGGGGAGGGTTGGTTGCGTCCTTGTGGACTTTTGGCAGCGTATATAGGATCGGGATTCGACATGCACTAGGTGTTAAGAAGTTGCGTTCCTTCTTTGTTAGGACCCCGTCCCTAAACCCCGATTGTACCAATCGTTTCAGATCACCCACAAAATCACCAGTTGGGTCTTTAGATAATTTGGTGTAAGTTGCGGTATCACTTAACATGGTTATGATCTGATCGTGGTAAAACTGCTTGTCCATCATAACCACTCCCCCGCCCTTGTCAGCTGGACGGATGATAATCTCTTTACGAGATTCAAGTGAATCTAGTCCCTCCTGTATATGTCTGTACTTCTTAATGACCCCAAATCCCGGTTCCAGGGTTTGAAGATCACGCAGGACTAGACTTTTGAAAACTTCCACACAGTGATTATTAGTCACTGGTGGGTTATAAATAGATTTATTGCGTAAACCGCTATTTACCATCCCTCTGTTATTGTTGCTGATTGATGTAATGGGATTGTTCAGAAAGTGTTTCTTTAAATTCACTTTTCTGATGTATTTATGTACATCAATGTATGTATTGAATTTATTAATTGGCCTTTTTGGGGCACATTTCAGACCTTGGTCCAAAATGTGAAGTTCCTTTTTACTTAAAGATACACTACTGATATTGAATATCCCCTCATTTACCAGTCTCGCCTTCTTTTTTTGGAGCTGTATCCTCCTTCCTGCCCGTACTCCTCTTCGGGGCCCATGTTTTCCCGATACAATTGTCTGTCCGGTTGTACATATTGGGTGTTGTATGGTCGACTCCTGCCCCTCCCCCTGCCCCTGCCCCGCCCCAAAAAAGGCTGTCTTGGCGGGTTCAGTGGAGTTTTAGGTCCAGTGTCATCCGTCACCCCATTGGATCTATTGGCCAAAACCTGATACTGGTTGTGAGTTGGAATTCCCGCCCCCTGGGGGCCGCCTCTCCCAGTACCCCTTTTATTTTTATTCCCTCTATTCATACCCCTGATTGGAGGACCTGTCCATTCCAACAAGGGTCTGACGGGTATGTGTGACACACCTACCTTAGGGCGTACAACTGGGGTCTGAATAGGGGTGACAGGTGTACGAACACCTCCTAATTCATTAGCTGCGGCTTCCATGGGTTCAACTGAACCTGAGGCCTCTACAGGCATAGGCCCTGGTAGTGTTGCTTGCCAACAGAAGACCTGATGGTTTTTAAAATCCTGTCGGTCTCTTGTAAATTTCTTTACTTTTTTAAGGTGTGTCTCCTTATCAATTTTATCCAATTTGACTTTGGTGCTGTTGTTAAATTCCCTTACCTCAGGGGAATCATTTTTATTTTCTATTTTAGTTTGTAAATCATGGATCTTTTTATTCAAAAGATCCATTTTCCTTTTCTTTCGTTTTAAGACTAGGGCCTGTAGGTCCAGCCCCGCCCGGTGGAAGAAGTCATACCACTCACAAATGGAGAGGTCATCGTCCAATCCATCCTGCGGAGCTATATCCCATCTCAGACCTCTGCTTATGATTCCTTCTGCTATATACGCCTCCAGGGTGGTGATATCCCACCATGCTCTCACCTGTTTTTCCAAGGTGAGAGATAGTGTTTTAAGGATTGTATTAATATCCTCATCCACTGGAGGTATATTATTGACGGAAAAAATACTTTTGACGTCCAAAGTTCTGGTACTCAGGAACTTGATCGCCTCCATAGCAGCAAAGTAAACAGAAAGACAATAGATAAATATATATAAACTTGGACACAAATGGTCAAGGAAAATATATCTTTGCGCTTGAGGAGGATAATTAGTTAATATTTAAGCAAAGATTTTCCAACACATAATACCCATTAGGAGAGAACTGGTGAAGCAGTTCTTCACAGGTAATTGCTGTAACAATCAACAAGTCAACGCAATAGGCTCAATTCACTATGATGGAAGAGCTATTTTATTTTATGATCAATCTTCTTTTTATTATGTTTAATTACCAAATGGAAATATTGCTTAGATGTAGCATTGTTCATATTGGTGTTTTATCATCAACAACTAAAACGATTTCTTTTCCTGCTCTCCCCATCACACAGCTCACTTAGGCTACATTCACACCTGAGCGTAGCGTTTTTTACCGCGATTTACAGGCGTTTTTTGTGCAGGCATTTTTAGATTGAATAGAGACCAATGGAAAACATCTGTAATCTGCCCAAAAAGAAGCTCATGTACTTTTTTGAGCGTTGGGCGTTTTGCTTACAGCCTCAAAACGCTCAGATGTGAACAGGGGCCATTGAAATGAATAGGATTTGTCTTGTTGGGCGGTTAGAGCAGAAAAACTCCCCAAAAACGCCCCAAAACGCCTACATGTGAACGGAGCCTTAAAACTAAAGTTATCGCCATCTTGGAGCTAGATCTATTTTAAGCAGTGTCCACCTACTTGCATGGTTTTTAAATACAAAAAAAACCCCAAAAATACAGTTTAAGAACATACATAATTTGCAAAACAAACAAACAAAAAAAAAGGATTGTGTGTACTGTAATTAAAATGTTTATGATAAAATAATCTGATCAATTTGACAATGCTTTAGTCCCCGTTCACACTAAGGCGACCTGTGAGGCGACCTGGTCGCCTCACAGGTCGCCGTAGGTCGCCTTCCATAGGGAAGCTGCGGACCCGTTCTAATAGGAGCGACACAAGTCGCTCCGACTTACAAAAAGGGCCCGGAGCTTCTTTGGGGCGACCCGGAGGCAACCGCCATAGACTTCAATGTTATGAAATCTGGGGCGGCCGCTCCGAGGTCGCGGCGCGCTGCTCGCACCGCGACCTCGGAGGTCGCCCCCCCAAGTCGGATCGCGGCAATGTGAACGGGGCCTTACTAGAGAACTGAGAAGTATATTTTCAACCAAAAAAAGAAAACATGCATGGTCGTGAAAATACTACCGTATTTTCCGGCGTATAAGACGACTTTCTAAACCAGGAAAATCTTCTCAAAAGTCGGGGGTCGTCCTATTACACCGGGTATCGTCTTATACGGCGGATGCTGGAGCCGAACTGGAGAATATGCGGTGGGGGAGTGAGAGCACTTCAGCTATGCTGCCACACTGACTGCCTAAGCTGACAGAGAACTCCCATCCAGACTCCCCCGCTCCTACCTCCACCGCTGTCTAAGTTAAAAAGCCTGTGATTTGTTGTTGCTAGGGGCTGTCCTAGCAACCAATCTGCCTGTTAAATGGAAAGTTGGACACTTCCTGCCTAAAGCCCCGTACACACGTACCGATCGTCGGCATACAAACGTCGGTGGACGAAGGATCTGCCGATTGTACGCGTGTTAGTATGGTGCCTCCGACAGATGTCTGCGCACAATCCGCGGACAAAAGTCTTTCTTGCAAACATGAAAATATTTGTATGCCGACACCAGAACGGACGATTGTTCGCCTGTCAGTACGCAATTCTGCCGACACACAGCTACAAATCCCAACACGCATGATCAAACCAAATGAGTTCCCGGAAGAATTTTCTCTAGTAAACTCAACATTTTATTCAGAAAGAACTTTCGGCTCGCGGAAGTCCAAGAAATAGGTGAAATGCGGAGCACATGCTCATCTTGATAAATGTGAGAAGAAGGAAGATGCTGCTCATAATGCCATACTTTTCTAATAAAAAGGCATGTGTTCTGTTATGATGAAGATAATGTTTGTCTATTCTATCTGTTCTATCAAATTTTAGAATTAAATAATTTGAACTCTTCACCATTATTTTTGTATTTTCACACCAAAGATCTAACTATTGATATGACCCTTTATTCTTTTATGAATTAATGTCTAAAACATATTTTTCAGGTTATGCACAATATTAAACATGTTAACAAATTCAGATAGGCCATTTTTTATTTTCAATTTTCTTTATTTTTTGGATCTCAGCAAAAAAAAAAAAAAGCAAACATCAATACTTTCCGTATAATAAACTAAACATAAAAAAGGTCCATTTGGACAAAATTAAACTAGAAACTGGCAAACAGGGGTAAAGTAAATAATAGGGGGTTACAAAAATTAAAGTTGGTGATAGCTATAATCAGGTTGCCATGAGGGCAGGTTTGGATCCTGCTGGCCATATTGCCACTGGCCATGTGGCATTTGGCGAGGTGGTGGGTGTTGTGGAGGTGGAGGTGGAGGTGGAGGTGGAGGGCACGGGTGCTCCTGGCATGCATGGCTGTGCTCATTAAGTATGCCGTTTTCTGCGTTTTGCAGCACATCCAGAATAATTTTTCTGGCATACTGACACTGCCTGAGGTCCACCTTATCCAGGATTTTGGCAGTCATATTCCCGAAGGACTCATTTGCCTCCGGTTTCCTACGGAGGGCTATGGTGGCCTCCTGTATGAATTCATCTGTGATGTCGTCTATGTGTTTCCTCTTTTGCCTCCGTTTGGCAGGAGGAGGTGGTGGTGGAAAGAGTTCCGCAGGCTCCTCAGGCTCCACAGGCTCCCCAGGCTCCTGGCTGCAACCTGGCTCCTCCTCAGTGACACTTCCCTGTTGATGAAATGAACAATTGATTAGAATGTTATAGTGTATATAAAAAGTCATGTTTGTTATATTATTGTGAACAAATAGCAGACTTTACATACAGTGGCATATCTAGGGTCTCCAGTGCCCTTGTTGAGGAGCTGTATTTGGCAACAACCCCCCCCCCCCCCAAGATCAATGGAAAACTGTAACCCACCCCCCCAAAAAAAAATTAAAGGGCATTAAAAGTTTCTAATTTGCCCCTTGTTTGCCCAGTGTAGAGCTCTCTAGTGGGCAATCATTGTCTCAGGTGTGAAAAAGAAAGAGAGGGTTGAGAGATAGAGAGAGGGAGAGAAAGAGGGGGTGTGAGAGAGAGAGGAGGGGGTTGCAGAGAGAGAGGGGCCTGAACTTGCAGAGGGCTTGATGTAGGGCATTGAGGGTGAAGCAGTGCAGGGAAACATGAATAAGGAAGCCACCTGCCTTGCTGACCCAGAGTGAGAGACCAGAGACATGGAAGCAAGGATGGATGTATCATTTGCAGGAGCTGTTAGTTTTGTATTAAAAAAGGTTGAGCCAGAGGAATGCTGAGGCTACAGCAGTGTTTCTAAGGATCAGAGGTGTGCTGGGGATGCAGCAGTGTTTGTAAGACCGGAGGGGTGCTGGGGATGCAGTGAGAGGCAGTCTCAGTCTCCTGGTCTTTTGGCTCAGCTGCTCTCAATGTTTTACACCTGCATGAAGCAGCTCTCAATGTTTTACACCTGCATGAAGCAGCTCTCAATGTTTTACACCTGCATGAAGCAGCTCTCAATGTTTTACACCTGCATGAATCCGCCTGCAAACTGGGGGTTCTGGGGTGTGCAGGCTGAGTGGATTGTTAAAATAAACAATAAAACAATGCCAATGTTTTTGTGACCCACCCCCCTTGGCCTGCGCCCCTGGCGGTTGCCTGTCATGCCAACCCCTTGCTATGCCCGTTTACCTAAAGGGTCAATTATGGTTTAGCTTATAATTTTGTTACATGATTACATTTTAGCAGACAATATATTGTGAAATGCCATACCTGAGTAAAACTCTCCTCCAGGAAATCCTCATCCTGGCTTGGATCTACCGACACTGAGCCCTCTGCCGAAGTAGAAGGCAGTGTAGAAATTGACGGCCTGGATTCCAAGGTGTCTGCCAGGAATCGCATGTTATCATAGTACCACAGCCGTGGTACATGTACATTCCGTGCCCCTGCTCCAGACTGGGTGGAATCTTCTATTTTTTTTAACTCCCGCCTGTAGGCAGTACGAATACTGTTTATTTTTTTGCGTATATACTCAAAATTTGCCCCAGGATAGACGGGCTTGTAGAAGGCCACCAAATGTTCCATGGCCTGTTTTCGGAGTTTTCGATTTTTATAATCCGCGGACTTCACTTGCCACAAACACGGCAGTTGCCTGAACTCATCAATAAAACTTATTAAAAAGTTGTGGGTGGTGAAATTGTCCACCATATTGCAGGACAGTATATGCCTGCAAGACACAAAACAACACAAAACATATTAAAATAGCATGTATTTTGGCACATAATAAAGATATTCCTAATAAAAGCTGTATAGGGCCCAAAACACACACTTTCTATTAAAAGAGTCGTACCTTTGTTTGTGGGGAAAAGTCGTGATTCGCCGCTCGATCGTGCTCCAACTCTCGATATGTCCGCTAGCGAATCGTCGGCCGAACGATCTGGCGTCCTTTAAATACAGCGCAGGCGTCAACTCCTCCTCCAGTGGCGGGCTTGTGCAGGGGTGTGTACGTGCCGAAGATCAGGCCTACATGCGACACTCACACCTGAGGCAGTGGAATAATCATTGTTTAATTAGGAACCATGTCTCAACAATCTGGGAGCTCAATTAGTGGGGGCCGAAGTGATTGGGCCACCCGAAAATCAAGGGCTACACCCATGTCAAAGCCAGAAATGGTGGAGATGGTCTCCATTTTAGAAAAAATGGATTACGATGGAAAGTTGGCAAATTACGAGCGGCCCAATGCCAGGAAAGATGGCATCATGGACAAGGTGGTGGCCTGTTTGGTCAGAAAATTCGGTGTCGAGCGATCGAAAGATCAGATTAGGAAACGATGGTCTGACCTCAAACACCGTGAGCAGGATCAGCTTTCCCAAATCCATCGGATTTTGAAAAAAAGTAAGTTTTATTTTTTCTTTATTTTTTTAATCATGCAATATGTTTTTTATAATTTTGTGTATGTTGTATTAACATGTCTAGATTATAATGTCTATGTAAAAAGTTAGATTACTCATTTTAGTTGTCATGTCGTGATTTGATCGATCTATTGTTGATGTTTTAGTATATGACATTAAAAGTCAGGAAGCCATAGTGAAAAATATATGTATTGTGTTGCAACGAACGTTCTTTCCTGCACGAATCTTCTCAGCAAACATTCCTATTAATCACAGATTATTATTCAAACCTTTAAATAGGAGAAAAACGTAAACTCCGTGCCAAACAGTGGGAAAGGAGGAGGAGAGGTTTGGCAGCTCCATCTGCAGTGGAGGAAGAAGAGGAGGACATGGGCACAGAAGGTGGCACAGATTCCACTAAAGGTAATTGGTTCCTATGCACTGTCAAACATTAATGTACCATATTTTTCGTAGATAACCATGTACATGTCTTCATATTTGTTACTAAAAGAGCTATCAAGCAGGGCACCATGTCCTAACAAATGTACCTCTTGTGACTTTTATGATATGGCCAATGTTTTGTATTATGTAGATGAAGACATTATGCCGGAAATAATCCTGGTGGAGCCTACAAGTGACCAGACACCAGAGCAACAAGAAGGTTGGTAGTCACAGATTTTTGTGTAGTGGGATCATAGAAATATGTGTATTTGCAATGATTGTTTAACCTTATATTCTTGTATTCCCTTACAAATTTACATTGCAGATGTTGCATCATGCCAGGATGTGGCATCCCCAGCCAGGTCAGAAGCCCGATCTCCTGGCAACGTGCCAAGCAGCATGGAAGCCAGTTCAGAAACTGTGGAGGAACCAGGACCAAGTGTCCAAGAGCCAATTGTGTGCCCACGTAGGTTTTTTCAGAATGATTTTTATCAGTGTTATTTTTAGCCTCCAATTTACAACACTAGTTCCCTATGGGAGCCTCTTTATTTGAATGGAAGTCGCACCGTAAGTCGGATCAGGATGCTCTGACTTGCGGGGCCACTTGCGTTGTGAAGATTTTTGAGGGGGAACTACACCAAAAAATTGAAGAACCCACCGTGGGTGTCCCCCCAAGTTCACAACCAGGCCTTTTGTGTGTGGTATTGAGTTTGAGGGTATGCCCACAACAAAAAGACAGCGTGGGTTACCCCCAAAACCCCTACCAGACCCTTATACAAGCATGCAGCTTGTCAGGCCAGGAAAGAGAACGAGCAAGCGGACCAAACACCCCCTGGACCACAGCAGGACACATGCCCTCAACATGGGGGGGTTTTGTTGCTTTGGGCCAGGGGGCCTCTGCACCGCACACCCAAAAGCACCTTACTCCCATGTAGAGGAGGACAAGAGCCTCATCCCCACAACCCTGTCTGGTGGTTTTGGGGGGTCATGCGGCCAGGGGGTTCCTAGGACTTTGGAAGCAACCTTTAACAAAGGGTGGCCCCCAGATCCCAGACCCCAATCACTATGTGAATGGGTATGGGGTACATAGTACCCCTACACATTAACCACATAAATGGAAGTGTATGTGAATAACGACAGGAGACGTTTATGAAATGTTCTTAAAGATCTTCATCCGGTCTTCTCCACTCTGCTCTTTGGATCTTCTCCTCTCCAGTCTTCTGCTGTCCAATCTTCTGCTCTTATGTTGTCTGCTCTTTTGCCCTAGGCTCTTCTTCTTCCTCCTGTCCTCCTCCAATGCTGTTGCCGTGCATTCTGCCCGTCTCTGGTCTCTGCATCTTAATATATATACATTACAACCATGCCCTCACAATGACGTCATCATGCGTTCACACCCCTAATGAATATATAGTAAGCTCAGGAGACCGGCAGAATCATCAGCAACAGCATTGGAAGAGGTCAGGAGGAAGATGAAGAGCCTAGGGCAAAAGAGCATAAGAACAGGGTAGGTATTAACTCGAGAGGAATTTAAAGATTACCTGCACACCAAATGTTTCTATATTATGACCTCATGTAGGTGATTCACATTGACTCCGTTGTATTTTATTTTCCAGATCATGTATTACACACTTGCACATTGGCCAAATTGACCCGTGAGGCTCTTCAATGCTGCTCAGACCTCGAGCAAATAAAAGAGACTGCAACGGCATTGCAAGGAAAGATGCGTGATTTTGTGGACATGCTTGCCAAATTTTAAAAATAATTATTATAAAATTTTTTACAGTTTGTATTGGGATGTTCCCATTTTTATATAATATTTTAGGCCAGTTTTATGACACTCAGATGTTAAAGAGTGTACCCAAGTTTGGGAAAAGCACTTTCCAACACCCTAACCCTAACCCTAACCCTAACCCTAACCCTAACCCTAACCCTGTGAATGTTTGATACTAAAACATTTTTACATTCAACAATGTGTGTTCAATTCTTTATTAGACTTTCGTTGGGGGGTCGAGGTCTAAAGCTGTGTAAAGAAGCACTAAATGTATGATGGCTGTCCTATTCACATACTTACATGTTAATGAAAGCATTTTGGACACTGCCATATGCAAGTTGCTGGAGGTGTCAATGAAATGTTAAAGATACCCCCAGTTTTAACGCATATCACAGTGCGATCTGACATTTCACACAGGATCGGAGCACACAAGTTTGAACGACTGTGCGATCCTATCCTGATGCGGCTGAATAAATGCATCATGTGCGACTTTTGTGCGAGTGCAGTGCGAATTGAGCCATACAAACTGTATAGCTGATTTTCGCATGAACATCTGATCGCATGTAATAAAGGAGCAGTGCGCTACGATATTACATGCCATCAGATGTGCAGTGTGAATTGAGACATACACTTTGTATGGCTACATTCGCACTGAACACGCATACAAGTCGCACATGACCCTTTATTTCTGATGTATCTGGATTGGATCGCACAGTGCTTAACACTTGTGGAATACAATCCTGTGGAAAAAGTAAGTGGCGGGTCACCCTTATGCAATGCTGGAAGGCTGCAAAGTCGCAGACTTCCCGCATCGCATAAGTGTGACTCAACACTCAAGGTACTAGCAGTCCTAGGATTCAATATGGCATTGATATTGCCAGTAGCAATCAGTGTAGGGAGATCAGTGTAATCTATAGTGTATTGCTTGTTCGTTGCTCTAGTTCACTTTCCATTACCTGTATATATATAACACTTTGAGATGAACAATGATCAAGTTTCACATAACACTGACATATCCTAACATTGGTGGGCAGTGAGAAGGATGTCATAAATGAACACAACATAACAGGTGTAGGTACTTTGTTAATACCCTAATGTATTATCTGAAATATATAGTATGGGCAACTTCTGGACAATGAACACCAATATAAGGTGACATTAGATGAACCTTGGGTGTGACCTAGTTCTCAATGTGACAGGGTTTGTGTATGTGACAGGGTTTGTGTACATTTTGTGGGGTGCAGAAGGCCCTTGTATTTACACCACTGGCTAAAAAATAACACATGGCCATCATCACTTTGGATCAGCTGGTGAGAGACTACAGTCAAGAAACACACTGATGAATGTATTAACCCTTCCAAAGTCACACATATATAACACATGATTAACCCAAATAATTGTGTTTGGCATATGTGCCCAAATGATTATAATCCACAATACAGAATCATTGCAATTTTTGTTTAATGTGTTGAAAAATAATATATCTCTGACATTTATCTTGTGTGTCCAATCTTTAACAAGATTAATGTGTTTGTGACAGTGATTGCTGCCAGGACACAGCTCCTCTCCCCACGAAATAGTCCAGATATTCCTGGCGGATCTGACGGGCCCTGTGTGATGCCAATGCTGACCGTCCAACTTCCATTGACGTCATGGACTCCACTTGGTTAGAAGGTTGGGCCTCTCCACTTGTACCTGGCATAGCAGGGTCAGTATCCAGTTGCTGCAAGACATAATTTTGTGCATTCCTGCGTAGGAAGTTGTGCAAAATGCAGCAACACAAGACCACATTATCCACTTTGTACAGTGCCAGGTTTATGGACGTCAGGAATATCCGGAACCGGTTGGCCATTATCCCGAAGGCATTCTCCACAACTCTGCGAGCTCTGGACAACCGGTAGTTGTAAATCCTTTGGTCTGGGGTGAGGTTCCTCTGAGGGTAGGGCTTCATGAGATGCTCCCCAAGCGCAAAAGCCTCATCTGCGATAAACACAAAGCTCATACCCTCAACAGTTTGCTCCCTGGATGGCAGGTTCAGAGTGCCGTTCTTTAGACGACGAGCGAACTCCGTCTGATCAATAACTCCCCCATCCGAATTGCGGCCATTTTTGCCAATATCCAAAAAAATAAACTCATAGTTTGCATTAACTATGGCTAGCATGACTATACTAAAAAAACCTTTATAATTATAATAAAATGTGCCGGAATTCGGAGGGGGGACAATGCGGACGTGCTTCCCATCAATAGCACCCCCACAATTGGGAAAATTCCACTTCTCCAGAAATTGATCAGAAATCTCCAGCCATTGCTCTGCGTTTGAAGGAAACTGTGGGGAAAAAATAAAAAAAAAAAAAAAAAAATTAGTGCTTGAGCACATCACATTATTAATTACACACACAGTTGTCTGTTAAATGCTTATGCAACTTGCTAAAAAAATATACAACAGGAAGGCAAAGGTTTGGATATGGGGATGTAACATCTACATACATTTATTTTCAACCTCCTATTGTTCTTATATTGTAAAGGGCCATACACACTAGAAGATTCTCTGAAGACTTTTTCGTGCAGATTTAACTTTTCTATGTAGTGCAAGGGCCTACCAGATTGCATAGGATTTGAAAGTGTTTGTTGGACCTCATATTATTTGGTTTTGGTAAATCGGAAGGATAAATTGTTCTGACAATCTTCTAGTGTGTATGGCCCATTATACTCACCAGCTAGAGCTGAGATTTACAAACTACGGCCCTCCAGCTGTTGCAGAACTACACATCCCATGAGGCCTTGTAATTCTCTCACATTCACAGACATGACTAGGCATGATGGAAATTGAAGTTCGTGAACAACTGGTGGGCCATAGTTTGAAGACCTCTGAACTTGAGCTTTGGTATATGCTGACTTTGAGATTTAGCATGTGGGTGGGGGGATGGGTAAGTAAAACTGGGCATTTATACATCAATTAGGGCTTGTGGTCAGTGAAGGTTTTAACATCATTACATAAACATACAGAATCATAGGTGGGAATGGATGGACTGATGTATTTTAGATAAATCATTAACTAGGTACTAAAACATTGGCCAAGGAATAATTGTTTGAGGGAAAGCAATAAAATGACCCAAATTCAAAATACTGTTAACAGGCAATGCGTTTAGGGACACATAGGAGAGAATGGTGGGGTGGTTAGTGGGTAATTTTACAAATGGTTAAAGATAATCTACATCTTTACTACTATGTGCATGCGGACAGAGGGTAGTTTACAAATAATGGCCTGTGTCAATTGCTGTACATCCAAAAACATCATAATTCAGGTGAAACTAGTAATACATGTAATGTAAAAAATAAAACATACCTTGATATAGTCCTTCTGCAAGACCTTGATGATGGCAGAGCAGGTCTCAGGGATGATGACTCCAAGTGCTTGGGGGGAGATGCCTGTGGTGAACTTCAGATCCTGCAGGCTTCTCCCTGTTGCAAGATACCTCAACGTCGCAATTAACCTTTGCTCAGGAGTAATTGCAAGCCGCATACAAGTATCCTGCTTCAGAATATAGGGGGACACCAGGGCAAGAAGACGGTAAAAGATGGGATCCGTCATCCTCAAATAATTCCTGAAGTCATCAGGATTATTTTCCTGGAGCTCCCTCAGCAAGGACATATGAGAAAATTGATCACGGTTAAGCAACCAATTTTTCGTCCAGGAGGTCCGCTTCTTCTTCCTATTGCTCGTACGTCGTCTCAGAGCCAAAACTCCAACACTAACGACAGCAACGGACGAATTCACGGTCGCCATAATAAATTCTCGAACGATGTCTCGGAAAATAGCGAAATGTCGTCAACCAAACAAATGCTACCGAAATCAGCGCGAGATGCCCAGAAGGGTCACGGCCAAACACTCACTTCCTCTTTTGTAGCGGCGAACGTGCGTGGAACGTACTGACGTCATTTTCTGTCGGAAGACAAATGTCCTGGGCAAGTTTGGAGCACTTTTCAACAGACAAACAACAAACACACCAGCCGCGAACATTTGTAGGACGTTCCGTCGGCCGACGATCGGTACGTGTGTACGGGGCTTTATGCCCCATACACACGTGCAGATTATCTGCAGACTTTTGTCTGCAGACTTTTGTCTGCAGACTTACCAAAACCATATAATATGAGGTCAAATCTAAACACTTTCAATTTGTATGCAATCCAGCAGGCCCTTGCACTACATAGAGGTAAAGGTAAGTCTGCAGATAATCTGCACGTGTGTATGGGGCATTATGCTCGGACATGCTGCTTCCTCTATCTGCTGTGTAAGGTAAAAGGGGGGGGGGGGGCTGTAAGGGGATCTTTGAAATGGAGTAATGTGCAAGTAAGGGGGGGACAACTGTAGAAGAGACTGGGATACAAGGAGGGGGACAGTGGAGGGGATTGGGATACAAGGAGGGGGACTGTGGAGGGGACTGGGATACAAGGAGGGGGGTTGTGGAGCATGGCAGCTCCCATGGGTTTATTGTTTTATCCTTCCTTTCAGCTTTAGAGTGAATTTGGAAAAGTTTAATCCACTTGCACTGTTTTATGCATACTCTATATTTTAACTGGAAAAGTTGGGGGGTCGTCTTATACGCCCAGTCGTCTTATACGCCGGAAAAAACGGTACATTTCTTGTATCCTTTTTATTGTAACAGTTTACCATAGTTACAATGATACTCAAAGGGCAGCAGCACACGTTTTCCACTGAGGTGCCTTAACCAATCAAGCATGATCTGAAATTCAGACATCACCATGAAATATTTACAAATTTAACTCACCAAACATGATTTGGATGTTGGCCATCATCATGCATGTGCTCTAACCAATCAAACATGACCTGAAATGAGACCATTGGGGCATGATCTGGAGTTTTGCCATTATCATGAGCTTTACACATGTGTTCTACTTCTAACCAATCAAACATGGCCTGAAATGAGACCATTGGGGCATGGTCTGGAGTTTAGCCATTATCATGAGCTGTACACGTGTTCTAACCAATCAAACATGGCCTGAAATGAGACCATTGGAGCATGATCTGGAGTTTAGCCATGATCATGAGCTTTACACATGTGTTCTAACCAATCAAACATGGCCTGAAATGAGACCATTGGAGCATGATCTGGAGTTTAGCCATTATCATGAGCTGTACACGTGTTCTAACCAATCAAACATGGCCTGAAATGAGACCATTGGAGCATGATCTGGAGTTTTGCCATGATCATGAGCTTTACACATGTGTTCTAACCAATCAAACATGATCTGGAATTCCACATTGTTGTCAGTGGTGTACCATGATTTATTGTGCAAGATATTGGCATGTTCCCACAGGGCTGGAATATAACACAAGGCTTTGTTATTATTTAACCACTTGCCGACTGCCTAACGTACTTTTACTGAGGCAGGTCAGCTCTATTGCGCAAAATCACATATCTGTACGCCATATTGTGCAATAGCCACTAGGGGGCGTGCGTATGCCGCTGGAGGCACGATCACACACTGATTGGACATAGGGGGGAGACAATCAGAACCGCGATCTGCCAATGTAAACAAGGCAGATCGCTGTCCTGACGGGAGAAGATGGAGATCTTGTGCTCCTGCAGGAAAACAAATCTCTGTCTTCCCCCAGTCAGAGCAACCCCCCCCCCCCCACACACAGTTAGCAAGCAGCCCCTAGGGACACATTTAACCCTTTGATCACCACTGATGTTAAACCCTTCCCAACCAGTGTCATTCATACAGTGACAGTGCATATTTTTAGTCCTGATCACTGTAATATTGTCACTGGTCCCCAAAAAAGTGTCAAGTGTCCGATTTGTCCACCGCAATGTCACAGTCCCGCTAAAAATCGCTGATCGCCGCCATTACTAGTAAAAAAAAAAATAAAATTAATAAAAATGCCATAAATATCCCATAATTTTTAGACGCAATAACTTTTGCGCAGACCAACCAATTTTTTTGACTTTTGCTTATTGGAATTTTTTTTTTAACCAAAAATATGTAGCAGAGTACATATTGGCCTAAATTGATGAAGTAATTACATTTTTAAATTTTTTTTATTGGATGTGTTTTATAGCAGTAAGTAAAATTTTTTTTTCAAAATTGTGGCTTTTTTTTTTGTTTATAGTGCAAAAAATAAAAACCACAGAGGTGATCAAATACCACCAAAAGAAAGCGCTACTTGTGGAAAAAAAAAGGACAAATTTTATTTGGGTACAGCGTCGCACAACTGCGCAATTATCAGTTAAAATAATGCAGTGACATATCGCAAAAAATGGCCTGGTCATTAAGGGGGGTAGAACCTTCAGGGGCTGATCCGATCCAGTGATGTGCACGAGCACAGCGGCTCCATCCTCTGTCACTCTCCTCATTGGACAGACTGATAGCAGCGGGAGCCATTGACATGTTCTACTTTAGGTAACTGCACTGGAACATACTGCACTGGTGTGAGTATGTTCCTTTGGAATACATGGGAAAAAAAACTTATTTTTGATGCAAAAAAAAAAAATGCAGTGGACTGCATCTGGTGTGAACCAGCCCTTAGGCTGCCAGCTGATCCGCCTGCTTTCCACTGATCCTGTGGGTAGACAGGCCAAGACACAGACATAGCCCTCTTTCCTCTATGGGCGGTCAGATGTAAACTATCCGTTAGGCCTGCGGAATATAATCACAGAATCGATGCATCGCGATGCAACCCTTCGCGGCTCTGCATCGATTCGGGGTGACTGCAAAATCGATTAGCTTATGACGACAGTTCCAGGGGTGGGGGGAGTCAGTACAGAAGTGTCATGCGCTGGCGCTTGATGAGAGTGGCGGTTGCGGCCGGGCTTGTGGAACACGAAGCTCCTCCTCGCGGGAGAGGAGAGGAGAGCGGAGCTATCAGTGCTCTGGCCCCGGGAGGGTTCGGGGCGGCCGTGGCCTTCCCAGCCGGAGAGCCCAAAAGAGTTGATGGCAACGCACGCCGCTCGGTACACTTCTGGTACCGGCGCCGTTCTCAGCAGACAGCCTGAGTGACCGCAGGGGAGCACGGCTGATTACAGGAAGCATAGCAGGTCTGTCCACTTGAATGTTTTTTTGTATTTACAATATTTGTAATCTCTTCAATGAATTTGGATTTTTGAAACCTACTACACAATGAGGAGTTCCCTCTTCATATCCTGGATATCCCTAAGGAGACCTCCATACACCGCCATGTATTTATCACATCCCGGATATCCCTGAGGAGACCTCCATACACCGCCATGTATTTATCACATCCCGGATATCCCTGAGGAGACCTCCATACACCGCCATGTATTTATCACATCCCGGATATCCCTGAGGAGACCTCCATACACCGCCATGTATTTATCACATCCCGGATATCCCTGAGGAGACCTCCATACACCACCATGTATATATCACATCCCGGATACCCCTGAGGAGACCTCCATACACCGCCATGTATTTATCACATCCTGGATATCCCTGAGGAGACCTCCATACACCGCCATGTATTTATCACATCCCGGATATCCCTGAGGAGACCCCCATACACCGCCATGTATTTATCACATCCTGGATATCCCTGAGGAGACCTCCATACACCGCCATGTATTTATCACATCCCGGATATCCCTGAGGAGACCTCCATACACCGCCATGTATTTATCACATCCCGGATATCCCTGAGGAGACCTCCATACACCGCCATGTATTTATCACATCCCGGATATCCCTGAGGAGACCCCCATACACCGCCATGTATTTATCACATCCTGGATATCCCTGAGGAGACCTCCATACACCGCCATGTATTTATCACATCCTGGATATCCCTGAGGAGACCTCCATACACCGCCATGTATTTATCACATCCTGGATATCTCTGAGGAGACCTCCATACACCGCCATGTATTTATCACATCCCTGAGGAGGCCTCCTATATGTTTGCAGTGCACTATGGAGGGCTTGCAGGCCATGCCAGGGTCCAGGGAAGTGTCCTTTAAAATCAAATGAAAATAAAAATGATTCTTTAATTTGTGACTGCTTGATTGTTTTTTTTATAAAGTTTTGAAAACCATTACTGCCGGTTCACACTGATCCGACTTGTCAGGCGACTTGGTCGCCTGACAAGGAGCGTCCAATGCTGTGCAATGGAACTCAAGTCGCTCCGACTTAGAAAAAGGTTCCTGCACTATTTTTTTGCAAAGTCGGAGCGACTTGCATTGACTTCTATTATGAGAAGTCGTTGCAAGCCGCGCTGCACGGGCGACTTCATTATTCGCCCGAAGTCGGGGCGACTTTGAGTCGGATTAGTGTGAACCGACTCTACGGCAGTGGGCTGGGCATGGGCAGTAATCGTGATGCATCTCGGAATCGAATCGTATCGTTGCCCTAATAATCATAATCAAATCGAATCATGAGGTAAGTGAAGATGCGCAGCCCTACTATCCGTATACATCCGACTGTCATGCGATCAGATCCCCCACCTTTGTCTGTTTTTTGTCCATTGACATCTGCTGCTCCATAGAGGGCAACAGTTGGTCCGACCGGGTCACCTAAAAAACTGACAGGCGAACCTGATTGGTCAGCCTATGTGAAAGGGGCCTTAATAATGATTATTAGGTATGAATCGTCCAATGTCCATCAGTACTTTTGGCCCACATCTCTAACTTTTTTTAGACACAGTGGTTACGTTACTCTTGGAATTTTTCCAGTTCTGTATAATGGCTACATGTACTGATTTCCTAACTTACCAGAAAGGTTAGTGCCCTCCAGTAACCCCTAAATCTATTAAAAGGTTCACAATGAAGGTAAAGTACACTGCTTGTAAGTGTGTACCTTTCAAGCAAAGCAAGGTAAAAACGTTAGGAATTTCCCAATAGTGCAAAACAACCTCTTAAACCGTTCTAGTGCTCCACATTGGTCTCCGTTGCCAATATCTATCCAGCATGGATAAACAAAAGTTAAACAAAAGCAAACATGTTTAACTATTACATACATGCCTTGTACAAACTTAAAATTGCATAATGCATGTCAATGAACTCTCTCCTTCACACATAGACCGAAAAAAACATGAGATCCTATAACCAGTTCATTTCAGGCAACAAAGAGAAACAAAGTTCTACACTTAAGGCGAAGTTCGACCCAAAAATGGAACAGGCCTCCTGAGCCCCTGACATGCCACATTTGGCATGTCATTTTTTTTGGGGGGAAGGGGGGGAGCGGGGAGCGGGTACCTAGATTTGAAGGCACCTGCTTCCACTTCCGCTCAGGCCGCCTAGGCAGCTAGAGCAGAAGTTCTGCTCTCCCCCTCCCTCTCTGCAATCTTCTGGGACACGTCACAGGTCCCAGAAGATTGCCCGTCCACTCAGGACGCGCAGCGGGACGCGCGTATGCGCAGTGCACATTCGATTGTGAAGCCGCAAGCTGTCACAGCCAGGTGCCCACATTAGAGATGCCGTGCCTCGGGGAGAAGAGAGAGAGAACCGGTTACATACCAAATATATTACGGTATCATACAGCCTAGAATTAATATTCACCAGAGGATATGGTTTACAATCGTTAATTTTATATCTGTTTGAATACAATTGACTGTCAAACTTTTCTGGCAAAAAAAAAGAAGAATTTGAAAAAAAAAGGAGGGAGAGAACCGAGTCTCCCGCCGGCCGCATCGCTGGACCATGGGAGAGTTGAGTGTGTGTTTAATAAAAGACAGCGACTACACTTTTTGTAGCTGCTGACATTTAATAAGCACAAAAACGTGTGGAACTCCACTTTATCTTGTGTTGTTTAGTTTTATTACTAAGAAAATCTTGAATGTTTAATGTAAACTGCCTACAGGAGGGATTAAATAAAAATAAATAAAAAATAAAAAAACTATAAAAAAAGGGGCATTTATGATAACATGAACTTCCACTCCCAAGGAGGTTCTAATAGTGCCATTACATGACCAAAACTCAGGGAGAGTTGGGTTATTATCTTGTATTCTCTCTCTGTCTGAGCAGAAATGTCAGTCCAGCATCCCCAGTGATGCTTAACTGCCTCCTATCTGGGCCTTATTAAAGGATATTTTTTCTCTAAATTCCAGCTCCCCTATGTACCATTATATGCAGTGCCTTGCGAAAGAATTCGGCCCTCTTGAACTTTTCGACCTTTTGCCACATTTCAGGCTTCAAACATAAAGATATAAAACTGTATTTTTTTGTGAAGAATCAATAACAAGTGTGACACAATCATGAAGTGGAACAAAATTTATTGTATATTTCAAACTTTGTTAACAAATAAAAAACTGAAAAATTGGGCGTGCAAAATTATTCAGCCCCTTTATTTCAGTGCAGCAAACTCTCTCAAGAAGTTCAGTGAGGATCTCTGAATGATCCAATGTTGACCTAAATGACTAATGATGATAAATAGAATCCACCTGTGTGTAATCAAGTCTCTGTATAAATGCACCTGCACTGTGATAGTCTTAGAGGTCCGTTTAAAGTGCAGAGAGCATCATGAAGAACAAGGAACACACCAGGCAGGTCCGAGATACTGTTGTGGAGAAGTTTAAAGCCGGATTTGGATACAAAAAGATTTCCCAAGCTTTAAACATCCCAAGGAGCACTGTGCAAGCGATAATATTGAAATGGAAGGCGTATCAGACCACTACAAATCTACGAAGACCTTGCCGTCCCTCTAAACTTTCAGCTCATACAAGGAGAAGACTGAGCAGAGATGCAGCCAAGAGGCCCATGATCACTCTGGATGAACTGCAGAGATCTACAGCTGAGGTGGGAGACTCTGTCCATAGGACAACAATCAGTCGTATACTGCACAAATCTGGCCTTTATGGAAGAGTGGCAAGAAGAAAGCCATTTCTTAAAGATATCCATAACAAATTTAGATGGATGAGCCGCAGAATACAGTGGAGCTGAGCCCTGTAACCGCTGCCTCCCTGCTTGGGGAGGGGCGGAAAAGTGCCAAAATGCACTTACACATTGATTTACTAGAAATAATGCTGGCTTATCTGTGAAACTGATTTGTTATTTGAAGATTAAATTAGACTTTCTTGTAAAAAAAAAATTGAAAATTCCAAATAGTTCACAACATTATTTTCTTACAACTGTATATGCATGTCTGAAACATCTACAAAGTGTTTGCTTCAAACATAATAGGTCTTGGCAGACAGTGCAACCAGTACAAAAGGTCAGGAATGAAGGATCATGGGAAGATGATGGGAATAAGGGAACTAGCACAGGGCTCCACAGTGATCTCATAAGTTATTATGGTTGTAGTTCTGCCACTGTTGCCTATGACTGTATCAAAAGAAAATAAAGTCTTTATTTAGGATATACAGTAAAATTCTTCTATTTATGCCTGACCAACAATATCATATTATGACACGGACATAGCAAGTAAATTAAAGCAGAGCTATGTTGAAAACTTGTAGTAGTACTACAAAAAAGTAAAAAAAATGGGCGCAGAGGTAGTAGATCAACCAATCGGATTAGAAGTCCCACAAGAATTCAGCTCAAATATTAATGGACCATATGAGAAAACAACCATGGAGCGCCTCTAATGTATATTACAGTAAACCCCCGCTCCATCGCGGTTCAGTTTTTGCGGTCCCGGTATATTGCTTAAAATGCTTTTACACGTACAGTGACAGTAAAAAAAAACATGCCTACAATGCATTTTAATAGGGTTTTTCTATTTCGCGGATTTTCACTTTTCGCGGCTGGGTCCAGAACGTTACCCCCGCAATGGAGGGGGGTTTACTGTATTGAGAAAGTTCAGCCAGGAGAGAATACAAATAAGAGCCGGTTCACATAGGCGCGACCCGACTTTGGCGGGCGACCTGTGAAGTCGCGGTGTGCAGCTCACACCGCGACCTCGGAGCGGCATGCACGGACTTCATATCATTTAAGTCAATGCAGGTCGCTCTAAAGTAGATCAGGACCCTTTTTCTAAGTCGGAGCGACTTGTGTCGCTCCTATTAGAACGGGTCCTGTGCTAATCTATGGCAGGCGACCCACGGCGACTTGTCAGGCGACCAGGTCGCCTGACAAGTCGCCCCAGTGTGAACCGGCTCTAAAGCAGAAATAAGCAGAAGTTCAAGTTTACTATTTATTCACAACGCTCAGTTAGAAGGTTAAAAAAACAAACAATTTCCCTCAGGTTTGCCGATCCAGACTTTGGCATGCAGGTAATGGAACCCGATAGTGATGTCCGGTGGCCGCCAGAAGGCGGAAATGGAGCCACTCGGGTACACAGAATGTTGGGCCCATTGGGCTGGAAGATGACAGCATGCCAAGGCAGACGCTGCAGCTAAGGACTCAGGAGAGCTCAGCCATCAAGCCAGAAGGGATGTAAGCGACTTGGCAAGAAGCTATGGGTGTATCCCACATACATAGAGACCAAAAATGCAGCTGTAGCCGCACAGGGAATTGGTGTGAGAGATGGAATTACGACAACATGTTTCGAGGCACATCCCTTCCTCAGGTCGTCCTGCTTTATTCGTATTCTCCACTAGCTGTACTTTCTCAATAATACACATCAGAGGTGCTTCATTGTTCAAGTTTTTTTTTTTTCATTTTCTTACTGTACAAGTACTACAGCTTTAATTATTTAACCCCTTAGGTAGGTGACAAATACTTTTGATCTAGAACCCTGCAATTCTTACTGCAGAGATAGGTCATGTGACTCAATGCTGGCACACAGTCACATATTCTTAGTTCAAGGAGCGTGCGCTGAATTTGTATATCTAACTGGCACTAAAGTATTTTTGACCAGAACACTGGCCTATTTAAAAAGAAAAAGTGCTGCAGTATTTAAAATGATTGTAATTTTTTTTTTTTTTTAAACAAACATGTCATACTTCAATGGATTTGCACAGAGCGGCCCCGATGCTCTTCTTATAGGGGGTTTCCCACACTAGCGCTCCTGGTTCCTCCACCCTGCTAAATGCCCCAATAAAAAGCCAATTACTACAGGGCCACTCGTGAGGGCTCCATACCAAGCCAGGCTCTGTGTATACATAGACACACACAGCGGGGTTCGGACCTGCTCCTTGGCTGTGATTGACAGTGCTGCTTCCTCCATGTCCAGTGAGGAGAGAGAGAGAGAGATTCTGCTCTTGGCCACAGTGCTGGATCGAGATCAGGCTCAGGTAAGTATAAAGGGGGCTGAGGACGTGCATACAGAAGATTTTTTTTAACCCTAAAGTGATTGTAAAGTCTGTTATGAAAAAAAAAAACAAACATGTTATATGTACCTGCTCTGTGCAGTGGATTTGCACAGGGCAGCCAGGATCCTTCTTTTTCTCGGGTCCCTCGTCAATGCTCCTGGCTCCTCCCTCCTGTTGAATGCCCCCACAGCAAGCAGCTTGCAGGCATGGAGCTGCCGCTCGGCCCCGTCCCCTCTCTCTCATGCTGGGCTTACTTTGATTGACAGCAGCAGGAGCCAATAGCACCGCTGCTGTGTCTCAGCCAATCAGGAGTGAGAGTCCAGGACGGCTGAGGGACTCATGGACATTGCTGGATAGAGAAGGGGCTCAGGTCAGTATTAGGGGGGCTGCTACACACAGATGGCTTTTTATCAAGTGATATGCACATGAAGAAGGATATTGCTCAGTCAGAGACAGTAAAGAAAGATTCCTATTTTATTTTTTAAGGCCTGTGCATCATTTAGGCTGGCAAAAGCTTATTCATTTTTTGTTTTAAATTAGCCAGCGGGCTGATTAAAAAAAAAAAAAAAAAAAACAACGGATTCCCCCATCCACACAAGGACCTATTGTATTCTGACACTGAGGACGCCTCCACTGCCAGAATACAATGATCAGCGCTGCAGCCTGCTCATCAAGAAAACATTTTCAACATTCCCGTTCAACAGAAAACATTCTGTCGAGCAGGAACAGCCATAGGACGATCGAAATTTGGCCAGACCCCATACTGAACCAGCTTATGGTAACTAGATCTGGTGCTTGCTGTCATCCTTTGGTTTGCTCAATAGGTAACCAACAATGCAAATGTGACCAATCTTTTCATGTATCTTTTTTGACCACTGGTTTGCATTCACTGTCGCTAAGACAGGAAAGGTAAACTAACAATGTACAGTTTTTACGTTCATTACTCCAGGGCAAAAAGGACTCAAATAGTAATTACTGATGTCCTCAGCAGGAAAGTGTGCTGTCGTCCAGTAAAGGCATAGACACCTTTAACACTGTAACACAGCAATATTAAAAAGATACCCGCTCACTTGTTACACCATAATTACTACTTGCTAGTTCTGTAAAATGTAACTATTTCTTGTCTGTCTGCACAACAAAAAAGTTTACAAAAAAGCCTTACACTGAATTTCTAGATTACTGTATATATGGAGAATTAATGGATCATTCACATCGGATTGCGCTTCGGGAAAAAAAAAAGACAGGGTAAATTATGGCAAACATACTGTACCTCTCCAGCCCCCTCAAACAGAGAGAACTAAGTAAAATTTTTCCTTTTTCCAGTTTCCAGTACATCCCACCCCGGCCTACTGGATTTGATTGACAGCAGTGGGAACCAATGGTTCCTGCTGCCTCATTAAAGCCTGTGACAGCAGCAAGAGCAGACAGAGCCCTTGCAAATCGCTACAGCGCTGAATCAAGTGAGGAATCGGGTAAGTATAGAGGGGAGAGAGTGATACTGATATCTGAACATTTTTTAACTTTAATGCAGGGAAAGCATTAAAGTAGTTGTAACCCTAAAAAAAAAAAAATAAAAAACAAAAACGAAAAAAAAAAAAGATCATGATCATTTACAGCAGGATGCACAGCATGGTGCTTGTGCTGTGTCATTTGTCCCTCTCTATGTTCTAAAAAAAAAAAAAAATCTGATTGATCCTCCTGTTCCTGTGTCCCCCTGTCTGTGATGACCATGGTAATCATGGCTGTTGATCCCTGATTACCATGGTCAGTTTACATGCCTCCATCATCTAGCTATCTCTCCTCTCTCTCTCCCCCCTTCCTTCCTGTCAGCTCGGGAGTCTGTGTTATCCATCTCCTCCCCGCCCCTCTGGCTGCTATAACTGATAAAATTACTAGTGCGAAATCCTGGAAGCCCCCCTCTTACATAAAGATGGAATGTGCAGCGTGTGTTTTTTAAAAAAATATAAAAAAAGATCCTGCAAAATACCTTATTTACAGCGCCGCTGGATGCTTACATGACCTCTTATTCCTCACTGCCTCCCCTCCGGCTGAGGTCAGCGGGGAAACACAGCCCCTCCCACTGTAGTGCTCAGATCGAAGGAGAGAGTCGGCAGGTCAGGTGAGCGCCTGGTGGCGCTGTAAAAAGGGTATTTTGCGGAATCATTTTTAAAAAAACACACATGCTGCACATTATATCTTCATGTAAGAGAGGGGATTACAGGATTTGCAATAGGTGACTTTAAATACACTTTAAGGTAAAACATGTTTAGGCTTTAGAACCATTTTAAGTTTTAAACCAAAAAGTAACAAGAATGGGAGAAGCCAGTAAGGTTCATACGTGTCCATTTGTGGACTAAAGATTAGTAGATTTTACACTATTCCCTGACAATATATGTACATGCGGCATAACTAGCACTTAATTCTAAGGCTGGCCATGCACGGTTTGAATCTCGGCGGTTCCTACTGATTCAAAACAGTTAATGCGCAGGCATAACCTGGGTTCAACCAGCCTGTCGGATTCTCTTGCGATTATCGCTATCGGCTGTTTATAGCCACTATTGACAAACACTGTCTTCTGATGGCTTCCCCCTTGCTGGGAAAAGACAATGGCCTGGCAGGAGGGATTCCCACATCAACATTGTCTGTGTTGATGGTGGAATCAAGCAAATTTATTTCCTGCAACCTGTGGTCGCAGGAAAGAAATTTGCTCTGTGTATGCCCGGCCTTAGCCAAATAATTTTACTAATCATAATGGCATGTCTCACCCAATCCCCTTACACCCTAATTTAAGAAAACAAAAAAACCAAACACTCTATGGGCACCCATTTATTATGGGCAATGTGGACACGTTATATATTTTTCCAGTTTTGATGATCTTTATGCAAACTGTGAGTGGTGAAGGATCACTTTATTCTTCTGTTAAAACAAACATTGGATTTCTAATCAGACATCTGGGAGACCAAATCCTTGACTGTGTATTTTTCCAAGATGTAGTCTCTTGACTATACACCATAATCCAACTGTAGCCAGCACCATGAAAAGGCCTGAATCAAAATGAGGTTACCAGGGCAACCACACCCACCGCACAACTCCAACTCCTATGGTGCTGGCCTGTGTGCATGCTATGGTTGGGAAACAGAGACATTTCTAAGGCTTCTAAGCACATAGTAAACCTGGAAGATGACAAGGGGTGGGTACATTGCACAAGCCTAACGATGCATGTGGACATCAAAGTGTGACTAAGTTGTCCATCTAAAAACATGAATCCAGCATAATGTCCTAAACATCAGCAAACCATGTTTACATACTGTTTTTCTCAACATTGTGTTCTCCCCTAGACTATCCATGAAGGCCGTTTTTCCTTAACGTGCACTTTTTTATGTCTTTTAGTTATAAGCAGTATGCATATATAGCGCTCTCTCTCTCTCACACACTAAAAATCCCAGAAACGATTGCTTCTGCCTATTGCAATACACATGCACCCCTATTTTCATTCACGCATGCTAGTATCTCCCACAAGTGTAAGCGGCTTTCACTCGAGAAGCAAATGGGCCATGATCCTATTAGCGCTCTGTGAAGCTAAGCCAGTAACACACAGGAACACGAGTAAACTGCCAGCTGGCAACTGCTCTGTTCCTCTGGCGTGCACAAGCTTACACAGGTTAAAACTGAAATCCTATCAAACTGGCCGACAGTGTTCAGCTCTGCCCTACGCATTTCGTAATCAATGGAATTTGTCAAGGAGGACCCTCCCCCCTGAGAACATCCACTGATGATGAAATATGAAGGGGAGGAGCCCAACGCTGTCATCGGGTTTGGTAGGATGTCGGACTCAGCATGTGTGAGCTGGAGGACCAGAGCGGCCAATGGTTTATTGTGTTCCTGCATGTTACTGGCTTAGCTACAAAGAGCACCAATAGGATCATAAAAACAAAAAAAGACAAGAAAGCGCCACTCTAAGACCCCGTTCACACTGGGGCGATCCGACTTGCCAGGGCAACCTCACAGGTCGCAGTGCGCTGCTCGCACCGCGACCTCGGAGCGGCCGGCACGGACTTCATATCATTGAAGTCAATGCAGGTCGCTCCGGGTCGCCCCAAAGAAGCTCCGGACCCTTTTTCTAAGTCGGAGCGACTTGTGTCGCTCCTATTAGAACGGGTCCACAGCTTCTCTATGGCAGCGACCTACGGCGACCTGTCAGGCGACCAGGTTGCCTGACAGGTCGCCCCAGTGTGAACGGGTTCTAAGTGTAATATGTAAAAAGTTCCATTGTTTATTTAGACAATTGGCAAATTACAGGATATTAAAAAATAACAAGCATGTCAGTCCCTGCCAGGGGGTCAGAGCAGATCTATAACCAAAGATACGTCCACGGACAGAGGCATCCAAGCTAACACCGGACGAGGCCTCCAGCCCCAATAGGATCATAGAAAGGCTGCTTTTGTTTTATGGCTGGGAATAGATTTTTTATTGTTTACTAAAAATTATGTTAATAGTATCATTCGATGTGTCGTTCCTTGTGGTCCCATCCATCCATCCATCCGGGGTTTTGTGGAGCTGATAAGGAGAGACGTAATGTAGGATTGCTGCTGCTTTACACACTCATATCATGGATTTCCTATTGAGTATAAAGGAGATGCAAGCAGTGTTTGCCTAATCTGTAATAAGACAGGCACACACTTTTGGTGAGTGCGGTGAAGGGATCATTATTGGCAGAGCACTTGTGATTGAAGATTCACTGAGTGGTGTCTGGAATTGAAGATTTCCATCCATTTTTGAAACACAAGATTTCATGTTCTAGATACTTGTTTGGTGTTTTAGCTTTGTAACTTGGTTTATAAGCAATATTTGTGATGTTTTTCATGTGAAATATTGCTTAATCATTGATTTATAGCGCTAGCTCACAATCTCACCATATATTTACACACAGAAATAATATCAATTAAAATGCTTATTAATAAGCAATTCTTAAAGTGAACTAGTTATTAGATATATGAATTTCACATTACCAGAAGGATGGTGTTATCTTTGTTCAGGCATCATCCATGGTCACTATCTACATTCTGGACAGAGATGCTAGGCTCAGAGGTGTGAGAATCCTGTAACTAAAACAGATCAGCCCCTGATGCATCCTCTCATCTTATGACTTACTACAATGTTATAATGTTGCAGTGTAATTACTGGAGAAGAGAAGACTGAGGAAATGCCACCTACTGCCTGCAGCAAACTGATGCCATTTTGGAGTTTCAGTCTGTGAATTTGCTTAGGCTCACACAGGTTTTTCATTTTAAAAGCTAAATTTTGTTGGAAATGAAACAATACTGTTGCTGTATACTGTAATATGCAATGCATTTATTTAGACTTGTAAAGTTACTGGCAGGAACACTTTAGGTACAGTCATCTAATTGTGTTAAGGCTTGACAGCTACAAATCAGGAAGAATGGACATGTCTGCTTCCGGTAAGAAGGGCATTTCCTCATTCTCCCAGTTACCGCTCATTCAGACTGTACACGGACGTTCTAATAGCTAACAAAGTGAGCAATAATAACACGGGTCTGAGTTGTGTGATACATGTGTATATAAAGGCTACTACATTGGGATCAGAATTTACACAATACTCTCATCTGTGGGCCAGCATTCTAATTCCTGGAAGACACTGACCTTGAATGACGCCTTAACAAAAACAGCACTGAACCCTCTGGAGAGGTAATAAATACTTTGCAGTTGCACTGCTTTGTACACATCAGCATCCTAAACTTTACAATTTCAGGGGGTTGAGAGTTCGGCTTTAAACATCTTAGGACATGCTAAAACTATTGTAAGTAACTGCTCATAAGCCCTGTATACACGTACTGCAAGTTAGCTGATCCAGCAGGAACCAGCTAAATTTTGGTAGGTGTACCACTGTCTGTTCAACAACTGGATTCTGTCCAACAGTCTTGGAAAATCAGCATTCGATCAGCACCCGCAGCCAATGGCTGCAAGCACTAATCAGTGTATGCTGGTAGGGAGTGGGATAAGGGAGTCCTCCTGTCAGAATGCAATAAGACCAGCAGAAGAGATACTTGCATTACCCATCATTGTGTTGATGCAGGGATCTGTCAGTTTTTCTTTATTCAACCTACTGGCGTATACCCAGCTTAAAGCCTAGTACACACGCAACGATTATCGGCCGACCGATCGTCCGTCTTTTGTCCAGAGTGGTGTTTTGTTGGTTGGAATGTGCCTAGACTGCACACAAATTTTCTCGCCTGACAAAATTCAGAAGTGATGTCATGTGTTGGATAGCTTTCTTCTCTGAGCATGCCCAGTCTTGCTCATTAGATTTTTCCCTGTCGAAATCTGTACTGACTGCACGAAAATTGGCCGTGTTTTGACGGCGGACAAAAATTTTATAGCCTGCACACCAGATTTTTTTCAGCCGAAAAGTCGGAGTCGGTTGTCGAAAGCATTATACTAACAAGCGGAAAATCGGCAGATCGGTCGTCGGACAAAAATTCCCTGACGATTTTCGACGCATGTGTACGAGGCTTTAGGCCCACTACAGCTGGCCAAGCCTGATAAACAACTTCTAGGATTTCCAGCATTTGAACGATTACAGAGCTGTATGTGTCAATAGACACACAACCTGGCTCAGGAGCGAGCCCACAGGTGTGTTCTCATAGGGCAAAAAAGTGAGCGAGCCCACAGGTGTGTTCCCATAGGGCAAAAAAGTGAGCAAGCCCATAGGTGTGTTCCCATAGGGCAAAAAAGTGAGCGAGCCCACAGGTGTGTTCCCATAGGGCAAAAAAGTGAGCGAGCCCACAGGTGTGTTCCCATAGGGCAAAAAAGTGAGCGAGCCCACAGGTGTGTTCTCATAGGGCAAAAAAGTGAGCGAGCCCACAGGTGTGTTCTCATAGGGCAAAAAAGTGAGCGAGCCCACAGGTGTGTTCCCATAGGGCAAAAAAGTGAGCAAGCCCATAGGTGTGTTCCCATAGGGCAAAAAAGTGAGCGAGCCCACAGGTGTGTTCCCATAGGGCAAAAAAGTGAGCGAGCCCACAGGTGTGTTCTCATAGGGCAAAAAAGTGAGCGAGCCCACAGGTGTGTTCCCATAGGGCAAAAAAGTGAGCGAGCCCACAGGTGTGTTCCCATAGGGCAAAAAAGTGAGCGAGCCCACAGGTGTGTTCTCATAGGGCAAAAAAGTGAGCGAGCCCACAGGTGTGTTCCCATAGGGCAAAAAAGTGAGCGAGCCCACAGGTGTGTTCTCATAGGGCAAAAAAGTGAGCGAGCCCACAGGTGTGTTCCCATAGGGCAAAAAAGTGAGCGAGCCCACAGGTGTGTTCCCATAGGGCAAAAAAGTGAGCGAGCCCACAGGTGTGTTCCCATAGGGCAAAAATGTGAGTGAGCCCACAGGTGTGTTCCCATAGGGCAAAAATGTGAGCGAGCCCACAGGTGTGTTCTCATAGGGCAAAAAAGTGAGAGAGCCCATAGGTGTGTTCCCATAGGGCAAAAAAGTGAGCGAGCCCACAGGTGTGTTCCCATAGGGCAAAAAAGTGAGCGAGCCCACAGGTGTGTTCCCATAGGGAAAAAAAGTGAGCGAGCCCACAGGTATGCTCCCATAGGGCAAAAAAGTGGCAACCACCGTAACCTATAACTAGGCTTTGAAGTAAGGTGCACACAGAAGCGGCTTCCTATTGGGGGATCCCAGAAGAGTAGGTAACATTGCGCAGAGTAGGTAAGTATAAAATGCTTGGTATTTAAAAAAGAAACAGACTTTATAATAAACTTTAAAACTTCCAACATTTTAAAGAGAACCTTGATTGTAACATCAATTGGCAAAGTCATTCCTTAGTTTCAAATTGTGTTTACTCAGAAGTACCAATTAGTTCGAATAAAGCACAATGAAATAGGTTACCCTTCAAGAAACCGGTGCAGATGTTAATAGGTGAACTTAAACTGCTTCAAGAATGCAGGGGGCAAAAAGTGAAAATGACAAATTTGGCAAGAGATCTGGAACACACTGTGCACATCAGAGTGCAGAATTTACCATGCAGTCTGAAAGTGTTAATGGAAGCCAAAAATAAACCGTTTTAGATGAGTATTGGCAATGAACACATCTATGAAATGTGCTTTTTGTGAGTACCTTGTAAGTATACCCTCATAGATTCAATGGCTTTAGATGTATGGTATACCCTTGTTATACAGGATTATATTACATAAGCCTTGCATACAAAGGCTCACAATCTATTACATTTTGCTAAGTGTGGACAGTATTCTAAAACATGCATGAAAAATCCACATACATGTAGGGCCAGTTCACACCACATGCAGTCCAGGGCCTTTTTTTCTGCATCAAAACTCATGCAAAGTAGGTTATACGGATTTCATGGAGTGAACTGGCCCTTACAAAAGGATTCCCCATCCATAAATCTTGAGTCATCTCTTCATTTATCTTGTGGACTATAAAAAATCCTGTAAAGATATTGAGATACCAAACAACTTTGCCAAGAAATCGGTGTGCTAGGTTTTATTTTTAAGCGAAGACCTTGAAGAGATAATTGGCATTGTCGTTCTGTGAGATTAGTGGACCGGATGTAGATAAGGTATAGCTCTTCCCTATATGTGAAGACTATAATACTTTTACATACAATATTCATACTCCCGGGATACTCATACCATGCAGAGGAACACAACTATTCACAAAAGGAAACATGCTTTCTCCAAACAATATTTCATGGAAGTCATAGATAAAAATAGGTTGGGTCACAAGCCATCAAATATTTCACTAAAAATAGAACAAAGTACAACTAAAGGCAACTTTTTCTTTAGTTTTAGATAGAGTGGAGAGGGAACAGAACCCCTGTTAGCTTTTTTTTATTGCGGTCTGTGTCCCCAATTAGGGAGATTATCCTCTCTATTTGTTCTGTTTACTATTATCATTGAAAGTGAAAGTAAAAGAAAATCAAACATTTTAGATTGTCCCAAGAAACGTAATAGAGGGGAAATCTTCCAATAGGAACACTAGCTCTGGTGACCTGGGGGTCCTTACTGAATTCCCTTAATTTGCAGGGATTTTCTCTCACTTCCTGTTTGGCTATGAGACAGGAAGTGAAGGAAAATCTTCACAATAGGACACAGAAAGGGGGGGGGGGGGGGGCAATCAGACAGGGGTTATAACCCTCCCTTGTTCTATCCACAAGGAAAAAAAAAAGAGTTCTACTTTAAAGTACACTCATGTAAAGCAAAGTAACAGGTTCATTTCATTTTTTTTTTACAACCTGCAAGAGAAAGACATAATGAGCTAGTATGCATCGCATACTAGCTCATTATGAAATACTTACCTTAGAACGAGCCCCCGCCGTGCCGCTCTCTTACCTGTATGACGGGCGACATGACATGTCGCCCGTCTTTCGGGATCGCAGCATCCGGCCATCTGATTGGCCGGAGCCGCGGTGACGTCACTCCCGCGCACGCGCGCGGGAGCCGACGGTCACGGCACGGGGCTCTGAAGGAACGGCACGATCAGCCGTTCCTTCAGAGCGCATGCGCCAGTGACGTCACTGGCTCCATTAAAGGTAAATATCTCCTAAACGGTGCAAGTTTAGGAGATATTTACAGTACCTATAGGTAAGCCTTATCATAGGCTTACCTATAGGTACAACTTCCTGAGGAGGGTTTACTTCCTCTTTAACTTGCTTTTTACTGCTCTGTTTGGCTGAATGGTGTGAAGAAAGAGACCCAGTGCTTGTAGGTATGGCTCAAAATTGGAGCTTATCTGGGGCTTCTGCTGTCAAACAGAGCAGATAAAGAATATATCTATATTAATATATATATATCTACATACATACATTATATATATATATATATATATATATATTACATACATACACACACACACACACACACATCTATTGATCTATCTATCCATCTATCTATATCACTGCCCCCTAGAGAGCTGCTGAGAATTACACTTTCTCGGGTCCCCTGGGTTACCATTTAGCAACTGACACTAGATAAACGGCAGTAACAGTTCTTGGCTCAGACAATAATCAGTCGAGGGGATTTGGTTTCTGTGTTTTATTTAGAACTGGGATGGGAGAAGGGATGAGTGAGATACTCCAACTATGAACTATGCACAAACTTGAGGACAACGATCTGTAGTGTGCGGCAAGGCCGCTGCTTCACCTTGCCACAGAAGTGAAGATAAATAGACTGTTCCTGTTTGAATATTCTCTTCAGGGTTAACAACTTGGCACCCCCTTTACTATCACTGCCTGTGTACCCATCCACTGACACTAGCCACTATGGTGGTACCCCTTCCTGGGCAGACCCTTTGGCAAGCTCCCCTGTACTCACTTTTTCCAGAGCTGCTCTGCCTTCACCTTCACAGTTAGTCTCACTGCACCTCCAGGTTCAGCCACACCACTGGTTCACTAGGCCAACTGCCTGTGACCACCTTCCTCAGCAAACAGGAGGAGAGACAGCCGTCACCCTCCTCCTGGGACCTGACTTCCCGCCCAAAGACCACCCTCTCACATGTGCCCTTGGTTTTTATAATCTATCCCAGGATGCACCACTCTGTGCCAACCCACTGGGACAGTTACAAAGCCTGTGCATCACTGGCTGGGTTTCCTCCACTGTCCAACAGGCTCCCCTATTGGACACAGTGGGGACATTCCCTCAGACCAGATGAATCACACATATACACATGCAACAGGTCTGACTAGAAATCTTGCTCCCCTGTTAAGCAGATAGAGCAACTAGGTTTTACCTACTTCTCTCCTGATAAGCAGGCAGAGCAATCTATATATCTTAGAAAAACACACACACACACCAGCCACTTTATTAGGTACACCTTGATGTATCAAGTTGGACCCCCTTTTGCCTTTAGAACTGCCTTAATTCTTTGTGGCATAGATTCAACAAGGTGTTGGAAACATTCCTCAGAGATTTTGGTCCATATTGACCCGATAGCATCAGACAGTTGCTGCAAATTTGTTGGCTGCACATCCAAGATGCAAATCTCCCATTCCACCACCTCCTAAAGGTGCTCTATTGGCTTGAGATCGGATGACTGTGGAAGCCATTGGAGTACAGTGAACTCATTGTGATATTCAAGAAACCATGAGATGATTTGAGCTTTGTGGCATGGTGCATTATTCTGCTGGAAGCAGCCATCAGGAGATGGGTACACTATAGTCATAAAGGAGTGGACATGTCAGCAACAATATACAGGTAGGGCACAGCATTTAAAATGATGCCCAATTGGTACTAAGGGGACCAAAGTGTGCCAAGAAAATATCCCCCACACCATTACACCACCAGCCTGAACCGTTGATACAAGGCATGATAGATCCGATCTTCCATGTTTACGCCAAATTCTGACCCTACAATCTGAATGTGGCAGCTGAAATCGATACTCATCAGACCAGGCAACATTTTTCCAATCTTCTACTGTCCAATTTTAGTGATCCTGTGTGAAGGGTAACCTCAGTTTCCTGTTCTTAGTTGACAGGAGTAGCAACCGTGTGATGTGGTGCTGCTGTAGCCCATCTGCATGATGTGTTGTGCATTTAGGGCTGGTATTCTGGATACCTTGATTGTAACAAGTGGGTATTTGAGATATTCTCCATTGCCCTTTAACTGCCCATAGTCCTCTGATATCAACAAAGCGTGCGCACACACACACTATACACACACACTATACATACACACACACAGCATATCTAGATTTAACACATATTTTACCTAAGTTTTCACAAATACTATACTAGAATTTCTACAGCACAGACGATTTCTTTACAAGCAGACATAGCTGGACAAATCCACATCAAATTCCTAGGCTGGCCTGGCTGCCTCCATAACTCCAGAAATAGTTCTCCCCATCATAGACTCTTTATTTGCTACTGAGTTGTTCATTACTTACTTGCTTGCTTACTTTTTTTCTGCTAAATAAATTTAACAGTTCACTTTAAAATATGGAACCTATATCTCGCTCTTTTTCCATGACACAGTCTGCATTTCACCGATATCTTAGTATAGTTGAGTTTCATGTTGTGATAAGATAGCATTGTTGAATATACATTAAAGGAATAATATAGTCCGTGATATTATCAAAACCTTTCAACAATGACTTTACAAACTAGAGGATATCCTTCTTTCCCCTGCTAAAGAACCAACTAATCCAAAACCCCAAAAGGCTCATTTAAAAGAGCTACAAGTATTTTAACATTGTAAAGCTAATCTCCGGGTTTCATTTAGCTTTAAATAGTTAGTTCATTTGGACCAGCTTGGTAGAAACTATTGATCTCTAACAGTTGCAGCGGGTGGGAGCACTATATAAACAGTTTGTTAGCCTCGGCTACACACAGTATAGAGCAGTGGTCGCCAGCCTTTAGGACCTCACGGACCACTAAACTCACAATTTTTTATCCCAAGGACCACTAACATGAATTTTACATGCCTTACACACACAATGCTCAGGCTCTCTTTTTTGGAGAGATACTCCCAAAGGGTTAATTACTTCTAAAGGGATGCAGACCCAGCAACTTTCCTCATTAGAATGCTGCAAGTGCAGTTGCTGATAATGAAAAATTCACTTCCATTCAGATTCACTTTGCACACTGACATAAATCAACCGCTTTATCTTCAAAGCAGAAACAGGTAAGAATCTGCAACAAAATCCTGCAATGTTCACAGTTCACCTGGAGGGGATTTTTTCTAATACAACAAAAGTGGAGTTACTCTTTAAGGCTCCATTCACAACTGGGTGTTTTTGAGCGTTTTTCAGCTCCAAAAACCCTCAAAAAAAACTTTCAAAAACGCCCAACAAGTAAAACCCCATTCATTTAAATGGCCCCTGTTCACATCTGAGCGTTTTGCAAAACGCCTGTAGCTGAAAAAAGTACATGAGCTTCTTTTTGTGCTGATTACCAGCGTTTTTGATAGATGTCAATGCCTGCCTCCAAAAACGCCTGAAAATCGCGGTAAAAATCGCGGTAAAATCGTGGTAAAAAACGCTACGCTCAAGTGTGAATGCAGCCTTAAGGCTTCATCCACAGTTAAGACCCCGTTCACACTGCCATAGAGAAGCTGTGGACCCGTTCTAATAGGAGCGACACAAGTCGCTCCGACTTAGAAAAAGGGTCCAGAGCTTCTTTGGGGCGACCTGGAGCGACCTGCATTGACTTCAATGTTATGAAGTCAGTGCCGGCCGCTCCGAGGTCGCGGTGCGAGCTGCGCACCGCGACCTGTGAGGTCGCCCCGGCAAGTCGGATCGCCCCAGTGTGAACGGGGTCTAAGAGAATGACAATAACTAGTTGCTTCTCTGTGACTTAAAAGTATAAGCAAAACTTTTTTTTTAGTTTTGGATGGAGGGTCGATGGATTGGAACACCAGTCAGTTTTTATTGCTGTCTGTGCCCCCGTTAAAGCGGGGTTATACTCCGCTTTTCAACTTTTACCTACAGGTAAGCCTATAATAAGGCTTACCTGTAGGTAAAATTAATATTCACCCTGCATGCAGCCGCTGACACCAGCGGCGCATGCGCTCTGAAGGTCCGGCGTATCTTGCTGGACCTTAAGAGCTCCTTGCCGGAAAGTGATTTTTCCGCAAGCATGCGCGGGAGTGACGTCATTGCTGCTCCGGCCACTCACATCGCCGGAGCCGCCGTACCCGGAAGAGACACCGAGTGAACATGTCTGCTCCCTCAGCGGTGTCCGGGCAACCGTTTTAGGGCTTCGTTCTAAGGTAAGTATTTCATAATGTACTAGTATGCGGTGCATACTAGCACATTATGCCATTATGCTGCAGGTTTTTTTTTCTTTTTTCCTTTTTTTTTGGGGGGGGGGGGGATATAACCGCTTTAAGTAAACGCATCCCCTCTATTGGCGCTTTTCCACTGCATGGAACCAAACGGTTTGGCTCGCTTTTGTGCTTTTCCACTCCATGGTACGGTGTAGGAACGGTTCGGTATGGTACGGTACGGCGGCGCTTTTCCACTGCATGGAACCGAACGGTACGGCTCTCAAAAACAGTACCACCTCGATTGTGGTTCCAAGAGGTACCATACCCGGTACCATATCCCACAATCCTTTGCATGCAGTCACTACTAGCCACTGATTGGTCAGAAAATCCCACCCACCCCGTTGTTATCCCACCCAGTTAACTTTAGTACTACTTTAGTGGAAAAGCAAACCATACCGTACCGTACCGAACCGTTCCAACACCGTACCATGCGGTACCAGCAGTGGAAAAGCAAACCGGTCCAAGCAGGGCGGAGTAGAGCCGAGCCGGTACTTGCAGTGGAAAAGTGCCATATTTGTCCTATTTACCATTCTCATTAAAGTGAAAGTAAAAGAAATTACCCAAATTTGGGGTTTTCCCCAGAAAAGTAATAGAGGGATCATTTTCCAATGGCCTGGGGGTCCCCAAGGAATTCCCTTGATTTACAGAAATTTGGTCTCACTTCCTATTTAGCTCTGGGACAGGAAGTGAAGGGAAATCTCCGCAATAAGACACAGATAGCAAAAGAAAAAAAATCTGACAGGGGTTAAAACCCTCTCTTGCTCTATCCAAAATGAAAATGAAAGTTTTGCCTTTAGTTCTACTTTAATAGATTATTATAACATATTGCAGTCAACGCATCAAAAGAAGCAGAATTGAAACAGGAAAAATTGCAAAATCAAAGAAAGACAAATATTATAAAGATATTATGTAACTGCTGCAAAAGATTGACTAACTCAAGGAAACAGTGAGCCAGGCTGCATCACAGTAAGCTGTACGAAGGCCAAAGGATGGGGAAAGTAGGCAGCATATATAACAGTAAAAAAAAAGAAAAGAAAAGAATGGGGATATGCAAAAGTATGACGGTGCATTGGAAGGACAAAGCGCTGTGGCTTCCTTGTGTGTTTACCACCTTTCACTTTAGCTGTATTCTTCTCGGAAGTGGGACACTCCTGCCTTAAGCCTTTACATAACACTGCAACGCTGTAATATGACAGATGGGCTAAATAGTATATAAGGAAACAATTCAGACCAATCTACCAGAGTGCACTCAAATATGATGCCTTGTTTTTAACCCAATAGGAAGACTTATGTAACTATCACTACAAATAACATGTTGATGCACATTACTGGCCACTGCCGACTGCGTTTCGGGTATTTAACTGGCATTAAGTACATTTGTTTACTAGTAAAATGATTTTTGAATCACACTGGCTGTGAGATAAAGCATGTAACATGAAATACACCAGCAGGAGCATTACTGAACAAACACTATAAGGCATGGGTGCCCAACCTGTGGCCCTCCAGTTGTTGCAGAACTACAAGTCCCATGAGGCAATGCAAGGCTGACAGTTACACACATGACTCCCAAAAGAAGGGGCATGATGGGACTTGTAGTTCCCCAACAGCAGAAGGGCCACAGGTTGCGGATAAGGCTATAAGGCCTCTTGCAATGGCATCTGAGCCCATGCAATGTAAATTAGGGAGTATTTCGCCCACTTCAAAGGATAAGTTCAACTTTTGACAAAAAAATAAATGCACATTTTATGCAGGTAAAAAAAATGTGCATTTATTAGTTTTTTGTTTTGGGAGACTGTAAAGCAGGCATGTCCAACCTGCGGCCCACTGACCCCTGCCAATTTTCTTTTTTTTTGCTGGGGAGGAAGAAAGTCGAGTCGGGGACACAGCCACAGAAGCAGCCTCGGAGGGGATCTACCGCTAGTTGTGTTAAATAAGTGCTGGGGGGGGGGGGGGGGGGGGTGCGGCTGCATAGGAAGGGTGCGGCAGCATTTTATTACTTATATACCTTAACTAACAGTATATATTTTATATGCGGCACAAGAAAATTTTTCTACACTCAATGTGGCCCAGAGAAGCCAAAAGGTTGGACACCCATGCTGTAAAGTATTGCCCCAGCGATCAGCAGATTGCTGATGTCACACAGGTCTCCTGCAGATCTGTCAGTGTCATCGCCTTGCTCGTACCTCATACAAAGAAGCGGATACATTCTGACAGGAAGACTCAATGAACTATTACAGCGATCACAGCGCCGTGGTAGTTCATTAAAAGCTACAAGACGACAGACGCAAAGGCTGCTGGATCTTGTAGTTTTCCATTCACAGAGCACTGTGAATGAGTGACGCAGCCGGGCATGACTGCTTTTCATTTTTCACTGTCACAGCAGGGGAGCAGAGGCCAGTCCTTTCATAACATGTTATGAAAGGTGAACTTATTCTTTAAAAGCCCAGATGCTGCGTACAGTCAACCATAGACATGAAAGGCTGGGTGCGGCTGTACCCGGGTATACTCTGGTTGCTCGTTTAAAAGTATTGAGTATGGGTATATGCAAAAAAAAAAAAAAAGTATGCCTGCTGCCTGGCACCTAGTTGCAATAGGCCTAAAACAAACCAGTAAACATTTAACCACTTAAGCCCCGGAAGATTTTACCCCCTTCCTGACCAGGGCCTATTTTGCGATTGGGCACTGCGTGACTTTAACGCACAATTGCACAGACGTGCGACGCTGTACCTAAACAAATTTGACGTCCTTTTTTTCCCACAAACAGAGCTTTCTTTTGGTAGTATTTGATCACCTGTGCGATTTTTTGATCATGCGCTATAATCAAAAAAAGAGCGTCAATTTTGCAAAAATAACAATATTTTTCAAATTTTTTTATATGAAATTCCCCAAAAAAATGTAAAAATCAAAATTTTTTAACATTTTCGGCCAATTTGTTTTATGCTACATATGTTTGGTAAAAAAAAAAAAAAAAAATCGCAAAAAGCGTATTTTGATTGGTTTGCGCAAAAGTTATCACGTTTACTAACAAAGGGAAAGATTTTTGTCATTTTTAACGCGTAATGGCGGTGATCTGCAATTTTTTTTTGCGGTACTGCGACATTGCGGCGGACAGATCAGACCCTTGACTGACATTTTTGACACTTTTGGGGTTACCAGTGACATTACTGCAGTAATCAGTGCTATACATATACACTGTTACTGTAAAATGACACTGGCATTGAAGGGGAACTTTTTTTGAGAGGGAGGGGTTATGTGTGTCCCTAGGGGCATGCTTCTAACTGTGATTGGCTGTGGCTTGAGGTGTAGGAACAGTGATCAACGGTCCTATATAGTAGAACCGTATGATCACTATTCCTACACAGGGGAGAATGACAGGCGGCTTGTTTACATTAGCCGCCTGCCTTTCTCCTGCTCTAACGGACGATCGCGAGTGACCGGCGGACATCGGGTCCGCTGGTCACACGCGCGCGTGGGGGGGGGGGGGGTGGGGCGCAACCGCGTGGGAGCGCTCGCTCCCTAGGCCCTCACAGGCTAGCGACGTAGTACTATGTCGCTTTGCCTGTGAGGGGCTGACCGCCGCAGTAAATAGTCGTGCGGCGGTCGGCAAGCGGTTAATGCAAGACCCATTTCACACGATCGGACAGATCAGGTCTGTCTGTCCGTTTTTCAGGCGGACCTGATTGGGCCACCCCCCACCCATTCTACTTTATAGGGAGACATCATCTGTCCAGCGGGTCAGATTGCATGAAAACGGACATGCTGTATGTTTTCATGCAATCTCCCTATAGAGGAGAGCGGGACTCTGATATGTTTGTCTCTGTACAGAGAGGGGAGATAAACCTGCCATCCACCTGCTCAGTTCAGTGTAGATCAACAGAGCGATACCCACTGAGCTAGCGGAGTCCATGAAAACGGATTGGCCCGTGTGAAAAGGGCCTGAAAGTTTGGAACTAGATTTGGTATAGTAATATTAAATAGTATATTTAAAAGGTCAAAAGCTGGAAATAAGGGAAGTTCACATTTACTTTAGGCTCACTCAGTAATAAATATGAACTTATTTTAAAACTGAACTCGAGTAAAACAACTGAATACACATATAAAATGCATATAAGGGAGATGTGTTACCTGCCAGAGGATTTATATTTCTGTCTATTCAGTACTGCGATATACACAGCTTAGCTTTACCACACTGCCCGGCAAGGCCTCATTTTTCTCTGCTGCACTTAAAGTATAACTAAAACCCACATCATAAAAACAAAAAACTATCATATACATGCTGTTCATACTCGCACAGGCAATATGAGATTCGCTTTCTGTATTCTGCAAAAAACCTGGTTGATCCTGCTGTTCTCGGTCTCCCCCTTCTGTCCATGTCCCCAATTCAGCTAGGAATTTTGCAGCACTGCACATGCTCAGTTTTCAGTGAGTTTTTATGCTGAGCATTTCCTTCCTATCACATCTGAGCAGCCCATGTGACTATAGAGTCACACATGTGGGCATATACACAGTGGTAAATGACAGCCAACTAACCAGCTAAACACAATGGGGTGGGATATTACACGTAGATTAATGGAGGCTTCACCTCCTTCTTATTCTAAGACACAGGCTGGAGGGGAGTGACACAGCCTGTGACTGGCAGAAATCAACTCACATCATGGTACTGCCAAAAAAAAAAAATTGATTTTGCATTTATTTTTATGACAATTTAAAACAGTTTATTTATAGTTATTAATTTTAAAAGGCCATTTGTTTTTGTTTTTTTTTTCCAACACATGACCAGCAGCAGAGGACTAGAAGCTCCTCCTGCTTGTGTTTTCCTGCAGACAGGCTGATTATACATATACAGAAATAGAAGAGCCGATGTTAATTAAACAGTGTGTGTTTAGTATCACATTAAAGCGGAGTTCCGGCCACAAAATCGACATAACCGATTTTGTGGCCATCCGCTTGCTTTTCCTCACCTGAAACAGAAATGGATAGTTAGGATTCTTTTTTTTTTTTTACTTACCTTGTAATTGTAGAAAGATATACTCCCCTTTCTTCCACTTCCTCCCTCGGCGGCCGCGGCCCGCGCCATCACTTCCGGTTTGCAATGATTCCTGGGAGCTGAACGTCATCGCTCCCAGGAATCAATGCGACGGCACCGGCCCCGCTCGTCACTTCCGGTGCGATGCCGCATTCCCTTCTAAACAGCTTCTGGGCATGCCCAGAAGCTGTGGAGGAATGCGGCGCCGCACCGGAAGTGACGAGAGGGGCCGGTGAAGGTGCATTCCTGGAGAAGAAGACACAGAAGAGGATGCAGAAGAGGATCACGCTGGCTTCAGCTGCCCACAACAGAGATGGCAACGCTGGAGAAGAAATTTTAAAAGTGAGTATTTATTTTTGCAGGTAAGTGCGAACCGGGACAGATCAGAGGCTAGCCATTGTGGAATGTACTAGCCCTGACTGTCCCGGGGGTATGTTTATTGAAATTTTTTTTTTTGTGGCCGGAACTCCGCTTTAAGCAACAATTGCAGGTCTTGTCTGCCCCCCAGCTTGTGACTGGACAGTGAAAGGAGAAGCAGCGGCCTGATGAGATCACATCTCCTCTCTACTTTTATCGGCATGCTCACTGCACTACAGCACAATGGATTGGTTGCTTGTGCTGCTTCTCCCTCCAGTCTGAGCCAGTAAATCAGGATTGATCTATTTTCAGACATATACCAGTTTGTGGACTAAAATTAGGGTTATGTTCACCAAAGAAATGAAGCAGAACACATTTGAAAATAACCCATTTGCAATCTTTTAACAGAAACAAAAAAAAAATTGTTTTTTTTTTTTTATTTTTTTTTTATTTTTTTCAAAATTCTCTGTCTTTTTGTTTATTTAGCAAAAAAAAATTAAAACCCAGTAGTGATTAAATACCACCAAAAGAAAGCTCTATTTGTGTGAACAAAATGATAAATATTTTGTTGGGGTACAGTGTTGTATGACAGCGCAATTGTCATTCAAACTGGCCTGGGCAGGAAGGGGGTAAAAGTGTCCGGAATTGAAGTGGTTAAGTACATGGGCAGGAAGGGGGTAAAAGTGTCCGGAATTGAAGTGGTTAAGTGCATGGGCAGGCAGGAAGGGGGTAAAAGTGTCCATAATTGAAGTGGTTAAGTGCATGGGCAGGCAGGAAGGGGGTAAAAGTGTCCGGAATTGAAGTGGTTAAGTACAGCTCTCTCTCCATCAAGAACAGTGAGCAACAATCAGCAATCCTTACTGCAAATCTCCCCAAAACAGCAGTCAGGGGCAGCGGAAGAACGTACACCTCCAATTGCACATATACAGCTATGGAGATGTAGATACAATCAGCATTTTTCTATGTTACATGGGGAGTGTTTTTTGAGTATTAAAGGGATTTCAGCAAAAAAAAAGAAAAATGAGACCTAGCTCATCGTGCCAAACCTGCTTTATGAGAAGTTTGATTTTTATATCTTTAAATGTACTTACATTTACACACATTACATTCAGTATTATATTTAGCGGTCTCCCCAACTGGATCAAAGCACTATTTTGGAGGGAAGTTTTTTTTTAGAAGCAGAATGATAAACACTTTAGGCGGTATTGCAAGCCCACAATAGATTAGGGAGGAGCAGTTTCAGCAGCTATCATAATGTTTCTTAAAGAGGAATATAACTCCCTCAATTTTTTTAATCTTTTTATTGAGTTTTAATTTGGCATACAACATGTGCCCACGCAGGGGCAGGGCAGTAAGCCCTTGAGAAAAACTACTCAAATACAAAAACAAAAAAAAACAAAAACTCAAAACATAGCAAAAAACAACCCCAGAAAGGGAACATTACCTATTTTTAATCCTTATGCTGCTAGCATTGGTAAATAGATAGGAAGGCATATTATATGGATTTGTTTTGAGCGTTTTCTTTTCTGATTTCTGGTCTAGGCTAAAATGATGTTATGCATTCCAGGAGTCTTCTGACTTTTTTTTCCTTTAATCTGGAGGAGGGTTTTCTCAGCTAAGCACACCCTCAAGCCTGCATGCCTGAGCCAAGGGCAGATGGATTCTAGGAAGTGAATACTACATGAATCCTCTGCCCTTACTTGAGATTTTCACGGCTAGAAATGCTGGGGTGGGGTGATTTCTCAACAAAATAAAGCATGGAAACATGGATGGATCGGTAAGTTTGCTTCCAATATTAAAAATGAATTAAATCCTGTTTTAAAGGTTATGGTGCTTTGAAATGGTTTAGGTCTGCTTTATTATTAACAAGTAAAAACATGAAAAGTAGGACAAGTGTTGATTCACCTTTACAGAAAAATGTTAAAGTGAGCTAACACTGGACCCCTTCCTCACCCTCCAGTCCCCGTTGTACTTAGCTCTGGGGTCCCCACTTCTCCAGCAGAGCTTTTGGGACAGATCAGATGGATTCTGATTGGTCACCACCCTTATGCTGACAAAGTATTAGAGCAGATTCCCCAGAGGAAACATGATACATCATACCAATAGAGAAAACCTGTTGAGACCGACTACAATTATGCATTCCCAGTTTGGGATATCCACTATTTTTTACACACTATTAGTGAGCATATGATATAGACTGTATTTGGTATCCACCTTGCTCTTATGAGGGCGTTTCTTTTTGGGGTTTTGGAGACATTCCCCATGGGCTCCCCAGGCTACTAGCCACCACTCTCTGATGGAATACTGTACAGTATTTGACAGGATTTGAGGCCCTGACGAAGCAGGTCAGCCCACGAAACGCGTTGGCTAAAAGATACACAAAGCTGGATCTTGAATCCAGGATAACATCACCCTGGACAAGCAGTTTGTTAACCTTTTTTTATGGAAAAAAAATTGGATTTTTGACTTACTGTAAAATCTATTTTTCTGATGTTCATTGACGAACATAGCTCCTGTCATTCTTGACCATTGGGTTATACTGCCCCCTACAGGGGTATGACACTAGGCAGAAAAAAAACTTATGGCTACACCCCTGGGTAGTCCCAGGAGGTATACTCCCTCTCCCTGCTATAGTCACTCAGTTTTGTTATCAGCAGTGTCAGGAGAATTCTAACTCCACAGAGGGGTGGGTGTGGTGTCCGTCAATAAACATCAGAGAAATGGATTTTACAATAAGTCAAAAATCCCATTTTCTCTTTTGTTCATTGACGGACACAGCTCTTATCATTCTTGACCATTGGGACGTCCCAAAGCAGTGTTTAATATGAGGGGTGGGAAACAGCAAAAAAATAATTTGCAAGGCTAAAATTTAGCCAACCAGGCAACAGGGGCTCAACCAAAACAACTGGAGCCCACCTGAAGAAAACAATACACCCTCAAAAAGGATCGGGTCCTTTTGAACAGCAGCCTGCAAAACTTTGCGGCCAAAAGAAACATTCACAGATTCCAACATATCCAAAGTTTTATAAAACTTCGTAAAATTGTGCACCGATGACCAGGTGGCCACCTCGCAAACCTGCGTCACTGGCGCTTGATGACGGAAGGCCCAAGAGGCACTAAGCGCCCTAGTAGAGTGCGCCTTGACAGGGAAAGGAGGAACCTAACCCCTAATGGAATAGGCTTGGACCATCTGGAAATGGTCGCAGAGGAAGCGGACAAGCCTTTGCGAGGTCCATCCTGGAGCACAAATATAGAGTCGGACTTGCTGTAAATCTCTGTAGTTGCCAGGTACACCCTAATTGCCCAGACCCCATGCAAAGCATGCAAGGCAATTTCCTTCAGATGTTTAGGCACAGGGAAGGCAACACAATGTCTTCATTCAAATGAAAGTCAGAGACCACCTTAGGAAGGAATGACAGACAGGGGCGAAGCACCACCTTATCCTTGTAAATTATCAGATAAGGTGAACGACAGGATAACGCTGCCAGTTCCAACACCCTGTACCCAAGGGTAAAAGCCAACCAAAAAGGCCACCTTCTGGGACAGTGTAAGCAGGGGAATCTCCCGAATATTTTCAATGGGAGGCTTGCGATGAGCTGAAAGCACCAAATTAAGATCCCAAGGCGTCAACGGAGCCCACACTGGAGGAACCAAATGTCGGACACTCTGAAGAAAAGTACGCACCAGAGAGTCTGTGGCCAAAGGTCACACACAGCTACAGCCCCGAAAAAGTTAAAATGATCCGTAGACTTCAACAAATTGTTTCATAAGAGCTAAACAAAAAATTGTCTGCAAATTCTGTCTGCTCATTTAAAAATGAATGTTTTTAGTAAAATGTGCTACTTTAAGCCCATATATACCATCTTTAATAAAAATCAATAAATTGTAGAATTTTAAGCGGGTAGTTAGAAGTATGCATGTACTATTACTTTTACTTTTAGGTGTAAGTGTATGTGAAAAAAACAAAAACACATACAACAGGTGAACCCAAGCAGCAGGCGTAAAGCCAAATGCACCACCAAAAAGGTAACACACTAGTTTATTTTTCCTTTGATGCATGACTCGTACATGAATGGTAAACATTAATCCATAGAAGCACCTACAATTCTTTCACACAAACTCGCACCAAGACAAAACCATGTTAAACTGAAAATCAATATTGTTTAAACATTGCATACTGAATGTATGGTTTAGTCGCTATGGCAACACTAAGCAAACACAGTCAAGTCTGATAAGTACAATGGCTTACTGGCAATTATTCATTAATGTATTACTTAAAAAAAAAAAGGAAGCATTAAATACTTCAAAGCAGAGCATGACACGGTAGACATTCTTAGTTTCTTAGTTATAGTTTTCTCTATGCAAACATAGCTCAAGAGGTTTCCTTGGTCAGTCGGTCACTTGGTTAGGTCTGTATTAAAAGAAATCTTTTGTGGCTTCATTTTGGTGAAATATTAACTTGCTGCCACCAATGGACACAAATATCAAATACATCATCTGTCTATGCGGTGAAAGTGTATGCAGCTGCTTATGTATACATTTAGAACAATTTCCAAAAAAACAATACACATAATATTGTACACACACACAAACTATAAAGCCCTACTCAAAGGCACACGGTGTGTGTGTGTGTATACATACACACACATATACATATTTACACACACAAAGACAGAGCATGACCAAGAACCAGGAACAAGAGCTTCCTGTTTGGACAATGGAAGAGTAGCAGCACACTGAAGAGGTCATCTCCTCTGATCAGCATATTCCCCATCTACATTGCAATAAAACCTAATTCTACTAGAAGTACTAACAGTACTAGCTCCTTTCCCAATTTGAGATTCACGTTACAGGGGATTACAGCAGGCTTGAGATCAAGATAAAATGTATTTACTTTGACTACTTGCAAAAAATAAAAAACCTATAGTTAATATTTCACCTATATTTTTTTTAAATTAAAGTGATATTACTTTTTTTAAGCTTTCAGCAGTTGATTTAATCACTTACTGTGTATGCAGCTTCTTTATCTTTTAATCCTTGCCTATTTTTATAGTTGAAGCTGGTGCCATGACTGCTGCCCCAGATTTGTTTTTTCAGGGGTGGCTCCTTTATCTTGCAGCATCCTATGGAGCCACCTTTGCATGTAGGGACGATAGCTGTGTGTTTCTACATTTTGTGCATCAATAGAAACACACAGCCTCCTAACCTAGGATGACAAGGCACTCACCTCTTAGCCTCCTTCCTTTCTCTAAGCCAATAGACTGACTTGAGATTGCACTGTTCATTGCTCACTTTTTCCTGTGAGGACTGGAAGTTTAGCCACTTAAGCCCCGGAAGATTTTACCCCCATTCCGACCAGGGGGTATTTTGCGATTCGGCACTGCGTGAATTTAACGCACAATTGCGCGGTCGTGCGACGCTGTACCTAAACGAATTTGACGTCCTTTTTTTCCCACAAACAGAGCTTTCTTTTGGTGGTATTTGATCACCTGTGCGATTTTTTGATCACGCGCTATAAACAAAAAAAGAGCGTCAATTTTGCAAAAATAGCAATATTTTTCACATTTTTTTATATGAAATTCCCCCCAAAAAAAATGTAAAAATCAAAATTTTTAAAAATTTTCGGCCAATTTGTTTTATGCTACCTATGTTTGGTAAAAAAAAATCGCAAAAAGCGTATTTTGATTGGTTTGCGCAAAAGTTATCGCGTTTACTAACAAAGGGAAAGATTTTTGTCATTTTTGTTGTTTTTTTTTTTAACGCGTAATGGCGGCGATCTGCGATTTTTTTTGCGGTACTGCGACATTGCGGCGGACAGATCGGACCCTTGACTGACATTTTTGACACTTTTGGGGTTACCAGTGACATTTCTACAGTAATCAGTGCTATACATATGCACTGTTACTGTAAAAATACACTGGTAGTGAAGGGGTTAACTTTATTTGGAAGGGAGGGGCTGTGTGTGTCCCTAGGGGCGTGGTTCTACTGTGATTGGCTGTGGCTCTAGCTGTAAGGACACTGATCAACGGATCTACATACTAGATCCGTTTTATCAGTGTCTTTGCAGCGAGGAGAATGACAGGCAGTTTGTTTACACAAGCTGCCTGACATTCTCCCTCTCCCCCGCCGATCGCCGAGTGGCCGGCGGACATCGGGTCCGCTGGTCACACGCGCGGGGGGGGTCCGTGACCACGCGGGAGCGGGAGCGCGCCTCCGGGGGCGCGCACTCGCTCCCTAGACCCTCACAAGCAAGCAACGTAGCCCTACGTTAGTTTGCCTGTGAGGGGCTGACCGCCGACGTAGATAGTCGTGCGGCGGTCGGCAAGTGGTTAGGGAAGCTGCACTGAGAGAGCAAGAGCCAGCAGAATTGAAAGTTGTAAACTGAAAGTGGTGGAGTAAGAGTTTTAAATACTTTACTGGAGAATGTATATTTTAATGTACTCAGTGTGTTAAGCTAAAAACGCTCAAAGTGTAATACGACTTTAATATACAACTTCATTAAAGCGGAGTTCCACCCAAAAGTGGAACTTCCGCTTTAGGCAGTTCTAACCCCCTGACATGCCACATTTGGCATGTCATTTTTTTGGGGGGAGGGGGGGGGGGAGCGGGTACCTAGTTCTGACAGGTACCCGCTCCCACTTCCGCTCAGAGCGCCACGTCGCACTGAGCGGAAGTTCTCCTCTCCCCCTCCCTCCCTGCAATCTTCTGGGACACGTCAGAGGTCCCAGAAGATTGCCGGCCAATCACGACGCGTAGCGCAACTCGCGCATGCGCAGTGCGTACCCGGCTGTGAAGCCGAAAACGGTCACAGCCGGGTGCCCACACCAGTGATGCCGGCGCCGCAGACAGAGAGGCAGAAGAGCGAGGCTTCGGGCGGCCGCATCGTTGGACCGTTGGACGGGTGAGTGTGTGTTTAGGCTGGAACTCCGCTTTAAAGTGCCAGTAAATCCATCTATATCCCTATTGCTATTCAAGTTGAGAAGACTAAACACACAGTAATCCATCCAAATAGCATAAATATTTATTTAACTTTTTTTTTTTTTTTTAACAGGTCACGTGACCCATTACAGTAATCCCCCGCTACATCGCGGTTCAGTTTTTGCGGTCCCGGTAATTCGCGGTTTTTTTTGTAATGTTATTTTACTATATAAATCATTAAAAATGAAATATTTTTGTGTTTTCCATAGCTCTTGCTATGTCTCTTAGTATCTTTTATGTGTTTAAATGAGTTTCTATTGTTTTAAAAGTGTGTTTAAAGACCTTAAAATGCTTTTACACGTACAGTAACAGTAAAAAAACATGCCTACAATGCATTTTAATAGGGTTTTCCTATTTCGCGGAATTTCACTTTTCGCGGCTGGGTCCGGAACGTAACCCCCGCAATGGAGGGGGGTTTACTGTACTTCTCCAAACTGCACAGCTCTGGTCTCTGGGTGGGGTTAAGTAAACAGCTGACCTGCTGACGTAACTGTTTGTTTATGCCACTTTTCCTTTTTTCATAAGAAAACATTCATTTTTAAATGAGTAGACAGAATTTGCAGACAATTTTGTTTAGCTCTTATGAAACAAGGAAACTTTTCCCTACAGGTTGTGCAGAGCAATTTGAAACATTTGCAGTCAGTGGACCTTAGTTCCCTAAAACAATAATTTATGTCACATGGGTATGTTAAATATGAAGGGAGCAGGGAACGCTGTGCGCAAGTATGGTGGTTTGAGAGGCAAAACTGGAGCATGAGCAGGCAGGTGGCAACACTGAGCCTGCAGAACATTGCCATTGAGAATAAGGAAGTCCAAGCTACCCACCGGGTATTTTACTACACATTACTTTTTTTTTGGTAACCTCGAATGCAAAATACATTTTCGGTTTATTAATAAATTTTTTTTTTAAACTACCTAGAGTTCACAGGAAGTTGCATTAAATTAAGGTGGCATTAAAGGGATTGATATTTTCAATACACAACTGACTCGGTCTGGCCACCTGAGAAGGACCTGGCAGCAAAAGAGTAAATTGTCTTTTTAAATTAAAAGTTTCCCCCTTTTGCAAGAGACCACTTTTGTTTGACTGCCGATGCTACCACCTTGTATGTCAAGAATTGAGCTGATTTTGGAAATGGGACTAAAGTCTGTAGCACCCTACAGGTAGGTGCTAGGTAAAGTATAGTGGGCCTTGGCTGCTTAACAGCAGGGCCATGATTTCAGCTCGACTGTCATGTCTCTCAGGTGAGGTTACTGAGAGGGGAGTCTCCCCACTGGCACTGTCAGAGATTTCTCATAGGGCAGTGGAGGAAACCCAATCAGTAGCTCAGTCAGGCCTGTATCTACCCCAGAAGGAAGATTCTGCCGCAGAGGATTCTGGGATTGGGTATAAGTTTGAAGGGAACGCAGAGTCCCAGGAGGGAGAGTACGGCTGTCCCGGATGGAGGCCTGAAAATCCAGAGAGTGTGAAGCTGAGCTGCAGAGGGGATCCGGTGTGCTGAGAACCAACGGAGGGAGAGAGGGGGGTCCAGTTCCAGGAAAGCCTACAAAGGTCGTGAGTACTGTGGACTGCCCCTCGGGGTCTGCCTAGTGTCAGAGGTGACCACTTCGGAGAAGGTTTTAGGGATCCAGGAGTCAGCTAGTGGTTAAAGGGGGTGCCTAGTCAGAGGACCCTGATGTATTAGAGGGGTACCTAGGTAGAGGACCCTTAACTATAGTATATTTACAGATTCCCTTTAATCCTTTAAAAGGGGCTAAGTAAAGCTCCATTTAAAAATAAAATAAAAATACAAAACGGGGCCTAAGCACTGATTCATGTCCCTAAATGCCAAGATTTCACAGCAGAATGAACAGGGGATACAAATTTTGTTGGACTGTATACATTTTTTTTAACTACTTTTACACTTTTTTATTGATATTTGCACATTATTTGAACTTTATGGTGTGTTACTGAATTACAATGGTTTATGTGGATATATCAAATTATATATGGTTTATGTAGATATTTAAATTTCACTTCTATATGAATTGTTTTCTATTCAAGTTATACAAATCACTTCCCTAATATCTAATTTTATAATGACAGCATTAACAAGTAATAGAACTACTGTAAAAGGGAACTCAAAAACCGCTGTTTTATTTTGGAGAATGTGTAATGTTTAATTTTATAAATGGTTCCACTTTAAGGGTGCCCACAGACAGAGGCATACATGTAAAAAGCCTTGTATCTTTTTCCCTCCAGAGAAACGAGACTCCCCTCCCCCTGTGAGGCCCTTAATGATGTGATCCAAGGAAGCTCCAAACAGGCGATCCCCCACAAATGGGAGATCAGATAAGGCTTTCTCGGAAGTCTGGTCCGCAGACTAGCATTTCAGCCAGATAATACGCTGAAGGACCACTGCTGAGACAGACAGCCTAGAAATCAAAGGAGCCGCATCCAAAGAGGCATCGCAGACAAACTGTAGCCCCTGCACTAACTGATCCACCAGCTCCGCAAGGGCAGGGGGAAGCGGTTCCCCCTCCAGGTCCCGGCGTAAAAGTTTAGCCCACTCGGTTAGAGTTTGCGACACCAGGGCAATAGTAAACATTGGCCTAAGTACCAAACCAGCCAGTGTGAAAATATGGCGGGCAAGAACCTCTGACCTATCAGCCGGATCTTTAAAGGCTGGGAACTCCTCAACCAGAATTAAGGTGGCTTTATTTAACCTGGAAACCGGCACATCCAATACAGAGGGGACCGTCCACTTTTTAAGCAGGTAATCCTCATAAGGATACCGCATCGCAAAAACACTTCGGGACCACAAAAGTGCGTTTTGGGCAATCCCATTGTTTTGTGACAATATTATTAAAGTAAGAGGGAAAGGGGAACACTCTCACCGCCTTGGAGGGCCTGTGGGTGCCAAAAGGGACTGGCACCTCCGATGCAGCATCAGCCGCATCCTCCATCCTTAAAGTTTCACGCAATCAGGGCATCGACCAGCGCCTTTTCACACGCAGCTAGAGGAGCAGTAGAATCATCCTTACTATCGGAGCACGCAGGGTGCGTGGACACAGACCCAGAAGGATGCATCCGCAGCGGCTGATTCAGATTCAGGATCTGAAGAGACAGATGAAGCAGGTGAAGGCGGGGGGACACTTTTTGCTAACTCGTTTTCTCAGGACCAAATCTACCTTGGACACTAAGGACCCCAGGACCGCTGTCCGTGCAGTAAGGGATTGTTGGGACCCGTTGGGCCACATCAGAGTGGATCAGGTGGGGAAATGTGCTCCAGGGACTCTATTGGTGAAGAGGGGGACCAACACAAAAAAAGTGTATAACACTGCTAGGGACAACCCCGCTGTGCTGGCAAGCACCACAGGGCCCAGCACAGAGCACTACCGTTGCTATAGCAGAGAGAGGGGGAGAGAAACCCACAAAAAGACTCACCACCACTGATCAGGTACTTACAGTACCAAGCTAAACTGCACACCATGCGGCGATCAGGAAAAAAAAAAAAGATCCAGAAGTCAGCACTAGGGGATGAGGAGGAGCCACCACTGCCGATCATATAGCTTCAAAAACACCATCATATAGCTTCAAAAACATGGCCACCGCTATTTTCAATGAGAAAACCACATGAAAATGGCCGCCGAGGCTACACAAACATGGCCACCGATCTAAAATAACAAAAGGCTACAAGAAAATGGCGGCACCACGCGGCTCCCAGGGGGACCCCAGGAGCTCCTAACACAATCCCAGCAGGAAGGCGGGTCCTGGCAGGAGCCCCCACCAGGTACAGCCCGCTCCCAAAAGTAAATAGTCGGGTCTCTGCCACCGGCGCGCTCCCCCCCACCCCCAGTTTAACACCCCAGACCGACCTAAAAGGGATGGCCACCCCATGGGAGGGGAGGGGGTGTGCAGATGGGGGGTAACAAGCCCGCAGAGGACCACCAAGAAGGGGGGGGGCGCTGAATGGGGTCCCAGTATAAGACCAGTATGAGAGAGTGAGAGCGATAACACCAAATTTAACACACCTGCTCCCCATTTACACCTAAGGCCTTGTAACACTAATCACATGACACCGGGGAGGGAAAATGGCTAATTTGTTCAGGGAGCAGGAGACATTTTCACACATGGGTTGGGCACCACAGAGTCCAGAACTTAACCCCATTGAGAATCTTTGAGATGTGCTGGAGAAGGCTTTGCGCAGTGGTCCGACTCTCCCATCAGCTGGTGAAAAAATGAATGCAACACTGGATGGAAATAAATCTTGTGACATTGCAGAAGCTTATCGAAACAATGCCACAGTGAATGCGTGCCGTAATCAAAGCTAAAGACAGTCCAACTAAATATTAGTGTGTGACCTTTTTTTTTTTTGGTGGCAACTTTTGTTTTGCCGGGCAGTGTGTACACACACACACACAATAAAATGACTCGGCAACCAAGCACAATATAGTACAATGAAATAGTGGCCACAAATGAAAAAACAGGAAACTGTGACCTTTATTAGGCTTATATATCTCTTCTGTTGTCAGTGTTTGTTGGATCATCACACCATCACTCTGTAAACAGCCAACACTGGATCTGTTCTGTGGTCAGCTATGGAGAGTTTGAACAGCTCAGTGTCCGAAGACATGTCAGAAAGAATACCTGGTACATGCAGAGAAAATCTAAAGTGTATGTAAGGTCTAATAATACATTTCTCTTTTTTGCTCTTTTGGTCTGTTAAAAATACCATTTAAAGTGTTTTACTATATCAGTTTGACAAAAAAAAAAAAAAGAAAGTAGCTGTTCATCCAGCCATAAATCTTGCGAGCTGCTAACTTCCTGTACACTTATCAGTTAGCATGCTTTCCAGCTATCTCTGTGGACTATAAAGCCCCTCCCTTTGTTAAGGAAAAGAGACATAGGTGTTCTGTAGTTCTAAAAAACGTCCTGTCCAGGGGTGACAATGACAACGCTGCTCAGTATAGTTATAGTTTGCCACAGAACGGTTACACAGAATGAAGTGACATTAGATTAGTGTATTGGTCCTGCATAGGAACTGCTTTTACTGCTGCTTATGGTGGGACGTTCACGTGCAATTATTGAACGTATCCATGACATTGTGGTTCCATGATTAGTGGCAGCCGGTGTGCGCAGACTCAACCTTTCTTTTTTTATTTGCTGCATGGTATTTCTAGATACAGCCGGGACATTGCAATACAATACTTATATGTTTTTTAAAGGGACTGTTTCAATATACTGTACAACAGTGTTGTCAATGCTTACCTGTTATATGCATCAATACGGTGATCACCCAAAAAGCTACTGAAAACCCTATTGGAGGACATTTATGGAGTTAACATGGTTATAGGGATATATGAATTTTTTTTTTTTTTTTTTCAATTAGATCAGGGTAATTACACCTGTCTGTCCTGATTATAATATTATATATACAGTATATATATATATATATATATATATACCACTGTTTGCTCACCATTCCTATCTGACTGAAGGGGTTGTGTATGTTCGGACAAGAATTAATTGTTAATAAAGTATAACTAAAGGCAACCCTTTTTTTTTTTTTTTTTTTAAGGTGTTGATAGAGTGGAAAGGGAATAGAACCCCTATCAGATTTTTATTACTGCCTGTGCCATTGTTAGGGAGATTCACCCTCCCTCTTTGTCCTCTTTACCGTTATCACTGAAAGTGAAAGAAAAGCCCAAATTTTGGGTTTTCCCCAGAACAGTAAGAGAGGAAATCTTCAAATGGGGGCACTAGATCAGGTGACAACCAGGGATTCCCTCAGGGTTTTGACCATGTGACAGGAAGTGAAGAGAAATCTCCCCAATTGGGCATTGAATGCAACAAAGAGTTATAACTCTCCCTTAGGCCAGTCGTACATGGATTAAAATTTGGAGCCGGAAGAATTTCAATCCATATTTGGCCGTTCCCGTTCTTAAGAAGTCCACCTATCGATCGAATTCTCATGACCTAGCTTGTTGGAAAACATTTAAATAGCAGCCAATAGGCTGCAGCACTGAGGAGTCTAGCTGTCAGAATACATTGGCATAGCAGGGAGGATCTTCACATTCACAATAAATGTGTGGATTGGGGAATAAATTCAGTTTTTGGGTTTTTTTTATGTTCAGCCCGTAGCTGAAAAAACAAAACAAAAAAAAAAAACTGGACCATATATGGGCAGCTTAACTATCCAAAAAGGGGGATAAATTAAAATGTGTTCTACTTTAAAGGGATGGGAGGGAAAGGCTTGTTTGTTGATAAAATATAATTTTTGTACATAAAGGTTTTGATACTTTTTGGAGATAATCTTGATGTGGTGTTCATATCCAACAATTTCTTTCCTTGCAATATTTTCACTCAGTATGGTTGTTACCCTAAAGCCTAGTTCACTATTAAGTTTTTTTCGTTCAACCCAGGGGGCTGAATAAACAAAAACTGAAGAGCTGGGGAGGAGCCGCTGTAATAACTATGCAATGTTAGTACAGCGATTGTGTTCTGACAGTGGGATGACACCCCACCGAAACACACCAGTCAGCGCACTGGGAGCGCTGATCCGCAGATATTTTCTGGTCATGCCCTTTCGACCAGTGATCGACCGATTATGGTTTTATTATTGCCGATATTTTCATACATTTAAAAAAATATATTTTATTCATTTTTTTTTTTTTTACAGGTACTCTTGTGGAGGGATCTGGGGGTATAAAAGACCCCAACCCCCTCCTCTGCACTTAAAAGCATTCAAAAACGACAAGTTTGGCTGTTTTGAATGCTGTAATTTTTTTGAATTTGGCACAGAGTACCCGGAAGTGATGTCATGACATCACTTCCGGGGTTTTACATCGAGACCCTATCAGAGCCAAATGCGGCTTTGATCGGGTCTTCTCTTCCCCGGCCGTGCAGGCTGGTTGCCTGGGTCTCCCGGTGGGGGAGACCGGAGACCCGGGCGAGCCGCGGAGGGCGGTGGGGAGGGGGACGGACGTCCCCTCCCGCTCCTTGTAATGACAGCCGAGCGGCTTCTCAGCCGCATCGGTTGTCATTACAAGACAGCCGACCGTCAGCTATGGACGCCGGTACCAGGGTGATGCCTCTAGCTGCAGCCATCACTCCGGTACATGCAGTTTCCCAAAATATCGGCAATATCGGTAACCTCAGGGGCCCGATTCGATATATCGGGGAAAGTGCATATCAGCCTCGATATATCGGCTTTGCCGATAATCAGTCGATCCCTACCTTCGACAGTAGCCGGCCGAGTGGCTGGCTTCACTTGGACCAGCTGCTGCACACACAGGCCAAATGTTGTCCGGTTTCTATTGAACTGGCTGATGCTGCCCGATATTCAGCCTGTGTGTGCGGCCCTTAAGTCAGGAAGTGGGATCATGGCAGGACTACAAAGTTAAAATAAAGAACAAAAGTGTGCAAAAAGACATCCAATGCAACCATCACATCTAAGGATCGGTATGCTGCAATTACTTTTGGGTTTTAATATACTTTAAAGCCTATTTTCTTTTAGGTGCAAACCTAGGAACATGTACGTTAGGGTTCTGTAACACCGAAGAAATGGACAATAATCAGAGGAGGATAAACTATCCTTTCTGTAAAATAAATGAGGCTTTCTTTATCTACAAATAAACTTGACCAACCAATCAGAAACTTTCCAGCTTTGGGCACAATTTAAATAGTTTGCATCATTAGTGGCAATTAAGCCCCCGTTCACACTGGGGCGACCTGTCAGGCGACCTGGTCGCCTGACAGGTCGCCTGGCATAGAGAAGCTGTGGACCCGTTCTAATAGGAGTGACACAAATCGCTCTGACTTAGAAAAAGGGTCCGGAGCTTCTTTGGGGCGACCCGGAGCGACCTGCATAGACTTCAATGTTATGAAGTCCGTGCCGGCCGCTCCGAGGTCGCGGTGCGAGCAGCGCGCCGCGACCTGTGAGGTCGCCCCGGGAAGTCGGATCGCCCCAGTGTGAACGGGGCAGGATTCAGAACAAGAATCGCTCAACAAACTACCTACAGGCAGATTAGCAGCAAACCATCTACACTTCAAAAGTTCTTTCTGATATAAAGCAAGAAAATAAAAATGTGTGTTGGTATGTTAACAGGATACCAACAACCAGCCAATACCAGAAGCAAGGTTTGCAGGAGGTGCTCCATAAACAGCTGGCTGACATTTTACAGTAGGTATTACATGATAATCACGTTCAAAGGTAATACAATGAAGACAATTTTGTATCATGGGTAGCAGCCCATTTGCACATTTATATTCAGCACAGATCCTTACTATAAAAAACAAGCAAATCTGCTTTGAAAACTATGCTTGCAGAAAATGTTTTTTTCCTAAGTTTCTTAAGTTTATACAAAGGTTATTTTTGGATTCCTGAGCTGTTCAATCTGTACTAACAAAAAAATCTAAGCATGCCAGACAAAAGCAAACCATGCAAACAATAACCAGGAAATACAGAATAATGTAAAGTCGCTAGCCATTCAGGGCAAAGTGACAGTGTCTGTGGCCCCCTGATTCCAACCTCTCCAGCGATCACCCTTCCTTCTACCTTATTGGATGAAAATACCTGGTGCTTCCAGGAAAGGAAGAACGCATGGGGCCGTTTGTGCCTAGCGGCCAATTACTAGGCTGGGCACTATCTGATGACAGTGCTTCCCCTATGCTCCAACAGCTGATACTGGGTATTTGGTGCCAGTTGCAATGGAGGAAAGAGCAGCAGGGAAACTGCTGGAGAGGTGATCAACCTTGCTTAAAGTGTAAGTTCATCTTTACAGAAAATCTGTAAGGTGACCTTACACTAGACCCCCTCTCCACCCTCCCCGGTCCCACTGTACCAGACTGCCCCGATCCCCCGTTGTCAGACATGGAAAAGCCCTTAACTAGTCCAGGGAATCGCAGCTTAACCTCATGTCCATTTTGCTTAGGCATGAAAAGTTAAAGAATAACAGTAATATAACCTTTAATGGTAGCCAACAAAATCTTGGAACTCCACTGCAGAGATCTTCCCCGGGAGTCCTCAAGAGGCTAAAAAACAAGTGGGTCAGCTGGCCCAAGTTTAAGACGACCAACCATTTACTGTGGAGCTGGACTTATTGGTTACATTTTACTAAAGGTCCCCCGCCATCTCCATAATACCTAATGTAAAAAAGAAAAAGTAGACCTCTGATCAGAATTTTTCTTCCACCGATCGGCAAAGCACGCTTCTTTGCACGACTTCTCAGTCACATCGTCAGCTGCATAGACCTCCATGAGCTGGCTGTTGGGAGGTCCATGAGCTGGCTGTTGGGAGGTCCATGAGCTGGCTGTTGGGAGGTCCATGAGCTGGCTGTTGGGAGGTCCATGAGCTGGCTGTTGGGAGGACCATGAGCTGGCTGTCGGGAGGACCATGAGCTGGCTGTCGGGAGGACCATGAGCTGGCTGTCGGGAGGTCCATGAGCTGGCGGTCGGGAGGTCCATGAGCTGGCGGTCGGGAGGTCCATGAGCTGGCTGTCGGGAGGTCCATGAGCTGGCTGTCGGGAGGTCCATGAGCTGGCTGTCGGGAGGTCCATGAGCTGGCTGTCGGGAGGTCCATGAGCTGGCTGTTGGGAGGACCATGAGATGGCTGTTGGGAGGACCATGAGCTGGCTGTTGGGAGGACCATGAGCTGGCTGTTGGGAGGACCATGAGCTGGCTGTTGGGAGGACCATGAGCTGGCTGTTGGAAAAATGCCATCACAGTCTATCCACAGTACTCTGCACAGCCAATGGTCTTGCGTTGGTGGAATGGAGTGTCCGATCAAAGGTCTGCTGGGGAAACCTTTTTATAATTACTGCTTCACAAAACAAAAAAGCATATTGGACAGACTGCTTGCTAGCATGAAAGTTAATATTAACTGTATATCATTCAAATCCCAAAAAAAAAAAAAAAAAAGAAGAAAATTTCTGTTGCTATTGCTCGTTATGGAGTAACCAGAATAAATAAACATCACTCTGGCCAGCTCAGAGGATCCCAAAGAAAGAAATTAATGAAACTCTTCTATCTCTAGAGATAAGATTCTCTCTCCAGGGGCAATTTGTAACATAAATATTTTGAATGATTACCGATCAAAGTTTGTGTTTAATTAGCTTTGCCATGCACTTATTTTTCATGAAAATCTTCCATTTGTGTACCCAGATTCTTTTAGTGATCCAAACATGTCAGGATAAAATAAATCTGTATGAATGCTGCAGCTATAACTACACACACTTGTCTATGTAGCAGAAAGTAAAACTAAACCTCAAAAGTTGTATATTTAATAAAGAGGGGAGGGGAATGTGATGTAAATATTTGGCTGAGTTAAAAAAAGGAGAAAAAAAAAAGAAAAAGTAAATTTTCTTACCACTTTTACCTAATGGTAAAAGATACTTACCCTACAGTAGGTCTATGGACCTACCTCTCCCTGCACCAAGACAGACAGACAAGCCCCATTAAAGCTCCAGCTCCCCCCCACAACGAAATTATAAGTCAGCAGCTACAAATACTGTAGCTGCTGACTTTCACCATAGGGCACTTACCTGTCCAGGATCCTGCGGTGTCCTTACAGAGGGGGCCGACAAGCTGACCATCCCCTTTTGAATGGGGCTATGCGGCTCTACTGCACAGGTACCCATGGGGGCACTCGTGTGTGCTCACAACTGAGTCCCCCTGCTGCTTCCATTGACACAGACAGTGGAACTCAGCCCCGCCCCCCTCCCTCATCACTGGTTTTGATTGACAGCACTGGAAACCAATGGTGCAACAGCAAAGCCAGTGAGACCCAGAGGTGAGGGGAGAGAAGAACTGAAGTGAACGGCACTGGATCGAATAAAGGCTCAGGTAAATAAAAAGGGGGGTGTGAGAGGGGGATGCTGGCAGCGAAACGTTTTTTTAACCTTAAAGTGGATGTAAACTCTCACATATACCAAGTGAAATGAACAGCCTCAGATGATACACAGAGATTAAACAAATCTCCCTAAATACTTTTTATTTGTAGATCTTCTGTCTTCAGCTTTCTACACGGTTTAGAAAGTGAACATTGTGGATGTGGGGAGTCTTGGCATACACTGTGTGACAGCTGACTGGAGGAAAGGCACACATGAAATGAAGAACTGTGCCGTGAATAAACCAGCTCTCTGCTAATCAATCTCTATGCACCCACCCTGACACAAATTTCAAGCTGCTTTTATCTCCTGCGTCAAGAACTTGTCTGAAGTTATCATGTGGATAACAAGAATGGAGGAGCACAAAGACACGGGACTTAGGGCTTTGGAGAGAGAGAAGTAAACACTACAGATGTATGTGCCTAGGTCAAATTTCATGAATGGGGTTTACATCCACTTTAATGCAAGGAATGCATTAAGGTAAAAATGTTTAGGCTTTACAACTACTTTAAGCTAACCAATTGCATTGCCCTATGTGGGCAAAGCACAGGTTTACTTTAAGCAATCTCTTCTATTTGTTTTATTTTGGTTGGCATTGAACAGTATAAAGGGTCAGGTGTTTCAGTGACAAGTACAAATGGCTTTGATGACAACTATCACTGGTCCGCCCATGGTCCATACACAAAGATGTTTTTTTTTTTCTGCCCATTTAAGAGCTTTATTAAATACAGACAAATCATGCATTACATGCAGTAACTTCAACCTACCAAATCCACTTTCAGAAATCTAAAGTGTAAACAGATCAATAGAAAATGATTGATGAATAATTGTAAACTGCTCTTTACTCTTCCTAAGGTGCCAGCAGATTCACAATGTCATACTGCTTGTGTCCTGGATGGTGTCCTCATGACCTCACCCATAAAAAAAAGAGGGAAAAGGGTAAAATCCCAATAGCAGCAAAGATAAGCACAAAGCAGTGCTGTTTATATACACGAGGATACAACTACAAGGCTTTAGGAGGGTGTAAAGCTGGTCCATGCACTATTCGAATTTAGGCCAGTTTCTAAGGAAATAGCCAAAATTCCTTTAGGGGTGGCCCTGTCATTCTCCTCCCACTTGACATCCTTCAAAACAGCTGGATGTGGCAGCTGTTCGAGTCCGACACTCGCTGGTGCCACCTGTCAGAATACAATAACCACAGCGGAAGATTCATCTATATGTATTGTAAAGTGCGGAGGGAGGAATCCATTTAGATTGTTTTTTTGTTCAGCATGAAGGCTGAAAAAGACATTTTTGGTCCACAAAAAAGTGTCCCAGGTTTAAAGTATATCTATAGTCAAAAAAAAAAAAAATCAATAAATCACATATAGTATAAGAGATGTGAAATGCATATCAAGAAAGCTTTTCCATTTTAGCAATAGCACCTGCTTTCATCCCACACAGACTTGTTGATCCTGCCACAAAGGTGGTTATGGTTGCACTTCTTGCAAAAGGATAGCAATGCTCAAACACAGCCTACAAAATTATCCATATCATTATCATCCATCCAGATAAGCTCTCAAGCCAGACTACAACTGAATGAGGTTACCAACCCATTATAGAATCTCAGTCTGCCCTGGACCCCATAACCCACATTCATCCAGGTCCAAGCTCTGAAGGGATCCCAACATTAATGTCAGGACCTGCCCAGTTGCCTGACCAGCAGATGGCTGAGCCTTCCAGCACGCTGCTGTGAGCCTGAGCCAGCCCCTCCTGCCCCCTTTACACCCTGGTAATCAAATGAGTGCTGAAGGGGCAGAGCAGAGAACTGGTGATTGACCGTCACCGTTCTCTGCTCATTGAAGACTGAGAACTGTGTGATCAGCAGTCATGTGATCACTCGGTTCTTGTTCTTAGAGACAGCGAGGACAGCTGCAGCATCAAAATGATGCTGCAGCCATGTAGGTGGTTATGTAGGTTTGTTTTTTTGGTTTCCGGCATTTCTCTCTTCAATAAAAAGCTGCAGAGTTTTATGCAAGTACTTTTTTAGCTTCATATTTCTACCTAGTTTGAGCAGGTGAGAAGGCCCCATTATATAGAATAAGGTAACTGGTCTAAACACATATTTAAAGGTTACACAATTAAAACCGTATAACCAGTCCCAGCACCAAAGCTTGATTAAGGCTAAGTTCACATGTAGGCGTTTTGGGGCGTTTTTCTGCTCTAGGATCAGCTCAAAAACGCCCAACAAGACAAATCCTATTCATTTCAATGGCCCCTGTTCACATCTGAGCGTTTTGATGTTTTAAGCAAAAAGCCCAACGCTCAAAAAAGTACATGAGCTTCTTTTTGGGCAGATTACAGGCGTTTTCATTTTTTTCCATTGGTCACTTGTGAACCTAAAAACGCCTGCACAAAAACGCCTAAAAAAATGCCTAAAAATAACGCCTGTAAAAAGTAACACCAAGATGTGAATGTGACCTAAGGAAAAACTTAATTGGACACCTATAATAAAACTAAATGCCCAGCTGCTACCATTAATAATAAAACATAAAATAAAATAATTATTTTATTTTACATATTTAAGGGTGCTAATGATTTTTAACAATTACAATAACAATTATAGCCATTGTCCCTACATGAACTACAATTCTGGATAAGAAAAGATTTAAGTAGCTGGCCGTTTTCAACTTGCCAACAACCACACACACCTGAGATATCAGTTTTAGATTCTGGCCTTACTTCTGCCTAAACCAACACAAGGTGTGCAGCACCTTACAGAAATCAAATAATTAAACCTGATTTCAAAGAGTAAACAAATGATAAGCCAGATACACTTTACACAAAATCATATTCGCAAACTAGGCACATGTAGAATATGTGAATCCATGGACACCAAATAGATTTGTAATTTTTTGTTTTCCATACATACTTGAACATGAAAGCATTTTGTAGCCTGGCATGCAAGGGCATTGAATTGGGTGCATGGTGCCCACTAATACATGCAGAGAGTGTTTCCTACATAAGGCCTGAAAAAGTGTGATTGAGCCAAATATCTCAATGCAAACAAGCACAGGCTGAACTCCAGAGTAATTTAAGGTGTAAGTGCCTGTATTTACTAGGTATCAGCTTCTTGTGATACCCTGCACAGCAGTGGTCCTCAACCCTGGACCTCGGAGCCCACTAACAGGCCGGGTTTGCAAGATAACTAAATTACATCACAGGTGATCTCATTTGCTGCTCAGTGATTGCAGTATTCTAGTCTGCATCTCCCCAAGGTAATACTTAAAACCTGGCCTGTTAGTGGGCCCCGAGGACCGGAGTGGAGGACCACTGCTGTACAGCGATTCCCCTAAGGGGTGGGACTGGGAGCCGATCGGTGTGCTGCATGCAAATGTGCTAACAAGGAAGGAGCTGACAGCAGGAGATGAAGTGAGCAGAAAGAGGATCTCACCAGTCTGCTGCAGCTCTTTCACTATCCAATTAGCAGGCTGGGGATGGGGGAGATGACATTGTCAGAGAAAGCAGTCATCCTCTTGGCTGCGCTGTTTAAATCTGAAGACTAAATGGACATCATTGAAAATCCTTTGACTGATCAAACAGTTCCTATCATTCTTTTAGCTGTATATTTAGAGGTTTGCCTGGAGTTCAAGTGAGTGTAAAGGCAATTTAAAAAAAATAGCAAACAGATTCATACTTAACTGCGCTGTGCAATGGTTTTGCACAGAGAAACCCCGACCCTCCTCTTCTCGGATCCCCAGCCAGCGCTCCTGGCTCCTCCTCTTCTGTTTTTCCACCATAGGAGGCACACCCTTGGGTTCAATCCCCAGGCACGCTGCCTGTGTCTATAGACAGACAGTGCAGCTCTGACCCCTTCTCTGCTCTCTTCTCACAGGCTGTGATTGACCGCAGTATGAGCCAATGTCTCCTGCTGCTGTCTCTGAGCCAGTGAGAAACAGACACCCAGCAGCTCTACTGCTTTCAGCACAACCTTGGATCAAGATTGGGCTCAGATAACTATTTCGGGTGGGGTAGTAAAACATGAACTTTTTTTTACCATAACGCAGAGAATGCATTAGGGAAAAAAAACCTTTAGCCTTTACAACCACTTTAAGTGTTACCTACCCCTCGCATCATCACTGTATTGGTTCCATTGCACTGTTTGGAACGCAGCGGCCCCTGCAGGAAAGAGTTGCAATGCTAAGCAAAAAGCAGCCTGCAGCTTGCATTGAAAGTGCTTTTATATTCTCTGCTTATGGGGACAAGCTGTTACAATGTCCATGTCATAAGCGTGGCTGTATTTGGTGGTTCCCAGGAAAAGGGAGCTCACCTATCAGTGCACTGATATTTATTCTCTATAGGGTCAATTTAGCAAGCTGTACAAGTTATTTTAACTGCACTATTTTATCTCACAATCACATTCAAAATCGCTTTAATTGATACTAGGCTAAACCTTCTATTTTCAGGTAGAAAGATCTATGGGCCATTAACAGCTTTTACACAAGGGGCCAATTAAAATGGAAAGCAGATACAGCTGTCCGCTCTCCGATGTACATCGCAGTACAAGTCCACACCGCGGCCTGCATTCACCTCCTATTCATAAAATCCAAGCTACATCGTGGAGCCTTATGGAGTTATTTCTGCTTAATGTTGTGTAAGTGGAGGTAAGGTGGGTCACACAGATAGGTCAAGTGTCCAGGTTTTTCTGCTGATTTAAGGTAGAATGGGATGAATGTCCATGCCTGTTTTTTTTTTTTTAAATTTAAACTGAACATGTTGCACTCGCTCAAACACTGTAAGCACATAAGCAAACATAAAATTAGAATATATCCAAAAACAGTGTGACATTAGGTTCAATATATTATAAATTCCAAAGAATAAAAGTAAATCGAAATAAATGTCCAACAGAAAATGTGATGAAAGTAGCCACATTCAACCAGGTCAGCAGTTAGGAAACAAACGTGTCTCAAAGGAAAATTAAAAGGTCCTCCACCAAGCAAGATCTTATAGGCTTACCAGAAATGTCAGATCAGAGCGCACATCTACCCCAAAGGGCTCATATAAATCTTTCCAAACAGGATCCTTAGAACATTAGAAATACTTCACTCCTCATGAAGGGTACTTCAGAGAGTCCTCGATCATAAATTAATGTGTGGTCATACCCAAAATATAAATGGAAAACTCCACATAGTGTAACATGTAAAACTTACTTTTTATTAAGAGTAGAATAAAACTCACATTTAAAAAACGTATCAAAAGCGCATTATAAACAAAACTCCAGCCAATGTACAAAATGGCTTCCCGCAAACTTCCGGTAGCATGATGACATAGCAGGTCCCGCCCTATGCATTTCGTTACACCGGATGTCCTCCAGGGCACGGACACTGGAGGACATCAGGTGTGGGGAGGTGATCAGGATTTTTTTTTTTTTTTACACCAATTGCTTTTTACAGTGATTATTGCTTCACTGTAAAAAGCAATTGGTGTAAAAAAAATAAATCCTGATCACCTCCCCACACCTGATGTCCTTCCATGAATGAAACCTTTAAACAGTCAAACGTTAAGACTGTTTAAAGGTTTCATTCATGGAACCTTGTTTACTATTGAGATTGGTCACAGCCATCACATGGTACAGGGCCAGCCTATGGCGGCCTGGCACATTGATTGGTAATCCGCTGTCTCAAAGAGATCCCACCTCTGTGCACTTTAGGGAGCGTACACAATCCGCCAATGCAGGAGGACGTATGGGTAGGTGGTTAAAGTGTTTGTTATCCCAACATTTAAAACTCCTGACATATGTGTCTATTGTACCTTGTACTTATGATAAAAAAATGACCCTCTTCCCTTTGAATGGCTTCTTTTGTGTGAAATATCTAGTGATCCTGCCAGTCCCTCTGCTGTTCCTTTAAATTGACCGTGCCAAGCATAGAAGAACATCCCTTCCTAGCATGGCCAGTTTTTTGCCTAAGCTGGGAGCACAGCCTGTCTGTAATCCAAAGATCAGACATTTGCTGACAACCCCCCTGCACAGGAATCATCGATTCAGACAAACCTCTATCCTTCAGCACCTGGCTTTCAACAGCCAAGCCGTTAAAGCCAGCGACTGTAAAGCAGGATGGAAGATTGGTCCTTGGGACAGCAGATCTTCCCTAAGAGGAAGTCTCCAAGGAGCATCGGCGACCAGCTGTACCAGATCGGCGTACCAAGACCAGCGGGGACAGTCTGGAGCCACTAGAAAGACCGGAATCCCCTCTGCCTGGATCCTGCGCAGGAGTCTCGGCAGAAGTTTGAGAGGAGGAAAGGCGTAAATCAGACGATACTGACTCCAAGGAGCCATTAAGGTGTCTGTGGCTTGGGCTAGAGGATCCCGAAACTGTGCCTCAAACTGCTGTAATTTGCTGTTGAGATGAGAGGCCAACAGATCCACCTCAGGAGTACCCCACCGGAGACACAACTGATGAAACACCTCCGGATGAAGTGACCATTCTCCTGGTCCAACGCCTGTCAACTGAGGTACAAATTGAGTAATGCAAAATGCACAGGTAACAGGGTGGATAAAAATTGATTTAAAAAAAAAAAAAATATAAATTTTATCAAATTTATTTCATTAAAATGCTTTTGGAGTAAAAATCTCTCTAAAGATAGTTTTCTATTTAGGATACATTAATAATTTAGTTTATTCAGCATGAAATTTAGCTTAGTTATGTAGCATGAGGCTGTATATTCTGCAATATTTACATGTTTGGTAAACTCATTCAATGAATCCAAGCTCTTCAAGCTGAGCTAACATGCATTGCATTGATGCATTCACACAGTTTCACACTAATTACCACCAAGAATGAGTCCTTACATTTGAAGAGCACCTGTCATTACAGATCCATCATGGCAGCGCCTGTTAGCAGGCATCCACTCACCTGATGCCATTAGGTCCCTCACCTCATTGTGTCACTGCCGCATCACCAACCATCCCAATAAAGTCATTTCAGTCATCTCTCTCTTATTGTGCTTGAGGAGGACTTGCTTGGCCCCAGTTTTTAATTCAGAAAAAAATGAAGTAAAAAAAAAGTCAGCATTATAGGTGAGCAACTAGCATTTTTAGATAAGGAGGTTAGTAGTCAGTCGGTAAATCAACAGTGGGTCAAAGGAGGAGCTACAGCGGGTCAGAGGAGACGCTACAGGACAAAGATGAAGGCTGCCCTTTAAAAATTATGATTTAAATCAAGTTGATTTAAATCAAGCTTTTTTACTAGAGATTTAAATCATGATTTAAATAGACTTGATTTAAATCAAATCCACCCTGATAGGTAAAAACACTCACGGTCTGAACCAGAAGTTTAACACTATTGAAAGGAATACAGATAAGCACAAATTCACTGCGAGGCCTGAACTTGGTTGCAATAGCTAGCAGCATCTTTCCATCCTCTGTCTTTCCTCCCTTAGTTGATGGAAATAATACAGCAATCCCCACGCTGTCCAGCTTCATTGCTCTTCTCCTGCTGCTATCAGAAATGCAACAACCCATGCCACCACACCACGGCAACCCCAATCCATGGCTTGAGCCCCATTCCACCATCCAAAGCCACTCTGCTCTCCAAGACCACAAAACAGTGAGACACCGCTACCAAGAATACAGAAGACCACTCCCAAGAAGGGGAAAATGGATCACAAGGTTTACGGGCCAGGGACTTTGGGGAGTTATACCCCACAACAGAAAAAGGGCCAAGACCCTAATAAAAAGATGAAGGCCTGCCTTCTGCCAGGGACAGAAAAGCTCAACAAAGCATATCTACACGAATGGCCATTAGGTCAGGTGAGGAACAGGGGTGTTTTCCATTGTTCTGATTGCGTTTCGTAAAGGGGGAGGAACCAATCATCTCTCAGCTTGTTGTGCTGGAGGAGGACTTGCTTGGCCCCAGTTTTTGATTCAGAAAAATATGAAGTAAAAAAAAAAATCAACATGATAGGTGAGCAACTAGCATTTTTAGACTGGTAGGGCCCTTTCACACAGGCGCTCCGTATGTCCGCAAATCAACCTATTTTTTTGCGGATGATTTACGGACATAATGTAGGTCAATGGCATTGCGGATGTCAGCGGATGACCATCCGCTGACATCCAATTTTCTTCCTTTCAGTTCTGTTCCGTTTTTTGGAACGGAACAGAACCCTATTTTTGTTCCGTTGAAAAAACGGAAAGGAAGCAAAATCGGATGTCAGCGGTGTCATCCACTGACATCCGCAATGCCATTGACTTACATTATGTCCGTTTATCATCCGAAAAAAGGATGGGATGATATGCGGACATACGGAGCGGATGACACAAAAAAAAAAAAAGCACCGGAGCGGATCGCAATGCTGTCCGCTCCGTGTGAAAGAGCCCAAAGGTTAGTAGTCACTGTCGCCATCTTTCTTTCAGGTGAACTTTAAAGGAAGCTCGTCACAAAGAAAAATAATTGTAGAATTGAATAATGGAATAAGGAATCATTCCAAACTCTCTTAGCATATATAAGGTCCAGGGCAGTCACTGCTAACACTTAAGCTCTGGAAAACTAGTATGCAGCAAATAGATAAGGGAGTTTGCCCTGTTCTTTTTTTACCGGAAACTACAACACAGTCAACATGGCTCTGTGAATGAAACAGTTGTAAACATTTCTGTGGAAAGTTGCATTGTGTTGGAAAATATCTTCCTATCCGGGAAATACATATGCTAATTAGTCACAGAGATGATGGTTTTAAACTTTCCAGGTGTCATTACGTTGGACAAAGAACTTATTGTTTAGGCGTTCTACAAATGCTTTAACGGCTGATTAGGACCAACGTAACTCCAATTTATATGTTATGTTGATGCCTAATTATGATCCTGTTTAATTTTACACACTTGAAAATAAAAACATATCAGAAAATGGTTCAATACCCCGAAGACTATTAATGAGAGCCTTTGAGGATACAAATCAGCAAGGGAACATAATACTGTATTTGTACATAAAACACAAGTATGTCATCATCTCCGCATTTACACTCAGTCTTCCAATTTCACTCAGATGACATGTTATTGAATATCTGTAACCAAAAATTTAATACCCATAGGACTTTCTTAAAAGTACATCACCAAATATACAATTCTCATATATAGTTGGGAGTAGTTTACAGGATCTCGTCTTTGGGCTCCACAATGCTGACGTGATCAGGTAGGGGCTTCTTGGGGCCAATCTTGCCACTGGGGTCCCAAGGAAGCATGATCTCTGAACAGAAAGGAACAAAGCCTGAGCAGGCCCAGCCCCCTGCCATGCCCCCGGCTGTACCCACTGCATAATGGGGATGTTGAAGGCCAGGACGTGATGCTTTATGATACCAGCTCAAACTTTAAAATAAAAAAACACCATAAAAATTAAAAAAAAAAAAAAAAAAAAAAAAAATTCTCATATATAGTTAAAAACTATCATTGTATTAAGGCCAAATGCAAAGCTTCAGTTAAAATCTTCATGGCTGATTACATACATAAAAAAACATTCGTTTTTCACATTGTTTGTGCCCTTCATATAACATATACTATATTGTTAAAAGTATTGGGACGCCTGCCTTTACACGCACATGAACTTTAAAGGCAACCCAGTATTTGTCCGTAGGGTTCAATATTGAGTTGGCCCTCCCTTTGCAGCTAGAACAGCTTCAACTCTTCTGGGAAGGCTGTCCACAATGTTTAGGAGTGTGTCTATGACAATATTTGACCATTCTTCCAGAAGCACATTTGTGAGGTCAGGCACTGAAGTGGACTAGAAGGCCTGACTACGCAGTCTAATTCATCCCAAATGTGTTTTATCGGGTTAAGGTCAGGACTCTGTGCAGGCCAGTCAAGTTCCTCTACCCCAAACTTGCTCATCCATGTCTTTAAAAACCTTGCTTTGTGCACTGGTCCAAATCATTTTGTGGAGGAGGGGATTATGGTGTGGGGCTGTTTTCAGGGTCGGGCTTGGCCCCTTAGTTCCAGTGAGGGGAACTCTTATGGTGTGAATACACGATTAGAATATCGCCCGATCATTCGACCACCGACTTTTGAAAAAGCATATGTCGGTTGAAAAACGTTGCCAACATACACGGTCCGAATATCGCCCGACCGTTGCCCACCGACCATCGAAACAGGTCGACAAACATTTCTGGGAAAATATTTTCGGGCATGCGTGATGAGTTTATACAGATTTAAACTGAAGGACCTCAACACCAACGTATAGAATATCGTTCTTTCGCAAACGAGACGACAGAAATATTAGTGTTTTTCAAACTGTATTTTTCGTTCACAATATCAATATCGCTAATTGATGGCTGGGCATTAACGAGTAGAATATCGGCCGATCGCTCGCTGAACGGAAATTTTTGACCGATTTTCTTATCGTGTATTCCAGCCATAAAGATGTCAGCATACCAAGACATTTTGGACAATTTTATGCACCCAACTTTGTGTGAACAGTTCATGGATGACGTCTTTCTGTTCCAACATGACCGGTGCACATAGCAAAGGTCCATAATGACATGAGTCGGCGAGTTTAGGGTGGAGGGACTTGACTGGCCTGCACAGAGTCCTGACCTTAACTCGACAGAACACAATACCTTTGGGATGTATTAGAGCGGAGACTACCAGCCTGGCTGTTTTGTCCAACATCAGTGCCTGACCTCACAAATGCGCTTCTGGAAGAATGGTCAAACGTTCCCACAGACACACTCCTAAACCTTGTGGACAGCCTTCCCAGAAAAGTTAAAGCTGTTATAGCTGCAAAAAGGGTGGACCAACAAAACATTGAATCCTACGGACTAAGATTGTGATGGCATTAAAGTTCATGTGTGTGTAAAGGCAGGTGTCCCAATACTTTTGACAATATAGTGCATCTCATCACATATATATGTATTAAACCTAATGTTAGTTCCACCAGGTTAGCCACAGAACAGCTCAGATTCCCCATTGGGGCAGTTGTCGCAATGTGTTTCATAAAATTCACTTCATCAGGCAGATGCTATGGAACCATTATCTACAAATAACAATAATATACCCTAAACCACAAAATTTTTAAGGTACATACAATTTAATAGTATATATTGTACCTATTTGATTTCATACAAAATTATCACAAATCAGCCGAGTTCACCTTTAGGAACATGTTACATGTACCACCCATTTTTAGGGTGGAATTTTTGACATGTGTCCGCTCCTGCAGCAGCTCCCTGTGACAGCGTGCCAGGGATCTTCTCCTCACACCGCTATCACTATGAAAAGACCGCAGCCACATGGGGCTTCGTCCACACGGCCACATCAGGTTTCTGTGAATAAACAAACTACAACTACCAACAACCTTTGCTGCTGATGGCTTGTAGTTCTCAATGAACTACCAGAGCGTTGTTGAGCATTGGGGTAGTTCACTGATTCTTCCTGTCAGCTTTCTGTTCATACCTCGTACTTACACAGACAGTCTGCAGGAGCTCTGCATTGCACAGGTCCAAAGCTTTCCAGCTTCTTTAAAAAAAATAAAATAAAAATAGTAAATTACACATTTTTTTTTACATGCAAAAATTAAATATGCATTTATTATTCTTTTTTAAAAGGTGAATTTATGATTTAAGTAAAAAATCTCCATTAGGGGAGTGCCAAAGGTTTTCCGAGTTTTTCAGGATTCCGGGTCACCTGATCGCTGCGATAGTCTCTGATTGGCTATCACAGGGATCAGTCACTGTGAAGCCCGCCACCGTGTATGTAGAAAAAAAAAAACATTAAAAAAAAAAAAAATACCTAGCTCAAGTCAGGGTCAGTAGTAATTGACCCAGATGTTTTGCTGCATTGGTACTTGCCCAATCCCATATCGTATTGCAAAATTTTCACCACAACTGTCCCCTAATTTCTGGAGCCACTGTAGTGCTACTGGCTTTAAAAGAAGGTAGGGGTACATGAGCAGTTTAATATCTAGGATGTTGCCTACAACAATATGTTTTTTTTTACCTTTCTAACCAGAACTAGGAATATGAAAGCTGTTGCAGTTTCCTCCCCTCCAGTATTTAACAGTTCTCTACTGGACATGTCACTCTGACCTGATATTCTCAAAGATGACTCACAGTGCTCCACGCGTCTCTCAGTTTACTGTTTGCAGAGGCCAACCAAAATGGTATCAAAGAAAATAAAAAGGTAGAAAAATCCATGTTCAGAGTTGGGATTTAAGTTTTGAATTTAAAAAAGTGCCTATTGGTGTCTACTAAAAAAAAAAAAAAAAAAAATCGAATTTCCCACACTGCTGATCTCGGTTCTCTTCGGCCTCTATGTTGTCTTATGGCCCATACTCATGATCCGAAAATCAGACGACAGATAACCTGTTTTATTTTTGCATGCTAGTCGCACATCGAAAATTAAGAGTTTACTAAATTATGAAAATTCTCGTACGACACAATAAAAGTTCAGAAGTGACGTAATGTGTTGTAATGTATTTAATTAGTACAATCTGTTATCGTACGAGAAATATTTTCGTGTATGTCCGATCGTATAATATCAGATGAAATGAAAGATGTGTACCAACGATCAATCGCTTTGAAAATGTTTTTTGTCATCCGGTTTTCGGATCTGTTGTATGGGCCATTAGATACATTTTTGGGTGCATGGTCTTCCACTGCTCTTGTGTACTGTAGTAAAATATAGCTTGCAGAAGAAACTATAGAGCTCAGAGTTGGATCAGGTACCAGACACTCCCAAAAGTATTGAATGCTACATATTTTCCAGCCAGGTGCAGACAAAAGAGACAGCAAGTATCACAGCTGAACTCCAGGAGAAGCAAACCTTGCCTAAATGCAAAAAGGCATGTGTATTTATATGTGAATTTTGGTGTACTTTGTTATCCAGCACAAAGCTTTGCCTCTGTGCCAGAGCTTCCTGTCATAAAGACCAGTCAGTGCTACTCTTTCCTTGGCCAGGGTGCCTGGTCATGTACCCGCTCCCCTGTGGTTTTCTTGGGGGTAGCCTGTAGTAGGTGAACCTGCCATGCATCACAATGATCCTATCACTACTAACACAAAGAGGGTGAGCTTTAATGCCCACAAGCCCCGCCTGTGCACCTACAGGCGGCAGAGGTTTTTATACTGAGAGTGCGTCACAGCACACTTTCAGCACAAAGATCGAGCTGTCAAATGGCGCTTTTCCACTGCATAGAACCGAACGGTTCAGCTCGCTTTTGTGCTTTTCCACTGCTGGTACCGCATGGTATAGTGCAGGAGCAGTTCGGTACGGTACGGCGGCGCTTTTCCACTGCATGGAACCGAACGGTACGGCTCTCAAAAACAGTACCTACTTGATTGTGGTTCCAAGAGGTACCATACCCGGTACCATATCCCACAATCCTTTGCATGCAGTCACTACTAGCCACTGATTGGTCAGAGAATCCCACCCACCCCATTGTTATCCCACCCACTTAACTTTAGTACTACTTTAGTGGAAAAGCAAACCATACCGTACCGAACCGTTCCAACACCATACCATGCGGTACCAGCAGTGGAAAAGCAAACGGGGCCAAGCAGGGCCGAGTAGAGCCGAGCCGGTACTTGCAGTGGAAAAGTGCCAAAAGACAGCTCTCAGTTTGCACTAATGTTCAGAAACTGGCAGGACCAGCTCCTACTCATTTGACCACTGTGAAAACCAATCACAGTGGCCAAATTCTTAGGCAGACCTTTCTGCCCCCCCCCCCCAGACATAATTGCCCAGTCCAAGGGATGCCAGGGCAGGTAGGAAGGGGTTATTTCCAGTGAAGCTAAAAAGTTTTAGAACTTTCTAAATAAACCTGCTTTTAAATGTCCCATTGCTATTATGTAGCCAAGACTGTTGGGCCATTGTTCTAAAAATAATTCCACAGTCCACCCCCAACTCCTAAAAAACATTGAAATTACTATGTATAGTATATAATTATAGAGAACAGAAGGAACAAGTGAACAGTGGGGGCATATACTGTATATCTCCCATTCTCAATGACTAAAAGGTAACATTTGTATATACATACATACTATACAGTATTATATATATTTAATTATTTTTTTTTTAAGTTATAGTATGTAAATGGGAACATGTAATAAATATAAAGTAGGTATTCTTCCTATTTGGCTATAAAAGTGGAAATACCCTTTAAGCTTTTACATTGGGGGAAGCTTAATGTACCCTGGGTGAGCTATTTTCCTCATAGATTTGCTATGAAAAGACCCGTTACCAGCTAAAAAAACACACAAAAAAAAATGAATGAATAAAATGCAGAACTACGTAGCATTGATGATTACCTGAAGTGTTGTTCCTTTCTATGAATCATTTTTTATTTACTTGCAATGTCCCTTTGAACTTGCTAAAAAATATTGAATACTCCAGTGGGAGTCAATTGCCTAGCACATCCCCTTCTCTCCTTCAAATCATAGTCTTCTCCTCCTGTAGGAGTGTCTAATTATTGTCTGTGCTGGCCCAGCATCTTCTTCCTTCAACCCACTGGTGGAAGGAAAACAACTGACTCATCTATGGCCAGCCATGTAGTAACTATAACTGGACTGCAACTTAACAGTGTTTACTTAGAAAGCAGATTACGTTGTCTCATACGAATTCTTTGCTGCATAAACAGCATATCCTGATCCTTTCCTACAGTCCAAAAAAGAAATCCATCGGGAAAAATCAATTCAGTGCAATAATTCCTGTGTGTGGTCTACTATGACAGGCCAATCTGATACAATTAGATTGGTTAACCCTATCTTGTTCCTCAATAGCTGCAAATTGGGAGTCAAAATTAGGCTGGAAGGATACATTTGGATTCACGACAGAAGAAAGCAGACAAGTAAAAAAAGGGGAAGTCTGTTTTATGTTACATATAAAAAAGTCATACTAAGCTTCTAACTGAAGGGAATTGTGTCAGCGTATGCCACTATTACAGAGGAAACCAAGTTCACAAGACACAAGTTCAAATCTCAATGACTCAGACTTCTACTTTATTTGGTCTTCTGGACCCATCAATGTTAGAAAAAAAAAAAGTAGCCAGGAATGATGTGTATTAAAAGCTTTACACAAATTAAAATGGCCACAGAACTTGTTCAAATATTATTTTAACGGGCAGTTAAAGTGGAGTTCCACCCATTTTTAATAAATTGGATTACATAGTTGTATGTAATCCCCTTTAAAACGACTTTTACAGATGGAAAGTTGTTTTTTTTTAGTTGCTAGTGAATACCTGATTTTCTGCTTTATTTATCCTCTTCTCACTTCCGGGTCTGGTCGGCGATTACATCATTCGGCGATTCGCAGTGTGTGCTGGGATGGCATGAAATCTCGCATTATTACACAGGAGATGAGCTGCACTGTGTGCTCTGCCCCGCCTCCTCTCAGTGAGCTGTATGTATGTAGTGTATTCAGGCCGTGCTCCGCCCCGCCTCCTCTCAGTGAGCTCAGTGAGGATATAATGCTTTCAGTCCTCGCTCACTGAGAGGAGGCGGGGCGGAGCACGGCCTGAATACACTACATACATACAGCTCACTGAGAGGAGGCGAGGCAGAACACACAGTACAGCTCATCTCCTGTGTAATAATGCGAGATTTCATGCCCTGAGATAAATCCCAGCACACACTGCGAATCGCCGAATGACGTAATTGCCGACCAGATCCGGAAGTGAGAAGAGGATAAATAAAGCAGAAAATCCGGTATTTACTAGCAAAAAAAAAAAAAAAACTTTCCATTGGTAAAAGTCGTTTTAAAGGGGATTACATAGATGTAAAGTGAAAAAAATGGGTGGAACTCCACTTTAAGCAAGATGCAGATCAATGCAGTTTCAGGAAAGAAGCAGGGTATTTGGATATTTGTGGAAGTCTTAAGACATTTTGGAGTTTATTTACTAAAGCCGGAGTGTGTAGAATCGGGCTCACTTCAGCATCAAAACCAATCATGACCTCAGCTTGGTAAATTAAGCTGTGGCAATAAAACTTGAAAGCTGATCGGTTCGTATGCAGAAAGGAGCCTGATTTGCACTTTCCAGCTGTAGTAAATTAACTTCTTTATGTTAAAAAAAGAACAATACCCACCCATAAAAAAAAAAAAAAATACAAAATAGAAAATCACACACACTCCTTTACTGTATAGGAGGTGCAGCGAATGGACATTTTGGTGCCGAAATCGAAAATGCAGGATGCATGACAATTTTTAAAAAATAATATATATATATTTTTTAAATAGTTGTATTATATTTGACTTTTTAATTAATATTGTGAATTTAAATTAATATGAATTTATTGACGGTCATTACTGGCACCTTTAGCACAAGAAAGGCTCAAGAAAAATTGTATCACTTTCAATTCTATGTATGTCTTCACACTGGCTTGTGCTTCTGTAGTGGTATTAAAAATTCTGCTTGCTGCATTTTTGGTCAGTTAAAAAAAAAAAAAAAAAAAAAAAAAAAAAAAAGCACCTCCTTGATGAAATGCATTGAAAACACAGCAAGAATGCATCAATAACACACCTGTGTTATGTTTTTTATGCGTCTTTTAAGTCACGCGACCTATGAAAAACAAACCATAAGCGTGGTTAAATCGCAGCAAAATCACATCAAATTCGCAGTAAAATCACCACAAATTCACGATAAAAATCGCATGCATTCAGTGGCATTATTTGCACCTTTTTCGCTTATCGGCACCGGCGGCCGAAATTTCAGTGCATCTCTAAAGCTGTGTATATATATATATATATATATATATATATATATATATATATATATATATATATATATATATACATACATATACATATATATATATATATATATATATATTATTATTTCAAGTACTTGTATAGCGCTGTCAATTTACGCAGCGCTTTACATATACATTACACATTCACATCAGTCCCTGCCCTCAAGGAGTGTACAATCTAAGGTCCCTAAACTCACATTCATACATACATAGTAGGGCCAATTTTATACAGGATCCAATTAACCTACCAGCATGTCTTTGGAGTGTGGGAGGAAACCGGAGTACCCGGAGGAAACCCACACAGGCACAGGGAGAACATGCAAACTCCAGGCAGGTAGTGTCATGGTTGGGATTCGAACCAGCGACCCTCTTGCTGCTAGGTGAAAGTGCTAACCACTACACCACTGTGCCGCCCATATATATATATATACACACACACATATATATATATATATATATATATATATATATATATATATATATATATATATATATATATATATATATCCGGCGGATGCTGCCTGACATTCGGCCCGTGTATACTATGCTTTACATGAAGCTAATAAACACAAATTCGAATACAAATCACCTCCTAAAAAAAAGCCAGCTACCTGGCTGTGTCTGGGTTCAATACTTTCAGAATAAATGACCCAAAGTATTTGACAGACTAAGGAGAATCTCTCAAGAAGTCCTCATGAGACCCCACAAAAGGTGTACGCTCCATTGTGCTATATCAGAGCTTTAGCGCTCTTGCCTGCTACCCCAATCTAGTGGAGATGTCCCTGAAAGCAGGTATTCTGCCCCATGTGACAGCACTTGTGCCTGGCAACAGGTCTCCATGGTACCAGGCACCGCACAGGGAAAAGACTAGGAGTAATTATGTTTGGCTATACCCACAAGTTTGCCATTGCAGATCAGGATAGCACGGGCACCAAATCTAAAGCTGGCCATATACTGTCCGAATTTCAACCAGCAATTGATGAACAAACGCAGAAAATGCAGCCTCTGCTCGGGTATTCTCACAGCTGCTGCCAGTGCCTATCAGAATACAATAGCCCAACAGGAGAATTCTTGAATCTGCATTGTATAGTGTGGCTAGTGGAATCTGTAACAACATTTTTGTTCAGCCCGCAGGCAGAAAATAATAATCTAGTACTATATGGCCAGATTAATACATAGCACTGACATGTACCTGTCATGTAGCATTGCTTTGCTTTTTGGTGACTCCAGAACTGGTATAATTGCATAGCAAATTCAAAATATCTGGTCTGCATGCTTGTTTCAGGAGAGTAAAGCAGGCTGGACAGTTAGACTTTTGCCATAGACTTGACAAATGTCATTTGAAAGTATTTCAAAATTTCATTTGCATCTAACATTCAGTTTTGACATGAATATAGTTAAAAAAAAAAAAACACATTCACAGTTAGAGCCGGTTCACACTAGGGCGACTTGTCAGGGGACCTGGTCGCCTGACAAGTCGCCTGCCACAGATTAGCACAGGACCCGTTCTAATAGGAGCGACACAAGTCGCTCCGACTTAGAAAAAGGGTCCGGAGCTACTTTGGGGCGACCTGCATAGACTTCAATGATATGAAGTCTGTGCATACCGCTCCGAGGTCGCGGTGCGAGCTGCGCACCACGACTTCACAGGTCGCCCGGCAAGTCGGGTCACGCCTATGTGAACCGGCTCTTAGAATAAAAAAATAAATAAAATGTATATTGTGCTCCTTTGTTTTTCCTTCGGCACCACAGTCAAAAACAATCATCGATTCAACACCATTAACTATTGGCAAATCAAATGAACGTTTTGAAATCTAACCAATCTTCCTGCCAGTCATTGTATTCTAAAGCAGAATACACACTATACAATCTTCTTTGGATTTTTTCCTTTAAATTTACCAAAATCATATAATAGGAGGCCGAATCTAAACACTTTCAATTTGTATGCAGTCAGGCAAACCCTTGCACTATACAGTTAAAGGTAAATCTAAAGGAAATCAAACAAAAGTTGTACAGTGCATATCCAGCTTAAGGCCCCTTTCACACGAGCAGACTGATTGGGTTTGCCTCTCAGTTTTTCAGGCGGACTTGATCAGACCCTCCATTCTCCTCTATAAAACAGCGGATGTAAACTAACTTGTGTCCGCATACACCCGCCGACATCCAATTTATACCGCTAAAAACAGACGGATGGGGATTGTTCCCCATCTGTCTGGCGGAGCGGATCAGATGGAACCTGACAACTTATAGAGGAGAGTCGGCTCCTGGCAGAGTCCACCCAGTGTAGAAGGGGCCTAACAGCCACAACCCTTTGCTGTCAGAATACCTGAACAGTGGCTGCAGCTGATTAGGTGAAGTCACTGTTCGACTGACAGATATCTACTCAGCTCCTGAGATCTTTGGACTGAAGTCTATTGAGTAGGGCATTCGCCCCTGGACGCATATAGAGCCTTGAACACAAGCACCGTCCAGTTCAGAGTTCAACTGAATTCAGCCGCAGCATATTTCTGCTAGTCACAGAATGACGGGCTGCGGGCAGTGGGGCTTGACATTGTGCCTCTCGGATGCCCTACAACAACAGGATCGGACACACAAGTATTAGACATCTAGTGTGCAACCGGCCCAAAAGTGGCTGTAAACCTCACACATGAAATATGAACAAAGAACATTTCTCTATAGTGTGTACTTGTCTCACTCCAGAGCACTGAGTGTCATTTCTGTCTGCTGCCTCGTTCCTCTGCTATCAGCATGAGTCACTTCTGACAAGTTTTCCTGATACCAGGAGAAAAATGGTGACAAGGGTGGGAGCTCCAGCTGATTGACAGCCTCCGTTCTTTTCCCATGTGCAATATGAAAGGGGTGTGTCCCTATCCTCCAATCAGCTCTCAGAGCCATCCTTACTGATGCAACTTTAGCTCTCCACCCCTACTTTTCAGAGCTTAGAAATCCTGTACTTTGAATGGATGTAGGGGAAATGACAGCTGTAGATACAGTATCTTTTCATGTGACAACATTATAGAAATGACAGTTTGCTACAATGTAAAGTAGTGAGTGTACAGCTTGTTTAACATTGTAAATTTGCTGTCCCCTCAAAATAACTCAACACACCTCTGGCAACAAAAGTGAGTACATCCCTAAGTTAAAATGTCCAAATTTGGCCCAAAGTGTCAATATTTTGTGTGGCCACCATTATTTTCCAGCACTGCCTTAACCCTCCTGGGCATGGAGTTCACCAGAGCATCACAGGTTGTCACTGGAGTCCTTTTCCACTCCTCCATGATGACATCACAGGGCTGGTGGATGTTAGAGACCTTGCACTCCTCCACCTTTCGTTTGAGGATGCCCCACAGATGGTCAATAGGGTTTAGGTCTGAAGACATGTTTGGCCAGTCCATCACCTTTACCCTCAAGCTTCTTTAGCAGGCAGCAGTCAACTTGGAAATGTGTTTGGGGTCGTTATCATGTTGGAATACTGCCATGCGACCCAGTCTCCGAAGGGAGGGGATCATGCTCTGCTTCAGTATGCCACAGTATATGTTGGCATTCATGGTTCCCTCAATGAACTGTAGCTCCCCAGTGCCGGCAGCACTCATGCAGCCCCAGACCCTGACACTCCCACCACCAGGCTTGATTGTAGGCAAGACACACTTGTCTGTACTCCTCACCTGGTTGCCGCCACACACGCTTGACACCATCTGAACCAAATAAGTTTATCTTGGTCTCATCAGACCACAGGACATGGTTCCAGTAATCCCTGTCCTTAGTCTGCTTGTCTTCAGCAAATTATTTGCAGGCTTTCTTGTGCATCATCTTTAGAAAAAGAGGCTTCCTTCTGGGACGACAGCCATGCAGATCAATTTGATGCAGTGTGCAGCGTATGGTCGGAGCACTGACAGACTGACCCCCCCCCCCACCCTTTCAACCTCTGCAGCAATGATGGCAGCGCTCATACGTCTACTTTCCAAAGACAACCTCTGGATATGACGCTGAGCACGTGCACTCAACTTTTTTTGGTTGACCATGGTGAGGCCTGTTCTGAGTGGAACCTGTCCTGTTAAACCGCTGTATGGTCTTGGCCACCGTGCTACAACTCAGTTTCAGGGTCTTGGCAATCTTCTTATAGCCTAGGCCTTCTTTATGTAGAGTAACAAATCTTTTTTTTCAGATCCTCAGAGTCCATGAGGTGCCATGTTGAACTTCCAGTGACCAGTATGAGAGAGTGAGAGCGATAACACCAAATTTAACACACCTGCTCCACCATCAACACCTGAGACCTTGTAACATTAACGAGTCACATGACACCAGGAAGGGAAAATGGCTAATTGGGCCCAATTTGGACATTTTCCCTTAATGACGTACTCACTTTTGTTGCCAGCGGTTTAGACATTAATGGCTGTGTGTTGAGTTATTTTAGGGGGACAGAAAATTTACACTGTTCGGGTCGGTTCAAACTAGGGCGACACGACTTCGGGTGAGTTATGCAGTCGCCCGCGCACCGCGACTTCGGCGTGGCTTGCAACGACTTCACATAATGGAAGTCAATGCAAGTCGCTCCGATGCCACCCCGAAGTAGTGCAGGAACCTTTTTCTAAGTCGGAGCGACTTGAGTTTCCAATTGCACAGCACGGTTCCAATTGCACAGCACGGTCTGCTACTTGTCAGGCGACCAAGTCGCCTGACAAGTTGGAACAGTGTGAACCGGAACTTATACAAGCTGTACACTCACTACTTTACATTGTAGCAAAGTGTCATTTCTTCAGTCCCGGTTCACACTTGTGCGATGCGGGAAGGCTGCGAATCCGCAGCCTGTTCCCGCATCACAAACGCACCCCTGGCAGTTCACACTGCCATATGCGATACGCAGGGGGTGTCAATGAGATGTTAACGACACCCCCAGTTTGATCGCATATCGCAGTGCGATCTGACAGTTCGAACAGGATCGGATCGCACCAAGTGTGAACCACTGTGCGATCCGATCCTGATGCGGCTGGAAAAAAGGGTCATGTGCATGTTTGGTGCGGATACAGTGCGAATTTAGCCATACAAAGTGTATGGCTGAATTCGCATCCGCACCTCCGATCGCATGTAACGAAGGAGCAGTGCGCTCCGAATTAAATGCGATCGGCGCACTAGCAGGAATGTGAACCGTCCCTCAGTGTTGTCACATGAAAAGATAATAAAATATTTACAAAAATGTGAGGGGTGTACTCACTTCTGTGAGATACTGTAAATAGGTACAACTTATGTGAGAGGATTGGTTTCGTCTCTATGCAAAACCTGAGGCTAGTCACTTCACAGGGTATATGTGAGGGTTTTACAACCTTTTCATAAAGCATTTTTTTTCAACTTTTTAAAAACAAACATGTGAAAGAGATCAGTAAAATGTCATTTAAAATACACTAGCAGTCTTCCAAACAGTCCTGACTACATCATCAGCAAGACATGAGGAAGCGGAAGCTGTTTAGGAAAGGAGGGGGGAGGCAACACACGGAAAATGGAGAGCAAGGGAGAAATTATGGTCAAGTTAGACTGTTTACATAGATCAACTAGAGAAACAGAAGGAATACATTGTGACAAGACAAAGAGATCTGCCCCAGGGAGCTTAGAACATAACTAGTACACGCATACATATAGGAGCTATGAAGTCACAAGTGACAACTTATGGGAGGAAGTGTAGAAAACAGAAGGCCATGGATCTGTACATGGATCTCTACATGGATCTGCCTGCAGGGATTGCAAATGTAGTAACAGCTTGCCTCATTTTCATAACACTTCCCAAAGAGGTGCTATTTGATCTGCCCCAATTAAGTTGTTTTTGTTTTTAAAGCAGGTGTTCCAGGATTTTTCGTGGAATTTGAGGAGAGCAGAGGGAAAAAAAGAAGGAGAGACTGTGTAGTAAACAATAACAGATATTTCAACTCCTGTGATCTCCAATTGGTGGTGCACATGTCCTTTACAAACTAGCAAGTTAGAGCCAACCCACACAGTTAAAGTGGCCCTATCATTAACCACTTAAGCCCCGGAAGATTTTACCCCCTGCCTGACCAGGGTTTTTTTTGCGATTTTTTTACTGCGTGACTTTAACGGACAATTGTGCGGTCGTGCGACGCTGTACCTAAACTAATTTGACGTCCTTTTTTCCCCACAAACAGAGCTTTCTTTTGGTGGTATTTGATCACCTGTGCGATTTTTACTTTTTGCGCTATAAACAAAAAAAGAGCGTAAATTTTGCAAAAACAACAATATTTTTCACATTTTTTTATATGAAATTCCCCCCAAAAAAATGTAAAAATCAAATTTTTTTAACATTTTTGGCCAATTTGTTTTCTGCTACATATGTTTGGTAAAAAAAAAAATAAAAAAAAAAAAAAAAAAATCGCAAAAAGCGTATTTTGATTGGTTTGCGCAAAAGTTATTGCGTTTACTAACTAAGGGAAAGATTTCTGTCATTTTTGGTGTTTTTTTTTTAACGCGTAATGGCGGCGATCTGCAATTTTTTTTGCGGCACTGCGACATTGCGGCGGACAGATCGGACCCTTGACTGACATTTTTGACACTTTTGGGGTTACCAGTGACATTTCTACAGTAATCAGTGCTATAAATATGCACTGTTACTGTAAAAATGACACTGGCAGGGAAGGGGTTAATTTTATTGGAGAGGGAGGGGTTAATGTATGCCTGGTGCTTACTAACGTGTGTGGGGGGAGGTGACTGAGTGACACAGGGACAGATCGCAGGTTCAGCTATGCTGAACCCTGCAATCTAACCCTGCCTGTCACTTAGGAGATCCGCCCGCTTGTGTTTACACAAGCGGGCGGATCTCCAGACTCGATTCCCCGACGATCAGGGAACAGCAGCGGCGATCGCCGCTGCTCCTCCCCTGGCCCGACTCCCTCTGTGACTGAATACAGCGGGAGCGAGCCTCCGGCGGCGTGCGCGCGCCACCGAGAAAGGGGAGTGTCTGCCGATGTAGGTCTACGTCGTCAGACCTACAAGAGCCACTTTGCCGCAGTACAGCTCTAGTGAGCAGTCGGCAAGTGGTTAACATTCACACTACAATAAAATACTTTAACCAGTTCTGGACCAGAAGATTTTCCCCCTTAACCACTTAAGGACCGCCCGCCGCAGATTTACTGCGGCAGGCAGCCCCTCCTGCGCGAACCAATGTAACTGTACGTCGGTTGCACGCCTGTAGCTAGGGGGCGAGCGCACACCGCCAGCCGCGTGCTACCGCCGCCACACGGCAATGGGGACTATGATGTACGGGGCTGGCGGCTCAGATTGCCGCCGGGCACCAGCGATCGCTCCCCGCTGAGAGAGAAGAACGGTCAGCTGTTGTAAACACAGCTGACCGTTCTTCTCTCTGGAATGATCACAGAACGCCTGTGATCCTGCTATACAGGAACACAGGTCTCTGTGATCATTTCACAAGCCCAACACCCATACAGTTAGAATCACTCCCCTAAGCTCACCCAGTGTTAACCCCTTCCCTGCTAGTGTCATTAATACAGTAACAGTGCATTTTTTCCCCCAAATGTACGCCCTCAATAACTGCTACACGAAACGATGTACATGTACATCATTTTGCGTAACAGAGCCAATGGCTGGTCGGCAAGTGGTTAAAGTGGTTGAAGAGGAAGTAAAGCTTCCTCTGTAACTTGTACCGTTAGGTAAGGTAAGCCTACGATAAGACTTACCTATAGGTACTATAAAGATCTCCCAAACTTGCACCGTTTAGGGAGATATTTACTTCGCATGTAGCCAGTGACATTACTGGCACATGCGCTCTGAAGGAATGGCCGCCCGTGCCATTTCTTTAGAGCCCTGTGCCGTGAACAGCGGCTCCCGCGCACATGCATGGGAGTGACGTCGTCGGGGTTTCGGCCAATCAGATGGCGGAAGGACGCCAACCCAGAAGGAAGACAGATGAACATGTCGGCCGTGTCAGCGGTGTGCAGGCACCACTGCGAGGGCTTCGTTCTACGGTAAGTATTTCATAATGAGCTTCTAGCTCATTATGCCTTTGTCTTTCAGGTTTTTAGTTTTTTGGAGGTTTACAACCTCTTTAATCTTTTTATATGGACTATAGACTGAAGGACTTATGAATAAATGAACGAATTATGCTCGCAATCCAAGGTTTTATTGTATCTCAGAATAACTAAATCAAACTTCTTTCACCTCTTCCTTGCTATTAAAACTACAAAATAATGCCATGAAGCTCCTCCATAAGACAAAAAACCCAGACAAAGATCACATGAACATTGTGGATTACATGATCAAAGGTTCATTGTCAATTAGAGAGACTCTGACTAAAGCTGGCCATACATGGATAGAAAATCATTTGATAACTCGAAAGTTTGACTTTTGAAATGTTGGTGGGCTCATTTTGATTCTCAGTTTTATGCCAAAAGAACAATTTGCCATGTCTGAATTTGGTTATGCAATCAAACCATTTTCGAAACAGAAGTAGTGGAATCGATCGTAAACAGTTCGAAAAAAAAACAAAAAAAAAACAAAAAAAAAACACAGTGCATGTGCAAAGGTTACCCCGAAGTACAAGCAACGACGAGAAAGATTTTTTTCCCTTGCTGAACTTTCACTCAAACAGAGAAACAGAAAAAAATGGGGTTAACCAGTGTAACCTCCAGTATGCTTATTGGAAATAAAATGAATAAAGTAAAACATGAAGCCATTGTCCATGTATTGCAAAATCAAGACAACAATGTTTTGAGAGACACAAGGAAGTTTGTCTTGTATATTGTAGGACTAGACACTGATTGTCACCTGAGCGGAGAGACATAGTGCCGGAAAGATCTGTAAAGTGATTAACCCCTTCCCCCCAATTGAACACCTATATGCGGCCTCACTGGACTGGGTTTTTTTGCCGTGGGGGGTAACATATATGCCTAGAGAGAGAGAGAGAGAGAGAGAGAGAGAGAGAGAGAGAGGTCCGTATATCATCCGCAAATGGATGGGATGATATGCGGACATAGGGAGCGGATGACACAAGTGTCATCCGCTCCGTGAAAAAAAAAAAGTGCCGAAGCGGATCGCAATGCGGTCCGCTCCGTGTGAAAGAGCCCAAAGTGTGTAAAAAAAAAAAAATACCTAGATCAGAGTTTGATCTAGGTCAGTGCCAGGGTTTATTGTTTGGGTCATGTAAGGGTCAAGATCAGTATATTTTGGGCAGATTTTTTTTAATATTTATTTAGTATCAGTGAGTTTTAAGTTGGACAAAAAAAAAAAAAAAGCGCAAAAATGCGCACTGTTGTATTCTCGGCTGTACTAAGGGTACAAAAAACAACCAACATAAACATATGTGGTATCGCTGCAATCGTCAGGAGCAGGAGAATTTATTTTGGGTTCTTTGGTGGTAGGTTATGATAGTAACAAGAAATAAACAGCTACATTTAAAAAAATATATATACATATTTCTTTTTTTACTATTTTGGGCCAGTTTCCCTTTGAATATAAAAAAATAAAAATAGAAATCAGGAGATATGCATTATCATTTACCACCAAATGAAAGCCCAATTTGTCCTGAAAAAAACATGGTATAATCCACCTGGATGCACAAAGTAGTTGTGATGATATGTACATTTTTAATAACACATATTACAGTTACAAAATTGTGCTTAGGCATTATTATTTGTTTTCCCCTTGAGCGTGAAGGGGTTAATTATCAGGAAATAGTTAATGAATTTATTATCTACTATAGATACAATGATGGCAATAACACACGAGCATTCAACAGATCTTTATCACAAATGAAAGATTATTTGAACGATTTTCTATCCATGTATGGCCAAGCTTAAAGCTGGCCATAGATGGAGCAATTTGCTTTCCTGCAACAAATGCTTGATTCTCCCATTAACACAGTCAGCATTGATGGGGAAAGCCCTGCCGCAGAGCAATAGCTGCTGGCAACAATCGCATGAAAAATCCGACAGGCTGGTTGATCGATCAACTTTAGTACAGTCAGTCGCTGGCTATAAATGGTTCAGGGACCAGCTAAGATTCGATCAGTCTATGGCTGTTTTGTTTTTTTATTGTAATTTCTTTAGTTATCCAAAATTTTAGTGTACAATAAAAGGCATACAGTTTACAAGAATACAATATTTTAAAGCGGAGTTCCGGCCACAAAAAAAAATTTCAATAAACATACCCCCGGGACAGTCAGGGCTAGTACATTCCACAATGGCTAGCCTCTGATCTGTCCCGTTTCGCACTTACCTGCAAGAAGAAATACTCACTTTTAAAATTTCTTCTCCAGCGTTGCCATCTCTGTTGTGGGCAGCTGAAGCCAGCGCGATCCTCTTCTGTGTCCTCTTCCGTGTCTTCTTCTCCCAGAATGCACCTTCACCGGTCCCTCTCGTCACTTCCGGTGTGGCGCCGCATGCCCAGAAGCTGTTTAGCAAGGAATGCGGCGTCGCACCAGAAGTGACGAGCGGGGCCGGTGCCGTCGCATTGATTCCTGGGAGCGATGACGTTCAGCTCCCAGGAATCATTGCAAACCGGAAGTGACGGCGCGGGCCGCGGCAGGAAGTGGAAGACAGTTGAGTATATCTTTCTACAATTACAAGGTAAGTAAAAAAAAAAAAAATCCTAACTATCCATTTCTGTTTCAGGTGAGGAAAAGCAAGCGGATGGCCACAAAATCGGTTATGTCGATTTTGTGGCCGGAACTCCGCTTTAAGGTAAATCGGTAAAAACAATAGGCAGCAAAGACAACCATAATCATATTCCACATAGGGTAATACTACTTCGTGTACAGGTCCAAAGCAGACCATCAAGGTATAAAACTATGACTCAAGGATCAGGAAGGGTCAATGATTTCCAGTGCAAGGGGTCACCGTGTCTAGATAGTCACCCCCTGTAATGGACCATCTTGAACATGTAATTCAAGCCTCAAGGAGAATAATCCCCATTGCAGAAAAGTAAAAAGAACCATACTGCACGGGTGTTCAGAAAGAGGGTTCGTGGATTCGGGGGTTATAGGTGGTGTAATGAGAGCGTCAACTATACAGAGAATGAGGGTGGGATATAATGGAAATAGGAACAGATAAATGGAAAGGCAAGAAAAGAAAGGAGGGTAGATGACTGTAGAGAAGGGATCTGCACCCACGGGCGCCCCACTAGGCATCACTTACAAAGAAATGTCATGCCATTTGAAAATCTGTCAAAAAATGCATTTTTAAACACACTAGGTTTTTAATAGGCGTCCATGAAATCTAAAATTTCAAAGCGTGCCTAAACTAGCCCTAAGGTTTTCCGCAGCGTGGCTGGAGGAATCTGCCCACACCTATAGCTGTAAGAATGCCTCAACTGTAGCTGCATCTAAATAAATGCAACTACTGTTCAGCCAACATTTTTCTGCCCAGCGTCTTCAATTTTTAGATCAAACATACACATAGGCGTTAAGAGGAGTTTGAAAGCAGGGGCGTTTAGAGAGTGAAAAAAACCCTCACTGCCAGTAATTCCCGGAGCAGCTGCATTTTGGCAGAAAAAAACTCCTGACCTGTGTAAACATGTCTAAATGTGCAATAATGCTTGAGTGTTAATTCATTTCATTGGCCAGAATTCTGGCCAATGAAATGAATTAACGCCCAACTGCTGCTTGTTGCGCCTTAAAGCGGATACACACGTCAAGCATTTTTATTTTTTCTAAAAAAGTGGCTGACAAGAGGAAAGGCATTTAGGAGAGGTTAGCCAACACCCTGTGTGCATGGGGCCGAAGCTGGCATGTCAATATATTGTAAGAGAAGAGACTGAGGGTCTACCCACAACCTAGACTAGAGCTTCAGATAGAAGAGAAGAGCGAGGAATAAGGCAAGTATGAAGTGCTGAGGAAGCCCAATGGAAGGGATCTTTTTTTATTCTCTTTTATTTCTATGGAGTTATGCTTTAATACATGCCTACAAAGCCAATATAATTTCCCCACTTCAAATAATTTATTTTACAAAAGATTTTATTAAGATTCAATCCAACAGATTAGGTCAACAATGAGATGGTTATATTGCATATGAGACAAACAAAAAATCAAATGCCTTAAAACAAACAAGTCAACTAAAGTTAGTAAGTTTCAGATTCAGAACTACATTTAACTAAAGTCCATAGGTCTCAACCATGAGGAAACTTAGAAATCCTAATTCCATTGCATAGTGACTTGAGACATGGACATCCAAGCTTGCAGCTAAACATGGTAAAACATGGAAGCTCTTTGACAATAGAATTATATACAGGTGAGAATGCAATATACAACCATAAAAGTGTTTTCATCGTAATCATCCTAACCAGGATCTCCCAGCGGCCTAAAGAGCCTATAAAATAGATACACAGAAAAAGGCTAGAGTAAAAATTAGAAGAGAGGTAGAAAAGAAGTAAAAGAATCAAGGAATAAAGGGAAGGAAAGAACGAGAAGAGTCCTGCGGGGTGTGCGCCAGAGAATCATTAAAGCGGAGTTCCGGCCACAAAAATCTACATCATTGATTTTGTGGCCATCCGCTGGCTTTTCTTCACCTGAAAAGAAAATGGATAGTTAGGATTTTTTTTTTTTTATCTTACCTTGTTATTGTAGAAAGAAATACTCACCTTTCTTGCACTTCCTCCCTCGGCGGCAGCGGCCCGCGCCGTCACTTCCGGTTTGCAATGATTCCTGGGAGCTGAACGTCATCGCTCCCAGGAATCAATGCGGCGGCACCGGCCCCGCTCGTCACTTCCGGTGCGGCGCCGCATTCCCTGCTAAACAGCTTCTGGGCATGCCCAGAAGCTGTGGAGCAATGCGGCGCCGCACCGGAAGTGACGAGAGGGGCCGGTGCAGGCGCATTCTGGGAGAAGAAGACGCGGAAGAGGACGCAGAAGAGGATGGCTTCAGCTGCCCACAACAGAGATGGAAACGCTGTGGAAGAAATTTTATAAGTGAGTATTTCTTCTTGCAGGTAAGTGCGAACCGGGACAGATCAGAGGCTATCCATTGTGGAATGTACTAGCCCTGACTGTCCCGGGGGTATGTTCATTGAAATTTTTTTTTGTGGCCGGAACTCCGCTTTAAATTGAAAGAAGCGTATTATCAAATCTAGAAGGTTGGATATGTGCTATCCATGGATGCTAGACCCAAAGAAATTTATCACGTGTGTCCGAGAGGAAAGCCATCAACTTCTCATTTACCATGATAGAATTCATACGTTTTATTTTTTTACAGCTTCAAAGCCAAGTACAGGAGTTTCCCAAGCCATAGCTATAGTCCACTCAAAGGGAGAATAAGAGAAATACACAACTTTACACCAAAATTAGGACTGTTTGTAGATCGTTACTAATTAAAAAATATTCACCATAAGAAATAAACTATGCCATGTGTGTTTTCTCTAGATGTACTTGCAAATATTAGGTGGAAAACTGTAGCAAACAGGAAAAAATTGGGCATTTTGCACTGAAATAAAAAACATTCACACAGGAAAGCAGCTACTTGAAGCATTATTAAACCCAAAACTAAAAATGTAATAAAACGCAGCTTACCAATCATTTAGCTGTGGTGGCTGCATTAGTTTTTTTTTTTTTTTTTTTTTTTTTAGGCTTTTTCCCTCCATTTTCACCTGGTGATCTGGCCAGTAACATATCTCCTGTATTATGACGCCTACATTCTGGATGAAGGAGTAACAGACACCTTTGGACAGCAGCACTGTCAGGCTGGGGGAAGCAGAGTGTTAGATGTACTAGCAGCTTTAAAGTGGTAGTATATCGATTTTTGTGACTTTTACCTACAGGTAAGCCTATAATAAGGCTTACCTGTAGGTACAATTAATATCTCCTAAACCTGCACAGTTTAGGAGATATTTACACTGCATGCAGTCGCTGATGCTAGCGGCGCATGCGCTCTGAAGGTCCGGCGGACCTTCAGAGTTCCTTGCCGGGAAGTTGCCGGAAAGTTAAAACTCTGCGCGCATGCGCGGTGACGTCATCGCGGCTCCGGCCACTCACAGTGCCAGAGGCGCCGAACCCGGAAGAGACGCCGAGGGATCATGTCCGCTCCCACAGCGGTGTCCGGGGGTCCGTGTCGGGGGCTTAGTTTTAAGGTAAGTATTACATAATGAGCTAGTATGCGATGCATACTAGCTCATTATGCCTTTGTCTTGCAGGTTTTTTTTTTTTTTTTAGTGTATACTACCGCTTTAAATACACTAGCAAATTGAAGCCAAACTCCAGCTAAAGTAAGAAGTAAGGCCACAGTGGCCGAAACGCGTTAACATTGTTTTACTGGACGTATTTGTGTAGCCAATAAGGATTTTCAATGTTTGAGTCGCTGGCTTATATCTATCAACGTTTAAGGTTTTGAGGGATTGAACATCTCAGACACAAGCACAGCTTTTCATTCTTGGATAGCATCACTAGCAGTAGAGTTTGGGTATTGTATCCAGTGAAGCTCCACCTTACACTTTAGCAGTTGCAGCAAACCGTTTTTTTGTTTTTTTTTCCCCTTTTGGGATAAAAGGTTTTGCATAAATAAAAGTAAGCACCCCTGTCAGTGGTGAGTGGTTTGTCTCAACAGACTGCTTTATCTGCAAGATAGCTTGTTCTGTAGAAAAACAGACCTTCTGGCAAGATCACCAGGGGGAAATAAAAGAAAAAATGATTGCAGCCAATGACATCCAATAATTGCTAAGCTGCAAAAAAATAAACGTTTGCTTTTGGATTGAATATGGCTTTATTATTACGTTAAGATTTTACAAAATCTGTGAAATAAAAAGGAAAAAAAAAAAAAAAAAAAAAAGATTCCTTATTGATACTAAAGTAAAAAAAAAAAAAAATATTAACATGTGAACCACCAAGTTTACACATGGAAATTGCTCTGGGCTTTAAGCTGCAGCACACTTCTGGTGCTTAAGGGAGTTAAAATCCACAAAATCCTAATGAAGCATATTCTGAACAAATCCAAAATGTTGTTTCTGTCCTGTATGCTTAGGGAAACTCTGGTATATAAATACCTCTGGATTTATAAATCTCACCCATTCATTTTATTATTGTCCATGCCCAGGTTTACCTGAAGCAGGCCATAAAACGTGAAACCAAAAAGTTACGTTATGCAAAACAACGTCTAATGTCTCTAAGGGCCCATTCACACGATGTGCATTATTCTGCACTTGATCGACTCCAGTCATCACTAGGGCACATAGAAATATTTTTCTTTTTGTCCTGCTCACACTGCAATGCTGCTATCAGATGAGATGCAATGCACTGCAGTGCATAGGAATAAAAAGGTCACTCTTTTTTTTTTTTTTAACTTTATTGAAAATGTAACAATGCAGGCACCAACCCCTCCCACCACTGGCACACAAGCTGGGCTACTGTGAATGGACCCCAAGTGTCCATCTTGCAGAGACAAGATGATGCTGTTTAGGTATACCTGCGCCACAGGCACTCAGCTGGCAGAAAAGTGAACAAATCAAAATAAATCCTAACAAGAAATCAAAAATGACTTGCTACAAAGCTACAATTTTCGAGACCAGCCATACACTTCCGCGTGTGCGGCGATCGCATGTAATATCGGAGCGCTCTGCTCCTTCATTACATGCGATCGGATGTGCAGTGCGAATTCAGTCATACACTTTGTATGGCTAAATTCGCACCGCACCCGCACAAAAGTCGCACGAGGCATTTTTTCAGCCGCATCAGGATCGGATCGCACAGTGGTTCACACTTGTGCGATCCGATCCTGTGCGAACGGTCAGATCGCACTGCGATATGCGATCAAACTGGGGGTGTCGTTAACATTTCATTGACACCCCCAGTGTATCGCATATGGCAGTGTGAACTGCCAGATGTGTGTTTGCAATGCGGGAACAGGCTGCGAATTCGCAGCCTTCCCGCATCGCACAAGTGTGACCCGGCACTAAATCTCAGGCCAATTCAGCAGGAACCAGCTAACATTTGAACTGTTAATGGGCAGACTGAATGTACAAAGTTGATCGATCAACTTGGGTAAAACCAAACTGCTGGAATCTTTTGCGATTATTGCCAGCGGCTGCTATAGCCAAAAGCGATAATCACTGTCTTCTCTCGGAAGGGATGGATTCCCCCACCCTGCAGGGAGAAGACAATGGCCCAGTAAAAAGTATTCTCGTATCTACACTGTGTGTTGAATGTGGAATCAAGCTAATTTATTTCATGCTAGCCGTGGTTGCAGGAAAGAAATTCGCTCTGTGTATGGCCAACCTAATGCCTCGTACACACACATCGATTATTGGCCGTGCATTTTCGGCCAACGTCCGATTGGCCAATTTTCGGCTTGTTAGTATGATGCTTTCGACAACCGACTCCGACTTTTCGGCCGAATAAAATCTGGTGTGCAGGCTATAAAATTTTTGTTGGCCATCAACACAACGGCCGATTTTCGGTCAGTCAGTACAGATTTCGGCAGACAAAAATCTGATAAGCAAGACTGGGCATGCTCAGAGAAAAAAAAAAAACACACGGAAAGTAAACCAGCACATGACATCACTTCTGAAGTAGAATTTTGTTGGCCGAGAAAATTTGTGTGCAGTCTAGGCACATTCCAACCAACAAAACACCACTCTGGACAAAAGTCGGACGATCGGTCGGCCGATAATCGTTGCGTGTGTACGAGGCATAAGTCATCAATAGGACTGCAGAGATTGAGAAAATGCTTCATCGTATCTGCAAGAGACTGATGATAGATCAGCCTAGACCATATGTGTCAAATACAAGGCCCTCCAGGCCATTTGATGTGGCCCTTGCACCTCTCCTACACCGCACCTTCTCATCGCTGTCCCACATTGTCTCAGTAGTCAGCAGCAAAGAGGAGGATAGAACTCCTCCACCAGATCCTGGAGACACCAAAGCAGTCACCAAAGCAGTCACCAAATATTAAGGACTGGTAAACTGTATATGTTAACTTTTTATTCTGGAGTTCAGATACATTTCAACAAACATTCATTCTTTTAAGAATGCCCTCAAGACATTGGGAAAACAGCAGTGGTCTGGTTTCTGGGCGTGAAAACGACACTGAGTCCAGACCAGTGCAAATAACATGTATGACTATTACCTCTTTCTAGTGGAAAACTCTGGTCGCTCCTACTTTTAAAGCATGGGTAGTTGAACTGTGTAAAGAGAATGGAGGAGCTAACGGAGAGCCTATAGCAGTGATGTCGAACCTTGGCACCCCAGATGGTTTGGAACTACATTTTCCATGATGCTCATCTACAATGCAGAGTGCATGAGCATCATGGGAAATGTAGTTCCAAAACATCTGGGGTGCCAAGGTTTGCCATCACTGGCCTATAGGAACATTATTCCAAGCATATGGCAGTATGGTCTCCTTGGATTGAGTTTTTGAGCTCTGACACCTTTCTATGAGCAGCTTCTGTTCTTAAATTGGCAGTCTTAGAAGTGTTTTTTTTGTTTCTTTTTTCCAGTAAGAAAGGTTCCCCAGTTTTTTTCCTCCTCCCCCTTTTATTTTTGGGCTGCCCTTTGTGTACGGGATACACTGGTTTTCACATTACAAATATTTTTGATGAATATGTGGTAGCACATATTGGTTTTGTTAGTTTTCAAAAATTGTTTTGTAGGATTGTCACGTTTCTGTTTTATTGTTGTAACACTGTATAGGATTATGTTGTTCTATAATGTATGCTCTCTAAGTGTACCCCCTTTAAATTTGTGCAAAAAAATATGATTGAAAAAAAAAAATTAATTGTTTTCTACCACATTATTAGGATTTAACACGGTCAACTTTACAGAGATAAAGTGGCTATTTTACCTACTTTATTTTACCTTACAACATCCAATTACCAAAAAATAAATTTTTCATATTAACTAATAAAAACCTCCAATTCCCATAAATCAGTATTTTTTTCTCACAAATCTATATTTTCTTTTCTTCAATTGACAACGTATACTATGGATAGTCTTTTAAGCTAGGTCTATAACACGAGGCGCATCCTGTGCAATGATCTCTGCAAACTTACTCCATTATCTAACATTTAAATGGAAGATAAAACTCTTCATGATCACGCAAAAAGTCAAATGAACTTTCCACACTATCTGTCTACAACGTGTATACTTCCCCCTGTTCCCCCATTTTTTAAGGACAGAAGAGAAGCATTCACAAGGGGGATTTCCAAGAAAACAACTGTAGCAGATGGTAGCGATCAATCTGCCAAAATCACACAACAGGCACCTGAAGTATGCAAAACTGGCATTGTGTGCAGGAAAAGTACAGATTCAGAAGACACTAACCAGACACTTGCTTTCATTTGTTAAGGTGCGCTAGAACAAAGGCCAAAATGTGACTGTTTGGCATTTACTCTCTTCTTTCTTTAACTAGAGACATACTAACTTCTTTTTCCAAAGCAATAAAGGAAATAAAATAGCAAAAATATCTCAAACACAATTATCCTGAGTATTTCTAGAAGGGTGAGAATGGTCAGCGAATGTAATGCAGAACCAAGGAAGCATTTACTCTAAAGCCTAGTACACACGCAACGATTATCGGCCGACCGATCGTCCATCTTTTGTCCAGAGTGGTGTTTTGTTGGTTGGAATGTGCCTAGACTGCACGCGAATTTTCTGGCCCGACAAAATTCTACTTCAGAAGTGATGTCATGTGTTGGTTTGCTTTCTTTGTGTTCTTTCTTCTCTGAGCATGCCCAGTCTTGCTCATTAGATTTTTCCCTGTCGAAATCTGTACTGACTGCACGAAAATCGGCCGTGTTTTGACCGCGGACAAAAATTTTATAGCCTGCACACCAGATTTTTCTGTCGGTTGTCGGAAGCATCATACTAGCAAGCCGAAAATTGGCAGATCGGTCGTCGGACGAAAATTCCCTGCCGATTTTCGACGCGTGTGTACGAGGCTTAACGTTCGTGTCAGATAAAAATGATGCTCTGGAAACATTTGCCCCCCCCCCAACTAAAATAGAAAAGGGCTCCCTCCAGACAATTAAGATACCTGGCTTCAGAGATTTAACCAACTCAGATTTATTATAAGCTATATTTATATATATATATATATATATATATATATATATATACACATACACACAGTATATTTTAAATATTAATAAGTGGAGCAGTTTTATATAAAAGTGGACATCACAAACAGATGTTTTATCAACATTTAAATCTTTATTGTATTGCATTTCTATAACCTTAGTTATAGAAATCTAACTATTAATTTTGTTGATTTATACTCTCTGTAAAACATATTTGTGCATTTATAGACATTGCTGGTGGAAAACCTCATAAAAAACACAGAGGATTAAAGCAAACCACCTATGTAGGTATAATTTATATGGAGATACAAATATTCTACAAATAACTATGTTATATATTACAAACTGTATAGCGGATGGGGGAAAAAAAAAAGATTCTTATTTCTTATAAATATGGGATGTTAGAGAAGGAAAATCAACAGAATGAAAAGCATAAAATACTAAAAAGTATTCCTAATGTGATCTTTGGCAATATAAATCTGCCATTGGAAATAAAGACTTAGGTTATCTCTAGATGTCAGTAAATTCTGCCCCTATCTGCTTACATATTTCCAGATTCTGGAAACCAGCAGTTTTAAGAACTTTTTATGTAATAAAAACATTTGTTTGTGTTCTATCATTAAAACACAAAACGCAAAGCTATACGAGCCATACTTAATATAAGAATATTGTGACAAAAGTATTATTCCACAATCTAACAACTGAGTTTTAATGATTGAAAAAGACATTTAACGCAATGAAATAAAACCCGTGGCAAATAAAGACAGCCTAAATTTCATATACGGGTTTAGGGAAAATCAAAAATTAGAAATATAAAGATTTTCTTCTATTTTGTTTTATTTTAAAATCAGAAGTGAACTACATAAATGTATTTTACATTTGATCTTAGTAATAATATAACAGATTGTAAAAGTGATGAACCACCATTAAAAAAAAAATAAAAAAAAATACCTGCCAATTTAAAATAAAAAATCATGGGGGAAATCGTTTTCCTCACAACTGCCAATTAAACATGCAATGTTTTTCTCTTATTTTTTTTCTTTATCTGCTAATTAGAGCACCAGGGACCATGTACTTAGTGTGTTATTAGTTACATATATGCAACCATCAAAACACAACTTTCACCGTCCGTATTTAGATCCCATTCTGGAAGCTCACTCTCGATTATACCTCCAGATGCTCTTAAAAAAAATGCACCACAAAGAAAATGATAGTAGGATATCAGAAACACAAAACACACAACCAAGCAAACCACAAAGAGAAAACAGACCGTACAAAGTGTGGCCACATAATTGATTCGGTTATACATTGCAACATAATACAGTTTCACACAAAGAATGATGGGGCCATAAATTCAATACAGACAACCCTATCAAATAGATTAATGAGCGTTTCCAGAGTTCACAAAATAAAACGCCCAATGGATAATCGCGACAGCCCCAGTGCATTTGATAAATAGAATAATGTGGATTGTAAGTATAATACTTGTTTAGTACAACGTGGATTACAATTACAGAGTAGCTGCTAAAATCCACATCCAAAAACTTACCCCGCAAAAAATGTTTCATTCTAATTATACAATGTGCATTTACATTGCAAAATGGGACTTCTCTCCTTTAAGAAAATGAGCCTGCTTGCCCATGACTTCTGTAGATGAACTATATTCAGGTTTTCTTGCCTCTCTTCTGTAGATGAACTATATTCAGGTTTTCTTGCCTCTCTTCTGTAGATGAACTATATTCAGGTTTTCTTGCCTCTCTTCTGCAGATGAACTATATTCAGGTTTTCTTGCCTCTCTTCTATACGACTCTCATAGAGAACAGAGTACAACTACAAACTAATCACCTCTAATCATTCTACAGCACATAGTGTACAAAACAGAAAGAATTCTTTTTTTTTTATTGTATGTAATCTTATGAAATAAGGAAAAACTTAATAATAAAAAAGGCTATATAAGGAGTGCTTTAAAACATAAATAAAAAATACGGAAATATTTTTTTTCAGATTTTCTTTTTATTTGCAATATTTTATTGCAGACAATATGATAAAAAACTCCAACAATAAAGACATTAGAACAAGTATAGGCTTCCATGTCTTCACCTTACTATTTGCTTAGGTAGATATTTATACAAACCTTTGTATTAAAATCAGTAAAATTACTCAAGTAAGCCTTCGAGCACATAAAATAAAATAAAAAACCCAAAAATAATATAAACAGGATCAATTATATCTGCAACCCATGGAGATTACTTTTTCAACTACTCACCCAAAACAACTTTCAAAAATGAAAAACACTTTTAACTATTAGAATCTTACAAAGGATCGAAATTACTTTTTTTTTTTTTAAAGGAGAGCATGACCTCCTAATTAGTTACTTATTAAAAGAGAGCCATGCTTCTAAAACGTCCTAAATGTGCCGTAATTATCACATTTTAGGAACCAATTAGCTCTTTTATTTTAACTTTATTAGAAATATACGCTCTATTCAAAATTATTTAAAAATATACTTCACTCAGGACAGTGCTTACTGTAATCTTAAAGACCTTGATGTACCTACCTGCCACAAACACTTCGAATTTTTCTATATGTGGGAAGAACTTACCCTATTTCATTTCATAAGGCTACATTCGTAAAAAAAAAAAAATTCTGATGTTTTTGGAACAAAAGTTCCTGCATTAATGATACTTGCTTTTAGATCAAATTTTTAAATGCGTACAATTGTTTTTTTCCCCAATATCAGAATGCATATACATGTGTGTATACGCGTGTCCTCAGGTGCAGATTTGTGGTAAATATCTGAATAAATTACATGTTTACCCATCTGCGTGAATATCTCAAATAAAAACAATGCAGTGGAGTTCAGGTCCATAAATAAAAGCGATTTTAAATGCATTTTTTTACGAATGTAGCCTAAAAGGTCATCTACTCTACTGTCCTCAGACTTCAGCAGAAACTCAAACACAACTTAATGGGAATTTACTGATGACTCCATACTTCAAGAAAATATTGAATTAATAGTAGTGTCAGTTAAATCCCCTAATTGCCTGTTCTTCCTAAAATCATTTTTAGTCTTTCTGTAGGAAAAGCCAGGTTCATTCTGGGTACCCATTCCCATTTTCTCCTTCAATTTATCAAAAGGGAATAACTCCCCCATCCATCTTCAAAAGGAATTCAATCTTAAAAAAACAATTTCAATATACTCTCCTGACTCAAACCTGGGTTTTTCCAGAAAAGGCAAATAGTTAGAATGTTCAAAACCAAAATTTTGATCTTTTTTACAAAAACATTCCTAAACCTTAAAAGCTGAACTACAGGCACAAAAACCTTTATTGAAATATATTCCTTAATAACCACATGGGGGAAAAAAATCCACTTTCTGTTCACCACATGCCTTGGTAAAGCAGGCCATAGACGATTCGAATTTCGTTCGAAAATCGTAAATGGCAGGGTTATCGAACGATTTTCGTATCGTTAGTGTGGTATGTAAAACGTTCGATTTTCGTACGACAGCAAAAATTCACATATCCAACATGTTGGGTTTTTTTGCGAAAATCGGCCGAATTTCGTATCATTAGTGGGGGAGTTGTATGATTTCGCCTAACAAAACACAGAACAGTAGGGAGTGTGTCCGGTAGAGATGTGGTTAAAAGGCACAAAAAATAGTGTTTTGTCGTACGATTTTCAGCTCACATTGATGGTACACTCGATGATGTGCACGAGTGCCGCTTTCGTTTATCGAACGATAAATCGTACGAAATTCGAATCGTCTATGGCCTGCTTTAGCCTAGATATTACCTCTAAACCTAGCAGTAACATTGCGGCGTTGTACACAATTTGTGTAGAAAGCAGAGCTGTGGGGGGAACCCAGTAGGCCCAACCACTTCAGGCTGCCTGCAGAAATCTCCAGGAGGGGGTGGATACAAGACCAATCACCCTGTGCAAATAGAGAGAGCAGTACTGACCAGTCTTTATTACAAGAAAAACTCCTGTGCAGAGGCAAAGTACAGAAGTTGTTTTAGGCTCAATACAAACTGGGCTACAAATAAGAAGAGCAAGTTTTTAGCAGAAAAGGCACTCAAAGTGTTTTTGTACAGACATTTAGCGTTTTTTTTTTCTACCAGAAAACTCCTCTCAAAAAAACTCAAACTGGAACGAACTGGAAGGGTTTTTTTTTTTTTTCTGCCTCTAAACGTCCTAATGTGCATCGACACATAGGATAATAATACTGAGCTGTTTCTACAGGCAACACACAAAACTCCTGTAGATAGGCCCAGTGTGCATGAACCCCTTAAGATAGATAACTACATATATGTGGAAGAAATAGAAAACGAATGGGTTGATATAGTAAGATCAAATTGACTATTCACTTTGCTATTCAGGTCATTTTCTCCAGAGCTTAGCGAATGACTTGAAGCTCTGTTGACCTCTATCATCCAATCATGTTTAGGCAAAACATTGCGCTTTTTCTTTCCTTCTTCTTAATTTTCTTTGTACCTGAATGGGTTTTTTTTTGCAAAAAAACTACATTCACTAAGCTCTGGGACCAATTCTCTTCCAAATTGCAACTTCCCTTGCAGAGTGAACAGTCCATTTGCCTTTAATAAATCAACCCCTAAATGTCAACTAGCAATACACATGTTGCATGTATTTACACAATATCTGTTTTAGCTGGAGTTCAGCCTCAAATGCATCACTGAAATAAAATGATATGTTCAAAATGTATCATATTTACTTTTTTTTATCATGCAGAAAAAAAAAAAAAAATTGGCAGTCCTTCCATATATTGCTCCAATACTTTGCATCCAAAAAACATTTTTTTTACCAAACAAACAAGCAAATGATAACTGGACTAGCAAAGAGATATTATACCATACAATAGTCCACATGATTGTTGTTTAAATCCAACTCTCTTCCCCATCCAAAGCAATCTCTGGATTCCTCTTCCCTTTTTCCATATATATTAGTTTGACAATAAGAGGGATAGACACTGAATCAGATACTGACATTTCTGCAAAATACTGACCTGCTCTAAGGCTACCCTTCCACATAACCCTTCCACATAAGTTGCAAATCCGTTCCATATATCCAGCAACTTTAAAATTCCCACAATCTCTGGTTCATAATCATGGGTGTCCAACCTGCGGCCCTCCAGCTGTTGTGGGACTACAAATCCCAACATGCCTCTGCCTTTGGGAGCCAACTCCCATCATGCCTTGACCTTTGGGAGTCATGCATGCAACTGTCAGTCTTGCAATGCCTCACGGGACTTTTATTGCAATGACTTATGGGTCCTGTAGTTCCATAACAGCTGGAGAGCCAAAGGTTGGACACCCATAATTTAGATGGTAAATTTCTCCCGCATTTTTAGGAAAAGTAAATCCAGAAATTGGAACCAAGCAAACTGCTTTCTGCTTTCCTATCAACCACATATATTCGGACTTCTCTGGGTTTATACCATGACCAGCAAACTTCTCAATAAGTGTCAGTAATTTCGGACAACTATACCCCTGGGCCAGAGATGTACAAAAGCAGATCATTCAAATAAAATGATAATTTCAGGGTTTCTGCACCCACCAATTAATATGGACCAAAATTCTTTAATATTTGGTCCAGAGGTTCAACAGCTAAATTAAAAGTGGGTGAGAGGGGGCAACCTTGTCTCAATCCTTTGGAAATCCTTATCGTCTCAGAGGCACTGTTGCCTATAATTACGTGGCGTTTACTTCTTACAATCTATTTATACAATTAACAAAATTTCCTTTAAATCCAAATTTTCCACAATGTGTTTTCAATATGTTTCCCGTGAATATGATCAAAAGCCTTCTTGGCATCTAAAGACCATAGCTGGCATATCCTTCCTTACTAATATCCCATTCCTGGGAATTTAAATTGTGGAAATATTGTAACTTGGCCAACAGCTGACTTCTGTTCTTGTATTTTGAAGGAGTCAGCATAAAACCAGACTGGTCTTCATGTACCAGGACGCCAACTACACTTGTAAACCAAACCCCCTTGTCATATTTAATTGATGTTAAAAATGTATTGTTAAAATTAGAAGATCCTTACTCAGGAGTGAAATAGGTCAGTAAGAACTTGCCACCTCTTTGGGATCATTCCCATGTTTTAATATCAAAAAAATTATAGCTGACAAAAAACATTTGAAGTAATTAACTGACTCAACTGTGCCTAAGCTGATCAGTAACTTTCCACGGTAAGATCGCTTGTTACTTTTTAAAAGCAGTAATTGCAAGCTAGCTTTTCAAAGCCACATTTGTGATGTGAAGACACAAAAAAAGCATAAAGCAGGAAATGCAGCAAACTAAACTGCAGTTATCTATCAATCTATGTAAAGTTCCTTACTAATGATAGAATTGTTGTCTAATCAAGACTGAACAGAAGCGAGAAAAAGCCAAAAGTGGTGATCAAAGTGAGTGAAGAATTCTGACCAATCAGTAATCATCTGTCATTGCTCTGGCTGATTTCTATTGATGGGATGTTAGCAGTTGCTATAGACAACTACACACTTTAACCACTTAAGCCCCGGAAGATTTTACCCCCTTCCTGACCAGGGGGTATTTTGCGATTCGGCACTGCGTGACTTTAACGGACAATTGCGCGGTCGTGCGAAGCTGTACCTAAACGAATTTGACGTCCTTTTTTTTCCCACAAACAGAGCTTTCTTTTGGTGGTATTTGATCACCTGTGCAATTTTTTGATCACGCGCTATAAACAAAAAAAGAGCGTCAATTTTGCAAAAATAACAATATTTTTCAAATTTTTTTATATGAAATATCCCCAAAAAAAAAGTAAAAATCAAAATTTTTTAAAATTTTCGGCCAATTTGTTTTATGCTACATATGTTTGGTATAAAAAAAAAAAAAAAAAAAAAAAAAAAAATCGCAAAAAGCGTATTTTGATTGGTTTGCGCAAAAGTTATCGCGTTTACTAACAAAGTGAAAGATTTATGTCATTTTTTTTTTTTAACGCGTAATGGCGGCGATCTGCGATTTTTTTTGCGGTACTGCGACATTGCGGCGGACAGATCGGACCCTTGACTGACATTTTTGACACTTTTGGGGTTACCAGTGACATTTCTACAGTAATCAGTGCTATACATATGCACTGTTACTGTAAAAATACACTGGCAGTGAAGGGGTTAACTTTATTTGAGAGGGAGGGGCTGTGTGTGTCCCTAGGGGCGTGATTCTAACTGTGATTGGCTGTGGCTTGAGGTGTAGTTACACTGATCAACGGTTCTACATAGTAGAACCGTATGATGAGTGTTTCTACACAGGGAGAACTGACAGGCAGCTTGTTTACACAAGCTGCCTGCCTTTCTCCCTCTCCCCCGCCGATCGCCGAGTGACCAGCGGACATCGGGGGGGGGGGGGGTCCGTGGCGGCGCTCGCTCCCCAGACCCTCCCAGGCTAGTGACGTACCGATACGTCACTCTGCCTGTGAGGGGCTGACCGCCGCCGTATATAGTCGTGCGGCGGTCGGCAAGTGGTTAAATACTCTCTGGACTGACCCTTTAGATAAGCTCAGCCATTGCTTACAGAAACCATGCCTTCCTCCAACATACATCATCGGCATTTTGGTTCATCGACCTTTCACGCTGCACACACAAATCCACAAACCAGGAAACTCCAAAAGCTTTTCTTTCCCTAAACTCCGCCAGCCCCAGCCTCATGCAGCAGATGGAATCAGACCACTTTCCCTCCGATTATACTAAGCAAAGCTAACAATGTAAATGAAGCTGGATGATTATGTAACATACCATGATCACTTTCCACAGCTACTAGCGCAATGTGCCCTTAATCTGTTAACGCTACTGCACAAAGGGCATAAAATAGATCAATAAATAAGGATTAAAAATGAAACCAGTCAATTCCTGTGAAAGTGAACAAATGTCAATCAGCACACGAGATTGCAAAATGGGGCACTGTGCTTACATTTAGGACTACAAACATATATCTAAAAGAATACAAATGTGACAAATATCAATTTGCATATCAATCACACATTCATAATAAGAAGATAAATATGCTAATATGATGACACTTAAAACAAGCAGCAGACACTACAGCAAATCACAGATCACCCTAAAATGTGTCACGTTCAAAATGTCACTTTGCTGACTTTGATGCTTCTCTGTATAAGCAAATACCATCCTAAAGCTGGCTATATGCTAGAAGAAATTTGTACGAAATACTGGAATTGTTAACACTACCTGGTTTATGTAAAATGTTTTGAACTGTATTTTTCTCTCTCAAATAAAGATAAAAAAAAAAAATAAAGTACAAAAATGATCTGTATATTTAATGGAGTTGATTTAATAAAACTGGAGAGTGAAAAATCTGGTGCAGCTCTCATGGTAGCCAATCAGCTTCTATCTTCAGCTTGTTCAATAAAGCTTTGACAAAATAAATAAACTGGAAGCCGATTGGTTTCTATGCACAGCTGCGCCAGATTTTGCACTCTCCAGTCTTAGTAAATTAACCTCAATGACTTGATGACTGTTGTTCAAAAAATACTTTAACATTTGATTTTGGTAAAATTGTGATTTCCTGAATGAAAACCACATAGAAATTTGTGTTAAAAATGTATTTGTTCAAGAAAAATTTCCCATCCTGCTTATAAAAGAACAATTGCAAAAAAAAAAAAATAATAATAAAATCATATAAAACATTGTTAAGCTGGATACACACTATACAACTTTTGTTGGTAGATTTCCTTTAAGCCCCGTACACACGCAACGATTATCGGCCGACCGATCGTCCGTCTTTTGTCCAGAGTTGTGTTTTGTTGGTTGGAATGTGCCTAGACTGCACACGAATTTTCTCGCTTAACAAAAATCTACTTCAGAAGTGATGTCATGTGTTGGTTTGATTTCTTTGTGTTCTTTCTTCTCTGAGCATACCCAGTCTTGCTCAACAGATTTTTCCCTGATGATATCAGTACTGACTGCACGAAAATTGGCCGTGTTTTGACGGCCAACAAAAATTTTATAGCCTGCACACCAGATTTTTTTCGGCCGAAAAGTCGGAGTCCGTTGTCGGAAGCATCATACTAACAAGCCGAAAATTGCCAGATCGGACGTTGGACGAAAATTCCCTGCCAATTTTCGACGCGTGTGTACGAGGCTTTAGATTTACCTTCAGCTATGTAGAGCAAGGACCTGCCTGACTGCATACAAATTGAAAGTGTTTAGGTTTGACCTCATGTTATTAAATCTAATGCCTCGTAAACACGTTCAGATAATCAGGCGACTTATCGTTTGCATTTTGTTGCATGATAATATCAAATTCAACAATGGACATAAACGTAGGATTTTTTTCGTACAATTCTGGAAACACTGTACTGATTAAATGATTGTCGTTCGCTAGGCTATCGTACGACAGACGGTTTCGTGTTTGTCCCTTCGGATTTTGTTGGACGAACTGTCGTGATTGGCTGTCGAAAGCTGTGTACCAACGATCAGTTTATCGTGCGATCAAGTCTAAAGTGATTATTTTCATACGATTATCTGAACATGTGTACGAGGCATAAAAGGAAAAAATGAGCTTTCTTTAGGTGGTATTTGATCACCTCTGCGCTTTTCATTTTTTGCGATATTAATAAAAAAAGAGCAAAAATTTTGCGATAAAAATTGACATTTTCTACTTTGACAGTTAAAAAATATCCAATATATTCAATTTTTGTCATATATTTATGCCAAAATGTATTTAACTACATGTCTTTGACAAAATAATTCTCAATGAGCGTATTTTTAATTTCATGTAACAAGCATCTGCTTTTTAACAAGGTACTTGAGTAAAACCCACCAGTTAAAATGTGTCCCCAGCAAATTTATTTTTTGGATTTGGAAAGAGTGCGAAATAAATAAAACATCTTTTGAGTTTTTACAGCTATTCAGATCTCCTCTACCCAACTGTCATGGTGACAACAATTTCACCAGAAGGAAAAAATCTGCAATGGTGAAACTGTTTTCACCTAAAATTCAAAAAGAAAAGATTTGGCTGAACATACACCTTACAAATTGTGCATAAATACAAGTGAAAGGGCAGATCTGATTTTATAGCCAGTAAAGCTCTAATATAGATGTAGACAACATGCAGGACAGAGGGAGGTGGCACAGACTAACATAGTTATTGTATATTGACACACTATAAACAGAATTATATTTAATTTTGCCCGCAAAAAAAAAATAAAGAAAAATAAAAAGCAAAATTACAATAGCCTGTCTGTTTATTTTTCGCTCTCTTTTTGGCAAAGGGTTTTGCAAAAATGTACCCACCATCTTTTCCAGGAAGGAAACAAATATACTGCAAAGTGATATAGCTTTGAAGGCATCCTGGTAAATCTGAGCTGTAAAATATTTGGATTGGATAATGAAAGGATATATCTGACCAAAATCAGCTTTCAAACTGTGAACATTTTGGATTCATTAAATTTAAATACTCTGAAAAATTGGTTTAATTTTTGGCAGGACAGCAAAGAGACATTTTTGAGAATAGAATTTGAAGGACAACATAAAGAACTGATCTACATTTGCTGTACAGGAGGGAGGGTTCTACTATGCCAATTTATATGGTCTCAGCCCTACAAGGCATATAATACATAATATAACGTCCTCTGTAGAGACAAGACAAAAGCATGCTATGTTGTGTGCGGCATGAAGATTCATGCTTTACTGTAAAATACGTATATTATAGGCATGACATGGGAGTGCCCAAATCAATTAGAAACTTGCTCCTTTTTGGCTGAATATTTCAACATTTGCCAGCTCAGCTAAAACGACCATATGTGGTATTTACTGTTTTATGGGTGGTTTTCACAACAGTTCACTCTGTTACGTAAGCTATTTATGATCAGACTGCTCTGCTTTACTTGGATATTGCTGAATTCTAATTATTTATATATAGCGCATTATACTTATGTGTATATACCCTATTGAAATAAATGTCCGATGTGCTAACAAAGGGCACTGTTACATAGTTACATAGTTAGTGAGGTTGAAAAAAGACATCAGTCCATCCAGTTCCACCTATGATGTGTGTGTGTTTGCTGTTAACCGTACATTGTATACCCCTGTATGTTGTGGTCTTTAAGGTTCCCATCTAATAGTTTTTTGAAACTATCAATGCTCCCTGCTGATACGACTGCTTGTGGAAGAGAATTCCACATCCTTACCGCTCTTCCAGTGAAGAACCCCTTACGCACTTTAAGGTTAAACCGCCTTTCTTCTAGTCTTAGTAAGTGGCCACGTGTCTTATTGTATTTCCTTTCTCTGAATAGGTTTTTCCATATGCTACGGTCATCCCCAGTACAGTATTTGTACATTAATATCATATCCCCCCTCAATTGTCTCTTCTCCAGAGAGAATAAGTTCAATGCTTGTAGTCTTTCCTCATAGCTGATGTCCTTCATTCCCCTAATTATTTTTGTTGCCCCTCTCTGGACTTTCTCCAGTTCCAGCACATCCTTCCTGAGGACCGGTGCCCAGAACTGAACAGCATACTCCAGATGTGGCCGGACCAGAGTCTTGTATAGTGGGAGAATAATCTCTTTATTTCTGGAGTGAATCCCCATTTTTTATACATCCCAGTATTCTGTTGGCTTTGCTTGCAGAGGCTTGGCATTGCATGCCACTGCCAAGCCTGTTGTCTACCAGTACCCCCAGGTCCTTTTACATCCTAGACTCACCGAGAGGTTCCCCCCCCCCCCCCCCCCAGTGAGTAGCTTGCTTTCTGGTTTCTGGCACCCAGGTGCATTACTTTACATTTTTCAACATTAAACCTCATCTGCCATGTAGTTGCCCACCCCATAATTTTGTTCAGGTCCGCTTGTAAGGTTTCCACATCCTGCCCAGAAGAGATTGGCATGCTTAGTTTAGTATCGTCCGCAAATACTGAGATTGTACTAGATATCCCCACCTCTAGATCATTTATGAATAAATTAAACAGGATTGGCCCCAGGACAGAACCCTGGGGGACCCCGCTTTCCACACCTGCCCAATCTGAGTACTCCCCATTAATCACCACCCTTTGCAACCTCAACAGGAACCAATGGTCAGTGCCTCCAAGTTATTTTAGTAATTTTGTTTTAGGACTATTCAGTTGATTGATGTATTATTGGGTATATGCGGCCGCACAAGGTTCTTTTCAGGAGTTGTGACACACTGTATTTAATTTTAAAGGAAAAGTACAGGCAAAGCTCGTTTGATTGTACTTCTCCAGAGCACAGGAGTGCAGTTCGTTCTGCACTCCTGTGACCGGTTTTCAGCAGACAGCGGGCTGACGTCACAGAGTCAGATTCAGGCTCAGAAATGATTTTGACAATATAGTTGGGATCCGCCCACATGCCTGGACTGGCACCTGATTCAGGCTCTCAGTGAGCCGCTCCCAACCCTGCGCAGAGGGTGGGAGGGGGTCAAAGCAGACAGTGGTGACTGACAGTAACCAGCTCTCTGCCGAGAGCACTGAGAACTGAACAATCCGCGATGTTTGATCGTTCGGTTTCCAGTCTTAGAGCTGGCAGGGTAACAATGTTCCTTACCACCTAGGTGGGTGTGATTCTTAAAAATAAATAAAAAAACCTCCTACTACTAGTTTTAATTGTGGGCTATGGTTGTTTCTGGGACACAGTCGTCCAAATAAAGGTCTATTTCTGATACATTATTGTCTTTGATTTTTGTTTGTTTATTGATTTGGGGACACCTGAAGCTCTTTATATATTGTGATACTAATTATGGTTTTGGAGTCATGGTGGTTCCCTCTGCTTCACAGCCCCCTTCCCCCTTCTTTTTAGGTGGTTTTGGATTCTTTTTTGGCTTTTAAGTTTGGACTGGAATTTTCTGTAGGGCTTATTACCTCCCCATTGTGCAGAATTTTAAAGGCCATTACTACTGAGAAAAACCTTGGGGCTGACACTGCTGTCCTGTACATTCTAGGCGCCTGACTGTCTCTGGATTCAGTAATTTAGAGAAATTGACCTGAATATGCAATTAAAAACTTCAGGGTGAAGGCCGAATCTCCTAATCTACATACTTATTCCAGGTCAATGAACAGGAAAGACAGGTAACTGGTATTGTCAAAAGCAGGTCAGCAATTTCTAGACTTCCTAATTACAGGTTTTCCCTTGAACAAAAACAGGTTGAAATTTTATTGTGAATTATTGATCTGCCAAAAAAAACAATGATCATATTGCACAAAACTACACATTATACCATTAATTGTCTCGTTGTCTGAAAATCACATAATAAATGAAAGAAACAGCCAATAGATAAGGCCATAAAACAAAAAGCAGATACAGTTCAAAGCGATTGCTAATAAAAAATGTACTTTACACACGTCATACTTAGCTGCTCTGTGCAAAGGAGTTTTTCACAGAACAGCCCTGATCCTCCGCTTCTGCGGTTCCCTGTTGGCGCTCATGACTCCTTCTCTTCTCCGTGTCTCCAAAGGAAGCTGCTTTCTAATTTTGCACATGTGGGCCCGACCTGAGCAGCACTGTGTGCATCCACTAACACACACAGTGCCATTTGGCTCCATCTCCTTATCACTGGAGTTAATTGATGGCAGCAGGAACCCAATGCCTCCCGCTGCTCTCACGGAGTCGAGAAAGGAGAAAGCTGCTGCTCTCAAGCACAACATTAGGTTGAGATCTGGCTCAATAAGTATTTGGGGGGGCTGGGGGGAAGCGGTCAATAGAAGGTTTTTTTTACCTTAATGCAGAGAACGCAATAAAGTGTTTCTAAACCCAGGACCTTGCAGTCACTATCTGTTCTCCCACAGTACACAGAATTATTTTAGTGCATATAAACTGCTAAATACCTTTTCTCATCAGCAATATATAGCAGCCTTGTGACTTCTATCAGTGTCTGGCCAAGCACTGGTTAAAGCTTTTAGGAGTTTTCATTCTCCTCTGACTGTCCTATGAGGCATCACATGCACCCCCCACATGCTCCCCCCCCAAAAAAAAAAACACAAACAGAAAAAAAAAAAAATGCTCTAGCAATGCACACCAAACTGAGCATGTGCAGAGTGCCTCCTCTGTTCTATCAGGAGATGGTTTGGGGACTGTGGAAGAAGGGGAGGTTCAGAGAAGTCAGGATCAAACAGCCTTTTTACACAATACGATTAATCTCTTCGGTTCCACAGTGAGTATAACAAGCATGCTTTACTGCATATACAGACTGATTTTACTGTGGGTTTAGTAACACTTTCAAGTAAAATAATCTTCAGCCTTTACAACCCCTTTAAACCTATAAAGTATATTTAAAAACTAACTATGAACTTCTCTTATTTACTTACTTTTGGCCCGTTAAATATAACATTGGATACACATTTGGTAAATCTGTTTGGTAAGTGCAAAAAAAAAAAAAAAAAAACACACTACTGATCTTGCCGAAAATCAGAGCTGTCCTGTGTCCTTCTCCAAACTCTATTTTCTCAAAAGTCCTATTCCGTATTATGGACTACAGAATAATTTCACTTTTTGTTACAGAGATCTAAGAGTAGGAATGGTTGAGTAGTTTAGCAAAAGGCAACCGGGAGGTCTGACACCACCCAGTCCACAAAAAAAAAAAAACTGTTTTGTCAGCCCACAACAGTGCTGAGTTTCACCAGGCATCTTTCTGTACTTGCAGGGTCTGTTAAAGGGATGAAAGCTAGAGGAATAAAAATATTGAAGGGGTGTACGGACGGACGGACATAAACACATATAAAATATATATATATATAGTTATTTATTTTTAATTTCTTTAAAATAAAGGCAGATAATACAATATACCTATAATGATAGAATGTCTACAGTAAACACAAACATGGAAACTCTTAGGCTGCATTCACATGTCAGCGTATTGATCGCGGGCAGAATCGCCGCGATTCCGCCCGCGATCCGGAAAGACATGTGAATGCAGCCTTATAACCGCAACTAAAATTTGACAATATAAAAAGATCAGGTTTATATTGTAGCTGGTTCACACCAGCAGCATGCACTAAAGCCCCGTACACACGTACCGATTGTCGGCCGTAAATATTCGGCCGCCGACCGATCGGCCGATTGTAGGCTTGTTAGTATGATGCTTCCGACAACCGACAGCGCATTTTTTTGGCCGAACAGAATCTGTCATGCAGACTTTAAAATATTTGTTGACCGTCACCAGAACGTGAAAAAACACAAGGAAAGTTAACCATCACATGACATCACTTCTGAAGTCGGCTGTTGTTGGCCGACAAAATTCGTGTGCAGTCTTTAGCAGTTTTCAACCGACAGGACAGCCCTGGACAAAAGACGTTCAGCGGACGATCGCTACGTGTGTACGGGGCTTAACACATGGCTTTTGGAGTGCAGCGTAACGGCACGTCGCAACTTTAATAGAACTTTATTGAACACAAAGTGACATTTTATTCAGTTCTATTGGGCGCAGTGTGGTGCGATGTAATGGAGTGCATTACACCAGTGTTTCTCAACTCCGGTCCTCAGGGCCCACTAACAGGCCATGTTTGCAAGAAAACTGAAATACATCACAGGTGATATCATTTGATGCTCAGTGATTGCAGTATTCTAGTCTGCATCTCCCCAAGGCAATACTTAAAATCTGGCCTGTTAGTGGGTCCTGAGGACTGGAGTTGAGAAACACAGCATTACACCATGCTGTGCTAAAAAACAATTGAATGCCATACATTTTTTTTTCCACACTCTCGTGACAGGGTACAGGACTTTTTGCCTTGTCTTTGAGTTGAAATCGTGTTGGACAAGGCCCAAATCAGCCCAGCCCATCTGGTGTGAACGGGCCCTAAGACCCGATGCAGGGTGTTGAGGCTAAAAGTTCTCTAGTGTAAAATGCCCATCACTTTCCTACACTCAGGGGACCATAGGTGACAAATGCAGCCACCTGTGGCTATATGCGGGTGTACTCTTGTAAACAATGATGCACTGTACATGTGTTTACGGCGCATTTCCTTGAATGTGCCACTTTCACATTTGGGGAAATATGCTGTATGTGCATGCGTGGGTAAACACTAACGAGCAAGGTATCGGCGTTCACACGAGTATGGATGCGAACAATAGCCAATCACCTGAATGGGCAGCTGTATAGGTCACCTGCAGTTCCCTGAGCACAGGAACTATGGTAGAGGACTTTTCAGCCTCTAGATGTCATGTGCATAAGGCCCAACAGCCTGGGTGCGATCTTTATTTAAAGGACTACAATGCTTGATATTAGCCATCAACTTTCCTACAGTACAAGGAGAGGAGAGATTTTTAATAAGGGGCAACTGCACTGTACACTCTTGCAGGCGTATGTCACAAAGGCAAGCCAGGTAAAAGTACCATCAATGGCCACTAGAGCAGCGTTTCTCAACTAGGATTCCTCCAGAGGTTGCTCAGATAAGTTCCCATTGACACTATTGATCTTTTTAGCCCTCTGTAGGGGGGTAATTCTTCCCAATGCCCACGAGGATAAGGAGGAGTATTCTTTACACTAATATATCATGAGTTGTAGATATAGTCCTTTTTAGCAAGTGTTCCCTGGGACCAGAAGGCTATTTTAAGGGTTCTTCCGTGTTGAAAAGGTTGGGAAAGGCTGCACTAGATGATGGGATTTATCTTTTTGGTTTGGGCAACACAATCAATGTTGCTTTCCTCTACCAATGAAACATAACAAAACCAAGAGAATCATTATTAAGGCTCAGGTTCACAGCTATGCATTTTTTAAATGTTTCTGTGCATTTTTAGTTCCATAGACTTCAATGGAGAAGCTGCAGATAAGCATGTACTGTGTTTTTTAACCCACCGAACCACATATTGGTAAAAAAAAAAAACAACCTGTGAAAAATGCGTCAAAAACACCAAAATGCACCGCAAAAAGCAATGCAGAAACGGATCAAAAGCAAACTGCATAGGTGTGAACCGAGCCCAAGACTTTTTCAAATAGAAAATGGCCCAAGATCAAGGTTTTCAAGTAATCAAAGAGAGAGTTTGACCGCACTCAGAAGTAGATGAAATGGAAGGGTTTTATTCCCTATAAAACTTGAATACATACAGTGTATCACAGACATGGGACAGGTTGACGCGTTTCACGATTCTACAGATCGCTTACTTATAACCAGGTTTGGTTATGAGTAAGCGATCTGTAGAATCGTGAAACGCGTCAACCTGTCCCATGTCTGTGTGATACACCTATGTATTCAAGTTTTATGGGGAATAAAACCCTTCCATCTCATCTACTTCTGAGTGCGGTCAAACTCTCTCTTTGATGACTTGATGCCCGGATGGCAGATCCGACCTGCACCAAAGTGACTTGCCTCACCTGAGCGGCTTTTTTCTGTTACTACAAGATCAAGGTTTCACCTGTAAATATACATTTCAGAGCCCAAAAAAAATGACCCTCTTTAAAATATTTAAACATTAACCATCTGCTCAAAATCACTGTTAAATACATATGTAATATTGACGAAATTCAGAAGCAGGGTTGAATCAATCACCTGAAATAGGAACATTAGTTTGTATAAAAACATATTCTACTGAAAAATACTATTCTCCGCACACACCTTCTCGTGTCCTGTTTGAATATTAAAAGTGCAGAAGTACACAAAACATTTTACTACTGATATTCAAGCTGATGTTTTAAATTCTCAACATCTGTGATAATAAAATCCTGAATAACCATGGAAGCAGCAAAAAAAAAAAAAAAAAGGTAAAGAGAGCGCCCAACTCCGGGCAGAAAAAACAAAAATGACCTCCTGCAGTGGAGCTGGGCCTGCATTGCATAGATCAATAGCTCATTTTCTCCAGGGAAGGGGAGAAACGGTCTTATTTACGCGACATTCCCTACTCCCCCACAATCTTTCGGTGGACTGTCCCCCAGCGCCCAAGTCCAGGGCAGGGCTGTGGACCTTGCTCTGGTCTGGATGACGTCAGGACCCTAGACCGCAGAAGCTGTGGGGACAGGTCTAGCTGTGAGAAGGAGCGGGGCTGTGGACCTTGCTCTGGTCTGGATGACGTCAGGACCCTAGACCGCAGAAGCTGTGGGGACAGGTCTAGCTGTGAGAAGGAGCGGAGGATCGAGTAAGTAGATATTGTGTTCATTTGCCCAGAGTTGGGCTTTAACATGTGAGCAGTCTACCCATAGACTGAACAAATAAATATTAAAAGTCTATGAAGACAAAATAAGCAAATTATACCCAGAATTCTATTTGCACCAAAGCCACAAAAAGGTACAGTATAGTTCAAAAAAAACTTTCTAGATAATTTCCACAGACATTCTGCCAATAAATCGACACATCTAAGTTCATCCTGCAAAGCTCTGCCTCTAAAAACCAAGAGCGACACCGAGTTTGGCACAGTTTTAGGCCTCATTCACACAGGCATACTTAAGCATACACCCAGGGCCATGCTTTCCCACATAGGTGTTACATGCATTCAGGTGGCAGGCCGACCCAGTCATGTCAATCAGGCTGCTGCTCCTAATCTGACATCCGTGCATTTCCCTGAACTCATTGGGATCTAATTACTAAAGGCAAATAAACGGTGCACTTTGCAAAGTGCAATTGCTCCAGAGCTTAGTAAATGAGGTAAAGCTTCACTTTGCAAAAAATACCCAATCACATGCAAGGAAAAAAAAAAAAAGTATTCTTGCAAGCACTTGATTCGATGATGGAAGTTAGCACAGTTTCTCCTCATTTACTAAGCTCTGGAGCAACTTTTAGTAAATCAACCCCACACTGTCTGCGTTCAGGTACATACACCTGCATCCACATGGATGTCAAACTGGGGGCAGCAGCTGTGTCCGTGTAGCTGCTGCATCCCGACTGACATGACTGGGACTGCCTGCATGTGGAATACATGGAACAACAGTGCATTCCCATGCGGACAAACACGACCCTGACACGGATGTAACATGTGAACAAGGCCTTATAAACCAAAATAAAACACTAAAATTCTGTTAAGCAACAAAAATGTTAAATGCAGCTTACACGAACAGAAGGCTAAGTGCCGGTTCACACTACCGCGGCACGACTTCGGGGGCGACCTGTGAAGTCGCTCCAATGTTGCCCCGAAGTAGTACAGGAACTATTTTCTAAGTCGGAGCGACTTGAGTCGCTCCTATTAGAACGGTTCCCATAGCACATAATGGACCGTGACTTGTCAGGCTGACCAGTCGCCTGACAAGTCGCGGTAGTGTGAACCGACACTAAAACATTAATTGGGTTCTTCCCACAGGTCAGAAAAAAAAAAAAAAAAATAGAAAAAACACACAAATATTCTAGTGATAGTGAAAGATAAACTTTTAAGATGATCCGAATCACCTAAAATCGTGTGACCATGCTCGGAAATGAAAGCATACATAACAATAACATACATCATGTTACATCACTTGCGAAGTTGTATTCTGTCATACAAGAATTTGTGTAACTTTAGTAACCTATTGCAAAAAAAAAAAAAACTGACCATCATTCGGCTGATATTCTCATCGTATGTACAAGGCTTACAAAATTAGTGATTGGTGGCAACTGTGCAAAAGGTATAGAACCAAAGTCATTCAACAAGTCACCTTTACAGCACAGCCTTTTGATCACAAAAAAACTTTGTTAGCAATCCATAAGATTATACAGCTGTTCTTTTGTCCATGACAAGGTTAGTGTTTGCATACTCGGATGATAACAGTTGCTGCAGAACAGCTGATAAATGAGCTCACTACAACCATTGTAAAACATCATGCAGCTCACACAACTCAGTACAAGAAAAGCCTTTTCACTAATAAAATAAGTAACTTGTACAGGAATCTGCACTGTACATCTAAAATAAAGCATCCCACAGCTGGAACAGTGGTGGTTATTTACTAAAACTGGAGTGTTCCAAATCTGGTGCATCTCAGCATAGAAACCAATCAGCTTCAGGTTTTATTGTCAAAGCTTATCTGAACAAGCTGATTGGCTACCATGCACAGCTGCATGAGATTCTGGGTGCTCCAGGTTTAGTAAATTTCCCCAGTGTAAAAAAGTTTAGGGTATGCATTTTTCTCATTGCTGTTCCCAGACTGCAATATCATGGAAATACGATCAACTCGACGGATTACCAAAGGTTTCATTCCTTTTCACATTTTCTTGTGTTATTTAGCACATGCAAGCAGCAATTTTGCTACAAAACACTGTATAAGGGAACTTAATTCAGTTTGAAACACATAAAATACAAAATTCATTTCCAGCTTATGTCCACCGTGCATAATAGTACATTACAGCTCAAACAATCCAACTAGAACCCTAAGGCTGCATTCACATGTCAGCGTATGGATCGCGGGCAGAATCGCGGTAACATCGCGCAAAAAAAAATCGCGGGACGCATTACGCCCAAAAAAGTACAAGAGCTTCTTTGGAGCGTATTGCGTCCCGCGTTTTTTTTGCGCGATGTTACCGCGATTCGGCAGGCGGAAATCGCGGCAACATCGCTCTGCGTTTGGGGTGCTATTGCAAATCACGGGCAACGCACAGGCGTCCCGCGATTTGCAATGATTTCCGGATCGCGGGCGCGATCCATACGCTGACATGTGAATGCAGCCTTACTACATCAGTCCTAGAGACAGTTGCCTGCCAGTTTCTAGAACTTACCATTTGTTATTAGGGGTTCACAGCAAGTCAAGAATGGTCAATTTAATTTAGAATCCCAGAAGCAATAAACACACAACCACAAAAATAATAATAATAAAAATATAGCCACCAACTTTTTCTTCTAAACCTTCACCAATCTAACACTGTATTCATGTGAAATGTGGTGATGTGAAATATTTTACAATATAAAAAGCTTATCACCTAAAGCTTTGTATATTCAAAATGTTTTATTCCACCAGATTTGAGAAACACAAAATTGAAAGTCTTGTGAAAGCAATAAACCATATTACTGTGAAAAAGTGATAAACCACGCTACTGCAAGTATACAACATATACAGGTATCATCTGGATAGCTAAGCAAATCATTTTTAAAGGTACTGTCCTTTATCACTGTAAGCCCTTGTTCACATATATGCAGAATGGATGAGTTTTCAACCACATCCGATTCGCATGACATGCAAACCAAACCAACTTTCTATGGAGCTGGTTCAGATATATACAGGCCAGTTACGGTGCGTTTTTTTAAAAAAAAAGAGTCATGTACGATTTCCAGTCCGGTTCAGGTGGGATTTCAAGTGTCATAGACTTTAAACAGTCACCTGAACCAGTGGACGAAACCGCAACAGACTCCTTTGAAAAGATCGCACTGAAACAGGCCCGCACATATGTGAACCCAGACTTATGCTTTGTACACACGTTCAGATAATCGGACGACTTATCGTTCGCATTTTGTTGCATGATACTAACATCAAATTCAACAATGCGTACAAACGGTAGGATTTTTTTCCTACGATTCCGGAAAAGCTTCCTGGTTGCTTAGCTACGTATCAGATGGTGCAAAACAAAAACAATGGCAGCCAGGCTTTTTCCGTGCTATTTTAGTGTTTCTGATCATGCGCGGTCTTTGTTGATTGATTTTTAGAGGACGCAAACTGTACTGATTAAACGATGGTCGTTCGCGGGGCTATCGTACGACAGAAGTTTTTCGGGTTTGTCCCTTCGAATTTCGTTGGATGAACTGTTGTGATCGGCTGTCGAAAGCTGTGTACTAACAATCAGATTATCGTGCAATCAAGTCGAAAGCGATTTTTTCGTACGATTATCTGAACGTCTGTAGGAGGCATAAGTGTTTCCTTTTATTTGGAGAAAAAGCTAGCAAGCGGTCACTCAGTTCTAATGAGATCTCTGCATGCTTCTTTGTCTGAACCCAACAGCACCAACCAACAAAAGCCATCCTAATTTTCCTCCTTTCTGCAACCAGATTATTGTTTAACAAAAAAACAAAACAGATGTAGACTGGAAAAGCACTAAATTCAAACAATGTACTGTAACAGCAGAACATTTTTACACAAACGCAGCAAGAGCCATCTAAATAAGTAAAAGGTATCCATAGCCTACCTGTGTGTAATCAAAGTCTGACAGTGGAGCTATACTCTTGATGTAGTCAAGGCGGAATTGGTTTTCAGGATTCGCCAGTGGAACTGGAGGTATTAAGGTGCTCATTGCAGATACTATAGTCTGCAAACAAAATAGAGAACATTTAGGGTTAGCACTGATCTATCACTGTATTTAGGCAAAAAATTCAGCAATTCTTTGATGTGAATTCATATTACAGGTGCATCCTATGTCATGTGTTCTAGTATAGCCGGTTATATTAGCACTGGCTCCCCGAGGCCAACTTTGACAGACTCTAGGCAAGTATTGTAAGGGTAGCCCCTAGACATGAGGTGGGGTCAGAAGATACAACCACTGCATAATTATCCCTTAGAATGATTACCATACTACTACATTTGTCCAAACATGCATGTTTATGTGCTGAGCGGGTATACCTGGCATCAGCCTCAATCTTTTATTTCACAAAATGTTTTGGTTCTTCAATGAAAAACATGGATATTTGATCCTAAAAGACCATCACAGACCCCTGATCAAACTTATGTAGAATAATACTACAGATTATAAACAAAACTTACCACAATGGCATCTTTAACATTTTTCCGAATATCCTGAATTTTCTGCTTCTTTTCCCTAAGTAAAAGGCAAAGATTCTTTAAGTTTCATTTTTACAAGATGATCAAGTTCCTATATAAACAGTATTCCTTGTCTAAGGTACATCAGTAGATGATGGACAATGGTAGTAAACTACTTTTGTCAATAAAGGTGTATCTCTTTGTGAATAATGTCTATATTTATTCTTTGGCTTTATCATGCTGGAAGAGGACTTTACCAATGTTTATTACCAACATGGAAACATAGACTAAAGTCCCAATAACCTATAGGACAATGCCAGTACTTCACAAGAGAAAGTCAGGTTCTAAACCAGAGTCTCTCAGCCACCGTTCCTCTAGAGCAGGGGTCTCCAAATGGCAGCCCAGGGGGCAGATGTGGCCCTTTGCTTGTTTTTATCCAGCCCTTGGGGCACTATTTCAAATTATTGGCAGCAATGCAGGGGGCAATTCCACCCAATGCCACCAACGAGGGGGCACAATTCCTCCCAATGCCACCAAAAAGGGGGCACAATTCCTCCCAATGCCACTTATGAGGGGGCACAATTCCTCCCAATGCCACCAATGAGGGGGCACAATTCCTCCCAATGCCACCAATGAGGGGGCACAATTCCTCCCAATGCCACCAACATGGGGGCACAATACCCCCTAATACCACCAACATGGGGGCACAACTCCTTCCAATGCCACCAAGGGGGCACAACTCCTCCCAATGCCACAAACAAGGGGGCACAATTCCTCCCAATGCCACCAACAAGGGGACACAATTCCTCCCAATGCCATCAACATGGGGGCACAACTCCTCCCAATGCCACCAACAAGGGGGCACGATTCCTCCCAATGCCACCAACAAGGGGGTACGATTCCTCCCAATGCCACCAACCAGGGGGCACGATTCCTCCCAAAGCCACCAACCAGGGGGCACTATTCCTTCCAATGTCACCAACAAGGGGGCACTATTCCTTCCAATGTCACCAACAAGGGGGCACGATTCCTCCCAATGCCACCAACCAGGGGCATGATTCCTCCCAATGCCACCAACCAGGGGGCCCGATTCCTCCCAATGCCACCAATGATGGGGCACGATTCCTCCCAATCACACCAATATCGGGGATTGTTTACTCCCACTGATGCTGGGACATTTTGTATTCCTGATGGCCACATTCCGACCCCCCCCCCCCCCCCCCAAAGTCTGAAGGACTGTAAACGTGCCCTTTGTTTAGAAAGTTTGGAGACCCCTGCTCTAGAGGGGTGATTTCTCTCAATGACCACAAATGCAAGGAACATTCTTCGCACAAATCATGACATGGTAAAAAGGATGGGAAAGACTGTGCTAAATGATTTCATAAAACTAGATTATGAGTTACTGCACCACGGTGCTCCTGTGGTTCAGGAGGCCTACATGCATGTCTGCAGACAGCTAACACTGCATACTGGTACTTTTAGTTCTTCAATAGCTAAAAACCCAGAGGTTGCTTAAAGCTGACCCCCAGCACACAAACCGTATGCCCAGTCACTAATAAAAATGCTAAAACATAAGAGTAGCAGAGCAGAAGTACAGTCATGGACATCAGCAGTTTATAGAACTCTGGGACGGGTAGAAAATCCCTTCAGCAAGTAAGGAATAAAACCCCTGGCTTCAGAAATTGTACAAGATAAGGAAACCGTATGGTCAGACTACAATCATAAGGACATCTGACTCCACAGAGATGAATTCAAATAGATCTACTATTCAAAATATTTGACAGATTTAAATGACTGTGTTGGCAAAAGCCGCACATCCTTATCTGCTCCTGCTCCTGCCTGCCTTCTGCACACACAGACACAGAATTTAGATATTTGCTGCTATGTAAAAGTATAGTCGCCATGTTGTTGCTACACAAGGGCCTGTCAAACGCTGCAGTAGCAACAGCAGAAAATACAGTAGAGAAGCCTACAGGGTAGGAAAACACACAGGCGTGCATGTACAATGTAAGCCATACTGTTTTAATGCAGACTGTTTAAGCATGAAATCACTATATATCTATATCTGCATACATAGAGTTGGGAGAATATACATACAGCATGATTCATGAAAGGACATATAGATTTTTTATAAAGCAGTATTCTTACTCTGAATTAAATCCATTGACATGGAGGATCCTCATCTGTTTCACAATCGTGCTTTTCCCTGACTCACCAGCACCTGCCAAAATATATACAGAAAAATACAGACTGAGATTATGTCTTGATAGAATAACATCCATGCATTTCCAACGCTACTTGCAGGCCCTGCACTTCTCATCCCCCCCCCCCCCCCATCATCTGATCACAGATTCATGTGCACAGAAAAATAGAAAAGAAGGGAGTATAAATTGGTCATGCGTGTCATTCAGTAGTGACATTATGTATACATCCAATGACTACATCAGCAGCTGGAAGGGAGAAATGTTAAACAATCAGCACACAAATATGCAGCAAACAGCAGGCTGACAGCGATGGGGGAGAGCAAAATCCAGACAAATGTCATTGCATAAGACATGAGCAGTTGGGGCACATCGCTGGGAACATGTGTCTCCCTGCATATAGGACGCCTCACACCCAGCGTCCCCCCTGCCTGCACTCTGCACCAAGCTGCCTGCTACCACTCAGCATCCTGGGGGGGGGGGTAACCCCCTATCTGCTACCACTGATTGTCCAAGGGGGTAACCCCTTCCCTACAATCAGTGATCATTGTGGGGGTTAACCCCTTCCCTACTACAAATAATGATTAGAGGAGTTGAGGAGTGAAGATGTTAACTCCTTGCCTGCTGGGAGTAATGATCATGGGGGGGTTGCCTTATTCATGCTACTGGGGATGCTTGTAGGGGGTTAGAAATGATTGTGTGTGACCCCCTTCTGCTACTAGTGATGGTAGTGAAAGGTTAACCATTTGCCTACTACAAATGATGATTGTGGGGGGTAAAACTTTCCCTGCACCCATTGATGAGGTTGGAGGGGGGTCCTCAGGGCTACTAGGAGTGATGGTCATAAGGGTAACCCCTTCACTGCTGTGATGATTAGGAGGGGGAGCCACCCTTGCCCTGCTGTGATGAGGGGGGGGGCCTTCCCTGCTACCTGTGATGATTGGGGGGCAACCCCTTCCCAGCTACCTGTGATGATTGGGGGGGGGGGCAGCCCCTGTCCTGCTACCTGTGATGATTGGGGGGGCAGCCCCTGTCCTGCTACCTGTGATGATTGGGGGGGCAGCCCCTGTCCTGCTACCTGTGATGATTGGGGGGGGGCAGCCCCTGTCCTGCTACCTGTGATGATTGGGGGGGGGCAGCCCCTGTCCTGCTACCTGTAATGATTGGGGGGGGGGCAGTCCATGTCCTGCTACCTGTGATGATTGGGGGGGCAGCCCCTTCCCTGCTACCTGTGTTGATTGGGGGGGGGGCAGCCCCTGTCCTGCTACCTGTGATGATTGGGGGAGAGCAACCCCTTTCCTGCTACCTGTGATGATTGTGGGGGGGGGGGCAACCCCTTCCCTGCTAGCCGTGATGATTGGGGGGGGGGGGTAAACCCTTCCCTGCTACCTGTGATGATTGGGGGGGGGGGTAACCCTTCCCTGTTACCTGTGATGATTGGGAGGGGGGTAACCCTTCCCTGCTACCTGTGATGATTGGGGGGGGGGTAACCCTTCCCTGCTACCTGTGATGATTGGGGGGGGGGGGGGTAACCCTTCCCTGCTACCTGTGATGATGGGGGGGGGGTAACCCCTTCCCTGCTACCTGTGATGATTGGGGGGGGGGGGTAACCCTTTCCTGCTACCTGTGATGATTGGGGGGGGGGTAACCCTTCCCTGCTACCTGTGATGATTGGGGGGGGGTAACCCTTTCCTGCTACCTGTGATGGGGGGGGGGGGGTAACCCCTTCCCTGCGATGATGGGGGGGGGTAACCCCTTCCCTGCTACCTGTGATGATGGGGGGGGTAACCCCTTCCCTGCTACCTGTGATGATTGGGGGGGGGGGTAACCCCTTCCCTGCTACCTGTGATGATTGGGGGGGGGGGTAACCCCTTCCCTGCTACCTGTGATGATGGGGGGGGGGGGTAACCCCTTCCCTGCTACCTGTGATGATTGGGGGGGGGGTAACCCCTTCCCTGCTACCTGTGATGATGGGGGGGGTAACCCCTTCCCTGCTACCTGTGATGATGGGGGGGTAACCCTTCCCTGCTACCTGTGATGATTGGGGGGGGGGGGTAACCCCTTCCCTGCTACCTGTGATGATGGGGGGGGGGTAACCCTTTCCCTGCTACCTGTGATGATTGGGGGGGGGTAACCCCTTCCCTGCTACCTGTGATGATTGGGGGGGGGGGTAACCCTTTCCTGCTACCTGTGATGATTGGGGGGGGGGGGTAACCCCTTCCCTGCTACCTGTGATGATGAGGGGGGGGTAACCCTTCCCTGCTACCTGTGATGATTGAGGTGGGGGGGGGGGGGGGGTGATGGTTGTAGCCCCATGCCTGCTAGGAGTGGTGGTGATGGCCTGTGTCCCCCAGCAGACTGACTCACCGAGCAGCAGCAGCCGGTGTGTGGCTTTGTAGGCCAACCTCTCCTTCTGCAGCTGCTTCTCGATCTTCTTGTTGGCCTCTCTCTGCGCCTTCTCATCGATGCGCTGATCCTCCGTCTTGCTGTTCCCCAAACAGCCCATGGTGGTGATGATGATGATGGTGATGATGAAGGCTCTCCGTCCAGATAATAATAATAGAGGAGGAGGGGAGGGGGGGTAGAGGGGAGAGGGGGGGGGTGGTCTATAAATAGTCAGTGGGGGTCTGTGTCGGAGTGTCCTCTTCCCCCTGCTCACTCACTCACTGCTCCCTCCCGGCCTCCTCCTCCTCCTCCTCTTCCAGGTGTCAGCAGTGCCGGGGACACATAACGCCGCAAAGGAAAATAGCGATGAAGGAAAGCGGTATAAAAAAGGGGAGTCTATAAATAACACAAAGAGGGAGAGGAGAGGAGAGAGAGAGAGAGGGGGAGAGGAGAGGAGAGCAGAGCTCCTCCTGGAAACCAGCCTAATGCCGCTCTCCCTCCCCTCATACACAATCCTGATATTTCTCGGCAAATTTCGGGCTATTTTTGTCTCACTGACTCCTCACTGCCCCTACCGGCAAGACGAACAACTGCAGCCAGCGGAAAGGAACGCCCCCTGACCATGCATATGTACACATGCACCCCTCCTCCCTAAGACACATCCCAGCCCCTCCGACAAGCAGGCACATACTGTAGATGCAGCCGTGCAAAACCTATCATCAGCACATAGCGCATGCTGGGCTTCCCTGCTCTTCCTCCCCGACTGGCTGCTGCCGCTTGCTGCTTCCTCCTCTGCACTAACCCTTTGCTGCTCCCATCCACTACCGCTCTGCAGGGCTGCGCTCACTTCCTAGCCACCAACGGCCTCTCGTAGGAGAGCGACATCTAGTGGCCGATTTAGGGTACTGCCATCTCACAGGCTGTAGCTGCTACTGTACACATGGATGTACACAGGAGAGAGTGTTTTCTTCTAAAGCATAGCTAAAATCATATATTCATTTCCACACATTCTTATTTAATGACTGCTATTACAATGCCAATGTTATAAAATGGAAGTGTATGCTGTGACCATAGAACTCCCTTCAGCAAAACCTGTATTGAGGAGCCAGCTCCATTGCAAAGAACTAGAGAAAATCACAACCACTACTATAGCCCCACTTCAGGATAACCTTCTATTTTTTTTACCAATCCCCCCTTTACTAAAAACTGGCTGCTGAGATTTCCCAGCTCTGTTTTTAAATTGGATTTCTACATTAGCAGTCAAATTGAAAGCGCAACTCCACTTTTGTGGAGGAAAAAAAAAACATTCCCCTCTGGGTGATCTCTGTACATTGCAGGATTTAAGCAAACTTTGTTGCAGATTCCAATCTTTTGCTATTCTGAAGGAATCATTTTGTTTCTCTGTGACAAGTGAGTCAAATGGGAGTGGTTTCCTAAATATCTATCAGCTGTGGCAGCTGCAGGGCTCTAATGAGGAAAGCTGCTGGGTCTGCATCCCTTTAGACGTGTTCCTATTGACAGTATTCTCACCAAAAATGATATTTTTGTTGCAGTGGATGCCAGAAATCTGACATGTATCTTAGTGCAGACTTCTGGGAAAATTGGTGAGCCAATCACACAAGCAGGAAATGATGTTTCTGGGGTGTGGTCAGTATACATTCTGTGTACAGAACAGCTCCAGGTAGCCATATTGCATTACATTTTCAGAAAATTACAACAGCTGCAGATTAAAAAGGAAAGGTCATTTTTAACCACTTGCCAACCGCCGCAAGTACATATACTGCGGCGGTCAGCCCCGGACAGGCAAAGTGACGTACCGGTACGTCACTAGCCTGTCACTGGCTTGTGAGCCAATAGCGGGCGAGCGCGCGCCCGCCCCGTTCCCTAACAAGTCAGTGCATGTGACCGGCGGACCCGATGTCCACCGGTCACTCGCGATCGTTCGCCGGGAAGGGAGAAAGGCAGGCGGCTAATGTAAACAAGCCGCCTGTCATTCTCCCCTGTGTAAAAATGGAGATCAGACGGTTCTACTGTAGGACCGTTGATCTCTGTTTTTACACTAGTAGCCATGTCCAATCACAGTTAGAAACACGCCCCTAGGACACACTTAACCCCTCCCTCTCCAATACAGTTAACCCCTTCCCTGCCAGTGTCATTTTTACAGTAACAGTGCATATGTATAGCACTGATTACTGCAGTAATGTCACTGGTAACCCCAAAAGTGTCAAAAATGTCAGTCAAGGGTCCGATCTGTCCGCCGCAATGTCGCAGTCCCGCAAAAAAAAAAAATCGCAGATCGCCGCCATTACTCGTTAAAAAAAAAAAAACACCAAAAATGACAAAAATCTTTCCTTGTTAGTAAACGCGATAACTTTTGCGCAAACCAATCAAAATGCGCTTTTTGCGATTTTTTTTTTACCAAACATATGTAGCATAAAACAAATTGGCCGAAAATGTTAAAGAATTTTGATTTTTACATTTTTTTGGGGAATTTCATATAAAAAAATGTGAAAAATATTGTTATTTTTGCAAAATTTACGCTCTTTTTTTGTTTATAGCGCATGATAAAAAAAATCGCACAGGTGATCAAATACCACCAAAAGAAAGCTCTGTTTGTGGGAAAAAAAGGACGTCAAATTCGTTTAGGTACAGCGTCGCACGACCGCGCAATTTCCTGTTAAATTCACGCAGTAAAAAAATCGCAAAAAAAACCCTGGTCAGGAAGGGGGTAAAATCTTCCGGGGCTTAAGTGGAAAAAAACATTCAATCACAATATGATTTGTGTCACAATTGTATACGCTATATTGTTTTTTCTTTATTTGCTATTTTTTTTTTCCCCACAGAAGTGGAGTTACCCTTTAAAGTGGTTGTAAAGGCTGATTTTTTTGTGCATAAAGGTAAAAAACCTTCTGTGTGCTGCTCTCTCCAAAGCCCCCCTAAGGGCCCATGCACACTACCTTAAAGGGGTTGTAAAGTCAGAAGGGTTTTAATCTTAAAGGAGCTATAAAGTCTCAAGGTTTTTCACCTTAATGCACTTTACAAACACTTTAATGCATTAAGATAAAAAGCCTTCTGTGTGCAGCAGCTCCCCTCTTACCTGAGTCCCTCTCTATCCAGCGATTTCCAAGAGTGCCTCAGCCTCCGGGGACGCTCCTTATTGGATGAGACACTACAGCGGTACCAATGGATCCCAATGCTGTCAATCAAACTCAGCTAATCAGGAGGGGGGGGGGCAGCTACGTTTCTGAATGGATGTAAAAGAACCGAACGATACAATGTTTCTATTTATCTCTATCTTTTGTGCTGGCTTATGATCGTAAGGGGGTTTGAAGCGATCACAATTTTTTAACGATTAATAGTGATGCTCTAGAGGCAGCAAAGAAAAAAAAAACACTTCTGATTTGCTTTTCTGATTGGAGCTTTCTGGCAGAAAAAAACCCACAAAACTTTCCTAAACTTTGTACAAAAAAAGCTCTATATGACAGTTTTTTTCTGCCAAGGGAACTGGCATTTTGTTTAAGCCCAGTGTGCATGGAGCCTGGTACTCACCTGAGCTCCTTGTCAACCCAGTAATGTGCACAAGAGCTTTGGCTGTCCCGGGACTCCCTCTCCCTATTGGCTGATACAGCAGTGGGAGCCATAGGTCAATCACGGCCAGTGAGCCAATGAGGGGAGAGCAAGGGCCATAGCAAGTGGCTTGCTTTTGGGGACACTGGTCAAGAGGGAGAATCCAGCACCAAACCTTTACTACTACTTTAACCACTTGCCGACCGCCGCACGACTATCTACGTCGGCGGTCAGCCCCTCACAGGCAAAGTGACGTAGGGCTACGTCACTAGCTTGTGAGGGTCTAGGGAGCGAGCGCACGCCTGCCGGAGGCGCGCTCCCGCGTGGTCACGGACCCCCCCGCGCGTGTGACCGGCGGACCCGATGTCCGCCGGCCACTCTGCGATCGCCGGGGGAGAGGGAGAAAGTCAGGCAGCTTGTGTAAACAAGCTGCCTGTCATTCTCCCCTCTGTATGAGAGCTGATCATATGGATCTACTATGTAGATCCATTGATCACTCTGCATACAGCTGAAGCCACAGCCAATCACAGTTAGAATCACGCCCCTAGGGACACACACAGCCCCTCCCTCTCAAATAAAGTTAACCCCTTCACTACCAGTGAATTTTTACAGTAACAGTGCATATATATAGCACTGATTACTGTAGAAATGTCACAGGTAACCCCAAAAGTGTCAAAAATGTCAGTCAAGGGTCCGATCTGTCCGCCGCAATGTCGCAGTACCGCAAAAAAAAATCGCAGATCGCCGCCATTACGCGTTAAAAAAAAAAACAACAAAAATGACAAAAATCTTTCCCTTAGTTAGTAAACGCAATAACTTTTGCGCAAACCAATCAAAATACGCTTTTGCGATTTTTTTTACCAAACATAGGTAGCATAAAACAAATTGGCCGAAAATGTTAAAAAATTTTGATTTTTACATTTTTTTGGGGGGAAATTTCATATAAAAAAAAGGGAAAAATATTGCTATTTTTGCAAAATTGACGCTCTTTTTTTGTTTATAGCGCGTGATCAAAAAATCGCACAGGTGATCAAATACCGCCAAAAGAAAGCTCTGTTTGTGGGAAAAAAAGGACGCCAAATTCGTTTAGGTACAGCGTCGCACGACCGCGCAATTGTCCGTTAAAGTCACGCAGTGCCGAATCGCAAAATACCCCCTGGTCGTTTAGCAGCCAAATCCTCCGGGGCTTAAGTGGTTAAGAACTCCCACTATTCTAGATGAGCTGAAGTGTGTTTGGATCCTAGCCCTAACCCACCTGAACTAGGAAGCTATCACTGTAAAAAAAAAAAAAAAAAAAAAAAACAATCATGATATGCCAAGACATTCCCTTCCCTCCAGCCGCACAAATACATGGGGTGTATACATGTGCAGCTGCAGGGCAGCGCATGCACCAGCCACTTATTATTGGCTTTGCGCAGTGATAACTTCCTGAAGGGATAGCTCAGGTGGGTTCAGATTTGGACCAAACACCCCTGAGCTTATCCCAGCCCACTGTTTGTGTTCCCAATCACACAGCAAATATAAAAATAATATTTTAAAACACATTTCTTTGCCACAATGACAACCTGAGAAATGACTACTGTTTTATCTGTTACTATCATATCATTTCAATAAAAAGAACATATTTCTTACCTTTCGGGTGATTTCTTTGGAGCAGGTTTATACCTAGGACTGCAACCTATTTTATTTATTACATCTTTAATTAGTCCTAGTTATCAGTGAAACCCCCAAAAAGTTATAATTCTTCCCTACTCTATCCAAAAAATGTATTTCTTTTTTTTTTTGTTGGACTAAGACCATATTCGCACAGGGGTTGAGGCCCATAGTTTGAATGAGCCATATGTTTATACAACTTGGGCCGCCAAGTGCTGCGTGGATATAGCCCACTCAAGTCTATGGGTATCGATCGTTTGCATGGATACAGCCGCTCAGCCTGATTTGACACACATTGGGGGTGAGCAACCCCGAACACATTGTGAGGTTCATTTACTAAAGGCAAATAGACTGTGTGCTTTTGCAGGTGCAGTTGCTCCAGAGCTTAGTAAATGAGGGGCAACTCTGCTTTTCCTTGCATGTGATTCTTGCATGGGAATTCTTTGTACAATGAAACTTTGCCTCATTCTCTAAGCTCTAGAGCAACTGCACTTGCAAAAGTGCACAATCTATTTGCTATTAGTAAATCCACCCGTGTGTCCAGGGTCAAGTAACCATACACCCACCAAATTGGGGTTCATTTATGAACTGTGGGCCACACCACCCATATGGTCATACACTTCTGCAGGGCTGGATCAGTTTGTAATTTCATCCAGAGAATGGTTTTAACCAGAAGTTAAAGTAGTTGTAAACATCAAATATGAACAAAGCATATCGTTCTATGACGTGTACTTGCTTCAATTAACCTCCCTGGCAGTATGATTCTTTTGGATTTTAGGTGCTGAAAGCGGTACCATTATTTTGCTTGCAATTCTGGAGAATGAGCAGCCCAAACCAACTATTTACTAATGATTTCTTTTTACCGTGTGTTCTTCTTTATAACATCCCGAGTATGATAAAGTTTGAAACACAAAATCCTAAATTATAATATAATAAATAACTATAAAATAATAATATAATAATAACACTTTTTTTTCCACAAAAATAACACTTTTTATTCAATAAATGATAGTAAATCATGTAATCAAAAACACTGACATTTTTTTTTTGTCAAACAAGGATGCAATATATTTTTTTTTTTCCCAAAAAGGATGCAATATTACTTGTCATACTGCTTCAATAAACGTCCCGGGTGTGGAAAATTTTGAAACAGGGTACAGCGCAAAGTCCAACATCACAGTCTGTTGTGTCGTCGTGCTTGGAACAGCACACCACACACATTCTTGTGGGTGCAGTCTTCTTCTCCGTCGGCGGAATGAGGTCCATAAAATGACGACCGGTCAGTCGTTCGGGGTTCACAACACCAGCAGCACGGCGTCCGGATCGACTTACAGTTGGTGTCTGGTGCCTGAGAAAAATCAGCTCCGCAATTTTCCACACAAAGTCCGCATGGATCACAGGCCGGTCACTTTTCTTTTTTAGCAGAATGAAGGCATTCCACAAACACTGCTCCAGGAGGTGTCTGAAAATTTTTTTATAGTATTTTTTCTGCTGTTTCCGCATTTCTGGATAGAAAGTCATGGCCTGGTCAGCTCTGTCCACACCTTCCATGGTGTTATTATAATCCAATGCCAGTTGCGGTTTCAGCACATCTTTTCCCCCTTTTGTATGGACCATGACAGTGGCGGTGTTATGGATGGTGCTCATCAGGCAGACATCTTTTTTGTCGCGCCATCTAAGTGCCAACATTTTGCCTTTCTGCCAGGCAACTAACTCTCCGGGCTTGAGTTTTTTGTTGGCAAAGCTGGGGGGCATGTCACGCCGGTTTGCTCTGACGGTCCCATACGCATCCGTCTTATGCTGTAGGAGGAACTCAAACAGTTCTGGGGACGTATAAAAATTGTCTGTAGTGACACAATACCCCTGATCCAGCAGAGGCTCAATCAGCGTCAGAACAGAAGCAGTTGCCATCCCATAGCTGCTGAACCTTGGTTTGAACTTGGTTCCTCTTCCGGTATATAGGACCGAGTTCCAAATATAGCCAGAGCTGGATTCACACAGCATAAAAGATTTGATTCCAAAGCGTGCTCGCTTGTACGCAATATATTGGATCCAGCTAAGTCTCCCTTTATATGCCATAAGACTTTCGTCTATGCAAATGTCTCTTTCTGGGACATAGGACCGCTGGAAATTTTTTAAAATTAATTGGTAAATGTCCCAGATCTTTTTCAGCTTCGGAGCCGGATGAGAAGTCTCATCAAAGGCCTCATTATTGGCAAAGTGCAAATATCGAATAATAAGGGAAAATTTGTACTCCGACATAATGGTTCCAAAAAAAGGAGTGGCCAATAATTTGTTTGTGGTCCAATACCACTTCTGCAGGGGTTTCCCCACCACTCCCTGCAGAATAATTAGGCCCAGGAATCTCCAGATATCCGCACTGGTAACGGGTTCCCACATCCTGCTCCTGGAAAACCGCCGATGTGCTGCGGCCTGTTGTTCCTGGTACCGGTTGGTCTCCACAACAATTTTTTCGATGACCTCATCAGTCAAAAAAAGTTGCAGATACGCCAAGGGGTTATCCTCCTCAACATCGACTTTGAGACCAGGCGTTCCGGTAAACGGGAACCTTGGGGGCGCTACGTGCTCCGTACCGCAGTCGATCACGCACCAAGTACGCACATCGCTCGGCACATCATCATCACTAAACTCACTTTCAGCGTCGGATGACGAGCTTCCCCATGAATCGCTGTCACTCCACTCTGGTTGCGATTCGGGATCGCTGTCGCTATCGCCCAGCAGGTCATACACCGCTTTTGATGTTGCGGCGCGCTTGTTTGAGGCCATGGTCGCTCTGCAATGATCCAGATACAGTGTATGGGAATAATGCAGGAAGTGCAATGGAGAAAGCACTGGGGGGCAATCAAAGGTCACTTTATTATATTTTAAGAATGTAATCCAATAGGATTACAGTGTATCAGTGTGTTTGGTGTTATACTTTTAAAATTTGACGCCGGTTCCACTCCCCGGCGGACGTCACGTCGCCGGAGACAGAAGCCGGGGCTGACAGACGATCGAGAGGAAGATCCGCCACCGCACACCGCTGAGATACATTGCTGGATCCCGCAGAAAAGGTAAGTGAAACCTCCACCAGGATCCAGCGATCTTCCTAGCGCTACCCCGAGTGTGACTCGGGGTTACCGCTTTTGGCTCTAAAATCTTACCCCGAGTCACACTCGGGCATACCGCTAGGAAGGTTAAGGACACATAGTGTAATTCTGTCTGCTGCTTCATTCCTTGCAATCAGCATGAATTACTTCTGACAAGTTTTCCTGACACCAAGAGAAAAAAGGTGAGAGGGGAGGGACCTCCAACAGCTCTGTTTCTGCGTGCTGTGTGAAGTGGGGGGGGGGTGTCTCCTCCCTCCAATCAGCTGTCAGAGCTCTCCTCACTGAGCTCTGCAGAGTGTGACTCCAGCTCTCTGGCCCTTTTTATGACAGCTCAGACAAGCTTTATAAATTCTGGACTTTGAACAGATATAGAAAAGATAATACTGCAGATAAACAGGTACAACTTATGTAGTTTTTTTTTTCTCATCTCTGTGTATCACCTGAGGCCAGTCACTTCACTGGGTATATGTAAGGGTTTTAAGATGGTGCAATCAATGTTCCCTTTCTATAAACATTTAAAATCAATGCAATCCAGATATCCAGAACAGTATCTATCCAGCCACATTTTGTAGAACCATATAACACAGGGGTGCTCAATCTGTACCCCATGGGCCACATGTGGCCCTCAGAGCCCCCTGATGTGGCCCTCAGAGCCCCCTGATGTGGCCCTCAACCTCAAACTAGGAAAGTGCATGCCTGGGGTTGGCAACTCGTTGATCGCGATCTCGGCTTGCTGTCCCACCATCCCAGGGCATTACAGTGCATCGAGTCAGCACAGGCAGCAGAAAACAAGTGGCCATCGAGAGAGCAGGGGCCGCATAACCCAATGCTTCCTCTGGAGTGCGTTTCACCTGGGACCATTCTAGCAGCCTGGAGACTGACAGCGATGCCAGCAGAAGCTGGAAAAGGGAAAAAAAGGTCAGTGTATTAAACATCACATGCACCTATAAAAGGGTTAACAACTATTAGGCTGCTTTCACACTGATTTGCGGGTGCAGAGCAGTGCTCCTGTGGGTTAGCTGCACTGAACCATAGACTTCTATTATATCCTGCGGGTTTGGTACACTTTCAGAAAGTCCACCACATCTACAAGATATAATAGAATTCTATGGCAAAGCGCATCAAACCCACAAGAAAGCTGCAGGTGCAATCTGTTGCACCCGGTGTGCAGGTAAACTGCAGTGCATCAGTGTGAAAGGAGCCTTATAGGGGGCTCAGGACTGTATAGACGAGTGTACACTTTCTTTCAGTGAAAAAGTTAACTGAAGGATGATTTTCTCCATAAAGGCCGCGCGCTCGCCGCACAGTGCTATTGATCGCAATTTGCGCAAATATGTGCCCTGTGCAGCATATTTGCATGCAGCCGGCACCAAGGGGTTAAGTGGAACTGAAGGCAACAATATATATATATATATATATATATATATATATATTTTTTTTTTTTTTTTTTTTTGATAGCGTAAGGGATTTTTTTGCCATCTGTGTCTTATTGGGAAGATTTCCCTTCACTTTGTGTCCCACAGCCAAAACATTAAGTCAAAGGAAATCCCTTCAAAGTGAGGAAATCCCTCAGTTGTCACCACAACTAGTGTTCCCATTGGAAGATTTCCCCTCTATTACTGTTGAGGATGAATTTCCGTAACAGGGGCAAAAACCTAACTAACAGGGGTTATAATCTCTCTCCACTCTATCTTAAGACTGAGGGGCTTATTCACAATAGCATGCATTGTGGCAAACCATACTCCACAGTGCACTCTATCATGTTTTGTTGCACGTAACGCTACCACAGCCCATTTTTGCTATATTTTTTTCACTGCGTTATGGTGGGCTGTAGTAATAGATGCCTTGAGATGCCATTGTGATTGTTTGGTTTCACTAAGCGTTACTGTAACACGATGGTCCTGATCGTCACACATACAGTGTCTTGAAAAAGTATTTATACCCCTTGAAGCTTTCCACATTTTGTCATGTTACAACCAAAAACATAAAAATATATATATATATATATATTTTTTTATGTGATAAACCAACACAAAGTGGCACATAAATGTGAAGTGGAAACTCCGTAGACACTGCCACTACACAATAAAAGGAGTGGGAGTCTGCCTTCAATACCACCTTCACTCAATGCATGCATCTTGGCACATACGTGTTCTATCAGTACTAGCATCCAAGAAGCATCATACAAACTCATGACTAATTGGTATATCACACCGGCCAAGTTGCATGCATGGTACCCAGACATACCAGATACATGTTGGCGCATAGCACAGGCACCATGCTACATATTTGGAGGGGTTGCCCACTTCTACGCAACTTCTAGAATGATGTCTGTTCACAGATCTATTCTATAACTGAGACAAAGCTAAAACTCACGCCGGAATGTTGCTTACTGAATATATAAAATTACTAATTACCACTTGCTGACCAGCCGCCGTAGTTATACTGCGGCAGGTCGCCTCTGTTACGCGAAACTACCTACCTGTACGTTGTTTAGTGTAGCAGTTAGTGGGAGCCAATTAGGGGGCCAGCGGACGCGATGTCCACTGGGCACCCATGATCGCTCCCCATGAAGACAGAACGGCGGTCTGACAATATATATATACCCTTATATAAATGAGTGACCTATGTTCAGACGGATTATAACTGTAACTGAATTTTTCTTAATATTTACAACCTAATGTTTCTTATAACTGTTTTCTTACTTCTTAAATCTAAATTTTTATGTAATACATCTCTCTGTTAAAATTGTAAACAGTTTACAGGCTCCCGTTACCAGACCATACATTTGTAGCATTTTGCTATGTGGCAGGAGTGGGTCTTGATTATTTCACTTGTATTGTAAGCGAAACATGTACCCTAATGTTAAAGCTATACATTATTGTTAAACCTAAATCTTTTTAATTTCGATAAAACTTTTTTTACCAAAAAAAAAATAAAAATTGTGAAGTATAAGGAAAATGATAAATGGTTTTCCAAACTGGAGTCAATACTTTGTAGAACCACCTTTAGCTGCAATTACAGCTGCAAGTCTTTTTGGGGATGTCTCTACCAGCTTTGCACCTCAAATAGCTCAAGCTCTGTCAGATTGGATGGAAAATGTCTGTGAACAGCAATTTTCAAGTCTTGCCGCAGATTCTCAATTGGATTTAGGTCTGGACATTGACTGAGCCATTCTAACACATGAATATGCTTTGATCTAAACCATTCCATTGTAGCTCTGGCTGTATGTTTTGGGCCATTGTCCTGCTGGAAGGTGAACCTACGCCCCAGTCTCAAGTTTTTTGCAGACTCTTAACAGTTTTTTTTCTAAGATTTCCCTGTTCCCTGTTTCAATTTGGACTAGCTTCCCTGTCCCTGCTTAAAAAACCTTCCCCACAACATGATGCTGCCACCACCATGTTTAACAGTGGGATGGTGTGTTCAGGGTGATGTGCAGTGTTAGCTTTCTGCCACACATAACGTTTTTCTTTTAGGCCAAAAAGTTCAATTTTAGTCTCATCTGACCAGAGCACCTTCTTTCAAATGTTTGCTGTGTCCCCCACATGGCTTCTTGCAAACTGCACACAGGACTTCTTATGACTTACTTCTTGCCACTCTTTCATAAAGGGCAGATTTGTGGAGTGCATGACTAATAGTTGTCCTGTGGACAGATTCTCCCACCTGAGCTGTGGATCTCTGCAGCTCCTCCAGAGTTACCATGGACCTCTTGGCTGCTTTCCTGATTAATGTTCTCCTTACCTGGCCTGTCAGTTTAGGTGGACAGCCATGTCTTGGTAGGTTTGCAGTTGTGCCATACTCTTTCCATTTTCAGGTGATGATGGATTCAACAATGCTCAGTGAGATGTTTAAAGATTGGGATATTTGTTTATAACCTAACCCTGCTTTAAACTTCACCACAACTTTATCCCTGACCTGTTTGGTGTGTTCCTTGGCCTTCATGATGCTGTTTGTTCACGGAAGTTCTCTAACAAACCCCTGAGGGCTTCACAGAACAGATGTATTTATACTGAGATTAAATTACACACAGGTGGACTCTTTTTACTAATTAGGTGACTTCTAAAGGCAATTGGCTCCACTAGATTTTAATTAGATGTATCAGAGTAAAGGGGGCTGAATACAAATTCAAGCCACACTTTTCAAAAATGTACTTGTAAAAAATATTGAAAACCATTTATCATTTTCCTTTTACTTTACAATTATGTGCCACTTTGTGTTGGTCTATAAAATCCCCAAAAATGCATTTACGTTTTTGGTTGTAACATGACAAAATGTGGAAAATTCCAAGGGGTGTGAATACTTTTTCAAGGCACTGTAGAATATCAAATTGGAAATATTTGTTCTGTGACATCTTACAATTGTACATATCACATTATCATGAACTATAAACTAAAGGTGACTGTTGGAATAGTGTGAAGACACAAGATTATGCGGCCTACCATGTTTCACAGACAACACAGTGAACCGATCATAAAACCGTACACAGGGAGACACCATTACCATAAAAATATAACGGTTTTAGAACTGAGGGTAGAAGCAACATTTTTCAGGTGTAATGCTTTTATTTAAAAAGAAAAACTGCCCTGCGATGCAACCATTTACATTTAACAGTTTTATATGTTTTGGAAAACGATGGGTAAAAGAACAGGTTTGTTTGTCTTACCTGTAAAATATTTTTCTTGGAGTACATAGGATAGTACTTCTTTACCAATGGGTTATGCAGTTTAAGTGATTGGAAACTAGCAAAGAAAATGTTTAGGGACGGCCCTGTATAAGCCCACCCATTTTAAGCAGAGATGTATAGTAACTAAGTAGAACTACTTCACTACTGTACTTAAGTACCGAAAGGCAGTATCTGTACTTTCCTAGAGTAGAATTTTTTTCTCCTACTTCCACTTTTACTTCACTACATTTTTTCAATGATTTCAATACTTCTACTCCGATATTTTTTTTTGTGCTGCATAGTTACTTGTTACAATTATAAAAATTATCACTGCCAGAACAGTAGATGGCAGGTTTCATGAAACTCAAAACATGTGTATTATCAGCGCATACGAAAATAAATGCTACTGTATGTATAAATAAAAGCTGCATTTGAAATAATAAAAAACAATATGATGTTCAAACTTTTAACTTCTTTCTTTAATAACTACATAACACAGTACTTGTACTTTTACTTTCAGTACTTGAGTAGCAAATTTAAAAAAAAAACTACTTGCAATACTTAAGTACAAAAAATGTTGAATACTTTTGTACTTCTACTCAAGTCACTTTTTGATTGAGCACTTCCACTTCTACTCAAATTACTTTTTGATCGAGCACTTGTACTTTTACTCAAGTATGGGTTTTGAGTACTTTATACAACTCTGATTTTAAGCATGCCTTCAGTTTTATAGCAAGCGATAACATGAGTAAATACAGAGAGTGTCCTGTGATGTACTCCAAATGGTATTTTACAGGTAAGACAAACATCCTAATCATTTACTGGTAATAAATGGCAACTTTGTAACCAATGGGACATCCAAAAGCAGTCCAACTGAGGGGTGTGCAACCCAACAAAAGAATGACAAAAGAAAACCAACAAGGGAAAAATGGATAAGGTTCTACCTGCCACAGGGCTGCCTGAATTACCTAATGACTGAAGCCAGCATCTGCTGAGGACTGCATTCCCACCTGGTAAAACGTAACAAACATGTGAAATGAGGACTAGATGGCAGTCTTGCAGATCCGCGAAACCTAACGCCTGATGTTAAAAAGGCCAAGAAGCGCTAACAGATCTTGTAAAGTGTGCCTTGACCAGAAAAGGAAGGGGGGTGTCTTCTCCCCTAGGGTCACAGACCAGAAATATTTGTTGCAAATCCATCTGGCAATATTGAACTGCAGAGGCCTACTGATCCCTGCGGGGGCCTTCAGAAAAGACATACAGAGTTGGACTGACAAAAGGAGGCTGATGCTGAGAGGTACACCTGGACAGCATGAAACACATCCAGACAATGGAAATAAATCTATTTAGTGTGTATTTAGTGTGTATTTGGGAGCAGGACATAAAAATGGTTAGACAATGTCACCTCAAGGTGAAAAGAAGAGCCTACCTTGGGAAGCAAAGAGGCCCTAGGCCTCAAAACAATCTTATCTTTGTGTAACACTAAAAACAGATCATTGCACGTTAAAACCAGCCATAAACCTTACAAATTCCAGCCAGTTCAGCAGGAACTGGCCGAGATTCAAACCATGTATGGGCAAGGCTCAAGTTAAATCGCTCGATCAACTACAACCAGCCTGCCGAATTTTACATGTGATTATCGCAATAATCACTGTGTTCTCCTGGAAGGGATGTCTTCCCCTGCCCCCTTGCCAGGAGAACACAATGGCTTGATGGGAGGGACTCCCCTGACAACACTGTCTGTGTTAAAGGGGGAATCAAGTTAATTTTTTCGCTCTGTCTATATCCAGCTTAAGGCTGCCAACTCTCGTCATGCAGAAGTAATGGCAATGAAAAAAAAAGCCTAGTGAGTGAGAGAAGACAGGGGAATATCCTTGATAGTCTCAAATGGTGGTCTTTGAAGGGCCAACAGGATTAGACTGAGGTCACTTGGAGTCAACCAGAAAAGAACAGGAGGGACAATACAGGCAACACCCTGTGCAAAGGCCCAACAAGTAAGAAGTATGTGGCAATTGAGAAAGAACCGATAAAGCCAAGATTAATCCTTGATGGTATTCAAAGCCAAATGCTGATCCAGACCCGACTAGATAAAAGCCAGGCTTTGTCCCATTGAGTAATTCCTAGGATGGAAGTTCCTAGCTTTGCATTAAGTAAGGCATTCAAGTTCAATAGTAGACCTTGCAAGAAGTCGATTTGCTAGCTTTCAGGTGCACAGGAATAACTAACCTTGATACGCCCCTGTCCCTCAGGACCTTGGTTTCAACAACCAAGCAGTTAAATCCATATACTAAGAGGCAGGATGGTAGACAAGAACTTGGGACAGAAGGTTCTGGAGAGCCAACAGATAGATGACAGTCTGATGAGATCTGAGTACCATGATTTCCTGGATAGTTTGGTGCAATGAGGATTACCAGAATGCCCTCCTACTCAATCCTGTGGAGGAGGCAAGGAAGGAGATCCAAAGAAGGAAAGATGTAGACCAGGTTGAACTAATTCCATGGAGTCACTAAAGAAATCACTGCAAAGGCCCAAGGTAGCAAATTTCCAGTTTGTTGCTGAACTTGGAAGCCATGAGGTCCATGTCTGGCATCCCCCACCTGAAACAGAGAGCGCAAAACACCTCCGGGTGGAGAGATCATTCTCAATGGCCAGATGTTGTTGACTAATCTGGCTGGAAGTCCACCCACCAATTTTTCATGTCTGGGATGTGCACAGTGGTCAGAGCCAGAACATAAAGTTCTACCTAGACCAGAATCAGGTCCACTTTTTTATGAGCTTTGGGACTCTGGTGCCTCCCTGATGGTTGCTGTACTGCCTTACCAGGGAAAGGAAAGAAGACCTTGGACAGGGCCATATTCAGGATTAAGCCCAGATATTTCAAGCAAAGTGTTGGATCCAGTGCTAACCTCTGGAAATTTAGGATCTACCTAGGGATCTGCATTGTCCAGTGAGAGTTGTCCATATATCCCAGGATGGAGATACCCTGAGAGTAAAGCAGGCTAGACCAGGGTCTAACACCTTGGTAAATATCCCCCCTGAGGAAGCCACATGACCCTGTGGCGTAATGCGTAGGGGAGGGGCCAATCTGTCGTCACACTGAGGCGCGAATTGTCTTATACCCGCACTGTAAGGGCTAAATGCTTTTTACAGTTTGGTGCACACTAAGCACCAGGAAAATGTAATGTTTTTATATTTAGTGTTTAATAAACCGATTGTTTTAAAGATAAAGCACTATGTCAAGCTTTCTCTCTTTGTGATTTAGGCGAATGGAGATAAGTGTAAGAGAAGGAGGATTCCAAACTCAACACTGAAGTAAAACAGCATAAAACAGATCCCCAGAGAGGGACAAAAGCGCATATAGACCATTGGTTGGTCTCATCCCCCAGGTGAGGGCACATCAGATGAGGGGATTATCCCTAATGTATGTGGATGATTGGAGCACATAGTGGTGAACACTAATTAACCACTTAAGCCCCGGAGGATTTGGCTGCTAAAAGACCAGGGGGTATTTTGCGATTCGGCACTGCGTGACTTTAACGGACAATTGCGCGGTCGTGCGACGCTGTACCTAAACAAATTTCACGTCCTTTTTTTCCTACAAACAGAGCTTTCTTTTGGTGGTATTTGATCACCTGTGCAATTTTTTGATCATGCGCTATAAACAAAAAAATAGCGTCGGCCAATTTGTTTTATGCTACATATGTTTGGCAAAAAGCGTATTTTTATTGGTTTGCGCAAAAGTTATCGCGTTTACTAACAAAGGGAAAGATTTTTGTCATTTTTGTTGTTTGTTTTTTTTAACGCGTAATGGCGGTACTGCAACATTGCGGCGGACAGATCGGACCCTTGACTGACATTTTTGACACTTTTGGGGTTACCAGTGACATTTCTACAGTAATCAGTGCTATACATATGCACTGTTACTGTAAAAATACACTGGTAGTGAAGGGGTTAACTTTATTGGAGAGGGAGGGGCTGTGTGTGTCCCTAGGGGCGTGATTCTTACTGTGATTGGCTGTGGCTTGAGCTGTAGGAACACTGATCAACGGTCCTACATTGTAGAACCGTGTGATCAGTGTTTCTACACCGGGGAGAATGACAGGTGGCTTGTTTACATAAGCCACCTGACTTTCTCCCTCTCCCCCGACGATCGCCGAGTGACCGGCGGACATCGGGTCCGCCGGTCACACGCGGGGGGGTCCGTTGATGTCCACAGAAGCCTTAAAATCTTGAAGATGAAGGGAAGCTATCACAGACCAGGCAGATTTCATACCCAAAGCAGAGTTCGACCCGTTGTTGTGTTTATTAAAAGTAAGCAGCTACAAAAAGTGTAGCTGCTGACTTTTAATAAACACACACTCACCTGTCCCATGGTCCAGCGATGCGGCTGGCAGGAGCCCCGATTCCCTCTCTCTTCTCCCCAAGGCGCCGGCATCTCTAGTGTGGGCACCGAGCTAAGACAGCTTGCGGCTTCACAGCCGGCTGCACACTGCACATGCGCGAGTTGCGCTGCGCATCCTGAGTGGATGGGCAATCTTCTGGGACACGTCACAGGTCCCAGAAGATTGCAGGGAGGGAGGGGAAGTGGGAGCGGGTACCTGGTAAATCTAGGTACCCCCCCCCCCAAAAAAAAAATGGCATGCCAAGTTTGGCATGTCAGGGGGTCAGAAGGTCTTAAAGGGGGCTTTCAAACCTAAAGGAATTTGTTGAGAATCTTTTGGTCCAGGATGGGGTGAATACCTCCTTTTGCCTTAGGAATGATGAACAGGTTGGAATAAGAAACCCTGGAACCCTTCTGCTTCTGGAGAGGTGCGATAGCCCCTAGAGAGAGGAGTTCCTCCAGAGCAGCAGGAAGGTCCATCTAACCTAGAGGAAAGGTTGACAAATTTGACAACATGATGCGAGGGAGAGTCTGGGAGCAAAACTGTAAACTGTAGCCTCTGGATATGAGGTTCTGGATGCAATCATCTGAAGTGTCCTGAGACCAGACAACCACAAAGGCCAACAGACGTTCCCATACGAGAGGAGGCGCTCCTTCTTTAAGAAGAGAGCTTGTTCCCAAACTCTTTTTCAATCCAAGAGCAGAGGAGTTACCTGCTGGAGGTGGTGCTTTATTTTTCTGTAGCTTCTCGCACAGAAGATCCGCAGACCAGCATTTAAGCCAAATTATTTGTCTCATACGACCTGAAAAGGGACTCCTCCTCTGCAATGATAGTATTAGGGCCCTTAGGGGGGATGTTATAGACCCCCTCTGAGCCACTGGCTGGACAAAAGCCTGGCAGAGCCTGCAGACCCAGAACCCCTGTACCTATAATCCTCCATATGTAGTGAAGTAAATTTACAAGAGGTATTTGTCATCAGAGGGGCTCAGTACAACAAAGGATCGCTGTACTGTGAATCCTGGCAGGCAGACAGGGAGCAGAGAAGCAGCTTGGACAGGAAAACTGGTGTGTTCATATGCAGTACAGCTATGCAGGAATCAGGCTGTGCAGGTGCCCTTACAGCCCCAAGCTGCAAAAAGGGTGCCAAATATACAATTGAAAAATATTGCAGCCTATCCCCCAGTTTTGGCTGAGATACATTCTGCTCCATAGCTAACCTTTGAGGAGACTGGAGCACAACACGCTGAGTTCCCAGGTAGGGCTGAAAGCCTGGCTTGCATCGCAACCTTACAGTCCTCCTATGTCCGTTGAGGGTGGATAGTAGAGACAAGCCTCTTCCAGACCTTTGTCCTACCAGTGGGTTCACCCCCTAAGGGGTTTTTAGGAACAGGGAACCTGTATAGCACCTTGTGGAAAACTCCAGCACATAAAGCAGAATCCAATATCTGGAGGAACATTACAGGCTGGCCCACATTTTGCCCTCTGAGGGGTCTGGGGTTAACACCCCCCCCCCAGGGCCAGATTAACGTAGGGGCTATTGGAGCTGCAGCTCCAGGCCCCTACCTTTATATAGGCCCCGGGTTGGCCATATTCACTGTTACCGCTCTTCTGTCACTTGTAAACACAGAAGTCTGGCTTCTATGCTCGCTTCCCCAGGCAGCTCCCTCAGAACCTTCCCACACAGCACGAAGGCCGGACAAGGAGGGACAGTTGCCGATGCATGGATGTGTTTATGGGCTTCAGAGACAGCATCCCATGTTGAATTAGGCATGCATGGCTGCACCCTTCCTCCACTGGGTGCATGCCAAGGGACGGCCCTTAAGGCCCTTCAAAATCCTCAGCACCAAGCCCATGATGCTCTTAATCCGGCCCTGCCCCCCCCCCCCCCCAGGCTCAGCCAGGGAGTCAACTGATCCAGAAAGCTGAAAAAAATTTGCTAGAACAATCTTAAGGAAAAAAAACAATGGAAACATGGTTTGCTTTTCTTGCAGAAGAAATTCTGTTCACAAAATGACACTAGCAAAAACTGAAAGCATGCTGGGAGCGGGAGGGATTACACAGGGCTGTCCTTACAGCTTGCCAGTGTCCAATCACCTTAAGGCAACTGTATAATAGAATAAGTGTCCGATTAAGAAATATTTTTGGTGTGTGGATTGTGTAAATGCGATGTGGGTAAGCCCCACTTAAAAACAGTTGATAACAGATCGCCAAAGACATAAAATTATGTTTTCAGTCAAAAGCTGATGGAAAGCGTTTTGGAACTGACGCAAAACTGTGTATGACTAGTGAACTTGAGTTTCCCCGTTCCCTCTGCTGTCGATAATCGCTCTCTTTTCTTGTGTAATTCTTCACTTATGCTACATTGTGGAGGACACAGTACAAGGAACAACACTACACAAAGCAGCAGATGATTTGGTTGAATACCAAAGAGATGTAAGGTGGGCATGCCTACCATCATCATCTGATAGATCAAATATCTGTCATAGGTGAACTGATCATTTTTTTTCAATTTTTGGCACTGTCAAATTGTATTTGTGTCCTTCATCCCCACCTCTGGATCATCCAGTAAACAGCATTCCCCTAGACACTTCTAGTTGCCATACCTTCACTATCCAACATGTTTGTAAGCTAATTTACAACAAGAGAGAGGTAAAAATGGATCACATATGTCCCAGTCTTGGTAACAACATTAATTATTCTCTAGGTAGAGGATCTTAAACTTCTCTCTAGGTTTCATGTACACAAATAACAAACAAATAAAATGTTACCATGTTTAAAAAATGCCCTATGGGGTATATAGGACAAAGGTTGATTTTGATTAAGTCTACCATGGCATCAATTGTGTGTAAAAGTAAGGAAATCCACAAACCTATTTTAAACCATAGAAAAAAGAAACTTTGCCAATAGCTTTCCTTAGCAGTAGGTGAACAGATAATTATCCTTCAAATAGATGGTAAAGCAGCCCACAGCCATAGTAAAAAGTCTGTCCCCCATCATCGTGCAACAGCAGGGCCGGACCAATGCATTGCGGGTGTGTGTGTGTGTGTGTGTGTGTGAGCAACAACCTCTCTACTATAGTCCAAAATACCCTCTATAAGTCAGAACTAAAGCCCTCCACTAAGCAAAGAGTGTGAGTTTTGCTGAGTGTAGGGCTGTTATTTCTCAATCACAGAGGGTGTGTTAAACTGCAGCAAAGAGAGTCACTGTTTATCATCTATATCAACGGTCTCCAAACTGTGGCCCTTTGCTTGCCTTTATCTGGCCCTTGGGGCACTATTCCATCCACTGAAACCAACAATGGGGCATAATTTCTGTCACTGACACCAACAATGAAGCTCTATTTATCCTACGAATACCATGGAAAGGGCACTATTCCCCCCACTGGCAACAATGATGGGGCACTATTCCTTTCATTGATATCAACGATGGGTCACAGTTCCTCCCACTGAACCAATGATGGGTCACAATTCCTCCCACTGACACCAAGGATGGTCGACTATTCCTTCCACTGATACCAATGATGGCCCATTATTCCTCCCACTGACACCAACAATGGGGCACAATTTCTCCCACCGACACTAACAATGGGGCCTTGTTCGTTCCACTAACAAGGTTGGGGCATTGTTTACATCCAGTGGATGGACACCTGGAAATTTTCTACTCCCACTGGCTCTAGTCTGGCCCCCCTAAAGTCTAAAGTACAGTAAACTGGCCCTTTGTTTAGAAAGTTTGGAGACCCCTAATCTATATGAATGATAATATATTGCTCTTAATGTTATATTAAACCCAAAAGCAAACATTATACTGCAGCTTACCAACCCTTAGATGCGATGGCTGCATTCATTTTAATTTTAAGCCTTTCTTTCTTTTCACCTGGTGATCCAGCATGTAAATCTGTTTTTTTTAAAGCTACTCTGCAGATGCAGTAGTTTAGAGGGTTGAGACAAACCATTTACCGCTGACAGGGGTGCTTACAATGGTCAGTATTTCCTTTTATGGTTTTTATTAGGTGCCAGCAGGAGTTTAGCTTCAACTTCTCAACATATCTAAGTCTGCTAGTACATCCTCCACTCCCCTTCCCCCAGAGTGACAATGCTGCTTTCCAAAGGTGTCTCTGTTGCTCCTTTATCAAAAGAAGGGGCACTAACAGATGTTCAAGTGATACTACCCCCTGACATCTGCTTTTTTTTTTTTTTTACATTGCCAAACGGCAAACTCTGTAGCCCAAGTTGAAAATGCCATGGTCACAAAGCAAAGCATTGCAGGATGTGTAGAATTTGGCTGGGCAGTAAAACAGCAGCTCAGCCTCCAGCAGGTCCGTACAAAATGTATCTGTAGCATATCATTCCTGAAAAGAAGTGGTAGGTAGGTACACTGTTCTTCTCACCTACAGGAGGCAAATTCCACCCGCTCCTGCATCTGAATATTGGATTATAGGGAGCAGGGACACTGTGTGCAATAGATGGAAGCGTGGGCCAGGCAAAACCAGCAGCTTCACAATGCTTACTATATGGCCATTATATTGACAGCTAACTTATCTCGCACTGCTTACAGATTGCCTGAATCCAGGGCCACTTTCATAGAACTGTGCAAAAAGCATTTGCTGAAAGCTACATTTTGATTGGTTGACATGGGTTACTTCGAACTACTTTACCAAACAGGTTCGTAATTCTCCAACGCAACTTCCAAATGAAATGTGAACCTCTTTAAAGATCCACAACTAGAGAGTTAGCAGGTGTCATATGCCATTGTTGTAGAATTTTCTCTTTTATATTGTGCTGCCAAATTCTCTAGCAGGCTAAAAATAAATGAGAACAATAATACCGGGAAGTGTGCACAATATGCCCAGCTTGGCACCACAGGGAGAGCTGAATATAACTGTATTTTCTATTTATACACACATTTTAAAGTTTGTGTATTTATATTTACAAAACTGTCATTTTGCCTTCTACACCCATACTATTTGTTTTCTCTACTTCTGAAAACAACCCTAAGTTCACATTAGTGCACATTAGTTCACATATGTGCGATGACAGACATCGCATGTGTTTCGGAGCGCACTGCTCAGCAAATCACATGCAATTTCTGTGCGATGCGATTTCAGCCATACGGATTCGGTCACAACACGCACAGGACCCTTTTTTGGGTCTGCAGCAGAATCGAAACACATGGTAGTTCACACCTATGCGATCCGATTCATGTTCGAACTGACAGTTTGCACTGCGATATGCAAACTGATCTGGGGGTGTCGTGAACTTTGTATTGACACCCCCAGCGATTCGCATATGGCAGTGTCAACTGCCTGCGATTTCAATGCGATGGGGGAACCCGCAGTGGATTCCCAGGGTTCCCGCATTGCATATGTGTGAACTGGCACTAACACCTGATCCAACATGTATTCACCTTGAATTCTCCAAATTAAAAATAACTTCATGTTACACCTGTATGAGTACTTTATATGTTTATTTATTATTGTAAGGCCTAAAAAGTTCTTATCTCCAAGAGCAGAGGGGTTACCTGCTGGAGGTGGTGCTTTCTTTTTCTGTGGCTTCTTGCACAGAAGCTCCATAGGCCAGCATTTAAGTCAAAGGATTTGTCTCGCTGAAAAGGGACTCCTCCTCTGAATTGGTAGTATTAGGGCCCTTAGGGGGGATGTTATAGACCCTCTCTGAGCCATTTGCTAGACAAAAGCTGGCAGAGCCTGCAGACCTATAACCCCTGTGCCTATAATCCTCCATGTGTAATGAAGTAACTTCACAAGTGTTATTTGTCATCAGAGGGGCTCAGTACGACAAAGGATCGCTGTGCTGTGAATCCTCGTTGGCACTTCTAATTCATCCCAAAGGTGTTCTATTGGGAGTTCAGGGCTCTAAATCCTCCCCCCCCAAACTTTCTTTGTCTTTATGGACCTTTCTTTGTGGACTGGTCCAAGTCATTTGGTGAAGGGGGGGGGGATTATGGTGTGAGGTTTGTTTTTCAGGGGTTGGGGTTGGCCCCTTTGTTCCAGGTAAAAGAACTCTTGAGGCGTCAGTATACCAAGACATTTTGGACAATTTCATGCTCCCAACTTTGTGGGAACAGTTTAGGGATGGCCCCTTCCTGTTCCAACATGACTGTGCACCAGTGCACCAAGCAAGGTCCATGATGACGTGGATGAGTGAGTTTGGGGTAGAAGAACCTGACTGGCCTGCACAAAGTCCAGACCTCAACCCAACAGAACACCATTGGGATGAATCAGAGCAGAAACTGCAAGCCTTGCCTTCTCATCCAACATTAGTGCCTGACATTACAAATGCGCTTCTGGAAGAATGGTCAAACATTCCCATTGACACACTCCTAAACCTTGTGGACAGCTTTCCTAGAAGAGTTGAAGCTGTTATAGCTGCAAAGGGTGGGCCAACCCAATGTTGAAACCTACCGACTAAGACTGGGTTGCCATTAAAGTGTTCATGTGCGTGTAAAGGCAGGCGTCCCAATACTTTTGACAATATAGTGTGCGTATGTATGTATATATATATATATATATATATATATATATATATCAAATTCTTTTCATAAATATGATGCATTTCATGAATACCTTGAATTTTCACATGCAGCCAGGAGATGGAGCTCTCAGATCCTTTCTTGTTTCGAAAGCAGCCTAGTGTTTACAGAGCTCAAAAGCTCATGCTGATATTTACACACACAAGTGGATCAAAGCAGTGACTCATTCCCATCCTGCTATATGAATCCATAAAGTTTCATTCAGAGACTATGTCTGAAAGATGATTTTTTTTTTTCAGAGCTAATTGTTGATATTTTTATGAATTAAGGCATATGGTTAATACATTATTTGCTACAGGCTCTGCCTCATTTGTAACAAACTTTGCTAAGTGGTTTTTAGTATGCAAATACCACTATAATTTGCATATATGCAGTACTTTGTATGCAGGGCTATGACTGATTAGCACATTTCATCAGCTCATGTCATGCTCACCTAGGCGAGGATTAGGGACACGAAGGTAAGAATAAAAAAGGTATTTACATTTTTGAGGGGGGGGGGGGGGTAGGAATCAGGAGAGGGGACCTTAAAGCGTAACTCCACTTTTGTTGACAAAAAAAAAAAAAAAAAAAAATTTCCCTCTGGGTGATCTATGTACATTGCAAGAATTATAACAACCTTTGTTGCAGATTCCTACCTTTTGTTATTCTGAAGAAATCCCTGTTTGTTCCTCTGTGCTGAGTGGGTCTTACGGGAGTGGTTTCAAAATTATCTATAAGCTGTGCAGCTGCAGAGCACTAATGAGGAAATCTGATGGGCCTGCATCCCTTTAGAGGTGTTCTTATTGGGATTATCTCACCAAAAATGACATTTTTGTTGCAGGGGATGCCTGAAATCTGACTTAAATGTTAGTGCAGACTTCTGGGAAAATCGGTGAGCCAATCATACAAGCAGGAAATTATGTTTCTGGGGGCGTTCTGTACATATTCTGTTACAATATGACTTGTGTTGCAATTGTACATGTTAGATTATTTTTTTTCTTTATTTGCTATTATTTTTTCTCACAAAAGTGGGGTTACCCTTTAACCACTTTACCACCGGAGGATTTTGCTGTCTTACGTCCAGGCCACTTTTTGCGATTCGGCACTGTGCGACTTTAACTGACAATTGCGCGGTCGTGCGACGCCGTACCCAAACTAAATTTACATCCTTTTTTTTCCCACAAACAGAGCTTTCTTTTGGTGGTATTTGATCACCTGTGCGATTTTTACTTAACAATATTTTTTACATTTTTTTATATGAAATTCCCCCCCCAAAAAATGTAAAAATCAAAATGTTTTTAAATTTTTGGCCAATTTGTTTTCTGCTACCTATGTTTGGTAAAAAAAAAATCACAATAAGCGTATTTTGATTGGTTTGCGCAAAAGATATTGCGTTTACTAACTAAGGGAAAGATTTCTGTCATTTTTGGTGTTTTTTTTTTTTTTTTAACGCGTAATGGCGGCGATCTGTGATTTTTTTGCGGGACTGCGACATTGTGGCGGACAGATTGGACCCTTGACTGACATTTTTCACACTTTTGGGGGTACCAGTGACATTACTGCAGTAATCAGTGCTATATATATGCACTGTTACTGTAAAAATGACACTGGCAGGGAAGGGGTTAATATTATTGGAGAGAGAGGGGTTAATGTATGCCTGGTGCTTACTAACGTGTGGGGGGGGGAGGTGACTGAGTGACCCAAGGACAGATCGCATGTTCGCATGTTCAGCTATGCTGAACACTGCAATCTGTCACTCCTTGTCACTTAGGAGATCCGCCCGCTCTGTTTACACAAGCGGGCGGATCTCCAAACTCGATTCCCCGACGATGGGGGAAGAGCAGCGCCGCAGCGGCGATCACCGCCGCTCCTCCCCTGACCTGACTCCCGCTGTGACTGAAAACAGCGGGAGCGAGCCTTCAGCGGCGCGCGCGCTGCCCACAGGGGGCGGTGTCCAGCGGTGTAGGTCTACGTCGCTAGACGATAACGAGCCACATTGCTGCAGTAGCAGCAATGTGAGCAGTGCTAAAGTGGTTAAAGTGAATTCTCAACAAAATAAAACCTGGAGACATGGATGGATGGGTGAGTTTGAGTATTAAAAATTTGTGGTGCTCAGATGCAGTGTAGTTCAGTTTTAAAGGAGAAGTGTGGTATTCTAAACAAAAGAAAAACCTTCATACTCACCTCCATGCTGCAGCTGTCCCCCATCGGCTCTAAGCTTGAGAACTAAGCAATCACAACTGCTCATCGCTTAGTTCTTGGGTCTGCTCTGAGTAGAGAACGGTTGCGTCAGTTTCTGCTCTGCCCCTCCAGCGTTAACTGGAGCCCTGGGCTGGGGAGGGGGCAAGAGCGGCTGGCTCAGCCTCTCAGCATGCTGACAAGCTGAGCCAGATACGGGTCAAGCATGTGGGTGGATCCCGACATTATTGTTGAGATCCATTCAGAGCCTGAAGTGGCTCTGTGACATCAGCCAATAGCAAGCTTTAGCTGATTCTGGGTCATATGAAAGCACAAGTAAGTGACCTGCAGGGGAACTATGGCCAAAAAAGGTTTGACCATACTTCTCGGTTAAAAAATAGGGGTGAAGGTTAACTTTAAAAGGCAGTAAGGTAGTATGTGAGTCTGCTTGTTTAGAATACCTATTGCTATAATTTTCATTGCTGGGATTTTTACTCTGCTTTAGGCATCTGAGCAAAACGTGGACTTTGCTCTCCAGCATTCACACTCTTCACAAACAGATCTCTAATTAGTTACATTTGATCTAGTTTATCCTGCAAAGTAGGGAAATACTTTTAAATGCTGAGCTTGTTTGAAATACTTGCATGTGTCAGACTGTAGTGAATAAAAACAACAAAACTATAGAATGGAAAGACTTTGGTGGAATGTAGGAATCTTGGCCTCAGAAGTCTCAGCATACTGTTTTTTTGCCACACGATTGTAAGTTCTGACTATGCTGTGACTAATGGGGAGAAAACTTTACCAATGCATGCCCAATCTGCCCACATACATCAGTGCGGGCACAATCCAACCACCTTCAGGGGATCAAATCATAAATGCCTTAAAACCAATCTCTGGGTTAAAATCTAAAGTCTCCAAATATCTTACACCCACCCTGATCGGCTCCCACTATTCCACAATATATATTTTTATTAAGTCCTCCAGGTCCCCTTATTGTGACATCTTTAAATCACTGCAATTTTTAGAAGTTTGAGAGGACCCCACCACTGGACAGCCATTAGAAAGTGTCCAGGTCACCCACAAAATAACATAACCACCCTCCCACTCTGCATTTTAGAATGTAGAAGACACAGGCCTAGCAATACTCTGGATTTGAGTAAAAGTGGCTTTTGTTTTTGTTAATTGGCTATAATGATTAGTTAAAAGGGTAGTAAACCACAGTTAAACAAGAAAAGAAGAAAAACAAAAACAAAAAAAAATCACCCTGCAAGGCAATGTCATAATGTGCTAGTATGAATCGCATACTAAGCACATTATGAGAGACTTACCTTGAAACTAAGCCTTTCAGCGGCACGCTGTCACCGTGAGAGAGCTTCCATCTTCACTTCGTCTTCCTTCCAGGTTTACGGCCTCCGGCTACATGAGTGTCAATGGCCATGATGAGGTCAATCCTGTGCATGTGGGCAGGAGCTGCCATTTATGGCATGGGCTCTGACGTCACCAGCTGCTTGCCCTCTAAATATCTCCTAAACAATGCAAGTTTAGGGGATATTCAAAGTACCTACAGGTATAGCCCTATGCAATGCATACTAGCACATTATGACATACTTACCCTAAAACTAAGCCTTCCAGCAGTACACTGTTATTACTGAGAGGGATTCCATCTTCACCCAGTCTTCCCGACGGGTTTGTGGCCTCTGGCTACAGGAGTGGCTGGAGAGGCGATAACGTCAGTCCCGCGCATGCGCACAGGAGCTGCTGTTTACAGCACGGGCTCCGACGTCATCGGCTGCATGCATTTTGAATATCTCCTATACAGTGCAAGTTTAGGAGATATTCACAAAGCCTACAGGTAACCCTTATTATAGGCTTACCTGTAGGTACAGTATATGTGGTAAAGCTGAGTTTACTACCACTTTAAAGCAGGGGAGTCCAACCTTTTGACCTTCCTGAGACACATTGGAAGAAGAGGAATTGTCTTGGGCTACACATAAAATACACCAACAATGAGGACAGCTGATGAACAGAAGAAGTTGGGCAGATCACAAGTTAACGATCACTGATATAGATATTGTACCTATCTGAGTAATAAAACGTAACTCTTTTGCAATATTTTTTATTATACAAGTAAAAGAGGGCAACATAAAACTAGTGCAATAATTGATTCTGTTTTTGATAAACACATCAATATCAGGTTTGATGGATGTAATAGCAATTCCTAATGAATTCTTAAGGTACTTATAAGATATTTTGGTTCTAATTTTGCCCTTCATGTGCCTCATCCTTGAAAATAGTTGCCCACAAATGTAGGTGCTGCTGAAAACTGAGTAGTGGGAGAATTTAATTTGGGAAGATAAATCTTATAAAAGTCTAGTCAAATTCTGTCAAATTTTAATTTGACTGCATGTGTTTTCTATAAGTGTAAACACAATTTCAAACAAAAATCAACAGTTTTTAAGTGTTTATGATTTTGCGATGGGCTGCATTCAAAGCCGTCTGGGGCCACATGTGGCCCTTGGGACACACGTTGGACACCCATCAGTTAAAGGATTTGCAGAAGTAGGCAGGGAGTTGCATTTGCTATGTTCATTCCAATGACCAGTGATCACATATGTAGTTTGAATTTGCACTAGAACTTAGCTCAAAAACTCAAAGCTTCGAAATGCTTTACAATGAGTTTGAGAAAAAAAAGAAACAGATCTGCCCTATTGCCACCTAGAAAAAAAAAGATGGCTCCCTTAAAGCGGTAGTAAACCGCAGCATTTAAAAAAAGAAGAAAAAAAATCCCCTGCAAGGCAACGGCCTAATGTGCTAGTATGCATCGCATACTAGCACATTATGAAATAAAATACTTACCTTAGAATGAAGCCCTCCAGTAGTGTGCTGTCACCGCTGACAGGGCTTCCATCTTCCCCTAGTCTTTCTTCCAGGTTAACAGGCTCTGGCTGTATGAGTGGCTGAGGCCACAATGATGTCACTTTCGGGCATACAGTGCAAATATCTCCTAAATAAATACCACATGTTTAGGAGATATTCACTGTACCTACAGGTAAGCCTTAATATCAGCTTTCCTGTACGTACAAGTTAAAAAATTGACTTTACTACCACTTTAACTACCCCCTTCCTGAACATATTTGTCCCTTTACTAACTTGACCCCTTCGCATCTAAGGGTAAAGCAAATCGAAATGCCTAAGCTCAAGTTTGGAATTTCGACATGTGTTAGTAAAACCATACATATCTACACAACTACTTTATATATCCAGGTGGATTATACCTTGTTCTTTCCAGGAAAAATTGGGCTTTCATTTGGTGGTAAATGGTAATGATTTTTTTTATTATCAAAGACAAACTGGCCCAATATAGTAAAAAAAAAAAATAAAAAAAAAAATGTATATTTCTTGCTACTACCATAACCTACTGCCAGAGAACAACCCAACATAAATTCTCCTACTCCTGACGATTGCAACAATACCACATATGTGTATGTTTGTTTTTATTAACCATAGTATAGCCCAGAAACAATAGTGCGCATTTTGCTTTTTTTTTTTTTTTTATAAATCCTACCTAAAACACACTGACACTAACTGACACTGATAGTAATTAAAAAAAAAAAATCCTGACCCTGACCTTGACCCAAACATTAACCCTGGCACTGACCTAGATCAAGGCTTTTTTTATTTTTCTTCACACACTTATTTTTCTATCTCTGCAAGGACAGAGAATGATACAATGTATCTTTCTCATCCATTCACAGAGACAAAAAATACAGGGGCTGGCTTCACAGTGACTGATCACCATGATAGCCAATCAGAGGCTAACACAGTGATCAGGTGACCCGTAATCCAGGACCATTCTGGGTCCCGACTGTTAGAACAGAGCCTGGGGCTCTCAGTAAGACCCCCAGTCTCTGTGCTGGGAGCACATCATGTGGCGCGCTCCCGAAACAAAGGCAGATGTGCAAATATGCAGCCCCATGGAAAAAAAGCCCAGTCCAATGCAGGCTGCATATTGAGTCAGCAGTATATAGTCATCCTGTATTTTGCACATGGCTTCTTTTCAACTGATGTTCATCTGTGCATCTAAAGTTCTGCTCCTGATGCTCACTATATGATTTATATGGTTATATTTTTTATGTGTCACAGGCTAGAACTATACATGAAGTTGTCTATATTAGATACTGATTGTAACTATTATGTTATATGTCTGTTCATATAAACAGATAAAGGTCTCCTGGGAGAATTTATGACAAGTTTTTATTGTATGTTGGATAAGGAAGGAGGTTGAGATGACCTTTCCTTTTTTAAGGGATTTTACTAATAAAAGTATTATATTTTTTCTATATTTAGGTATGTTTTATCTTGTTTCCACCTTTTTTTTGTTTAGAATTTGAATATTTTCTAAGGCTGTTTTTAACCGTACACGTAAAGGCATTTGTGCACAAATCTTCCTGGATAAGAACACAGGAGAACCAAAGCAAGAAAAAAGTAGTAAAAGTTGTCACAAAAACTTGGAGTTTCAGTTCAAAAATGGATAAGATAAAACAAATAGTGCATTAAAAGTTGCACTGCATACTAGCACATTATGGAATGCAACTACAACTAAAGAGGGTCCATTTACAAACATTTTTTAAGGTAGCCCATAGAGGAGTCATTTTTTTGTTCAACTAGCAGGACGAAAAAAATTTGGTTCCCCCATCCAAACATTTGAGGTGGCTGGGGGAATCCTCTTTGCTGAGCTATTGTATTCTGACAGCTGGGAAACGTACCCGCTGCCAGAATATACTGATCACTGCTGTCAGCTATAGATGGCAGTGCTGATCGAACAGGCAAAATCTGACAGGGCAGTTGTACAGAAGTCCATCGGTGACTACAACATCTCTGCTGAACCGGCCAAATTTCAATCCATGTATGGCTGGCTTAAAACCGCTTTCAACTTGATGTCTATGGACAATTTAGTGCAGTTTTTTTTCGACCAGGGTGCCCAGGTACCCTGGAGCTCCTTCAGGTTTCTTTAGGGGTGCCTAGACAAAATGCCTAAATATTGCCCAAAAAGTGTATACAAGCCAGCAGGTAGATCAAGCCTGCCTATTAGTTACACAAAGCCACTAGTTTTCAATTTGCACTCTTACAAACTTGCAGTCGCCGGCGTCCTAACAACTAATGAGGTCATTAGTTTAAAAGAAGGATATCAGCCACCTGCACAGCATCCTTGTTTGCCCCTCTCTGTCAGCACTGGGGTCATGGTATCTGAGCGAGGGAGAGGAACTGAGGGAGAAGAGAATGCTAGAATACTAGTCCATACAAGGGTGAAAAAGTGTATCTGCTTTGGTAGACCAATGTAGCCAATTTATGAGTTTGTTTTCTTCGTTTAACCAGCAGGCTGAACAGAAAAACTGACCTGATTCCCCCCACCACACATTCAAGGTGGATGGGGGAATCCTTTCATATTCATATCCTTGTCATATTCTGACAGCGGAGAGACTTCCCCATCGTAAGAAATCACTGATCAGCATTGCCTGCTGCGCCGATTGAGTGGAGAAAATCCAACAGGGCGGCTGTACAGAAGTTGATCATTAGATCAACTTCTATACAAACACAGTGCCCATGCATGGATCTAAATTCAGCCGGTCCCTGCTGAACTGGACAAATTTCAATCCATGTATGGCTGGCTTAAATTACCTCTAAAGCTAAGTGCCCTACATGTGTGGATGTTTCTGCATTATATAAAACTATTAGTTCAGTTTTTTACATTTTAGAATGGGGTGCCCTGAGATTGTGAAAAATGTTAAAGCGTGCCTTGACAGAAAAAAGGTTGAGAAACACTGATTTAGCCTCCGTTCACATTAGGTCGCTCCGACTTAGGGGGCGACCTGTGAAGTCGCGCGCAGCGCGACTTCGGCACGACTTGCATGGACTTCACATAATGGAAGTCAATGCAAGTCGCCTCCAGGTCGCCCCCAAGCAGAGTTGTATAAAGTACTCGAAACCCATACTTGAGTAAAAGTACAAGTGCTCGATCAAAAAGTGACTTGAGTAGAAGTGGAAGTGCTCGATCAAAAAGTGACTTGAGTAGAAGTACTAAAGTATTCAACTTTTTTTGTACTTAAGTATTGCTAGTAGTTTTCTTTTAAATTTTGCTACTCAAGTACTGAAAGTAAAAGTACCAGTAGTTTTGAAAAAAAAATTGCTACTCAAGTACTGAAAGTAAAAGTACAAGTACTGTGTTATGTAGTTATTAAAGAAAGAAGTTAAAAGTTTGAACATCATATTGTTTTTTATTATTTCAAATGCAGCTTTTATTTATACATACAGTAGCATTTATTTTCGTATGCGCTGATAATACACATGTTTTGAGCTTCATGAAACCTGCCATCTACTGTTCTGGCAGTGGTAATTTTTATAATAGTAGCGAGTAACTATGCAGCACAGAAAAAAAATAGAAGTAGAAGTATTGAAATCATCGAAAAAATGTAGTGAAGTAAAAGTGGAAGTAGGAGAAAAAAATTCTACTCTAGGAAAGTACAGATACCGCCTTTCAGTACTTAAGTACAGTAGTGAAGTAGTTCTACTTAGTTACTATACAGTGGGAGGGACTTGTGTCGCTACTATTAGAACCGGTCCTGTACTACTCAATGACCGCAACGGTGCACGACTTGCCAGGCTGACCAAGTCGCCTGACAAGTCATTAGTGTGAACCAGCACTTAGTGTACCATAGTTTGTCACTTTTTAATGGATGTGCAAGTATTTACTGAAACAACCTCATCATTTATATTTTACCAAACATTTACTTTACTTCATTTACCAAGCTCTGGGGCAACAGCACTTGCAGAGGGCAACATTGCAAATTGCACAGTCTTTTTGCCTTTAGTAAATCAACCCTAAAGCTTCAATATACGTTACAATGAGTGTAACTTTAGTGAGGGTGGGTAGATGTGTTCTAATTTGTAAAAAAAGAAAAAAAAACAGAACTCTATTAACGCAACACTCTGTTTATTATGGACGACTAAAAAATTTACTTTTTAAGTCTATATTTTCTTTTGTTTAATCTGGTAAACGTTTCCTGAAATTATTATTTTGTAGTAGTCTATCCGGCAGGCAGGTGGAGTGATCTTTTTAAATGAGAATACCTATCACTTTCTCCGCACTGAAAGAAAACCATTACAGAACAGCTGGGTTGATTAAATTAATCAGTAGAGAAAATGTACTTTGCAAAGTGAATTTTCACTTTACAAGTGAATTTTCCCTTAACTTAGTGAATGTGGTGAAAAGTCACTTTACAAAGAATACCCAATCACAAGCAAGAAGTAAAGACCTATTTTTGCTAGAACATGACTAGATGATGGAAGCTGGCAGTGCTTCAGCTCATTCACCAAGCTAAAGGGAAATTTAATTGCAAAGTGAAAAGCCTATTTGCCTTGAGTGAATCAACCCCAATGAACCACCAGAGCAGTGGCTCATCACTTTTAAGGCTTAGTTCAAATGGAGCCTTACTGCCAACCTAAAGTCAGTGATATTCCCCCTAACAGTCTTGCAGCTTCTTCTCCCCGACTTCTTCAGGGTGCTGGTCTTCAGCTACCTTCATTGGCTGGTGGGGGATAATGTCTCCCCTGCACATGCGTGGGAGTGCAGTTATCCCAGCTAACTGGCAGTGTGTTGGCTATTTACATTCTGCAAAGGATTGCGAACAGGCAGGTAAATGTATTTTATCGCAGAAAAAACATTGTAAAACCAGTTTCTATAAAGTTTCTAAACTGATACACCTAAAGAAACAAAACCAATCTGACTCAATATAGTTTACAAGAGTATACAGTGCAGCCTCTATCCATAGTATAATCAGCCAAGAAGAAGGATCTGTAAACTATACAGTGCATTCGGAAAGTATTCACAATGCTTCACTTTTTCTACATTTTATGTTATGTTACAGCCCTATTCCAAAATTGATCAAATTCATTATTTACCTCAAAATTCTACAAACAATACCCCATAATGACAATGTGAAAGAAGTTTGTTTAAAATCTTTGAAAATTTATTAAAAATAAATAAAAACACATGTACATAAGTATTCACAGCCTTTGCTCAATAATTTGCTGAAGCACCTTTGGCACCAAGTACAGCCTCAAGTCTTTTTGAGTATGATGCTACAAGGTTGGTACACCTATTTTTGGTCAGTTTCTCTCAAGCTCCATCAGATTGGATGGGGAGTGTCGGTGGACAGCCATTTTCAGATCTCTCCAGAGATGTTCAAAAGGGATTACGTTTGGGCTCTGGCTGGGCCACTCAAGGACATTCACAAATCTGTCTCAAAGCTACTCCTTTGCTATCTTGGCTGTGTGTTTAGGGTCGTTGTCCTGTTGGAAGATGAACCTTCTGCTCAGTCCGAGGTCCAGAGCGCTCTGGAGCAGCTTTTCATCAAGGATGTCTCTGATCCTCGATCCTGACTAGTCTCCTAGTTCCTGCCAGTGAAAAACAGCATGATGCTGCCATCACCATGCTTCACTGTAGGGATGGTATTGGTCAGGTAATGAGCAGTGCCTGGTTTCGTCCAGCCATGACGCTGGTAATTCAGGCCAAAAAAGTTCAATCTTTGTTTCATCAGACTAGAGAATTTTGTTTCTCATGGTTTGGGAATCCTTCAGGCAGGGCCGCTGATAGGGGGGGACCACCAGCCCTCTTGTAGGGGGCCCGAGCACACAGGGGGGCCCACACAGAGAGGGGGATTAGTGATGGACAACAAATACAGAAATCTTCCTCCAACACCTGAATTTGATCTGTCCCTCTCCCTGCTATCAGCTTTTATCTGTTGAGAAAAAGACAGTTGTCCCTCACTAATCCCCCTCCCTTGTGTGGGCCCCCCTCCCAGCACTTATCTGTGCTCAGGAGTTTATTTGTAAATTGTAACTTTGTTTCTCTCTCTCTGTCTCTCTGATCACTGAGCTCCAACTGCCCAGCCTGTATATTTTTCTCATCTCATCTTTTTTATTTAACATAGTTTTTTTAGATTTAGCAGGAATTATGCGAGTTATGTTATATTTGTGTCTGCTAATAGTGATTTTGTTGTAATTTTAGCAAAATATATCTTTAATATTTTCATGGGGGGGGGGGGGGGCCCTGTCAGGTAGTCTGTACGGGGCCCCGCGATTTCTAACAGCAGCCCTGCCTTCAGGTGCCTTTTGGCAAACTCCAGATGGGCTGTCAGATGCCTTTTACCGAGGAGTGGTTTCCGTCTGGACACTCTACCATACAGGCCTGATTGGTGGAGTGCTGCGGAGATAGTTGGTCTTCTGGAAGATTCTCCTCTCTCCATAGAGAAACACTGGAGCACTGTCAGAGTGACCATCAGGTTTTTGGTCACCTCCCTGACTAAGGCCCTTCTGCCCCGATCGCTCAGTTTGGCTGAAGTCCTGCTCCACGAGCAGCCCTGGCGGTCTTAAACTTCTTCCATTTATGGATGATGGAGGCCACTGTGTTCATTGGAACCTGTAGAAAATTTTCTGTACTATTCCCTAGATCTGTGCCTTAATACAATCCTGTCTCGGAGGTCTATAGACAATTCCTTGGATTTCATGGCTTGGTTTTTGCTCTGACATACTATAGGGTGTCCTTCTTTCAAACGTAGGTCCTAAATTCATATATAAATAGAGGCCTGTAAGTTTAGGTATCCTTGGTAACAGAGCACCCCCCCTGCCATGTATCCGGGCCCACAGATGGGACATAGTGGGTGCTGCCGGGTAGAGGGAAGCGAGCAGTGCGGACACATGTCTCCTCCCTTTCTTGTTGCTGACCCTGAAAGTGGTGTGTTTAATATCACTTTGGGGTCCGCCTCTCGGTGTCCCCGGCCAGCATACCTGGGAAAGAATGTAATGCAATGCGATCTGTATTGCTTTACATTCAGTAGTGCACAGGGGAGACATCCAGGGCCTCTTAGACACAGGCGCACGCAAATTTAAGGTTTAACATTTTGGGTATATATTTACTCGGTGCAACCTCATCTTTTATATTTTACCAAAAAAAAAATTGGTAATTTATTGCGTTTCTGTGCCCTAACGTTATTTTCACAGATAAAAATAATTGCTTATGCAGTGATCATCACTTTAATAAGCAATCATAGTATAAAGGAAAAAAAAAATCTGAAAATCCTCCCAGAGCAGTACAAAGTCACTTTGGTGACACTGCACTGCTCTGGTAAAAGTATGTAAAAAAGAAAGAAAAAAGTAAAAAAAAAAAAATTGTAGAAAAAATGATAAGCTAGCCATGGTCTCTGATAAACACAACTGTACAATGTCACCAGGCAGGTGCTACCAGTCAGTGTTCCTAATCACCCCCTTCCACTCATTCTACATTTAATTACTCCATATTAAAACCAATGAGACCTCAACTAGGTGAACATGTGAACAGAAAAGTGAGTACAAATAGGGGAATATGCATTAGTGAATTCCAAAACGGCATAGTCACGGTTCCATAACTGGCAATTGCCAAGGGGTTTCCTATATGAAACTGCACTGCAGCATTTAGCTTTGATCATGCGTGTACAGGTATGCCAATAAATATGGGGTGTGCTCTACCTGGTGGGTGGCTATTTATTTATATTACAATTATTGTGCATAGTTTGTTTTCTTTTTTTGCTAACAAATGCTGTTCTGAATGATTATTACAATGTAATGTCTGCTATTCCATGAGGTTACATGTATTTATCATTTACATTTACATATCGGTTATAACTGAATTTTTGTAAGAACTTACTGTAAAATCCTTTTCTCTGAAGTTCATCGACAGACGCAGCTCCTTATCTTCATGACTCATAGGGTTATGCTCCTCCTTCTAGGAATAGGCACTAGGCAGGAAAAAACTCAACCACGCCTATGGGGGCTGTCCCTGCAGGCATAACCCCTCAGACTCTGCTATCATCAAACAGTTTAGTTGCAAGCGGTGTTTAGAAGACAAAAAAAACCCTATACCTCAGAAGTAGAGGGGCGGGTGCTGCGTCTGTCAAACTTCAGAGAAAAGGGTTTTACGTCAAGTTCTTATGAAAATCCAGTTTTCTCTATTGTTCATAGACAGACGCAGCTCCTTATCTTCATTACTCATAGGGATGTCCCAAAACAGTATAATCATGAGGGGTGGGAAACAACGCAGAAAGAAAATGCAAGTCCCCAATGGCTAAACTTAGCCAACCAGGTACAACTGGAGCTCACCCAGGAAAAAATTGAACCCTCAAAGTGAAACTAAACAGAGTTCTCTTTTAAACTGCAAAACCTTGCGGCCAAAAGAAGCATCAGCAGATGCCAACACATCTACCTTCTAGAATCTTGTGAACGTATGGCACAGACGACCAAGTTGCCGCCTTGCAAACTTGTAGCACCGACACCTGGTGGCGAAAAGCCCAAGAGGCACTCAGCGCTCTCGTAGAATGAGCCTTCACTGGGAAAGGAGGAACCTAACCCCCTCAGTGAATAGGCCTGTACCACCGTCTGCCTAATCCTTCTGGAAATGGTCGCAGCAGAAGCAGCCAATCCCTTAAGAGGTCCATCAGTAAGGACAAAGAGCGTCTGATATTCTAAAGGATTTAGTTGTTTCTAAATAAACCCTGATTGGACGAACCACATCCAAAGAATTTAAGGCATTCTCCTTAGGATGTTGAGGTTTAGGACAAAGTGAAGGCAACACAATGTCTTCATTCAGATGAAAATCAGAAACCACCTTAGGAAGGAACGACTGATTAGGTTGAAGTACCACCCTATCCCCGTGTACCACCAGATAAGGTGAGTGGCAAGACAATGCCGCCAATTCAGATACCCTGCGGGCAGAATTGATTGCAACCAAGAAGGCAATCTCCTGAGACAGACAGCAGCGAAATCTCCCAAATGTTTTCAAAAGGAGGCTTTTGAAGAACAGATTTAAATCCCACGGAGGTAACAGGTATCGCCTCGGAGGAGCCATATGGTGCACTCCCTGGATAAAAGTCCGGATTAGGACATGCGTGGCTAACGGGCGTTGAAAATATATAGCCGAAACTTGGCCTTTGATAGTGCCCAAAGCCAGACGCTGTTCAACCCCTTGCTGCAAAAAGGCCAAAACCCTAGTGATCAAAAACAAGCGAGGGTGCACCTTCATCGATTCACACCATGAAATGTACAATTTCCATGTACGATGGTAGATCTTCCTGGAGGTCGACTTTCTAGCCTTCAATAGTGTAGGACAGGGCTTGACAAATTTGCCTGAAATCTAGGAGCCAGCTAAAAAAGTTAGGAGCCAGTTTTTTTTTTTGTTTTTTTTTTAAACTAACAACCAAGCTTTATTTAATAAAACGGATACTAAATTTACACATAAATAGGACTAGAACCCCACTCTCCTCTATAGCGCAATTGGATGGAAACAGACTGTCGGTCTCTTTCCATCCGATGCCATCTGATCCGATCCACGGGATGGATAGAAAATAGAACCACCATCCGTCTGTTTTTGGCGGGCATGGTCAGATGGCGGCAGATTACTGCTCCATAGAGGAGACTGAACGGTCCGATCAGGTCTGCCTGAAAAACTGACAGGCGGACCTGATCAGACAGCCCGTGTGAAAGGGGCCTTCGGCTGTGGCACGGCGATGAGGAAAAAAAAGAATTGAAAAAAAAAAAAAAAGAAAAAAAACATTTTTTTATTTTTTTTTTTAATAATTAAAAAAAAAAAGAAAAAAAACATTTTTTTATTTTTTTTTTAATAATTAAAAAAAAAAAAGAAAAAATTATTATTTATTTTTTTTACATTTAAAAAATAAATTAATAACAATAACCACACTCCCTGTCCACTTACCTTTAAGCAAAGGTAACTGGACAGAGAGATGAAGCCTTAAAAAAATTCCCTCTCTTCTCCTCTTTGGCATTGAGAACATGCATTACTCCCGGCCACCACAAGAGGGCGTCAGTTCCCATAGCTTCTCATCTCACAGAAGAAGGCCGAAAAGCCGGGGACTAAATTTTTGGACGCCGCGGAAGTCCGTGAACTCGAAGAGGAGGTGGGGGGTGCAAAAGGGACAGGACACATCCTGCAGGGCACCCCAGGCGCCAGGTCGCTAATTCTAGTCGCAAATGCGACCTGGCGCCCGGGATTTGTCGAGGCCTGGTGTAGGAATCACAGAGTCAAAAAGACCCTTATCTCTCAACTCCTGACTTTGAACAGCAATGCTGTTAAAGCCAGCGACTGTAAAGCAGGATAGAAGATCGGAACTTGAGACAGCAGATCTTCCCTGAGAGGAAGTCTCCAAGGGGTATCAGCGACCAGCCTTATCAGGTCTGCGTACCAAGACCAGCGAGGCCAGTCTGGAGTCACCAGAGTGAGCGGAATGTTTTCCACCTTTATCCTGCTCAGAAGCCTCGGCAGTAGTTTCTTTTTCAATGATTTTTATTGAAAGTTTTTACAAAAATAGTGCAAAATATACACACATAATAAAAAATCAGTGCATAACAAACGTGAACAGTGGTACAACCATAGCAAACATTAGGTAATACTTCTATAAAAGGTCGAAACTATAACGTGGCAAGGGCTAGCACCTCAAAACACAATGAACAGGAGCCTCAAGGTATCTAGAGGGACCCTCACCGAGGGTGAACAGGGCCAGCCACCCCGAGCATTTAATCACACTTTGCATACTTCACAGGGTAAGTGGCTAGATCGTGATCCCACAGAACCTTGCCCCAGCCTGGGCTGGGGACATGGGGTACTAAGCCCTTAGAATACAGTACCACTGTTAACCTCATACCGTAAACTGAGACAAATCGTAGAAAGAGAGAAAGAGAAAGGACAATAGAACCACAAGAAAAGAAAAGGGAAAAGAGAGAAGAGGAAAAATTTGTAAGATTGGACCCGACCCCGCCCCCGCACCCCACCCCCAGACCTTTCCGAGTCCATCAGGCACCCCCAGTGAGGTAGTTAATCCACGATCCCCATACCTTGTCAAACACACGCATTTTGTCCTCCAGTTGAGCTGTCAGGCGCTCATTAATCATAATCCAATTCAGTTTGTGCCTAAGCAGCTCAAATGGTATCGTAGGAGACTTCCAGGATCTCGCAATTGCTATTTTTGCTGCAGTAAATATGAACGTTATGAGCCGCCTCTGCGCTCTATTGGCTGTATCCACCTTTTTGCCCAATAGTGCCTGCTGAGGGGACTTGATTAGGTTAACTTGCGTGAGGGTGTAGATGAAATTGTACACTCTAATCCAGAAGCGTCGGGCCTTCGGGCATTGCCACCAAACATGAAACATCGTACCCTCTTGGCCACACCCCCGGAAACACCGCGAGGATGCTCCTGGCACAAAGGATGCTATCCTGGCTGGTACCATGTACCAGCGCAGGAGCACTTTATAGTTGGCATCGATGATTGAAGTGTTAATTAGAGATCTGGAAGCCTCTCGAGCCATGTCGTGCCAGTCCGCCAACTCCACAACCTCCCCGACATCCGCCTCCCATCGTTCCATGTATGGAAGCTTCAGGGGCGAGTCCATAAGCATATTATAAATCATAGAAATATACCCCCGTAATTTATCGTATTTGCGGCACAAAAATTCCATGGAGGTCATGGTAGTCAGATCGGACAGGCGAGACAGGGATCGCAGGTAATGATCAATTTGTGCGTACCTATAGTACTCAGTATCAGGCAGGGCATGTTTTTCTATCAGCTGCTGACGTTTGAGGATACCCCTATGATCACAAAAATCCGCTATGCGAAGCAGCCCCTTGTTCGTCCACCACTGAAAAGATCTGGGGGAGAGGCCCGGGGGGAACCCGCTGTTGTTAAGAATAGGGGCCAATGGGGTATGTGGGGACCTAAAGCCATGCGTTCTGGTCAAGCGATCCCAAATGGCCATAGAATGAGACAAGGCTGGGCACAGGATGGGGGGACGATCCCTAGGCGATAACCACATTGCATGGGAGACTGCCAGGCCCGGAACCGAGCTAGCCTCCATCCAGGGCATCCGGGCCCCCTCAGAGTGGAATCTCACCAACTGGGATAACTGTGCAGCATAATAATAGTTCAGCAGTTCCGGTACCCCTAAACCACCCCTGACTTTAGGGGTGTACAGCGTTCTCTTGTTCACCCTAGGCCTCTTGTTCCCCCAGATAAAGGAAAGGACGTGACCCTGAAACTTAAGCAGGTCAGACCGTCTCAGCGCGACTGGCAGAGTGCGGAACAGATATAACACCCTCGGAAGGATATTCATCTTGATGGAGTATAGTCTGCCAAACCACGAAGGGGGCTGAATCAACCATTTATCCATGTCACCCTTCAGGAGTGTAAACAGAGGAGGATAATTCTTCGTGTAGAGTGTAGACAAGGATGGGGTTAAATTAATGCCTAAGTAGGGCATAGAGTCCGTGCACCATGCAAATTTGAAAGATTTCCTGAGTGTGTCCACAGTGCGACCCTCCAGGAAGATGTTCAGTGCCTTGGATTTTGTTTGATTTGTATGCAAACCTGATACAAGCGCAAACGCATCCAATAGCGCAAATAAGTTGGGTAAAGTCGTGACGGGCGAGGAGACAATGGCTAAAATATCGTCCGCAAAAAGGGCGCACTTGTGTTCGACGCCCCCGCACACCACCCCCCGCACGTCCGGTGAAGCACGAATTTTAATGGCTAAAGGTTCCAGTGCTAGGACAAAAAGGAGAGGGGACAAGGGGCAGCCCTGTCGGGTGCCTCTACAGATAGGAATAGAGTCCGAGGAGAAGCCCTTCAGCCTAAGAACCGCCCTGGGTGTACTATATAGGGTCCGCAGCAACGTGAGAAAGGGAGCGCCGAATCCAAATCTGGTCAACACGTCGAAAAGGTATTCCCACGACAGGGAGTTAAAAGCTTTATGAATATCTAGGGAGAGGAGCATGCCTCTACGATTACCCCCTCCGTCCCAATCTGATTGAATAGCCGTGATGATGTCTACAACCCGTCTAGTCTGATCCGAAGTCTGTCGACCAGGGACAAACCCAGCTTGATCGGGATGTATATATTGAGCCAAAAAGGAGCCAAGCCTAGTGGCCATAATTTTCGCCAAAATTTTTAGATCAGAGTTAATCGGCAGTAGTTTCAATGGGGGAAATGCATAAATCAGCCGATACCGACCCCAAGGAGCCACCAATGCGTCTGTGGCATAGGCCAGAGGATTTTGAGACCTGGCTACGAATCTCTGCACCTTCTTGTTGAGGCGAGAGGCAAACAGATCCACCTCGGGAGTCCCCCACCGAACACACAGGAGGCAGAACACCTTCGGGTGTAGGGACCACTCCCCTTGATCCAACACCTGACAACTCTGGTAATCCGCCAGCCAGTTTTCCACACCTGGAATGTGTACAGCAGAGAGGGCTGGAAGAAAGCTTTCCTCCCAGGCCAGAATCTCGGCCACCTTCTTGGCTGGCAAGACACTCCTGGTGCCCCCCTGGTGATTGATGTAAGCCGCAGCCATGGCATTGTCTGATTGAATCCGAACGGGACAACCTTGCAGACGAGTCGTTTAATGACTAAGACAAAGCTTTATTGCTCTGAGCTCCAAAACATTTAACGGAAGTTTTGACTCTTCCATCGTCCAGGTACCTTGGGCACAGAGCTTTCCCAGCACCCCGCCCCAGCCCAACAGGCTGGTGTCCGTGGTTACCACCATCCAAAACAACAGAAGGAAGGACTTGCCCTGGCACAGTGCTGGAGACTGAATCCACCACAACAGAACAGATTTTGGGTTGTGGCTCAACCGAATCACAGAATCCAAGGACTTTGAATCCTTGTTCAATTTGACAAGAATCTCCCTTTGCAAAGGCCTTGTATGGAACTGAGCAAATGAAACTGCCTCGAAGGTCAATACCATCAGACCCAAGGCTCCCATGCAAACTCTTAGAGAGGACAGATTGTTGTCCAACAACTGCATTGCCCCCTGCAACTTTTGCAGCTTGTCTGGGGGAAGAAAAAACCTCATCAAGGCTGAATCCAGAGTCAAGCCCAGATAATCCAGTCTCAGAACCGGAGTCAGCGCGGATTCCTTGAAATTGATGTTCCAACCGAACTTCTGCAGAGTGCTGACCGTGATTGTCGGATCCCCCAACAAGGCTTAATGAGAGTTCGCTCTGAACAGGAGATCTTCCAGGTACCCCAGTACCACAATCCCCAGCCCGCACAGCAGTGCTAATACCAGTACTAGTACCCCGGTAAACACTCTGGGAGTGGAGGCGAGACCAAAGGGTAACGCCACAAATTGATAATGCTCCTCTGTGACTGCAAAGTGAAGAAACCGCTGGTGTCCAGCATAAATAGGGATGTGTAGGTATGTGTCCTTGATATCTATGGAGGCTAAGAAATCTTCCTGATGCAGAGAAGCTACTACCATGTGGATGGACTCTATCCGAAACCTCTGTATCCGCACGAAGCAGTTCAGGGCCTTGAGATCCAGAATGGGACGCAGCTTGCCTCCTTTTATGAGAACAAAGAATAGGTTTGAAAAAAACCCCTGAAATCTTTCCTGAGTAGGAACCGGCACAATCTCTCTTTGCGACAGCAAGTAGTGTACCGCCCCTCGCATGTCCCTTAAGCAGACTGAGGATAATTGAAGATTGGATGGGAAGAACCTGTCCGATGGATGAGACCTGGAATTCATTCTTGTATCCTAATCGGAACAGTTTGTGAACCCATTTGTCCTGAATCAAGGAGGTCTAGGGTTGCTGAAAGAAACAAAGACGTCCCCCCACCCCAGACTTAGGTGAGGGCGCCCCTTCATGCAGCCGAGGACTTGTCTGCTGGTCCAGAATGGCCAGACTTAGATTTTCTAGACCATGGCTTCTTGGAACCCCCAGAAGACCTAAACGGTTTACCTTTTTCTTTTTTCTTGCGACCCGGAGGCACGAAAAAAGACAATTGTGAGCAGTAAAAGAAGCCTTGCCCTTAGAGGATTGGGGCAGATAAGTGCTCTTAAAACGGCCACCCCCCCCCCCGTGATACCTCTGATCAACTTGTCCAGGGAGGATCCAAACAGCCTCTCCCCTGTAAAAGGAAGATCTGTCACAATCTTTTTAGAAGCCTGGTCAGCCGACCAGCATTTTAGCCATACCATGCGCCTAATAGCAATGCCCACTGCTGATGTCCTGGCCACCAACAAAGCTGAGTCCAGGGACGTATCACACATGAACACCAGGGCTTGGGTCAATTGGTCTATTCGTTTTAGTACCGCAGGGGGAAGCCGTGCCGTTTCCAAGTTACTTTTCAGTAACTTCAGCCATTCAGTAGTAGTTTGCTACTAAAACATTCACAAAAGGTAACCTTTAACATGTGACCTGCTACCACATGTAAATGGCAGGACAATGATTCCACCCATCTATCCACAGGGTCCGGAAAGGTTGGAGACTCTTCCACCGGTACCAGAGTCCCTTTATTCAACCTGGCCACTGGAGAATCCCATTTCGTTGATACAGTCCACCTGTTGGACACTTTGTTGCCATTGTTCATCCACAATAGTATGAAACAATTCTGGACAAGGGAATACCTTGCCCGATTTCGGGATTTGCGGGAGCCAAAAGACACCTGCGTATCAGCCAATTTTAGAGTTTCCTCGCACAGAAACTATCAGGGCTTCCACCAATGTGCATTCCTGCGCGACGGCTGATGAGGACAGGTCCTCTTCACTGTCAGAATGTGAAAACACCGACCCCTCAAGGTGGTCTGCGTCCGTGGTGACCATATCTGTCTCAGAATCTGAAGACCCTGCTGATGGAGGTGAGGGTGGAGGGTGTTTGTGCGTGGCAGCACCAGAAATTACAAAATCAACTTTTGACATCAGGCTTTGCATAAAAACTGCAATTTCTTGCTGCGACTGTGAACTGGAGGGTCCTGCAATTACTTCCAGGGGGTCTGCAGGTGAATTTTTATCCTGGGACTCCATTGCTCAAAAAAAAAAAAAAAATTTTGTGTAATGTCCCTTGAAGACCGCGAAAAAAGTGGTCCTACCGCTATTACTGCGGATTCACAATCCCTGATTATTATGTAATAATAGCAGAGCAGAAGAGGGAAAAACCCACAGGGAAATCCAGGAAAGTTACCAGACCACAGAGAAGCATCCAGCCTGATCAGTGCAAAAACGAAACTAACACTGTCTGCACAGGAAGAGGAAGAAGCTTTGGCTCGATCATTACAAGCCATGCCGCATGCCTGTCCATACCACGGACCTCAAGAAAATGGCCGCTCATACATTCTCAATGGGGAAGTATAGAAAATGGCTGCCCATGCCAACTAATGGGAACACAGATCATGAACCACAGCAAAATGGCGACCCCCCCACGGCGCACCATGCAGTCTCCAGGACCCTGCAAAGGGGTCCCAGAACAATAGGCATCTAAAGGTCCCTAGTCAGGGACCCGCCCAGGACAATCCACCCCCCTCAAATAAGCGCCATAATGGCTGCATTATTACCGCCCCCCAAAGGTAAAACCTGCTAGGGGTAGGGGGATGTCAAGGGGTACACCAGATTAGTCCTTCGGGGTGCCAAGGAACCGAGGGAGCCCATAAGGTCAGACCGTTCCATGGAGGGGTCCACGCTCGCCCCATGACCGCCAAGGGTGTTTGGGGGGACAATTTTACTCACCATACCATGGTACCAGGTGGGCGCCACTTTGAAACAGATCACCTCCTACCCCAGATGGGGGTGCTGTCAGCCAAGGGGAAGCTTTGACTCCAGGTCGATGCATCCCAGCGAGACTGTCCACTTGCAGGCTCGTCCCTGCCATACTGTTGTGGCGAGGCCCAATTCTGGATTATAACCTGGTCACGCTCGCTGGCCAGGCTGGGAGACCTTAAGGATCTAGATTATCCAGTGCGAAACCTCAGCTGGATGTTGCTTGTAGTTCCTCTGGATCTTGGTCCTCAGGAACTAACTAGTTAAAAAAAATATATTCACAAACTTTCCCTGTTACAGCTAAGACCGAAGTCCCAGCAGGGAGCTAGGTCCTATTCCAAACACTAAGCAGAATAAAACTGTTTAATGATAGCAGAGTCTGAGGGGTTATGCCTGCAGGGACAGCCCCCATAGGCGTGGTTGAGCTTTTTTCCTGCCTAGTGCCTATTCCTAGAAGGAGGAGCATAACCCTATGAGTCATGAAGAAAAGGAGCTGCGTCTGTCGATAAACGATAGAGAATTTTTTTTTTTTTCATGTTACATTTATTTTTTAGTAGACTATAGAGTTTTAATTATCTATGTTCATTCTTTAACCACTTTCAGACCGGAGGATTTGGCAGCTCAATGACCAGGCCCTATTTTGTGATTCGGCACTGCGTGAATTTAACGGACAATTGCACATCGTGCGACGCTGTACCCAGAAAAAATTGACGTCCTTTTTTTCCCACAAACAGAGCTTTCTTTTGGTGGTATTTGATCACCTGTGCGATTTTTATTTTTTGCGCTATAAACAAAAAAAGAGCGACAATTTTGAAAAAATAACAATATTTTTTTGAAATTCTCAAGAAAAAAAGTAAAAATCAAAGTTTAACATTTTAGGCCAATTTTTTTTCTGCTACATATTTTTGGTAAAAAAAAACACAATAAGCATATTTTGATTGGTTTGCGTAAACGTTACTGCGTTTTTTTTTTTTTCAAGACTGCGACATTGTGGCGGACAGATCGGACCCCTAACTGACATTTTTGACCCTTTTGGGGGTACCAGTGACATTACTACAGTAATCAGTGCTAAAAATATGCACTGTTACTGTAAAAATGACACTGGCAGGGAAGGGATTAACTGTACTGGTGATCAAGGGGTTAAATGTGTCCCTAGGGGCGTGATTCTAACTGTCAGGGGGCATGGCTTGTGAAGTAATCACAGAGACATGCGATCCTATATAGCAGAATCACATAGCCTCTGTGATCACTTCAGTGAGAATGACAGATGGCTGTGTTTACATCAGCCGTCTGTCCATCTCTCACAGCTGCCGGTCACACGCGCTGGCTCCCCAGCTGACGAGCGGGGCGCGCCTCTGGCGGCGCGCGATCGGCCCCTAGCTCCACCCAGGCAAGCGCCGTACATGTACGGCACTTTGCCTGGGAGCGCCAGCCTGCCGCCGTACAACTGCGGCAGCTGGTGCAGAAGTGGTTAATCATACTAAACTATTATGCAAGTACTTTAAATGCACATTGGATTAGTGGTCTGCGCTCATAAACAAAAAGCTCTTAGGTCCTGAGTTCAAATCCCAACGATGCTAACACCCTGCTTGTTCACTAGTGTTTGATTATTTTATTTCCACATAATAATATTTTTGCTAAAAATAACATACCATTGCATGCAATTGAACTTGCAAATTACGGAAACAACCATGCTTGATGTGGCAGTAGCAGTGGCATTTAGGTGTTCCCCCATTTTCAGCATACTCTACTGTTTAAAATGTAAGCAGGCGACACCATGCTTGGGATTTGAACCCATGGTCTGAGTCGTTCTAGGTAGGAGTGTTACTGACGAATCCATTGAGAAGAGCACACTTATGCTTAGAATATACAGTAGTACCATGATTAACGAATGAACACAGATCAGGAGAATCTATATTCCCCATAAATACAAATCATTGCTAAATTGTCAAAAACTAGTAGATGTGATTTGATTTACTTCTTTTGCTGATATTTATATTATCATTGATGTAAGAATTATATCTCTATTCTATATAAGTCAAACTTTTTTGTGTCTAATACGTATTTTATGAAAATCTTGAGTTCTATCTATGGTACTATCCATGGTACTTCTTTATAGGCATAATTGTACTCAGCACAGTGACTTAATCTTTAGCACTCTCAGCTAGCAGCACTTAGGTCATGAGTTCAAATCCCACCATGCTACCACCTCCCTAGAACTGCAATGGCAAATGCATATGTGCTTTGGTGAATGCATAAGTGCCACCAGCTAGAGCTATATTGTATCACGCTGATGGCAAATATGCTTTTGTCTACACACATATCCATTCCCCATTGACACTTTAGAGAGGTGATAGGTAGCATACGTGGGATTTGAACCCATGACCTGACTGTTACTAGATCAGAGCACCAACCACTAAGCCACTATGTTGATCAGATTTATACTTAGAATATATAGTAGTACCATGATATAAGCATAAACATATATAACTAGAAATCAACATTCTAATAAAAATTGATTTTTGTAAAATCTTACCGTAAAATCCTTTTCTCTTAAGCTCATTGACGTAGTCCTCCTTGATTAACATCAACTCGGGTTATACTGCCCTCTAGAGGAGTAGGACTAGACAGGAAAGAAAACGTTCTGGCCACACCCTAGGGGCAGTCCCAGAGGGTATATCCTCTCACTTACTGCTACAGCAAATCAGTTATATATCATAGGTAAAAAGGCGCTGGTAATCTTAATATATCACGTGTTATAAAAATTAATAGGTGATTTAAAGTGTAATATATGTGATTAAAAATTGCTACAAATATATATATGATCTACTATTGGTGCAATTAGCAAAGAAAAGTGCATACCAGTGCAATTTCAATTCAGAAGTGTTTGTGCTTCTCAAAGTAAATGAATCCACAAAGGTGTTATGTCACAAAGCAGTGTTTAGAGAATTTAACCCAACCCAACTCAAAAACAGAGGGGCGGGTACTACGTCTGTCAATGAGCTTAAGAGAAAAGGATTTTACGGTAAGATTTTACAAAAATCCATTTTTCTCTGTCGCTCATTGACAGACGTAGTCCTCCTTGATTAATATCAACTCGGGACGTCCCAAAGCAGTGCCACAAATGAGGGGTGGGAAAATGGAAATCAAAATCCAATCTAGAAGGCCCAACCGGTGCCAACTAGAAGTCTTAAAGGCTCATCAATCACACGATGAGACTCAACTGAAATTCCAACGGAAAAAAACCCTCCAGGTAGACCACCGCTCTCCTCAAATTGTGGTCTGCAAAACCTTGCGACCAAATGAGGCATCCACCGATCAACTTTATAAAATTTTGTAAAGGTATGCACCGACTACCAGGTAGCCGCCTTGCACACCTGGACCACTGACGCCTGATGGCGGTAGGTCCAGGAAGTACTGAGTGCTCGAGTGAAGTGCGCCTTAATAAGGAACGGAGGATTCCGACCCTTAATAGAATAAGCCTGTACCACCGACTGTCTAATCCATTTGGAGATAGTCGCGGCAGATGCAGGCAACCCCTTTCTGGGGCCATCCGTGATCACAAAAGTGAATCCGTCTTACGGAACGATTCCGTAGTCTTCAGGTATACCCTGATTGCCCGCACCACATCCAAGGAATGCAACGCACATTCCCGAGGATGACTGGGCTTAGGACACAAGGAAGGTAGCACAATATCTTCATTCAGATGAAAGTCTGAAAACCACCTTAGGAAAAAAAGGATGGCTTCGGATGAAGAACTACCTTCTCCCTATGAATCCCCAGATATGGGGAATGACACAATAATGCAGTCAGTTCTGACACCCTGCGTGCAGAAGTGATAGCCACCAAGAAGGCCCCTTCTGGGATAATGTAAGCAAGGGAATCTCCCTGATATTTTCAAAGGGAGGTTTCTGAAGAACCGACAACACCAAATTAAGATCCCAGGGTGGTAAGGGCGCGCGCACTGGCGAAGCCAAGTGCTGCACCTCCTGGATGAAATTCCGCCAAGGAATGAGTAGCCAAAGGCTTCTGGAAGAAGATTGCTAACGCTGAAACCTGACCCTTGATAGTGCTCAAAGATAGTTTCTGCTCAACCCCCTTTTGCAGAAAAAAACAAGATTCGGGTCACCGAATAGGTACGTGGGGGAAAACTCCTACGATTCACACCACGCAATGTAAGCCTTCCATGTGCGATAATAGACTTTACTGGAAGTCGCTTTTCTTGCTTTAATTAGAGTAGGAATAACTGAAGCTGACAATTCCTTGTCCTTCAGTACCTGGGTCTCAATGGCCAGGCCGTTAAAGCCAGCGACTGTAAAGCACGATGGAAGATCGGTCCTTGAGACCGCAGATCCTCCCTGAGAAGAAGTCTCCAAGGAGCGTCCGCGACTAGTCTTGCCCAAGTCGGCGTACCCGGCTTGACGAGGCTAGCCCGGAATTACCAGGATAACTGGAGTTCCCTCCACCTCTATCCTGCGGAGAAATCTCAGCAGTAACTTGAGAAGGGGGAAGACATACAGTAGCTGATACTTCCCCTATGGGGCGCTCAGCGCATCTGCTGCGTCCGCTAGAGGATCGCGGGCGCGAGCCCTGTTGAGCCAACCTGCCAACAGATCCATTTCCGGGGGGGTCCCAATGAAGGGACAGCTGGAGAAATACCTCTGGATGAAGAGACTATTCCTCTTGATCCAGATCGGACGGCTGAAATAATCTGCCTGTCCTCCCCCGTGATAACTATCGCGGAGAGAACTGGAACAACTGTTCCCCCAATAGGAATGTTGGCCACTTCTATGGCCGCCAGGGCACTCTTGGTGCCCCCTGGCGATCGACATAAGTCATAACCGAGGCATAGTCCGATTGGATCCGAACCGGGCTGCCCTGGAGCTGCTCGGTCCAGTAAATCAGACAAAGTCTGATCGCTCTCAGTTCCAACACATTTATTGGTGACCTGGAATTTATCAAAAGAAATGACTTCCCCTGGCTGAGCATCGGAGACCGAAGGCACCAGACCAGAGCCTCCCTGGTCCGCTCGCTCAATCGGATCCGATTGTCTAGGGAATCGGAAATTCCGATTCCATATGAGAAGAATCTCCTCCTTGGAGAATTCGGGTATGAGACTGGGCAAACGGTACTGCCTCTAAAGAGGCGACCATCAATCTCAGCCAGTTGACGGACAGTAATATCCGAATCATGACTGAATCTTCTGGAGTTTCTCCGCATGGAAAAACACTCTTGCCAAGGATGTATCCAAAATTAGGCCCAGATAGTTCAGACTCCTGGTGGGAACCAGGGATGATCTTTGGGAAAAGCAACGAAAACGCTGATGTCCTGCGAAGATGGGGATATGAAGATAGGCACCCTAAATGTCTATGGACGCCAGGAAATCCCCCTAAAGCAGGGAGGCCACCACTGTATGGATGGACTCCATCTCTTCCAAGACCAGAATTGGACGCACCTAGCCCTTTTTCCTGGGCATTGTGAACAGGTTCGACTAGAACTTCTCCAAGGAATGGGAACTACCACTGCTTGTTGCATCAAGCTGTCCCCCGCAAAGCTTTTTAAGCGACCCGGGGATGTTGAATATTGGAAGGGAAGAATCGCACCGGTGGAAGTGATCGAAACTCGATCTTGTATCCCGACCATATGACCTTGCGAACCCCTTTATCCGGGATTCTGGAAAGCCCTGGATCCGGAAACCGTCCCCCCACCCTAGAGATGGGTGAGGTCCATTCTGTCAATCCCACGGGATAACAGTGGCTTTATTTAGTCTGGAAATCGGTGAGTCCACTATTGGTGGTACCGTCCATCTTTGTAATGAGGGATTCCTCAAAATGATAGCGCCTAGCAATGCGTTTGGAAATAGCAGAGGCTCGTTTACGGACGACCCCATTTGAGCAAGGGAAACCCTTCATAATTTTGGTAGGCTTGCTAGTACCAAAGAAGGAATACGAGTCTCCGCTACCTCTGCCCGTGTAACCTCAAGATTTTAAGGTTTCCCGGACAGACACAACTAGTGCTTCCACCACGCTTCTTGTGCTATGGCGGAGGCAGACGCGTCCTCCTCACTGTCTGAGGAGACCATACCTGAGACAACAACCCCAGAAAAAGGGGCTGCAATGACTAGCTCAGAATCCGTATCTGAAGTATCAGATGACCTAGGGGTAGGCGGGGGTCGCTCTTCTTGACCCCCGTCCCTGACAGGCTACCTCCACCCGGGATACCAAAGACTCCAAAACTGCTGATAATGCATCATCACAAATGGGGTACTGGAGGGTCCTGCGGCCACCCTGAGGGGATCAGGTGAGGATACATGTGTGGCAGGGTTCATGTAACAAGACACTTGCCAGCAAACACAAAAAAATTAATTGCAAGAAAAAAACATTTTATTTTTTTTTTTTAACTTAGTCCCCCAGCGCAATAGCGCCCCTCAGTCTACCTGCTTGGACCCCTCAGAAAGAGAGAGAGAGAGACCCCAAGCTCACCTGATGCACAGAAGTTTCTATCAACTTGCTTCCAGCACTGTCTGTTACAGACAGGAAGTCTTTGGCTTGCTTTCCCTGGGCCAAGGAGGCGGCTCCGCCCCTTTACATGCCTTCCGGCGCCTCCCCATAGCTCCTCGAGGTGTTTGGTCACCTCAAACATGGCCGCCCCCATGCTGGAGACACGAGGCTACGCCAATATGGCGGCCTCGTGCGATCTGCAAAACAATGGCAGCGGCCTGTGTAGGATAGCGGCGGCTAGCAGCGGCCTGCGGGAAGTATGTATTCGGCCTGGCGGCCTGCGGGAGTGCCTCGGCCCCACAAACTTCACCCTGAATGGTGATAAGCCTGGCCGGTGGTATAGGACCCTGGAGGGCCGCATGCGGTCCGTGGGCCGTCGGGAGGCTGTGCAGCCCGTGGAAGTGACCGGTTGCTGGAGGAATGGCGATCTGGACTGCAGTAACTCAGGCACCTGTGTACACACTCTGACAGGTAGGATACCTTCTACTTTAATAGTAATACCCTTTTGTACTGCCACTGACTTCAGTCACCCTTACAGTCTTACAATGACTTTAGATTGTCAGCTCCCAAACCAAGCCTCCTGGTTACTATTCACAAACAATCACACTCAAATTGGGGGATCTGTGACCTGTTATAGGATAGAGGGGAGACCCATCCTACCATCCCAGAGAGGGCCCGCGTCCACCACAAACCCGACAGGGGGGAGAGGGGGAACATTCTACTCACCATACCGGAACCAGGCGGGCACCAACTCCTGACAGAACCCCTCTCCACCGGGCTGGGGGGGCTGTCGACCAATACGGACGCCGTGACTCTGTTGGTCATTGGCGTCCAGGCGAGACGTTTAACTCGCAGGGTCAGTCCCCGTCCAGTGGGACTATGTCGCGGCCGACCCAGCGCGGAGCTATGGCCTGCACGCGCTCGTAGGCTGAACTGGGGTGACCACTGGATCTCAACCTCCAGCCCGTCGCCCAGTTCCAGCTTTCTTGCTTGAAGATCTCACAGGAACACTGGAGAAAAAAGCTGTCTAAAAAAAAAAAATCTTTCTAAGAAAAAAATCCTGCCAGGACCGAAGATCCTAGCAAGGCATCTAGGTCCTTACTCCTAACTAGACAGAAAAAAACTGATTTGCTGTAGCAGGAAGTGAGAGGATATACCCTCTGGGACTGCCCCTAGGGTGTGGCCAGAACGTTTTCTTTCCTGTCTAGTCCTACTCCTGTAGAGGGCAGTATAACCCGAGTTGATATTAATCAAGGAGGACTACGTCTGTCAATGAGCAACAGAGAAAATTATATTTAGACATTAACAATTATTTATCATATAATAGAGAACTAAGCTCCTGGTTTGGATTGGGTGGCACCTACTTGTGACAACACAGTAGCTTAGTGGTTAGTGCTTTGCTCTAGCAACAGTCAGATCATGGGTTCAAATCCCACCTATGCTACCTATAAGCTCCCTAAAGCTTCAATAATGAATAGATATGCGCATAGGCCAAATCATATTTGCCATCAGTGATACAATTTATCTCTCGCAGATGGCACTTATGTGTTCTCCAAAGCGCATATGCCATTGCAATTCTAGGGAGGTGGTAGCATGGGTGATTTGAACCCCTGACCTAAGTGCTGCTAGCAAATAGTGCTAAAGTCTAGGCCGCTGTGCTGAGTACAATTATACCTAGAATATAGAGAAGTAACATGCTTACAGAATGAACATATATAATTAGAACTCAACATTTTAATAAAATACGAATTAGATTTAAAAAAAAGTTTGAGATATATAGAATAGAGCTATAACTCTTACAACAACGATAACGTAAATATACGCAAAAGAAGCAGAACAAGTCACATCTACTAATTTATGACGATTTAGCAATGGTCTTGCATTTGTATTTTAGGGGAATATAGATTCTCTTTATCTATGTTAATCCCTAATCATGGTACTACTGTATATTCTAAGCATAATTATGGTCATCTCATTGGTTTAGTAGGTAGCACTCCTACCTAGAAAGACTCAGACCATAGGTTCAAATCCCAAGCATTGTATTGCCTGCTTACATTTTAAACAGCAGAGTATGCTGAAAATAGGCAAATACCTAATTGCCAATGACACATCAGAATGGTTGTTTCCATAATTTGCATGCTCCATTGCATGCAATGGTATGTTATTTAGCAAAAATATTACTGCGTGCAAATAAAATAATCAAGCACTAGTGATGTTAGCAGGGTTGGGATTTGAACTCATTAACTAAGGGCTTTTTGCTCATGAGCGCTGACCACTAAGCCAATGTGCCAAGTACAATTAGACTTGCAAAATAGTTTAGTATGATTAAAGAATGAACATAGATAATTAGAACTCTATAGTCTCCTAAAAAATAAACGCAACATGAAAGTTAGATAAAGAAATTAAATCTAGTATCACCTGTTCTGATTTTATTTATAGTGAACCTAATCTGACCATAAGCACTTCAGCCCCGGAAGGTTTGCCCCCCTTCATGACCAAGCAAATTTTTTGTGATACGGCACTGCGTTACTTTAGCTGACAATTGTACGGTCATGGGATGCTGTACCCAAATAAAATTGATGTCCCTTTTTTCACACAAATAGAGCTTTCTTTTGGTGGTATTTGATCACCTCTGCGGTTTTTATTTTTTATGCTGTAAACAAAAATTTTGTGCTATAAACCGACAATTTTCTATAAAACATATCCAATAAAAAATGTAAAAAATCTGATCACAGTTTGTTTCACACTTTAGTTTCACTTTAAGATAATAGTGTTGAAGTGCAGACACCTTTTAAAGCAGAAGTCCGGTCAAACACTATCTAAGTTTAACCATTTTGTATTCAGGCCAATACTGACACTTCACTCCTACATGGAAAAATCTACTTTTTTTTTCTGCTAGAAAATTACTTAGAACTAGTGATCGACCGATATTGTTTTTTTAATGCCGATACTGATACCGATATTTTGGTCATCGGATATCGGTATCGGCCGATATCAGCCGATATTTTCAGACATGTAGAAAAATGTTTTATTTTTTATTTTGCTAAAGGTACTCCTTGTGGAGGGATCTGGGGGTCTAAAAGACCCCAAACCCCTCCTCGGCACTGAAAAGCATTCAAAACGCCAAGTTTGGCTGTTTTGAATGCTGTCAGTTTTTTAATTTGGCATCGAGTACCCGGAAGTGATGTCATGACATCACTTCCGGGTTTTTACATGGAGACCCGGGTCTTCTCTCCGATGGCGGTGGAGGTAAGATGCCCGGGTCTCCCAGTGGGATAGAAGACCCAGGCGAGCCGCAGAAGGCGGTGGGGGGGGGGGATACATCCTCTCCCGCTCTTTGTAATGACAGCCAAGCGGCTTCTCAGTCGCATCGGTTGTCATTACAAGTCAGCCGACCGTCGGCTATGGACACAGGTACCGTGGTGATGCCTCTAGCTGTAGGCATCACCACGGTACAAGCACTTTCCCGAAATATCGGCAACCTCAGGGGCCGATTCTGATATATCGGGGAAAGTGCATATCGGCTCCTGATATATCGGTGTTGCAGATAATCGGTCGATCCCTACTTAGAACCCCCAAACATTACATATATTTTTTTTTTTAGCAGAAGCCCTATAGACTCAAATGATGGGTGATGCAATTTTTTATGTCACGCGGTATTTGCACAGCGGTTTAAAAAAAATACACTTTAATGAATTAAAAAAAAAAAAACACACAATACTACAATTTTTTTGTACAATGTGAAAGATGATGTTACGCTGATTAAGTGATACCTAACCTAATGTCATGCTTTAAAATTGTGTCTGCCCATGAATTGGCGGCAAACTACGGTGCTTAAAATTCTCCATAGGTGATGCTTTAAAAGGCCTTTACAGGTTACCAGTTTAGAGTTACACAGGAGGTCTGGTGCTAGAATTATTGCTCTGGCCTTCGGGACAATACATCATGTGATGTGCAATCACCATTTACATATATGTGCAGGGGTACCGTATGCGTTCGCATTTGTGCACAGGGGGACGGGGGTGCTTTACATTTTTTTATTATTATTATATTTATTTCATACAAAACTTTTTTTTTTACACTTTTTTTTTTTACATTTCTTTCTTTATTGCTATCACAAGGGATGAACAACATCCCTTGTGACAGCATGAGCTGTGACAGGTCCTCTTTATGTAGGGATCTGGGGTCTATTAGACCCCAAATCTCTCTTCTGACCTTCAAGGTAGCCGATCAGACACAGATCGGTCTGCTTTCCCAGCAACGAACAGTCAGGTAAACAAAGAGGCGGAACCTGGAAGTGAAGACATACTCGTTTCTCCCGTTTTCAGGGGTCACAGAGAGAGAGGAACAATGTCAGTTCATCTCTCTCTCTCTCTGTTCCATGCAACCATCACCAAAGGTTGCATCGCTCCCAGGCTCCGCAATCGGACGGTAGAGCCCGGCTGGAATTTAATGTCTGCAAGTAACTATTTGACTAGTGCTTTTAAGATGTATTTCATTTCATGTGGTACCTTTATTTCTGTAGTCAAAGTAAATACACACGGAAAATGTATAATAATGCATGTAAAAACGCATAATAAACCTATTTTGAAATAGATATCAAATATTCCCATACACTAGATCTTTGTCCTTTAGGCTGGGTTCACACTGAAGCGGTGTGGGAACCCCACCGATTCCTGTGCGCGTTCCCGCACCACATCAGAATCGCATTCTGTTCAGAGCTCTGTGCTGTGTGTCAATATAAAGTTAATGACGCCCCCAAATCAGGTCGCAGTGTGAACTGTGGAATCGGATCACAAGGGTCTGAACACCCATGCAATCCTGATTCCATTGTGGACAAAAAAAAAAAGGGATCCTGCATGTTTTTGGCGCGGGTCCAGTTCAAATTGAGCCATACCTAATGTATGGCTCAATTTGCAGCGCACTGAATTTGCATGTCATTTGTACAGGAAACCGGTGTGATTCCTGTACAAATGACTTGCAACGTGGTAGACCACATTAGTGTGAACCCAGCCTAAAGTGGCAAGATTTCATAGAAAAGGTTTATGTTCCTGCCATGATGATGATGCCATAATAAAGGCATTACTCCTTTACAGCATGACAGTCCTGGAGTCAGTACTTTAACAAAGTAAGTCTGCATGGCAATGTCTCTCTCTTTGTATTTCAGCTCTCAGTGGTCCGAACAGTCACAGCCTATTGTAGCGTTTGCCTTGACTTTCTATCTTGCTATATAACCTCTATTATCGTATCCTACATTGTTGTTCACATTGCTCTGCGTGTTCTATTATGGACAATACTCTGCTTTTGTTTTACCTTATTGTACGTGTACCTTATTGATTATGACAGTCCTGGTAACACTGTTTGACTGCAATTGTACTCTTTATTGCTGACCTCTGGTGAACTGCCTACCTACCTACTGAAACTTGTTTGCCTTATTTGTGCAGAATCAAAGCATTAATAAAGGAATTAAAAAAAAAAAAAAAAAAATCTGCAGTAGCAACTCGTATATCTCTACACTTTCTTTAAAGATGCAAAATAATTCAATTCAGGACCATTGCATAATAGCAACCTGCAAAAACCTGGAAGCAGGGCCGTCTATAAAATTGATTGGACCCTGGGCAAATATTTTCTTGGGCCCTCCCAAATCGAGTTATCAACTATTGGCCAGCAGTGCGGGCTCAAGGGGCAGCTGCTTTGGGCCCCACAGCAATGACTGGGCCCAGGGCAGCTTCCCCTTTTGCCCTGTGTTAAAGACGGCCCAGTTATACTAAAAATCAGCTAAAAATAACAAAGGTATTTATTTTAAATGTACGTATTGATTTCCACTTTTTCATGTTCTTCACAATATAATGAAACATTCTGATCGCTGACTAAAATCATTCACATCTTTTAAAACATTATTTTTTAAATCTATGCTTATAACAGCTGTAAGGGGAGTCGATCCCAACTTTAAAAAAGACAGTCATACAAATGTTAAATAAAAAAAAAAAAAGAAAACACAGCTTCTGGAAAGAAATGAGAATGTGCCAACTCATTTATTCACAGATTATAACAATACATAATTGTGTTCCAACAATGTCTAATCTTGTGTTCAAAGTCTGCATGAATCTCCAGGCTTACACTTTGCATGTTTACTACTGTTATACAGCACTAGCAGGTTCAAGTTTTATGTGCAATTTAAAAAAAACTTGAAAGCTTAAAATGATAAATTAGCAACGTTTTTTATTGACACGATGCAGTAAAACGTTTGCTGACCAGCAATTGTAAATCCCCCCTTTTTGAGATTTGACCATAACTTTTTTATCAGATCACAATGTGAGATTTTATTTCATTTAAGTAAAAAAAGAACCTAAATGTCCACCTGCTGGCTCAAAAGCAGAACGCTTTATACTAATGTGCTACATTTTAATTTTGTCAATCTCTGGATGAAAACACGTAGCCGTTGTTCACACTAAAGCGATTTGTCATGCGATTTGACAAGTTGTAGCCTATTGCCGGCAATGGACAGTTCTAACTGGTGCGACGTCAACTTTGCCGCGCTGCACGATTTGCAAAAGTAGTTCCTGCACTACTTTTGCTGATTTCAGGTGCGACTTCGACCCGAAGTCGCGGCTTTGAAATCGATTTCAGATGAAGTTGCATGATTTCAGTGTGAACGAGGGCTAAAGTTAATTTTGTTTTCATTTGTAAACCCACTTTCCTATTAGGTAAAACAGGCACATTATTCAAACTACAGAAAAACTTCCAAATGAAACAGATTCAGTATACCATTAAGTTTGAACAAAATGCTGTCACCTAGCCCATTCAGGGCAAAAGTGCACCCCTCCCCTCCATAAGGTTTTACACACCTCTGTAGCACTGCCCCGGCTGACATCACTGCTCCATCTGAGCTCTGACACCAGCTAAACCTGGGTCATTTTGAGAAATCATTGGTGGGGCAGTGTTGGAGAGGCGACTATGTTGTATAAAAAGTACAAAGAGAGTGACTTTGTGCAGAATCCGTAACTTTGCTCTAAAAGGCAAGGAGTCAGTATCTCTAATTATGTTTATTTTCTTAATTTTCTGATCTACTGTCTATAAAGTAAAGCTAACGGCAAAACTTTTTTTTTCATTTTGGATAGAGTAAGGGAGGGTTATAACCCCTGTCAGTTTTTTTTTTTTTTTTTATGCCCTCTCTTCCCTATTAAGGATTTTCCTCTTCACTTCTTGTCCCATAACCAAAATAAGAAGCAAGAGGAAATCCTTGCAAATTAAAAGATTCTCTTGGGGACCACATCTGGGTTACCAGAACTAGTGTCCACATGTGAAGATTTCTCCTCTATTACTCTTCTGGGGACAACCCAAAATTTGGGATTTTCTTTTACTTTCACCTCCAATATTAATGGTAAACAGGACAGAGAGGGGGATTCTCCCTAACAGGGGGACAGACAGCAATAAAAACTGACAGGTATTCCAATCCCACTTCACCCTGTCCAAAAAAAAATAAGTTTTGCCTTTAGTTTTATTTTAAAGCGGTTGTAAAGCGTTTTTTTTTAACCTGAAAGAGAAACACATAATGAGCTAGTATGCATCGCATGCTAGCTCATTATGAAATACTTACCTTAGAACGAGCCCCCGCCGTGCCGCCCGCTTACCTCTATGACAGGTGACATGTTCAGTCGCCCGTCTTCCGGGATCGCAGCATCCGGCCATATGATTGGCCGAAGCCGCGGTGACGTCACTCCCATGCACGCCAATCAGATGGCCGGATGCCGTGATCCCGGAAGACGGGCGACTGAACATGTCGCCCGTCATACAGGTGAGTGAGCGGCACGGCGGGGGCTCGTTGTAAGGCAAGTATTTCATAATGAGCTAGTATGCGATGCATACTAGCTCATTATGTGTTTGTCTTTCAGGTTGTAAAAAAAAAAAAAAGTTAAACGAGTTTACAACCTCTTTAAGCTGCTTGCCATAGGAATGTTTTATTCATTTACATAATTGCTTCAAATTCTGCAACATTTTTACATCAATCACTGCTGCCACATACAGCAGCTTATGGTATAATCACCCTCATCAAATGCATAAAAATATACACTAGAGTCAATTTTTCTACCAGATCATTGGAGGAAATCCACACCAAGATGGGGAGGATATAAAAATCCCATGCAGATAATGGTCTTGATGTAAGGCAAGGTTCACATATATGCGAATTGGATGCATTTTTTAACCACATCCAATTTGCAGACCATGTGAATCTGACCGGCTTTGAATGGAGCTGGTTCACAAATGTGAGGGGTTTTTGGGGTTTTAAAAAGGTTCCTGTGCACTTTTGGGTTCGGTACAGGTGCGATTTCAGGGACAAATTTGCACCTGAATCGCACCTGAACTGGTGAACAGAAACGGACTGTTGCACTGAAATCATGGCCGAAAATGTGTGAAACAAGCCTTAACTGAATATTGTTCCCTTGTTCTGCAAGGCAACGAGGCAACCATGTTACCCACCCAGCCAACCTTCTAAATCCAACCAAAAGCCTAACTGAAACGCTCTACAGTTTCTGTGTGTCATGCACATGCTTCACTATAGTACACAATGTGATTCTATCCAACTGGAAATTATAAAGCCCAAGGAATCCGATATTACAGTTTTATCATAACAAGAGTTTGCCTTTAACATTAAAGTGGTTGTAAACCCACGTTATCCTTGGCAATCCCCTTTGTCCCGATGCAATGCCTTCAGTGTCTGTGCTTATTAAAAGTATGCCCCTGTATACCTTATTTCCCAGTGCCGCTCGGCGCTCATGTGATCGGCCGCTGTTCCCCCTCCCGATCTGACAGGTACAGCGGTAGGGGCGGAGAATAGCCCGCTGACATCAGTTGGGAGGAGGAGAGAGGCAGCCAGTCATGTGAGCGCCGATCGGCGTTCGAAAAAAATGTATACAGGGGCATTTTTTTTAATAAAGCACAGACACTGGAGGCATTGCATTATTTAACACAGGGGATTGCAAGAAAATGATAAAGTTATGAATGCAGCAGGAGAGGAGGGGCGGGCACTATCACGAGTTGACAGGCAGGGAGGGGAGAGGGGAGAGAACACAGGAGAGAACAGGTTATGGAGGCACATAAACTGACCTTGGAATCAGGGCTCAGCAGCCATGATAAAGGTTAAAAGTTTCAAAAGGGATAGAATCATTTTTTTTTTTTAGGGTATCAAATGCTTTAAGGCAGATTGGCAGCTCAACTGCGTCAATCTTCTGTAGCATTTACGCACATATCCACTGAATCAATCAATACAGTCTGAGTAGATCTGGCCATTCAGAGCAAAATTAAAGAGTTCGGGGGAAAGCTTATCAACCTCCCTGCCCACTGATACTCACCTCCCCTCTCCCATGTGGAAGCCCTTGTAAAAAAACAATGCTTCCTGGTATGAGGAGCACCCCAAGAGAGCATGTCCCTTTGGTGGAAATAGGCAAACCGATAGATCTCTGAAGTTAAAGAGTCCGAACTAAATCGCCACAGCAAGAAAGATAAGCGGCATCCATGCTTTTTCCTGTTGCTTTCTGTGTACTACTGGAAAGATAATCTTTGCTTCTTTTCAGAAGCCCCACCTTTAGGGTTATAGGGTTTGTCCGAACAGTAGTAACTGCCACTTTTGCAGAACAGTTTTTCTGAATTTCACTGCTTTTCAAGCACAGGTGTGGAGTCACCAACCAACCAAGGAACTCTTGGGGAATGTGGAGCACTCCATATTTCAAGTAAATATGCTGTAGCAGAGTGCAGAACCATCTTCTTTCGGGATTTGTCCTTTTCAACATCCCCAGAGATCTTAACAAATGAATGATGGAATCACCAACAGGGGTTGCAGTGGTTGCAATCGCGACCCGGCCCCATGCTCCAGGGCGCCCTGTACACCTGTATAGGAGAGGAAGTGAAGCAGTATGTAGAGGAACCGATCCCCTCCATTTTCCTTTCAGCGGCTGCAGGAGCAAAATGGAGGGGATCAGCTCCTCTACATGCCATCCAGCCGCCCCTCCTATCCACCTCCTACTGTGATCAGGCCCTTTTGTGATCCCCTGGCCCCCCTCATCCCCCACAGCACTGCTGGGTTCCCCCTCCTCCCCTTTCCCACCGGCTGCTGCGGAGGGGGGGGGGGGGGGACTGTCAGGATAGAGAGCGGAGAAATGTGTAATTTACCGACTCCTTCTTTGTCTTAATGAATAAAGTCACTGAACTGTACCAATAAACTGTACCAGTAAACTGTGTTTACTATGCTTCGGTTTATAAATGTACAGAGCTATTCCTGTCCATTCATTCTGTGCTGCTGAAGTTGCAGAAAAGGAGGTTGAGGACTGTGTCCTTATTCTCCTTTCTCTGTTTCAAAGGTGAAACATCAGAGGTCTGTTCGGAACCCTGAGTTTTAACCAAAGGCCCCCAACGGGGCTCCTAAATAATTGTAAAAAAGAATAAAAAAAGAAAATTGTAAAAATAAATATAATCGTAAAAATTAAAGAATTAAAAAAGAAAATAAAAACACCTGACACCAGTGGCTAAACTACCAGGGTCGCAAAGGTCGCATTTGCTAATGGGCCCTGTCGGGGGGGGGGGTCAGGGGGCCCTTTATAGTTTCTTGCATCGGGGCCCTTAAGGTTCTAGTAACACCTCTGGGAATCACCCTTTCTTGAGTGCCACATACTGAAGGTGAAGTGAAGATAAGAATATCATTTACCTTCTTTGGCAGGGGGTGGGGGCCACACTAAACAAAAAGAGGTTGCTGTTAAGTTGTAAGGTCTGCTTTAAATGCAGCAGCACTCAAACTCTCAAACTAGAGCAGGCCATATACGGTGGTAAATTCACTCTATTCCCCCATCAACAGACAGTGTTGATGCGGGAATCTCTCCTGCTGATCCTGGCTCTCAAAGGCTATACCAGCCGCTAGCGATAGTCAGGCAGGTTGGTTGTACCCAAGTTGATCGATCAACTTGGTACATTCAGCCTGCCCATACACGGTTTGAATATCGGCTGGTTCAAATTCAAACTGTCTATGGCTGGCAATAGTATTACCCTTTCCTCTCTTAGAGCAAATCAGTTACGATGCAAATATGACAAGGAATATGTTGACAGGATGAAAGAGCAGAGTGAGTGAGCAGAACAATGACCTCTTCATTCTCTGCTGCTCTTTGACAATGCGATCAGTAGGCTGGGAGTAGAGAGAGAACACAATTGAATTAATTTTACAGTCTACACCTGTAACAGAGAAAGCGGTGTCATCCGCCTGGTTGTGTGATGGGGCGGTGTAAATTTTAAAATTTGATTTCTAGAAATACATTTTTTTGGTGTATATCTGTGTAAGTACACAATATTTATTTATCTGTAAATGCCCACTATACAGAGTCATTTTCAAAACACCCTAATATTATTTTGCCTTATGGAAATTAGAGCTTGGCATAGAGGTCTTCTTCAAGCCATAGCCCTTGGGTCATTCAAATTGTAGATAGATCATTGAAATTGAAGAGACCCAGGACTGTTTACACAAATACAATAAGGATTTCACCAAGGCTACATACCATGAACATTGTTTATTACATTCTACAACAGAATAGTTATTCACATTTTCATGTTATTCAGAGAAGAATTTAACAAAACATGTTTTCTTGGCCACAATACACTTTAATCCACAGCTAAACATCAACTCATCCGTGAATATAAGCAGGTGAAACTGTTTAAAAATGTTTAGCATTCCTAAGGCCTCTGGACATACGAACGTTAAACTTGAGGGTTAATTTCTAAAATAATTCAGTGAGAAAAAAAAAATGAAGGCAGGGTTTTTGGTAACAATTTAAACAATAAAAGTTTGCCTTTTTTTTATCTCCTAATGAATTGGGCCAAGAGGAGTTTGCACAACTCCGGAAAGACTGTTTTAAACATATATATAGTTCCCTTTACTGGAACTAAGAGGCCAAACCCAACCCCTAAAAAAAAACAAAACAACCTCACACCATAATCCCCCTCCACCCAATGATTTGGGATGCTTCATGTGCGTCCCATAACTTTGACAATTTAGTGTATATATATATATATATATATATATATATATATATAGAGAGAGAGAGAGAGAGAGAGAGAAAGAGAGAGAGAGATAGATATATATGTATGTATATATATATACAGTATATATAGATAGATATCTATCTATATATTTATATATACACACACTATCTCACAAAAGTGAGCACACCCCTCACATTTTTGTACATATTTTATTAGATCTTTTAACGTGACAACACTGAAGAAATAACACTTTGCTACAATGTAAAGTAGTGAGTGTACAGCTTGTATAACAGTGTAAATTTGCTTCCCCCCTCAAAATAACTCAACACTTAGCCAATAATGTCTAAACTGCTGGCAACAGAAGTCAGTACACCCCTAAGTGACAATGTCCAAACTGGGACCAATTAGCCATTTTCCCTCCCCAGTGTCATGTGACTTGTTAGTATTATAAGGTCTCCGGTGTGAATGGGGAGCAGATGTGTTTAATTTGGTGTTATCGTGCTCACTCTCTCATACTGGTCACTGGAAGTTCAACACGGAACTTCATGACAAAGAACTCTCTGAGGATCTGAAAAAAAGAATTGTTGCTCTATATAAAGATGGCATAGGCTATAAGAAGTGTATTTTTGTAGCTTTGGTATTTTTTTTTTTTTGTCTAAGGATTGCATTAAAAAAAAAAAACATTTTTCTGAACAATTTAATGAAAAGGAAGTCCTTAAAAAACAAATACGTATTACTTTGCTATCCTTAGTAATAACAAAGGTATTGCCAAATAAACAGATTTATAGCTGAAATGTATAAGCGCCTCTGGTCCATAGGGGTGTACAGGTGTAAGAGCCAAAGCAGTTCACATTAATTTAAAAATAAAACGCACTTTTCTCAAGCTGTGAACATTATCACCTAATCTTTGCTGCCACCCAATGGACAGCACAGCTATGTACAGCAGAACATTTAAGTTACACATTAGGAATCCAAATACTGTATATAGTGGCTCAATACATTACATACAAGTCTGAATGAAAGACAAATGCTATGTAGGGTGTTGCTTTTTGGTACCTAGCTTAGCCCACAGGCTAAAATAAAATGAATTAAATAAAATAAAAATGATTACAAGACCTTGGAAGTGTACATGCCGGTGTTGGATAAAAAGCCAGTGCAAAAATGGGCCATCAAGCTCCATTATTTCTCTCTTGGGTTGAAGGGGTTGCAGAGAAGTAGGCAACAAGTGTAATTTAGCCCTCATTGACATAAGTTCAGCTGAACTCACATGATTTCAAACCCGCATTTCGGTGCGAGTTCGGGGCGATTTGAAAGACATCTGCGCGGGTTCATGCACAGATGTCTATTGGAATCACCCCGGAAGTCACCAAAAGTAGTGCAGGAACCCGTTTTGGAAATCAGTGCGATGCCGCAAAGTGAGCATCGATTCAGACTGACATGTCAAATCGCATTTCAAATCACCCCGATGTGAACAGGGGCTTAAAGCAGAGTAGGAGCCCCCCCTGCAGCTTTTTTCGGGTATGTAACTCTAACAATAAATGTCTCTTATTTTCTCCCCTTTGATCTTCAAATTATACCATTAAAAGGGTTTCATTATATATGTCCAAGTGTAAAAATAAATAAATAAATGCTGTATATCCAGACAGAAATCTTGTGAGCCTTCAATACTCTCTGCCTCTAAACTGTTATCAGTTAGCATTGTTCCTGGCTGTCTGCTCTGTGGACTACAAAACACCTCCCCTATGTTATGCAGAAGAGAGGAAGGTGTTACATGGTCTTAGCATAGTATTATTAGTAGTTGAAGGTACTGGTTTTAGTATCAGGGCATTTGCATGAATATAAGTACTCGTGCAAATGCTTAGTATAGACACCGATACCGGTATCGGTGCAACGCTAGTTAAAATAGTTCAACTTGATTTTCCAAGATTTAACTTAAACAATCTCAGGCCAAAGAGGAATTCTGTAGGTTGTAACACCCCTGCAAAAGCTGTCTTATCCAATGCCGGAGCTAAAGATTGATAACAGACACTCCAAAGCAGTAAAGTTGACCATAAGAAATGGAACAAGTGGCGCAAGCTGTTAGCACTACATAAAAACGATAGTCCATATAATAGCACATCAAGGCTATGATAAAGGTGAGATGAGGAAATAGTCTGAATGCTCAGGGCCAGCCTTTTGGGGAGCAGAAGCGATCTCCAAACATGCAACAAACAAAAGAGAAAACAGGCGCCTCTGAGTTAAGACTGCGATTTAATATGGCAAACAAGTAATAAAAACTTACATCAAGGTAAGTATAAGCAGACAAGATGGGTCCTTCCGGTATCCATGTGGAGGCTGGGGCTTGGAGTCATCACTGTGGGTCTGTAATCATCTCCTCTTCCTCTTCCTGTCCAGCAGGAAGTGGAGGGCGTCACGGCAGTGAGATGGAGGCTTGGACAGCAGGGTGAAACCGCAGTGAGATGGAGGCTTGGGCCGCACGGTGGCCGTGATGCTCGTCCATAGGATCTTCCGACGTAATGACTGACGCGTTTCCGAGCATGCGCGCTGGTTTCCCACCACAGAAATCTGTTTTGAGTGCTTAAAATGTTACTAAACCCACAACAGTAAAACGGAATTTTTGTAAAATCTTACCGTAAAATTCCTTTCTCTGAGTCCTCCGACAGTCGCCGCCCCTTCCCAAGTCTTCACCAATGGGTATTGACCTTTGCTCCGCAGGAGTAGCTAGGCAACAAGATTTGTTAATACAAAAGCTTTTAGCATAGACACACCCCTAGGGGCTGTCCCCTTAGTCAATACCTCTCTGCACCAGAATTCCCAACTCAGTTTGGTAGCATAGCAGTAAGCGTACACAAAAACCCCAAAAGAGGGGCGGGGGCGGCGACTGTCGGAGGACTCAGAGAAAGGAATTTTACGGTAAGATTTTACAAAAATTCCGTTTTCTCTTACGTCCTCCGACAGTCGCCGCCCCTTCCCAAGTCTTCACCAATGGGACGTCCCAAAGCAGTGTAGACCTGAGGGGTGGGAGACGCAGCCGCAGAAAAGCAACGCAGTACCCACATCAGAGAAAGGAACCTTACACACAGTAAGAGAACCAACTGGGCAACCGGAAAAACGAGCTCAACAGGAGCAACAACCCAGGAAAAAACAAGTAAGCCAGGGGTAAAACACCCCAACAGCCAAGGACCCAAAAAAACAGGGGTCCCTAAGGCACTGCCGCACAGAGAACTTTACGGCCAAAGGAGGCATCAGCCGATGCCTGAACATCCACTTTATAGAACTTTGAGAAGGTGTGAACGGATGACCAAGTCGCCGCCTTACACACCTGGGCCACCGAAGCCTGATGCCTGTAAGCCCAAGACGTACTCAAAGACCTGGTAGAGTGCGCTTTCACAGGGAAGGGAGGGACCTTCCCCTTCAAGGCATAGGCTTGCACAATGGTTTGTCTAATCCATTTGGCGATAGTCGCAGCCGACGCCGCCATGCCCTTCCGAGGCCCCTCAGGAAGGACAAAAAGGGAATCCGCCTTACGAAAAGGCTTAGTGGACGACAGGTAAACCCTGATCGCCCGGACAACATCCAAGGAATGTAAGGCAACCTCCTTAGGATGCTTAGGCTTCGCGCAGAGCAAAGGCAAGACAATTTCCTCATTAAGGTGAAAATCCGAGATCACTTTCGGCAGAAAGGACGGGACAGGTCGCAGGACCACCTTATCCTTATGGATCACCAAGTAGGGAGAGCTGCAGGACAGAGCCGCCAGCTCCGACACTCTGCGAGCCGAAGTGATCGCCACCAAAAAAGCCACCTTTTTGGACAACAGAGGCAACGAGATCTCCCTGATCTTTTCAAAGGGAGCATGTTGCAACGCGGACAGAACCAGGTTCAAGTCCCACGGAGGCAAAGGCTCCCTCCGCGGAGGGGCCAAATGGCGCACCCCTTGAACAAAGGTGCGAATCAACGAGTTTGACGCCACAGGGCGCTGAAAAGGGATGGCCAGTGCAGAAATCTGGCCTTTAATCGTGGCCAACGCCAAACGCTGGTCCACTCCAGTTTGGAGGAAAGCCAACACTCTGGACACCCAGTACGAGCGAGGGGAAAACCCCCTGGACTCACACCAGGCAAAGTATGCTTTCCAAGTACATAGTTACATAGTTACATAGTAGGTGAGGTTGAATAAAGACAATAGTCCATCCAGTTCAACCTGTGTAGGTGTGTGTGACTGTAATCATCTAACATAGCCTTTAATCTCCTGATCCTTGAGATGCAAGTCTAAGAGTCTTTTGAAAGTCACCATACTACCCGCAGAAACCACCTCTTGTGGTAGACAATTCCACAATCTTGTAGCCCTAACAGTAAAGAACCCCCCACGTTGCCTGAGGTTAAAACGCTTCTCCTCTAATCGCATTGTATGTCCTCGAGTCCTCATGCAATTCCTTCGAATGAACAGCTTTTTTTCTAAGCTGAGATCCCCATTAAGATATTTATAAATTGCTATCATGTCCCCTCTCAGACGTCTCTTCTCCAGGGAGAATAAATTGAGCGATTGCAGCCGCTCTTCATAGTTAAGGTCCTCCAACCCCCTAATCAGTTTAGTTGCCCTTCTCTGGACTTTCTCCAGCTCCAACACATCCCTCCTGAGGACTGGCGACCAGAGCTGGACAGAATACTCCAGATGCGGTCGGACCAGAGTTTTATAAAGTGGAAGGATTATAGTCTTATCTCTGGAATACATCCCTTTCTTTATGTACGGTAGTAAATCTTTCCCGAAGAGGCTTTTCTAGCTTTAATCAAAGTGGGAATGACCTCAGGGGAGAGACCTCTGTCCTTCAGGACCTGGCTTTCAACAGCCAGGCCGTTAAAGCCAGCGACTGTAAAGCAGGATGGAATATCGGCCCTTGAGACAGGAGGTCTTCTCGAAGCGGCAGACGCCACGGAGCGTCGACTGCCAGATTTACGAGGTCTGCGTACCAAGACCGGCGAGGCCAGTCCGGTGCCACCAAAATCACCGCGTGCGGTTCCGAGGCTAACCGGCGAAGGAGCCTGGACAGCAGCTGAATCGGTGGAAAGGCATACATCAGACGATACTGATGCCAGGGCGTCACTAACGCGTCTGAGGCGTCTGCCTGAGGATCGCGCGTCCTTGCCACAAATCTTTCCACCTTGTTGTTTAGACGAGACGCGAACAGGTCCACATCCGGGGACCCCCACGTCGCGCACAACATCTGGAAGACATCCGGGTAAAGGGACCATTCTCCCTGGTCCAGGGTCTGGCGGCTCAGATAATGCGCCTGCCAGTTCTCCACCCCCAGAATGTGAACTGCCGTTATCGCCGGGACGTGCGTCTCGGCCCAAGACAGAATGTCGGCTACTTCCCGAGCCGCCCGGGCACTCCTAGTGCCCCCTTGGTGGTTGATGTAGGCCACCGCGGTGGCATTGTCCGTCTGAACCCGAACCGGACGGCCCTGAAGCCGCTCCGACCAACGCAGAAGGCAAAGCTTTATCGCTCGCAACTCCAGAACGTTGATCGGAAGGGAGGACTCCTCCTCCGACCAAGTTCCCTGGGCGGACAGATTGCCCAGGACACCACCCCAGCCCCTCAGGCTGGCATCCATGGTGACCACCGTCCACAGCAAAGGACGAAAAAAGACTTGCCACCCGACACTGCCGGGGACTGGAGCCACCACAGAAGACTCTGTCTGGTGCGTTGGCTCAAAGAGATCCGCAGATCCAAGGACTGCGGGCGCCCGTCCCACTTCGCCAGAATCTCCGCCTGGAGACCCCGCGTGTGAAACTGGGCAAAGGGGATAGCCTCGAAGGCTGAGACCATCAACCCCAGACATCTCATGCATGTCCGGAGGGACGAGCTTTGGTTGGCCCTGAGGGCCCCGACCTCGTCCTGAAGCGTCCGGAGTTTGTCCTCCGGAAGGAAAACTTTCGCCTGTACAGAGTCCAGAATCATCCCCAGATAGGGAAGGCAAACCGAAGGACACAGAGTCGACTTCGGAAAGTTTATGGTCCAACCGAACTCTTGCAGCGTCTGCACCGTGGTGGACAGGTCGGTCATCAGACTCTGGCTGGCAGTTGACCGTATGAGGAGATCGTCCAGATACCCCAAAACTGCAATGCCCTGTGCCCGTAACAGGGCCAGGACCGGCGCCAGCACCTTGGTAAAAACCCGCGGAGCCGAAGCGAGACCGAAAGGTAACCCCACGAATTGGTAGTGTTCCTCCGCAATGGCGAATCAAAGGTACCGCTGATGACCCTCGAAGATGGGGATGTGTAGGTACGCATCCTTCAGATCGATGGAGGCCATGAATTCCCCTGGACTCAGGGCAGCCACCACCGAGCGCAGGGATTCCATGCAGAACTTGCGCACCCGCACAAAGCGGTTCAGGGCTTTCAAGTCCAGAATCGGACGCACCTTGCCCTCCTTTCTGGGCACAGTAAACAGATTGGAGTAAAACCCCCGAAATCTGTCCCGATGAGGCAACGGAACCACCACTCCTTGAGCCCGCAGGTCCCGCACCGCCAGGTGCAGATCCTGCAAACGCTCCGGAGACAGCTGAAGATTTGAGGGAAAAAATCTGCCCGCCGGCCGAGAGAGAAATTCGATCTTGTAACCAGATCAAATGATTTCCTGAACCCATCTGTCCTGAATGCGGATCAGCCAGGGTTGTAGAAAACCGCGCAGACGTCCCCCCACCCCAGAAACGGGTGAGGGCGCCCCTTCAGGCGGAACTAGCGTGGGTGGTGAAACTGGACTGACCGGATTTTTGCTTACCCGCCCACGGCTTCTTCTGAGAGCCCTGGCCCTTGAAGGGCTTGCCCTTGGATTGTGACCGAAAGGCACGAAAAGGACCCCTGGGAGGGCCTAAACGAGGGGTTCCGTTTGCCACGGAAAGACTTGTGCTTGGGATTCTGGGGCAAGAGAGTACTCTTGCCCCCAGTAACACCCTTAATCAGAGTATCCAAAGCCTCGCCGAAGAGGCGAGAGCCCACGTAGGGGAAATCCGCCAACGTCTTGCGAGAAGATTGGTCCACAGACCAATTCTTCAGCCATATCAGGCGACGGTTGAGCACCGTCACGCCAGACAGTCGTGCAGCCAAAGGAGCCAAATTTAAGTCCGCATCACACAAGTACATGACGCCTTGATGGATTTGATCCACCATGGCCAATGTGGTGGGCGGAGCCGAATCGGCCACCAGGGTGTGCTTGAGCACCTTCGTCCAATCGGCAACCGCCTGGGCCACCATAACCGAAGCAAAAATAGGTTTTAGCATAGAACCAGCAACCATATAGGCATGACGGGCAAGAGACTCCAATCTCCTGTCCGTAGGGTCCCGGAAAACCGGGGTATCCTCAGAAGGAATCGCAGTAGCTTTGTTCAAAATGGCTACCGCGTGATCCACCTGAGGCGCCACACACCAACGCTCGTCGGTGGATGGCGCGAATGGATAAAGCAGTTTAAATTTATTCGGCACTGTAAAGGGCTTCTTTATATTGCGCCACTGCTCATTAACCGTATGGTGAAATTTGCGTCCCAAAGGAGGACACCCTAGTTGGAGGTGCTGGCTCATCCTCCAAGTGCAAAGTATCCTAAATGGAAGCGATCAGCTCATCCATGAGTGCAAGCTCTTCAGGCGAGCCAGGGGGAGAAGTATCAACCCCTTCCACCTCCGCCTCCCCCTCAGACCCCACGAGGTCCAGAGATGAGCGAGACCCTGAGAAGGGCACGCCAGCCCCAGCAGCCATATCGCCCTCTGAATCAGAGGAAATGGATAACCTGGCCCTTTTTGCGGATCGTTCAGCCATCAGCATCTGCACCTGAGACACTAAGGATGCCACTACAGTGGTCAGATCGCCCCCCTCGGGGAGTGCAGCAGCCCCCTGGTCCCCCCCCAGGGCGGGGGGAAACTTGCTATCCTGAGAATCCATGCCCACAGTATAAATCAAAAAAAGGGGTACTGTCCCTTTAACACCCGGCGAGCGCAGCCCACCGCACAATACCGCATGCACCGATCCCACAGGGATAGAGAACACTGAGCAAGGAATGACAGGACAAAGAAGGTAAAAACCTGGAGAGAGCACAACAGGCTGCTGCCTCCGATCGCTGTTCCCAGAGAAAGAGGAAGTGATGCAATAGCTGGCTGACTGATATAGCCTATGAGACTCCACAAACATGGCCGCTCGGCTGAGGGATGAGGCTACAGGAAAATGGCGCCGACATGTGCTCGAACGAGCGCGGCCCGCCAAAATGGCGGCGAATGGCGCCAAAACACGGCGCTGTACAGGGACAGGGCCGGCCACAGCATATATGCAAAAAAATTGGCGGATCGCAGCAGCAGCCGCCGCACAACACATGTCTGTACCTAAATCTGCACCCAGAGCATAACTCACAGCAGAGCAGGATGGCCCCCCCTTGCAGCCCACAGGCAATGCAGCCATACAGGGATCTGACAGGGAGCCCGCATTTACACAGACATGGGGGGTTCCACACAGCCACAGACTGACACCCACACAGAAGGTCCCCACACAGAAGGTGCTTACCGTACCAGATGGCGTGGGGAGCCATCTCCAGCGACAAACCGCTATCAAGACAGACAGGGAGTGCCGCAGCCAGGACGCTTGTGGATCGCAGCCGTAGACCGCAGCATGGCGTCCAGTGAGGTAGCCACCTCACAGGCAGCATCCCTGCAGCGAACAGGGATGGGTCGTTCAATGTGCCAGGGCAAACCTAAGCTGAACGCTCGATGGCAGGCTGGGGATCCATCTGGCACTCAGCCCTGAGATCCAGGGCGGCCAGTCCGAGACCCAGCTCCGCAAGAACATTTTGAAATAAAATCAAAAAGGGTAGAAGGCTGAGACCGAAGCCCCAGCATAGGAAAGCCTGCTACTCCTAAGCTAGGCAAGATCAAACTGAGTTGGGAATGCTGGTGCAGGGAGGTATTGACTAAGGGGACAGCCCCTAGGGGTGTGTCTATGCTCAAAGCTTTTGTATTAACAAATCTTGTTGCCTAGCTACTCCTGCGGAGCAAAGGTCAATACCCATTGGTGAAGACTTGGGAAGGGGCGGCGACTGTCGGAGGACGTAAGAGAAAATCAGTTTGTGTATGCAGCAAAGAATGCTTGTTATACACACTGTGGAACCTAAGGAGTTAAAATCTGCACATGCAAATCTGTGCAAAAAGGCTGTTTAATCCGGTCTTCTCTGATCCTCCCCTTCTTCCATTGTCCCCAATCTATCTGCTGACAGAACAGAGCCTCGGGGCACTCTGCACATGCTCAGTTTGATGTGTATTGCTAGAGAGGATTTTTTTTATGAGGGAGTGTATGCGATCGCCACAGGGCCAATCAGCACTGTCCAGATAGAGGGTCAAGGGTCATGCAGCCTCATAAGACAGTCAGAGGAGAATGAAAACTCCTCCTACAAGCTTTAACCAGTGCTCATCTGAAAGTGAAAGTGTGCACCGACGACCAGGTGGCTGCCTTGCAAACTTGCGTCACTGACGCCTGATGATGGAAAGTCCAGGAGGCACTAAGCGCCCTAGCAGAGTGCGCCTTGACAGGGAAAAGAGGAACCTGATCTTTGATGGAAAAAGCCTGAACCACCATCTTTCTGATTTATCTTGAAATGGTCGCAGAGAAAGCTGACAACTGTTTTGACAATCTGTGAGAACAAAGAGAGTCTGACTTCCTGAAAGACTCCAAAGCTGCCAGGTAAACCCTAATTGCCCAGACCACATCCACGGCATGCAAAGCAATTTCCTTCAGATGTTAAGGCCTAGGACACAGGGAAGGTAACACAATGTCTGCATTCAAACGAAAATCAGAGACAACCTTTGGAAGGAACGACGGACAGGAGCGAAGAACCACCTTATCCCTGTGAATCACCAGGTAAGGTGAATGACAGGATAACACCGCCAGTTCGGACACCTTTCGCGAAGAGGTGATAGCCACTAAAAAGGCCCCCTTCTGGGACAGCGTAAGCAGGGGAATCTCCCAAATATTTTCAAGATCCCAAGGCTGCAACCGAGCCCGCACTGGAGGAACCAAATGTTGGACACCCTGAAGAAAGGTACGCAGCTACCACCGCCAAAATTGCTGTCCACAGGGCTCCATTGTCATGGCCGTCGCTATTTCCAATGGCAAACCACAAAAAATGGCCACCTGACTGCACAAACATGGGTGCCGTGTATAGAAACACACATGCTACAACAAAATGGCAGCTCGCACGGCACCACGAGGCTTACAGGGACCCAGGAGGGAGATCGGTCCTCAAGGACAGATACAGGCAGGATAGGGGGCCCTGGCAGAACCCCCACAAGGTACAACACCCCCTCTGCATAATCGATTGTCCGGTCGCCGGCGGCGCAACCCCCCAGCCCCCATCGCCAGTTAGCGCCCTGCCCTTATCCCAGGAAAGTGGCTAGACCCCCCCCAAATAGCCCCAATGTGGAGGGGGGCCGGATGAGGAACTTGGCAAAGGGGGGTGCCTGCGGGAAGGAGGGGAACCCGGAGGACCGAACATCCCAAAGAGAGGCCCACGTCCAGCCCAAAACCCTCCAGGGGGAGGGGGGGACAGCTACTCGCCATACCAGGAACCAGGCGGTCACTGCTCCAGACAGAGCCCCTCTCCATCGACATGGGGGGAGGGGGCTAATGGAAAGGAGGAACACTGACTTGGCCTGAGATCTGGTCGTAGGAGACCTCTCGAGGTGTTTAACTCGCATACCAGCACCGGTCCAGTGGGGCTATGTCGCGCGGAGCTGAGGTCTGCATGCACTTGCTGGCCAGACTAGGGTGACCACTGGATCTAGATTATCCAGCCAGTTGCCCAGTCTGGCAGTTGATTGTAGACCTCACAGAAAAAAATCCAGGAGCAAAAAAATTTCTACCTAAAAAATGTTGCCAGGACCAAAGATCCCAGCAAGGAAATAGGTCCTTACTTCTGACTAAGCAGAAAAAGAGAGGGAATATACCCTTAATTTTTTTTCCTTAATGCACTAAGATCATCCTTAAAGCGTTCCACCCTGGAAATATTTTTTTTAGATAAAAATACCCCTGGGACTGTCCCCTGTTTTACTTTCCTTTTAGAAGAAATACTTGCCTTGAAAATGTCCTGTACAGCGCTGCCATCTCAGGTGTGGGCAGCTGAAGCCGAAGCGTCCGCTTCGGTGTCCTCTTCGGTGACGTCGGAGTCCCGGAATGCCCTGCTCGTCACTTCTGGTGCAGGCGCGTCATTCCTACACAGCTTCTGGGCATGCCCAGAAGCTGTTCAGCAGGGAATGACGCGCCTGCACCAGAAGGGACGAGCAGGGCCGGTGCAGGCACATTGACTCCTGGGATCGATGACGCTCATCTCCCAGGAGTCAATGCAAGCAGGAAGTGATGTCGGCGGCCGTGTCCGCAGAGGGAGGAAGAGGAAGGAAGCCAAGTATATTTTCTTTAAAAACAGGGTAAGTGAATCACAAAAAAATGTTTAATTATCCAATTCTTTTTCAGGTAATTTAGAGCAAGTGGATGGGGAAAAGTTCATTTTGAGGGTGGAACTCCGCTTTAAGCATTGGTTCACACATCAGGGGGAGTCATTGATTCAGTCAATCACAGCCAGTGAGCCAATGAGGTGTTAGCGGGGGGTGGGGCTGAGCCACGCTCTGTGTGTGAATGGACATTGTCCATTCACAGGAGTGCAGCTCGGGAGCGAGCCTGTTCAACTGCCTCCATAACAAGAGGCTTGCTATTGGGGGCAGGACCACCTGCAGGGGACCCAAAAAGAAAAGGATCAGGATTGCTCTGTGCAAAATTTGTTTGTTATAAAAAAAAAAAAAAAAAATGAACACCTGAACACCTTAAGAAACACTTTAAAGCTGAACTCCAGGAATCACAGTATTTGTATTGCATACTTACATTCGTCCAGCTTGGTGCAATGTAATTATGCATAACTCATAAATGGATGGCTGGGGAAGTTGGAACACTGTAGTTGTTGGCAATACCACAATGAGAGCCACAATTTCCTGTCTTCTGCTCAAGTCCTATATGACTACTGCACACGACCACAGGAGGTCGCTCAAGCGGCACCACTGCATTCATAGATTTTTTTTTCCAATAATATAAGGCATCCTATGATTCGCTGAGGTGGACATTGTGACATCACCACCCTTCCTCTCCACCTCGTCCAATCATAGAATGCCCTGTATTCACTGAAAAAAATGCAGGGTGTTCTATAATTGACAGCAGTGCCAAGCAAGCAACTCACTGTTGGGGCAACCATGTGCATACAACTTTAGAACCTGGAAAACTGCAGCTACCACTGTAGTAGCGCTGACTGCTACAGTGATTCCCAACTTCCCCAGCAGCCCATCAGCTATGAGATTTTCAATCTAATTATGCAATACAAATAATTCTTATAGTTCAGCTTTTAAACATGATCCCTGTGACCAGTCCAGCCCTATCTGCACTGAACTCTCGCACTCCAGCCTCTTTTATGTACAATTCTGGAGTAATAGCCCTGTAATACACATGATGATGCCAAATGACCACCCACAGGCATGATTTTTGGAGAGAAAAAGGAGAGTGCCAGAGCCATCCAAACACAGGGTAGGTTAAAGTAGAAATATAGGCAAAACTTTTTTTTTTTTTTTATTTTGGATAGAGCAAGGAAGGGCTATAACCCCTGTCGGAATTTTTTTTTTCCGCCATCTACGACCCATTGCAGAGATTTCCCTTTACTTCCTGTCCTATAGCCAAACAGGAAATGAGAGGAAATCCCTGCAAATTAAGGGAATTCCTTTGGGACCCCCCAGGTCACCAAAGTGAGTGTCCCCATTGGAAGATTTCCCCTCTATTACTTTTTTGGGGACAACCCAAAATTTGGAATTTTCACGGGGACACAGACAGCAATGAAAACTGACAATTGTTCTAATCCCTCTGCATTCTATCTAAAACTAAAAAAAAATAAGTTTTGCCTTTAAGTAATACATCCTCTTCATCCACCCCTGAACTTGAAAAGCATTTTACCCTTGCAACGCAGGGGGTGCACTGCAAGGGTACATTTTGACTAATTATTAGATACAAGCTTTAATCACTTGACCGCTAGAAGATTTACTCCCTTTATGACCAGGCCATTTTCTGCGATAGGGCATTGTGTTATTTTAACTGACAATTGCGTGGTCGTGCGACACAGTACCCACATAAAATGTATGTTCTTTTTTCCCCCACAAATAGAGCTTTTTTTTGGCGGTATTTCATTGCCTCTGTAGTTTTATTTTTTGAGCTACAAACAAAAAAGACCGACAATATTGACAAAAACAAAACAATATTTTTTACTTTCTGCTAAAAAACACATCCAAAAAAATTGAAAAAAATTGTATTTCTTTATCAATTTAGGCCAATATGTATTCTGCTACATATTTTTGGTAAAAAAAAATCCCAATAAGAATATATTGATTAGTTTACTCAAAAGTTTTAGTGCCTATAAAATATGGGATTTCTTAATTTATTTATTTTTTTTATTCTTTTACTAGTAATGGTGGCGATCAGCAACTTATAGTGGGACTGTTAGTTAAGGGACAGTCAGACACTAACTGACACTTTTTTGGGGACCTGCGACACTAATATAGTTATCAGTGCTAAAAATATGCACGGTCACTGTACTAATGACACTGGCTGGGAAGGGGTTAACATCGGGGACGATCAAAGAGTTAAATGTGTGTCTAGCCTATGTTTTACTAAGCTGTGAGAGGTGCTTCTACTAGGGGAAGGCAATAATCCATGTCCATGCTTTGCAGGAACAGAGGATCAATGCCTTCCCTAATGACAGAACTGCAATCTGCTTTGTTTACATAGGCAGACTGCCGTTCTGCCTGTGTAGTGAATGATCACCGGGTGCCAGCAGACATTGAGTCCACAGTATCCACTGATTAGCTCCCACTGCATATAATCCCAGCAGACGTTGGACGGCGGCGGTGCACCTGTGCGCCCCCAACCCGGAAGTGCTGGATCAAATACTAAGCAAGTGATCCAGCGCAGAAGCGCCGCATTGTCGTCGTAAATCTAAGTGGTACGGTCAAGGCAAGCGGTTAAAAATAATATCCGCTCCCTCTGCTACAACCAAATGATTTAGGCAGCCCATAGATGAGTCATTAACCACTTGCCGACCATATACTGTATATATACGTCGGCAGAGGGGCTCTCCCAGGCAAAATCACGTATTGGTACGTCATTTGCCTGGGAGGAGCTAGGAAGCAAGAGCGCGCCGCCAGGAAAAGCTGGCGCGTGTGTCAGGCGGCTCCGATTGCGGCCTGACACCTGCAATCAATCCCCACTGAGAGAAAAGGACGGATGGCTGATGTAAACACAGCCATCCGTCCTTCTGCCTGCAATGATCACAGAGACCATGTGATCCTGCTATGTAGGATCGCATGTCTCTGATCATTTCAAAAGCCAAACCCCCCCCCACAGTTAGAATCACTCCCCTAGGGTCACATTTAACCCCTTGATCACCAACAGTATTAACCCCTTCCCTGCCAGTGTCATTGTTACAGTAACAGTGCATATTTTTAGCACTGATTACTGTAGTAATGTCACTGGTACTCCCAAAAGTGTCAAAATTGTCAGTTAGGGGTCCGATCCATCTGCCACAATGTCACAGACCCGCAAAAAATCGCAGATTGCCGCCATTACTAGTAAAAAAGAAAAACGATAAAAATGACAAATCTTTCCCGTAGTTAGTAGACGCAATAACTTCTGAGCAAACCAATCAAAATACGCTTATTGCAATATTTTTTACCAAAAATATCTAGCAGAAAACAAATTGGCCTAAAATGTTAAAAAATGTAGAATTTTAATTTTTTTTTTTTTGGAAATGTCATATAGCAGAATGTGAAAAATATTGTTTTTTTTTTTTTTCAAAATTGTCACTATCTTTTTTGCTTATAGCGCAAAAAATAAAAATCGCACAGGTGATCAAATACCACCAAAAGAAAGCTCTATTTGTGGGAAAGAAAGGACGTCAATTTTATTTGGGTACAGCGTTGCACGACCGCGCAATTGTCCGTTAAAGTCACGCAGTGCCGAATCACAAAATAGGGCCTGGTCATTAAGCAGGAAAATCTTCCGGTCCAGAAGTGGTTAAACAAAAAAAAAAAAAAAAAAGACTTACTCGAGGTGGATAAGGGAATTCTTCCCACTGAACTGTTGTATTCTGAGAACATGGCAACTTCCCTGCCATCAGAATACACTTCTCCATGCTGAAGGCTTTAACCAGCAGTGCCGATCAAGTGGGGAAAAGCGCTAAATCGACTTCTGTACGACCTTCCTTCACATACAAGGACGAAAAATCGGCTGGTCCCTGCCAGCAGCGCTGATCAAGCAAGGAAAATCAGACAGGTCCATTGCCCATGCATGGACTGAAATTTGGCCAGTCCCTGCTGAACTGGCCCAATTTTCTTCCATGTATGGCCAGTTTGAATTTAGTGTAGAACAATCCATATATCTATAGTTCATTACTTTTGGGTGCCAGGTGTTTAACTGGAAAATCCATAATCTCTCTTTAAACACTTTTGCTGTATATCTCCCTATGAAGGACCAAAATACATATACTGGAAAACATATAATGGAATACAAAGGACTTTAAATTACCCCTCATATAACTGGAAAAAATTGGATGTGCATTCCTTATATCCTCAAAGTGATACAGTTGGGGGAAGTGTCAGAGAAGCGCTGGTAAGGTGGGTATTTAAAGGGTCAGGGTGGGGTTGGGGGACTTTGCAGAGATGCTGTTTGAGACATATATTATTTTTGTCAAATAGCAAGGAAATGCTGAATAAAAGCAGGGAGACAGACTGTGCAGCAAGTTTATTTTACAGTTACAGCTTGAGTCATAAGTTCCTCCCTCGATCGTTCTAAAATAGCACCGCAACATAGTGAAACCTGACCCTGACCACTTCCTAACTGTGCATCTGTTCCCTTGCTGAAGACCTGTGCAAATTGGTCACAGTAGGCTGCCTAGGAATCCTAGGTCAGGGGGCCCAAATACAGAAAAACGGTTGCATTGACTTTGCAAAATGATTTTCATCTAATTTTGTCATTTGTTTTGCTTGATAAATGCCCCCTGTCATTCTGCCCTGACTAAGCCAAGGTGAATTTGGCTCTTTAAAGTTCATTTTTCTTTGCTTTTGCATTTGACATAATCTTGCACAATTTTGGTACTGCATTAAATACAGGAAATTGTAGATTAGCCACTAATAATCAGTCAGTTAGTCTCCTTACTTAACAAGTCTTGAAACAAGATATCAGCTATGGGGAGTGCATTGTTTTCTTTCACTTTTGAATAATAAGAAAAATGGACAGTTACATTGCAAAAAATACTATGTGGAAATATAAACAGGAATGAGAGACGTTTCCCTCTGTAGATATTATACTTTAAACAATGATGAAGACATAAAAAACTATAGATCAATACAACATTAAATTGTTAGGTAATTAGTTATCAGAGCCCCCTTTAAAATGAGATGCCCTTTGTTTCTGAAGAAGGCTCTTTAACTGGGGGTCCTAGAGTTAGCGCAAACAATACAGTCATCCATAGGACCCCAAAAAAAAGGGGGGCACCGCTATTACTCATGGGCTTAAGGACAATACCAAGGCGGAGATGATCAGAGATGTAAAGGTAAGGGAATAGGATGAGAAAAGAGAAAGAAGAAAGAGGGGGAAAAAAAGGGGGGGGATTTGGAAGGGAAGAGGAGGCCATCTCTGCTCCGGAGGCTCACTATGGATATGTCAACACATCATGTAGATTACAGTTCCGGGAAGCGCGTAGGCGGATGAGTCAATGGGAAATAATCTAGCCAAGGCTACCATATACGTAAGAATTTATCACGTGTCAGTATCGCTGTCAATTTCTCGTTCACCAGGGTACTGTGCACCCGATTTTTCACTTAGTCAAAATTGAGAATCGGAGTCTTCTACGCTTTTGAAATTGTCTGTTTCGTGGCCAAAAAGTATGGGACACAAGAGTATGGAGTGCATGGTTTTCAGTGGGTTGAAGATCCAGATCCAGGTTTAGCTTATGTGAAGGAACAGTAAATTGAAGCTATAGCATTGCAAAGCATGAAGCAGAGCCTGTGTTATTGTAAAAATGCTTTCCCCCACCTTGCATTTACAGTGGTAAGATCATAATTTTTCTAGGTAAATATATTTCTATAGATGCTACTGACATTCAATTTTCATCACATGTCGGTAACAACCCATGCAATTGACACATACAAAGAAACCAAAACAAATAAGTTCAGAAATGAAGTGATATGTAAAAACATGGAATGGCACAGGGAAAATGTATTGAACACATAAAGAAAGGGAGCTGCAAAAAGGCATGGAAAGCCAAGACGCCAGCTGAAATCTATCAGTAATTAAAAAGCAATGCTGACCCTTGTCAGTGAAAATAATATCAACTGGTTCAGTCTCAACTGATGGCCTATAAAAATGTGTCTCATTGCCAAGGTAACATCTCATGATGAGTAAATGTAAAGAGCTCTCTCAAGACCTCTGCAATCCTATTGTTGCAAAACATACAGATGGCATTGGTTATAGAAGGATTTCTAAACTTCTGAATGTGCTAGTATGCACTGTTGGGGGGGAATGGAAATAGCATAATTTCACCATAAACCGTCCACAACCAGGTGCTCCTCGCAAAATTTCTGACAGAGGAGTCAAAAGAATGATCAGAAGAGTTGTCCAAGAGTCAAGGACCATTTGTGGAGAGCTTCAAAAAGACCTGGAATTAGCCGATACAATTGTTTGAAAGAAAACAATAAGTAATGCATTCAACAGTCATGGCCTGTATGCATGCTCACCATGCAAGACTCCATTGCTGAAGAAAAAGCATGTTGAAGCTCGTATAAAGTTTGCTGCACAACATTTAGATAAGCCTGTAAAATACTTGGAGAATATAGCCTGCTCAGATGAGACCAAAATTGAACTCCTTGGATGCCATAATACACACACCATGTTTTGAGGTCAAATGGCACATCACCCCAAAAACACCATACCAACAGTGAAGTTTGGAGGTAGGAACATCATGGCGTGGGGCTGTTTTTCAGCATACGGTACTGGCAAACCAAAATGTACCAAGACATTCTTGATAAACATCTGCTGCAATCTACCAGGATGATGAAGATGAAACGAGGAAGGACATTTCAGAAAGACAATGATCCCAAACATAAAGCCAAGGAAACTCCCAATTGGTTTCAAAGAAAGTAAATAAATCTGCTAGAATCACCTGACTTGAATCCAATAGAAAATCTATGGAATTAACTAAAGACCAGAGTTCATAGAAGAGGCCTACAGAACCTTCAAGATTTGAAGACAGGCCAAAATCACACCAGAGCAACGCATGTGACTATTTTCTCCATACAGGAGGCGTTTTGAAGCTGTCATTACCAACAAAGCATTTTGTACGAAGTATTAAATACATTTCAGTTAGCGTGGTTAATACTTTTTCCCTGTATCATTCCAATTTTATTACACATAACTTCATTTCTGAACTTATTTGTTTTGGTTTCTTTGTATGTATAGATTGAATGGGTTGTTAGCGATATGTGGTGAAAATGTAATGTCAATAGCACCTTAGAAACATATTTAGCTAGAAAAATGGTGGCATATTTAATACTTCTTTCACCCGCTGTATAATTACAAATTGTACATATTGTAAAAACAAAGTGTTTACAGTACTACTTTTTACACAGTAATACGATTATTCCTAAACTGACCTTATTTACACTGGAGCAGGCCTCGCTAACCTTCTGAAAAGCGATCCGCAGTTGACTGATTTTCAGAAGGTAGTTAACAGGCGGCTGGGGGGCTATATGTCTTCTTCTCACTGCCTGTTTTAACCTTAAAAAGCCTGCAACGCTTGAAGGGCGATTGTGGCACAGCCCCATTCGCCTGAATAGGGTGGGTTTGGTGCTGGATCTGCCAGCCAAATGCAACAAGGGTATTATTAATGCCATTGCATGTGTACAACCCCCTCTGGCCTCTGTGTTAGGGTAAAGTGGTGCAGTAAAACTGCAGCTCAAGACCTACCTAGATCACTTTTATCTGGAATCCCTTCGCCGGCTGAGAAAGTCGGTACCAAGTTTTTTCTTTAACCCCTTGTCTACTATACCCTTTATAATGTATATATATGGCGGTATTCTCTCTTTAACTATTGTAGCCATTGCGATACAATGTAATTGTACCACACCTTAAGTGGTTGTAAAGCCTCAAAATGTTTTACCTTAATGCATTCTCTACATTAACTGCTTACCGACCGTATAAAAGACATATATGGCGGCAAGGTGGCTCTCCTCTGAAGAATCATGTAACTGTACGTGATTCTGCACTCCCAGGTCTGGGTCATGCACGTGTCCCGCTGGCAACCCTCTTCCACTTTGATTGGACACAGCAGGAGCCAATCAGCAAGTCCGGCAGACTCGATGTCAACCGGGAACCGCCAATCGTTCAGGAGAGATAAATAAATATTGCTAAATATAAAGTTGCGCTCGACCGAAAATACACTTAGGTGAACCACAAAATTATGATAAATATAAAGTGCATATGTGAATAAATTGAAATAAGGTGCAAATACCAAAAGTGCAAATGCGATTAGATAATTATGTAACTTTGCAATCACCTAACAATCCACATAAATATATACAAGTGCAGATAAATAAATATATAATTGTGCAACCAAAAAACAGTCCACAATGGATCACAGTGAGTGAAATTCCAATATATAGTGTCCAATATGGAATATTTGTAGAAGATGGATGGTAGAAGCAAATTCAGCACTTAGTAGACTCCAACACCTCCACCAAACAACAGGGTCACCCGGTGTGCACTAAATGCTTACCAGATGAGGTAGACCCTTTAATTATAGAGGGTCGATTAAGCAGAGACAGGATAAATAGCCAGTATCAACCGGTAACCAGGAATCCAAAAGGCACCTCCAATACACCTCCAGATATCCACCTGTATATCTCCTTATCGCTGGGAGTAGATTTCTCATAAACCGTGACTGCTTGTGAAAACTTGTCCTTTAACTGGGTTTTTAAAGTCCCGCCTGCTTCAGGGGTCCAGAAATGGCACAAGAGCTAAGGAGCAGCATCTCAATTATAAGACAGTCTTCAGTCCTCACACAACTGTGTTCCGATCCACTCAACAGCCCGCAGACCTTTTTTTTTTTTAAACTAAGCCATATATATTCTGATTGATCCTCTTGATAAATTCTCTTAGTAAGTCTTCCGAACCACACCAGAGAACCAGGAGATCATCTATATACCTCTTGAATAATTTGAGAGAGGGGTCTGGCCTAGAGAATATGGCCTCCTTTTCCCACTCTCCCAATAAGATATTTGCCACACTGGGTGCATATTTCGCGCCCATGGCTACCCCTTTAACTTGATTATAGCATGTTCCTTGGTGCCAAAAGTAGTTGTTACTCATGGCTAGGTCTAATGCATCACAAATTAATTTCTTTTGGACACTTTTAATGTTAGTTTTTGTATTTAAAGCAGAGGTAGTAGTGGAGAGTACATCTTGTTGCCTTAAACTAGTGTACAAAGATTCCACGTCTATGGTAACCATAAATGTGTCGTCCTGTACATGGAGATCCTCTAATATATAATATTATAATCTACTCCCAGCGATAAGGAGATATACAGGTGGATATCTGGAGGTGTATTGGAGGTGCCTTTTGGATTCCTGGTTACCGGTTGATACTTGCTATTTATCCTGTCCCTGCTTGAATCGACCCCCTATAAATAAGGGGTCTACCTCATCTGGTAAGCATTTAGTGCACACGGGGTGATCCTGTTTGGTGGAGGTGCTGGAGTCTACTAACTGCTGAATTTGCTTCTACCATCCATCTTCTACAAATATTCCATATTGGACACTATATTTTGGATTTTCACTCACTGGGATCCATTGTGGACTGTTTTTTGGTTACGCAATTATATATTTATTTATTTGCACAATTATATGTTTATTTATCTGCACTTGTATATATTTATGTGGATTGTTAGGTGAAGTTACATAATTATCTAATCACATTTGCACTTTTGGTATTTGCACCTTATTTCAATTTATTCACATATGCACTTTATATTTATCACAATTTTGTGGTTCACCTAAGTGTATTTTCGGTCGAGCGCATCTTTATATTTAGCAATATTTATTTATCTCATTACACGTTTTTTACGTTTTTGTTGCGGCTCCTGAATAGGAAAAAAAATATTTTCTACACTTTACGGATTTATTACCTATCAAATTACTTATAATTATTATAAACTTTCCACTGCACTGGTTGCTGTTGGTGCTTAACACCATAATTTTTTCAATCGTTCAGGAGAGAAGCAGAATGGTGGTCTGCCTGTGTAAACAAAGCAGATAGCCATTTTGTAAGAAGGGAAGGTAGTGATCCTGTATTTCTTCAAAGCAGGAACACAGATCTCTGCCTTCCTACAGTGCAAACACCTCCCCCATAGTTAGTAAGCACTTCCTAGGCACACAGTTAACCCTTTTTTTCCCCCAAAAACATTTAAATGGAATAAAGGCTGTTTCCATATAAAAATTAGCCATGCATCAATTACAGAGTAAAAAGTCGCCGCTGTAAGTACAATGGATACACATGGTGTTCAGTGTACAATACATATTAGGAGTTTAAGGCATATGGTTTGCGGTTATTATATATACACACACATTGGATCAAATAACAGTGAGTGATTAAGCCAGTATCTAACGTAGGATGCAGTATTAGGTAACCGAACAAAACAGGGAGAAAAGCAATTGGGGGAACAGTGATAAGGATTGAGAAGAGAATCAAGGGATGAGATGATATCCTTAGTCATGCTCCTGGAGAGTAGGGGTGGTACATATTGAGAGGTCGGGGAGAGCATTTTAAAAGTCTGATGGGGGGTAGAGAATTACACATTGGCCACTATAGTTCTCCCTAGTAATTGGGTATTCCAGGAGGGAGTATTGCTTTTGTCATGTGTGGGGGAAAGAGAGCGTAATGAAGAGGGGAAAGGGAAGCAGGGGAGAAAAAAAAAGGGGGGGTGGGTGGGGGATGAGAATAGGAGTGGGAAGGGGGGGGGAGCTGGAGAAAAGGGTGAGGGGAATGGTGGGAGCAGGTGGGGGGGAACTCACCAAGAGGTCCCTCCGGCAAATTGTTTTTGGCAAGGCATTTGATTCATGTGGTCGTATCTAACTATGTATAGAGAGGAATCCAGAAGTATGGGAGGTAGCCTATGTCTTAGAAGGATTTACCAGGTGACGGAAGGTCTCCGTTGTTTTAAAGTGTATCCGGCATGCCCAGGTGGACGCAAATTTGGATGGACGGTCATTCGCAATGCAGAAAAGCGCTTCCATTTCTGCAATTTTAGATAAACGGTTAAGCCATTCCGATAAGAAAGGAGCATGGGTTGAACCCCAATGAACTGATTTGAAATAAGATTTGTGGGGGCTAGAGGTGTGGTGTAGAAGGAACTGTGCTGCAGTGAAGTCCAAGGTATAGGTTGTTACTTGAGATATTATGGAGTGAACTTCTTTCCAGAAAGTTTGGATCAGTGGGCATTCCCACCAGATTCCCACCACTTAGTTTTGACAACGCCAACAGGGGTTAGTAAGAGATGGATTGAATTTGTGTAATAAGGCTGGTGTTCTGTACCATCTCGATAGGATTTTATAATTGTTTTCCTGTGTTGTTACATTGACAGAGCATTTGTGCGCATTGTTATATACACGTTCCCATTGTGCAGGAGTTTGGGTAATTTGTAGATCTTGTTCCCAGGTTTTGCAAGCTTTCCCTCTACCAAAATGTGTTTTGTGAAATAGCAAACTGTGCTTTATGGAAATGACATGTTGTTGTGGTGAGATGGCGGAGCATAGGTGTTCAAATGGGTCGAGATATAGCAGATGTGTGGTCTAAGATGTGGAGGAAGTGGCGCAGTTGTAGACTTGTCCAGAAGGGTAGGGGGGGATTTTGAATAAATGGAGTGTCAGTTTATCTTGTGTAAGTATCCTACTATTACTAAAGAATGAGTGTGCATAGATAACAGTATTAGGTTCCAAACTTGAAAGAAAATCATTGGATATTCCTGGTGGGAATTCCGGATTTTACTGGATCGGTGTTAAGATGGGCTGGCGTTGAAGATAGTCCATATTTTTTGCAGACTTCTCGAAAACTTTCAAGGGTTGCACCTATGAGAGGGTGTTCTCAAAGGCTGAGTGGGATATGTCAGGTCTGTAACCATGGGGGGGAGCTAAGGTGTAGTGGGGGGAATGCACCTTCGAGCTGGACCCAATCTATACTTCTGTGATGGACAGACCAATCCACAATCCTGGATAGGTGGCATGCTCTGTAATAGTTACGTAACAGTTAACCCTTTGATCGCCACTGAAGTTAACCCCTTTCCAGACAGTGTCATTAGTACCGTGACTGGATTTTATTAGCACTGATCACTGTATTAGTGTCACTGGTCCCCAAAAAAGTGTCACTAATGTCTGATTTGTGCACCATCATCTCGCTATAAGTCGCTCATAGCCACCATTACTAGTAAAAGAATAAACATTTTAAAAAATTTAAAAAATCCCATAGATTGTACCAATCAATATACGCATACAGGCGGTCCCCTGGGTTACAAACATCCGACTTACAAACGGAGAGAGACAAACATAGAAACATAGAATGTGTCGGCAGATAAGAACCATTTGGCCCATCTAGTCTGCCCAATATATCTGAATCCTGTGAATAGTCCCTGGCCCTATCTTATATGAAGGATAGCCTTATGCCTATCCCATGCATGCTTAAACTCCTTCACTGTATTTGCAGCTACCACTTCTGCAGGAAGGTTATTCCATGCATCCACTACTCTCTCAGTAAAGTAATACTTCCTCATATTACTTTTAAACCTTTGCCCCTCTAATTTAAAACTGTGTCGTCTTGTGGTAGTTTTTCTTCTTTTAAATATGCTCTCCTCCTTTACCGAGTTGATTCCAATAACAACAGGAAGTGAGGAGAAATCTACCCCTAGGAAGGGAAATTCACTCCTGTAAGAGTGCTCATGGGAAAAAGGTGTCTCCACTGAAGGTTTATTACCAAACCTTGTATCCCCAACAACCCAAAATTTTCAAAATCCAGTTGTCATATGGACAGAAAATGGGGTGAAATCTTCTGAACAGGGGTACAGACAGCAAACAAAAGGTACAGGGGTGGTAACCCTTCCCTATGTTATCCAAAAAACGTAAAAAGTTTTGCAGAATTGCACTACAGTCCAATTTACATGATTTCCTATGGGTCACATTCACATCTGTGCATTTTCCACCAGTGCGTTTTTTGGAAAGGATCAGGGACTATTTTTTACTGCAGCAGGTTGCGTTTTTCGTTCCATAGACTTCAATGGAAACAAATCAAAAAGTCAGTGCTTGCATTTTTGTTGCGTTTTCTTTGCGATTTGCTGGTTTCTCCTACAAGACAACAGACACCTCCCAAAGATGCAAAACGCATTAAAACAGATTAAAATGCATGTGAAAAAGCACAAAACGCACCTGGAAAACGCATCAACTGCAACCTGCAAAGGTGTGAACCAGGCCTATAAACGACTTGAATTTGTCCACGTGTTGGTGCAGGAGCTTGTAATAGAGTCATACCTCCAGACAAATGTGGCAACTGCATTATTAAATAGCCCTGATTGTGTGTGAAAAAAAAATGAGTAAAGCTTACTTTAAAAAAAATTCCTTGTTGGCTTTGATGCAGGTTCTTGTCTTGCCACACAGAATTATAATTATGGGAATTTCCGACAGGGAAATTTGGAACCTCCGTTGGCTAAAACCTCATTTTCCTGTGATCTTTATTGTCCTTTATTTCTCTAAATTGTACTGAACGTAGATTCAATGACAGACGTGACATTACAAACTCCAGTTGTTTGCAATTACTTGAACTTTTAAAAAAAAGGAGAAGTATTTTTTTTTTTTAAAGAAGGGAGAAAAAAATCAATATGAGATTATCCGTAAAGATAAGCTTGACCTATTTCTTGTTACAGGATTGTAGAATGGGGAACAACGAAGAAGGGATGGTAACTCTTCACATGTACAATAATGTTCTGGTTAATGTTTATACAAGCATTATTGCAGTAATCAAATTAGTATTGTTTTTAGTGGGTTGCTAACGAACGCTTCACCAGCCCCGTTCCTATGTGAAGCTGTATATTTCTTTACGATGTCACAAGACACTTGTTTCACATAGCTGGACAGAAGTAAGGCTCTGATGTTCCCCTGGTATGATGATCCTTTCAAGGATTCACAATAACATTACTGAGAACATTTTAGGGGCTCATTCACATAGGCTTTAAAATTTGTAGCTTGCAGAAGCATACAGCAGTGTACAAATCTATGGGCCCATTCAAAGAGCTGCTCCTGGCAGCCTAATGTTGCAGAACAAAAAATAAAACACGCTGCATTTAAGGCTACATTCACACCTGAGCGTAGCGTTTTTCGCGCGTTTTTTACCGCGATTTTACCGCGATTTTTGCGGCGATTTTTACCACGATTTTTGTGCAGGCGTTTTTAGATTGAATAGAGATCAATGGAAAACGCCTGTAATCTTCCCAAAAAGAAGCTCATGTACTTTTTTGAGCGTTGGGCGTTTTGTATACAGCTTCAAAACGCTCAGATGTGAACAGGGGCCATTGAAATGAATAGGATTTGTCTTGTTGGGCGTTTTGAGAGCTGATCCTAGAGCAGAAAAACGCCCCAAAAACGCCCCAAAACGCCTACATGTGAACGGAGCCTTAGGGTTATTTATGATGTATGCATCTAAACATTTGGGTTAACGTTTACATGCAGACAAGGTTATTGCACCGTCTGCTCCTACCGCTGCTTAGGACTGACATGTCAATATCAAAAATGTGTAGTCAATTTTAAAATGGACTTTAACTAAGCAACAAACAAATTAAAGGGTAACTCCACTTTAATAGGAGAAAAAAATAGCAAAGAAAGAAAAAATAATATAGCGAATACAATTGCGACACAAGTCATATTGTAATTGAATGTTAATAAAAATTACTTTTCCTTTTCAATCTGCAGCCGCTGCAATTTTCTGAAAATGCAATACAATATGGCTACCTGGAGGTGTCTGTACACAGAATGTGCACTGACCACAACCCAGAAACATAATTTCCTGCTTGTGTGATTGGCTCACCAATTTTCCCAGAAGTCTGCACTAAGTTACAAGTCAGATATCAGGCATCCCCTGCAACAAAAAATTCATTTTTGGTGAGATAATCCCAATAGGAACATGTCTAAGGGCTCTTTCACACGGTCCGCCTCCGTAAACGCAAATCCCCACTGAGCAGGAAGGTGACAGCTCCCTCTCCGCTCTGTGTGCGGAGAGGGAGGTGTCAGAGCCCCATGCATCTTTATGGGGGAACCGGGTGAGAACGGACCGCCTGTCCGCTCTAATCCGATCCCATCCAATCCCATCTCCTGGACAGATGGAAAATAGGGTTTCCATCCGTCCGGATTTCACGGACAGGATCGGATGCGGATGGCAGCGGGTGTCAGCGGACATGTCTCCGCTGACATCCCCTGCCCCATAGGAATGGATGGAGCATCCGATCAGATCCGCCTAAAAAACTGACAGGTGGATCTGATTGGAGCGCTCGTGTGAAAGGACCCTAAAGGGATGCAGACCGAGCAGCTTTTCTCAGTGTCCTGCAGGTGCAACAGCTGATTGAAAATTATGAAACCACTCCATTAGACTCGCTTTCCCACATGGGCACAAAGAGAGGGACTCCTCAGAATAACAAAAGGTAGGAATTTGCAAAAAAAAGGTGGTATAATCCTTGCAATGTATACAGCGATCACCCAGAGGGGAATGTTTTTTTTCTCAACAAGTGGAGTTACGCTTTAAAGCCTAGCTTCAGACAGCACTTTTTAATGCCCTTTCTACATGGGCGTCTTCCATTCCAATCAGCAAGGGATCTATCCACTGATCCCTGCTGATCCGAGTAGAGCAGGGCAGAGGACAGGTCTGTGTCTGCTCAGTTTATGCTGAGCCGACATGGACACACCACGCTCTGCTCTATGGGCGGCCGGGAGTAACCGGACTCCGCTGGCTGTTTACACCTGGCTGCCTCTGGTCAGGTCTGCCCAAGCAGAAAAGGACGCTGTCCTCCATTTTTTTTTTTTTCCCAGGCCTGATCGGACCAAGACGTAGGCAGGTATAAATGGAAATGTATACAAGTTTACACCAGATGGTCCATAGGAATGCGTGGGCCTTATGATCAGGCCCGCCAGAGAAACTGATAGGGGGACCTGATTGGATCGCTGGTGTGAAAGGGCCCTAAAGTAGTTTTAGTTAGGCCCCTTTCACACAGGCGAACCGTTCAGATCCGCCAAAAAAACTGACATCTGAACGGTCCCCCCCATGCATCCCTATGGGGCATCGGATGTCAGTGGAAACATGTCCGCTGACATCCGATCCGATCAGTCAAATCTGGACGGATAGAAAAAATTTTTTAAGTAGCAGTATCGCCTCCCTCGGCCCTTCCCTACCCATAGGGCTCATGTATACAGCCACTGTTTTTACAGGCATTTGAGCTTTTATTTCAGCTTGAAGAACTTTGTGCTTTTTTGTGCTCTTTTGCACATTTTTATTGAGCTTCTTTGAGCATAAGCATTTTTTTTCTTTTTTCATAAACCCTCCCCTCAGCTTAGTTTTCCTATTTTTTTCAAGCTCTTTTGAGCTTTTTTGTGATTATCTATGCTTTTGCATGAGTTTTTGGGTACTTGGGTATCTTTTTTGCTTGAAAGCTCCTCTCAAAAACGCGAGTTTGGTGGGGGATTTTTTCTGCCTCTAAGACCATATGCCTGTAAACTATAGTGTGCATGGACACAATGGCTAACATAGAGGGGACTTTCCAGGCAGAAAAAGCTCAAAAGCCTGCAGGAGCAGCTTAAAGATGCAGTGTGCATGAGCCCTTATACTTACCTGAGTCCTCACTCAATCCAGCTCTGTGCCCCTCTGTAGTGAATCTGTCTTTTCTCCCTGCTCTCACAAGCTTTGGTGAGTCGTTGGCTCCTGCAACTGTCAGTCAAATCCTGTGACTAGGAAGCAGGGGCTAAGCCGAGCCGCTGTGTGTGTGTGTCAAAGGACACGGACACAGACAGTGTGACTCAAGATCAAGCCTGTACGAGCACCCCCATAGCAAGGGGCTTACTATGAGGGCATTCGCAGAACAGGAGAAGCCAGGAACGCTGGCGGGGGACCCGAGAAAAGGAGGCTTGGGCTATTATGTGCAAATTCTTTGTTCACAGCAGGTAGGTATAATATGTTTGTTCTAAAAAAAAAAATTTACAATCACATCATATTGGTATGTTATCATAGGATGCTGGCACCAATGTATAACTTTTGAGGTGCCCATTCCAGGCCTTTGCGATAGTAATTTTCAATGTGTATCAATGCACAAAAAATGCACTTGCACTATTTTTGACAACGCAGTGATCCATAAAGCACAGAGAATTAAAATACATGTGCTGTGGTGTGCTATAGCACATTTAAGGCTAATGTATATTTGCATCGAAGTACGTGGTGTGACTGCAACACATATATACCATGCACTATAAACAGGCATTAAAAACGCAGGTTTTAATGTGTGTTACTGCAATATAAAGGTGTAAATACACCCTCAGTGACGGTGGTCAATTATAATGTCCCAAAAAGCTGTAAAATATCACAGATTCCTAGTTCAATGTATTCTCAGCATTTTCTCCTCCATTTTGCCTTGCCTTAGCTGTGCAGTAACATACCCAGTCCAGTGTGACAGGAATCCTGAACTTTTGGGCCTTTTGCACACAGATAAAATAATTTACTGATGTCTATACGCAGGATCTTACTGGCAGAAGGATCCTGAATAAAAAACACAAGTTATTTTCTGTAAAGACCATGCATATATGCAATTACAAGTATGTAAATGTGGATATGTATACACAAAGTTAAATTTTTTCTTCATATTCTCCTAGCTGCTTGCGTATACAAGCGTATATGCTAAAATTACTGCAATAAAATGTAAAACATTTATTTTTTTTATTTTTTTTTACAGGTCTAAACACTTTGCTGCATTACAGATATTCACACAGCTGCGTGTGCGTTGTCCCATAGACAACAATGAACCTGTTTTCAGAACAAAACATAAGAAAAACCCTAGACTGCTACAAATGTGGCATACTCCAGGAATTTGAACGAAATATCAATGCTTCTCCTTCGCTGCATGGGTTAATTTACTTGTGTTTACCTAGGGTACCAGTAAGGCCGGGTTCACATATGTGCGGCTGCGGTTTTCAGTCCAGGGTCTGGTGGGTTTCTGTTCACCAATTCAGGTGTGATTCAGGTGCGAATATTTGCTTGAATTCGCACCTGAACTGGACCCAAAGACACACAGGACACTTTTTGAAACCGCACCGTGGCCACCCTGGATTTGAGTGAACTGGCTCCATTGAGTCACTTTCACATGGCATGTGAATTGGATACGGTCTAAAACGCATCCAATTTGCATATATGTGAACCCAGGAATTTTTACACCCCTCATCCCTTGCTTCCCTGGCAGCAGGCTCTCACCTCTTCTCTTACCAACTCTGGGTTGCAAGTGGGCCTTTGTTGCCCTCACTTACAATGCAAGACTGTTCTGCATTGTATGTGATGACTTTATGTGACCGACGGCCAGAGCACCGAAGTCACACGGAATGAGGAGCCTGAAAAAGCGAGGGATAAGGTAAGTAAATGTACTTTTTACTGGTACCCTAAAACCAGCATTTAACCCTTACAGTGGAAGGTGAACCCCAATGCAAGGGACATTTTTTTTTTTCATATTCCCAGAGTTCAGCTTTAACTCGTGAGACTATTGCCTGGGAAGCTGGCCTTTCTGACCTGGGAACATCTAGTCCAAGAGTCTGTCAGACAAGGATCCAGTTTGCTGCTGCAGAAAGAGGCCTACACAATAAGTCATCACTCACAAAGGCCATGAATAATGCCAGTTAATTATTTACTATCCCTTATATTGTTGTTTTTGTACGGTGCTGACAGACTGTGGAAGAAAATTAAAGCATTAGTCTACATTAATTGGTCTGATTTTATTTAGTGTAAATGATGTTTCCTTTGCTCAATTCCTGTAATTCTTTGTTTTGGAAAACTACAAAGCCGAATACAATTTTAAGCTTCGGTAAATACAGATCGTGTTGAGGGTTGTCTAAGAAAACATTCCACCCTCCATGATGGAAGAAGAATCCAGTGCTTTAACAGTAATTCAGAGGTGCTCATGAACATGAAAGGACATATTGGGGTCTACACTATTCCCTGATTTATTCATGATGTGACGTGGAAGAAACATACATCATTACATTAAGTGCCGGTTCACATATATGCAATGACAGACATTGTATGTGATTCGGAGCGCACTGCTCAGCATATCACATGTCTGTGCGATGCAAATTCAGCCATACAGATTGTATGGCTGAATTCAGATTGCATTCTGACACAACTCTCACAGGACCCTTTTTTGGGTCCGCACCAGAATTGGATCGCATGGGTGTTCACACCTATACAATCCAATTCATGTCCGAACTGACAGTTCGCACTGCGGTGTGCGAACTGATCTGGGGGTGTCGTTAACTGTGTATTGACACCCCCAGCGATTTGCATATGGCAATGTGAACTGCCTGTGAGTTGAATGTGATGCGGGAAACCACAGTGTATTCGCAAGGTACCCGCATCGCATATGTGTGAACCGGGACTAAGAGTTGTGTCCAAATGCGATTTCAGCCATACAATCTGTATGGCTGAATTTGCATCACACAGACATCGCATGTGATTTGCAGAGCAGTGTGCTGCGAATCACATGCAATGTCTGTCATTGCACATATATGAACCAGCGCTTACAGCTATCTTAGACCTCCTCTACTACTAATACCTTCCATCCTCATTCCATTCGCCAGCTGTACATGCGCACTTTACACTGTCATGGCTGGGCTTATTCAGGAGTCTGAACATCCAGTTTTTCATTATTCTAATTATGCAACAAGGCAGATGAGGGCTGATTCACACCAGCATCTGCTGCAGTACACTCAGAGGACACGGTGCAAATGAGTAGATCCCAGCGCATCGCAGTTTTCTTTTCTTTCTTTTTTTTTTTTTGCTGTAAGAACTTTATTGATCTGTTATTTATATTGACACAATGGTGTTAGGATGTGTTGGTTTACGCCGCCGCATGGCGCATGCAGTGCTTTTTTCAGAGCACATCACTGCATCGCAGTGGCACCATATGAAACAAGGCAAACTGCATTGGGATGGTGATGGGCAACACTGCCTAGGGCATCCCAGGGCGAATGGTGTGTATGGGCCTTGAGGTTTTATATTTCCCCATGATTTAGTTTTACCTACACTACTTTATCCACATATAAAAGCATTATAAACCTTCCTACGTGCACCTTGTGTTTTCCACCAATATAAGATGTGCATTGATCATGTAGTTTCATGGTGTCAAATGTTGGCCTATATATGAAGCCTATTGTGGAAAAAATCTTCACATTCCAGTTTCTGTTTGTGTTCAACTGCACAGACTAATGCAGGATCTCTGTCTATAGTGTGAGAACTGACAATTCTTGTGCAGAAACTTCATATTTCGTAATTCCTGGGTCTCTTATGCCTCGTTTCCACTGAGTGGTACGGTACGGTACGGTTCGGAACGGTACACCTTGCGTTTTGACTGCCAATAGTACCCTTTCATGATAGGCGAGATGTAGCAGGAAAGCTGTGATAGACGATTCTCTGTCAACCAAAGTTCTGCAGAGTGTAGCTCCACCCTGTTGGTACGGTACTAATGTGCTTGGTACCCCAACGAAAGAGTCCCAAAAAAGTGGTACGGTACGGTTCGGAAATTAGGGTACCATTCACAATAGAAACAGCAAAAATAGCGTACCGTACGGAACCGAACCGTACCGTACCGCTCAGTGGAAACGAGCCATTAGTATAGTGCTAGTGCAGGTGAGAGCTAGATACACATTAATAAGACTTGACACAGACACAAATAGGCAGGGCTTTCACAGACACACAAAGAGCTCATAGATGCAGCTAGAAGATGTTTTTTTTCATTACATTAGTACTCCCATATTTGTAAAGGGACACAGAGGGGATGACAATACGTGGATTGGGCGCTGTGTGATCTAGAAAAGGAAGTGGTCTCATCCCCTTGGCGAAATGGGACAAGGTGGGTTAATTAATACATGGACATAGGGGAACACTAAGAACGGCAGCCAAAACATGTAAGCTCATCATTACAGGGTAATGCAAACCTTAGACAATATAACTACACAAAATAACTAAAACAATGAAAACATTTGAAGTGTACAAAACTTTTTGGGCTGTTTGCCACTAAATGCAGTCCAGTGCGTTTTCATTCTGCATCCAAAATGCATGGACATGGTTTAACATGGATTGCAATGACCTTAGCTCACACCAGTGCAGTGCATTCTAGTGCAGTCATCAAAAGTAGAAAATATTGCATTATTTCTTTATAAAAGCATCTGGAACGTAGCAAAAATGCATCAAAAATGCTCCAGAACACACGTCCTTAATAGGGATGAAGAAAAAAAGAAAATGAGGGCAAAAAATGCATTGGAACGCATCAAAAACTCATGCAGAAACACATTTGGAATGCAGAAATTGTGGTGTGAACTGGCCCTTTAAGGAGTCACTGTCACTTTGTTTTGTATAAAGCCGCCTAAATTTCCCTGTTCCATATCCAATGGATACTTATCTCTCCAGAGATCCCCCAACAATCCTTGTTCTATCCCAGAAAGTGCAAAACACCCAGTGTTCAGCTCCTCCTATGATGCATTGCTTGGACCTGGTGACCAATTGCTAGGCCTGAGCACTGTCACACATTACAGAAGTGGAGACATCACCATTAGGCCCCTTTCACACAAGGGAGTCGACGGACTGGCAGCTCGGTCTCTGCTCTGTGTGCGGAGACAGAGTTGTCAGGTCCCCGCTGTCCTCTATGGGAGAATCGGATGAGAACGGATCGCCTGTCTGTTCTCATCCGATCCCATCCGATCCGCTGAACGGATGGAAAAAAGGGTTTGCACCCGTCCAGATTTGACGGACCGGATCGGATCTCAGCAGACATGTCTCCGCTGACATCTGATGCCCCATAGAGATGCATGGGGCATCCGTTCAGATCCTCCTGAAAAACTGACAGGCGGATCTGAATGGTCCACTAGTATGAAACGGGCCTTAGGGTTACCAATACCTCACAACTTCACTTACAAATCATGAAAATTTTACTGACACAGCACATTTTTTTTTACTAACAGCCTGAAATACAAGAGACGATCCTATTAGAAAAAAATATATATAAAATCAATATTTACACGTTATAATATGTAAATGGTAACAAGACCCATGACAAGTTGTCTGCCTGGCTTTAAAATGAAAAAGTCAAAACTGCATAAAAAAAAAATGTGAACGAGACAATTAATATGAAAACCTGGGGGGGGCCAGGGACACAGAAAGTAAGGGATAGAGCAATGGGAGTTATGCTTACCCACAAGAAGATAGGTTGGAAACAGAAATCAGAAGATGCTATGACTTTCGGGTTGGGATCTGCGATCCAACTAGTCAGAGAAGGGAAAGCATTGTGTGCCAGCCAGTCACTTATCCAGCCAAGAAACAAACAATTTAGGGGAAGCTGGGAGAACGACCCTAAAAACATTTTACACAATGCATGCTATCTGATCCAATAATTTGCTGCCAGTTAGAGCAAAAGTGCACACTCTCTGCCATTGGTCTCTCAACCCTGGCTCCAGGCATCAAGGGACAAACAAGAAAACATCTTGCACAGATCTCTTTCCCAAGTCCAGGCTCCTGTGCCTTGAAAAAGTATTCATACCCCCTTGAAATTTTCCACATTTTGTCATGTTACAACCAAAAATGTAAATGGATTTTATTGGGATTTTATGTGATAGACCAACACAAAGTGGCACATAATTGTGAAGTGTAAGGGAAATGATAAATGGTTTTCAACGTTTTTTACAAATAAATATCTGAAAAATGTGGCGTGCATTTGTATTCAGCCCCTTTTACTCGGATACCTCTAAAGCCCCGTACACACGTACCGAATGTCGGCCGAACGATCGGCCGTCTTTTGTCCGGTGCTGTCCTGTCGGCTGAAAAGTGCAAAAGACTGCACATGAATTTTGTCGGCCAACAACAGCCGACTGCAGAAGTGATGTCATGTGATGGTTAACTTTCCGTGTGCTTTTTCTTTTCTGAGCATGCCCAGTCTTGCTAATCTGCTGTTTGTCGGCCGAATTCTGTACTGACTGGCGAACAATCGGCCGTTCTGGTGACGGCCAACAAAAATTTTATAGCCTACACACCCGATTCTGTTCGGCCGAAAAGTCGCTGTGGGTTGTCGGAAGCATCATACTAACAAGCCGACAATTGGCCGATCGTTCGGTGGCCGAATATTTACGGCCGACAATCGCTACGTGTGTACGGGGCTTAACTAAAAACTAGTGGAACCAATTGCCTTCAGAAGTCACCTAATTAGTAAACAGTTCACCTGTGTGTAATTTAATCTCAGTATAAATACAACTGTTCTGTGAAGCTCTCGGACATCTGTTAGAGAACCTTAATGAACAAACAGCATTATGAAGACCAAGGAACACACCAGACAGGTCAGGGATAAAGTTGCGGAGAAGTGTAAAGCAGGGTTAGGTTATAAAAAAATATCCCAAGCTATAATCATCTAAGGGAGCACTCTTCAATTCATCATCTGAAAATAAAAAGAGTATGGCACAACTGCAAACCTTCCAAGACAATGACATGGCCATCCACCTATACTGACAGGCTGGGCAAGGAGAGCAATACCCAGAGAAGAAGCCAAAAGGCCCATGGTAACTCTGGAGGAGCTGCAGAGATCCACAGCTCAGGTGGTAGAATCTGTCTACAGGACAACTATTAGCCGTGCACTCCACAAATCTGGTCTTTATGGAAGAGTGGCAAGAAGAAAGCCATTGTTGAAAGAAAGCCATAAGAAGTCTCATTTACAGTTTGCGTGAAACTATGTGGAGGACACAGCAAACATGTGAAAGAAGGTGCTCTGGTCAGATGAGACCAAAATTGAACTTTTTGGCCTAAAAGCAAAATGCTATATGTGGTGGAAAACTAACATTGCACATCACCCTGAACACACCATCACCACCGTGAAATATGATGGTGGCAACATCATGTTATGGGGATGCTTTTCTTCAGCAGGGACAGGAAAGCTGGTCAGAGTTGCTGAGAAGAGGGTTGAAGCCAAATACAGGGCAATCTTAGAAGAAAACCTGTTAGAATCTGCTAAGACTTGAGACTGGGGCGTAGGTTCACCTTCAGCAGGACACCGACCCTAAACATACAGCCAGAGCTACAATGGAATGGTTTAGATCAAAGCATATTCATGTGTTAGAATGGCCCTGTCAAAGTCCAGACCTAAATCCAATTGAGAAGCTGTAGCAAGACTTGAAAATTGCTGTTCACATACACTCTCCATTCAATCTGACGGAGCTTGAGCTATTTTGCAAAGAAGAATTAGCAAAAATGTCACTTTCTAGATGTGCAAAGCTGGCAGAGACATACCCAAAAAAACTTGCAGCTGTAAAATGCAGTGAAAGATGGTTCTACAAAGTACTGACTCAGGGGGCTGAATACAAATGTGTACCACACTTTTCAGATATTTGTAAAAAAGTTTGAAAACCATTTATCATTTTCCTTACACTTCACAATTATGTGCTACTTTATGTTGGCCTATCACATAAAATCCAATTAAATCCATTTACGTTTTTGGTTGTAACGTGACAAAATGTGGAAAATTTCAAGGGGTTTGAATACCTTTTCAAGGCACTGTATTGGGTTCATAAAAAAAAAAAAAGATACTCACTTAGGTGGATGCTGCATCTGTCTGCCTCAGTTTCGAAGACTGAAAACTGAGCGATCAAAGACTGCTAATCGCTCAGTTCTTAGTCTTTAGTGAGCAGAGAGCTGTGGACTTTCAGTTCCTGGCTCTCTGCTCTGCCCTAACCCTCCAGCACTTACTGGATCGCCAGGCTGTGGAGGGGGGAGGAGTGGCAGGCTCGGTCTCCCAAGGGCTCACTGAGAGGCTGAGCCAGCTGCCGTTCAAGGTATCTGGATAGATCCTGACTGTAAAGTTGGAATCTTTCCAGAGCCTGGACTGGCTGAGCAACATCTGCCGACAGCAGATTTAATCCTACTGTCGGCTGAAAATGGATCACTGGAGAGCAGGGAGTTTTTCCCCAGTCCGATCCAAACCACCTGTTTCTTTCCCAGACCCAAGGGAAAGGCTTGTGCATATGTAATCTCAATTGTTGATCTCTACATATCTCTGGATATAATGTGATCAGAATAGGACTGTTTCTTATGTACACATATGCCCTGCCCCCTATAAAATACCCCTTCTATATTCTCTGCAGAGGCATTTGAAACACATCAGAAATGTTCAATTTGATTTAAACAGGACCTAATAACCCTGAGGATTAAAGACAAAGACAAGATGTACTGTATGTGACCATATTGGGTTCGTGTTCACATATGGATTTTAAAGATGAATAAATAGGCTTTAAAAATGATAAACCATATAAAGGGTGGAATCTCACAGTTTTAATAAGTCAACGTTGTCACCATCCTATAATACTATACAATATACTGTATATTGAAAAACCTAAAGGAATGTCTGCCATTCAAGACCCAAGAGAGTATATGTAAAAGTAAAAAACGAATGATGCAGTTTCAGAAAAAAAAGACTCAAGTGGTCTATTCATGAAAACAAAGACATAAATTATTATTGACCTTATAAATATCATGTACAGCTAACATCTAAAAGATACATATGTGACATTATGATTGATAAGGGCTGGGTTTTCTTATGAATGTATACAAATTGTTATACAATGGTCCTAATACCCAGTACAATATATGCAACAGTGTAAACGGATTATTTGATACAATGTTGGGAACAGTGCCAGGCCAAATGCATTATGCACAATCGTTTCATAACATTCCATCCATACTACTGTATTATCAACAGGCCAAAAATAGCAGCAATAAATGTTGGTACGTTTGTATATACTATTTCGGGTTTGTTGCTTCCTAGTTTTGAATGCCACGCATAAAATTCTTAAACATGTGATGCAATGAATAAATAATTTTGACATTTTAGCTACATATTGATGTTGATTAATACTCCCCTTGATATGATCCTATAAAATCTGTTTTGTTGATTGCAAATCTATCATATTACTTTTGATGTGGACCTATGCCCATTGCCAAACAGCAAAATCTCATCTAGAAAACCATTCCGAAAACACTAGAGTTTCCTAGCACCGCCTTGGTGTGATCCATTGCATTATTAAATACTGTATATGTCCTCTTTATTTAACTCCACAGTTGCTAAGAACAGGGAAACACAAATAGAAATACTAGGAATATAAGGTCGATTGAAACAGCATACTGGCAATACGGCAAAAAGTATAATTCCAAACTGTTTATCCATGTCAGGGCTGTATCGGGCCTTAAAAGGAAACTAATGGTGTTGAGTGAATTATACTGTTGTTGTGCACTATCTATATATAATATTTTTTTTTCACACAAACTAAATATACTGCTGTATGCTGCTGGATCATCACAATTCAGTCACTGCTGTGATGAAAGTGAAACTTTCAAAAGAAAAACATATTACGGTATCTTTATATAGCAACTTTTAAGATTAAAGCGGTTGTAAAGGAAACATTTTTTTTTTTTAAACCACAAGCATGTCTATACTTACCTGCTCCCTCACAGACGGAGGTACCCTCCCAGGAGCCTATAGGCAGGGAATTCTGAAGGGCCCCCCCCCCCAAAAAACAAAAAAAAACATTAACGCCGACCTTTTCTCTCTTGTTAAATTTTTTTTTTTACTCAAAACAAAATAAAACAAAAATAAAATAAGAATTACAGGAAAGTGCAAGATTTAGGAATGCGTTGCGCTCAGAATGCAGATTTAGGAGGGCATTATGCTCAAAATGCAGAGTTAAGGAATGCATTGCATTCAGAATGCAGGGTTAAGGAGTACCTTGCGTTCAGAAGACAGGGAGATCAGGAGTGCATTGTGCTCAGAATGCAGGGTTAAAGAGTGTGTTGTGCTCAGAATGCAGGGATTAAGGAGTAGGTTATGCTCAAAATGCAGGGATCAGAAGTGTGTTACACTCAGAATGTAGGGTTAAGGAGTGTGTTACACTCAGAATGTAGGGTTAAAGAGTGCATTGTGTTTAGAATGCAGAATTAGAGAGTGTGTTGCTCTTAGAATACAGGGTTAAGGAGTGTGCTACACTAAAATATTTTTACTCAAAACAAAACAAAAAATAAATAGGTATTACAAGAGAGTGCATGGTTTAGGAGCATGTTGAGCTCAGAATGCAGAAATAAGGAGTGCATTACGCTCAGAATGCAGGGATCAGGAGTGCATTACGCTCAGAATGCCGGGATCAGGAGTGCATTACGCTCAGAATACAGGGATCAGGAGTGCATTAAACTCAGAATACAGGGATCAGGAGAGCATTACACTCAGAATACAGGGATCAGGAGTGCATTACACTCAGAATACAGGGATCAGGAGTGCATTACACTCAGAATACAGGGATCAGGAGTGCATTACACTCAGAATACAGGGATCAGGAGAGCATTACGCTCAGAATGCAGGGATCAGGAGAGCATTATGCTCAGAATGCAGGGATCAGGAGAGCATTACGCTCAGAATGCAGGGATCAGGAGTGCAATGCGCTCAGAATGCAGGGATCAGGAGTGCAATGCGCTCAGAATGCAGGGATCAGAAGTTTGTTATGCTCAGAATGCAGGGTTAAGAAGTCTGTTGCGCTTAGAATGCAGGGTTCACCAGTGCATTATGATCAGAATGCAGGGTTAATGAGTGCATTAGGTTTAGAATGCAGGGATAAGGAGTGTCCTACGCTTATAGTGTTCTAATAAAGAAAATGCAGGGTCTCAATACCTTTAGAATGTGTTAATTATTTGGGAGTATCTCACCAAAAATTACATTTTTGTTGCAGGGGTGCCTAAAATCTTTCTACAGACTTCTGGGAAAATCAGTGAAACTATCACACAAGCAGGAAATTACATTTCTGGGGGTGTCCCGCACACTTTTGGAGTAAGAAACGCGTCCAGGTTGCCCTAATGCACTGAATTTTACAGGAAATTTCTGCGCTGCAGATTGAAAAGGAAAGTTGTTTTTAATCAAATTAAATTACAATATGGCTTGTGTTGAAATTGATATGCTAAATTATTATTTTTTATTTGTTTTGTTTTTCCATAAAAGTGAAGTTACCCTTTCAATCTTCCCCTGTCCCACACTCAGAACACAAAAATAGTCCTGGATGAATCCAACTTCCACTGTACACGCTTCATTAATTCCTATGGCTTGTCCATACGTATGGCAGCTACCTTCCATCCAAAGCAGAACAGCTCCAGCATACGCAGGAAATGATGCAAGTAGTATGTATGTGCAGACGGGCCTTGGCGTAGATGAGGCTTTTTTTTTTCTAAAAAAGGCTATGTGGCTGTGGGCAGGGTTGCACAGATAAGATCTCAGCTAAAAGTAAATATCTAAGTAGGTGGCACCCATTCAGGAAGGTGGGGGTTATTAGAAAATAACAATTAGAATTTAAAATTCACTGAAATATTTTCCAAAACTATATAAATTTTAAATGTTTCAAAGGCCAATTACACAACTTGTTTAGCATCAATTTGCCAATTGTCACTTTCAGTGGATATAGTAAACACCTGACCTCCGTAAGGTTTTACCCCCTTAATGAACAGGCCAATTTTTACTATTCAGCACTGTGCTACTTTAACTGCTAGTTCTGCACTAACGTAACACTGTACCCAAATTCAATTTATATATTTTTTTTTCCACACAAATAGGAGCGTTCTTTTAGTAATATTTGATCACCAATTGGGTTTTTTATTTTTTTATTATATACAGTAAGGATCGAAAGTTTGGGCACCCCAGGTAAAAATTTGTATTAATGTGCATAAAGAAGCCAAGGAAAGATGGAAAAAATCTCCAAAAGGCATCAAATTACAGATTAGACATTCTCATAACATGACAACAAAAGTTAGATTTTATTTCCATCATTGACACTTTCAAAATGACAGAAAACAAAAAAATGGCGTCTGCAAAAGTTTGGGCACCCTGCAGAATTTATAGCATGCACTGCCCCCTTTGCATGGCTGAGACCTGCCAGTGTCATGGATTGTTCTCAATCATCGTCTGGGAAGACCAGGTGATGTCAATCTCAAAGGTTTTAAATGCCCAGACTCATCTGACCTTGCCCCAACAATCAGCACCATGGGATCTTCTAAGCCAGGCATGTCCAACCTGCGGCCCGGGGCCGAATGCGGCCCGGAACCGCAGGCTATGCGTCCCACTGCCCCCTGACAATACTTTTTTTTTTTTTTTGCTGGGGAGGAAGGAAGTCGAATCGGGGGCACACCCACAGAGGCAGCCTTGGAGGGGATCATCCACTAGTTGTGTTAAATTAGTGCTAGGGGGGGGGGGGCGCGGCAGCACAGGAGGTCGCGGCAGCATTTTATTACTTGTATACCTTAACTATAGTATATATTTTATATGCGGCCCAAGAAAATTTCTCTACACTCAATGTGGCCCAGATAAGCCAAAAGGTTGAACACCCATGTTCTAAGCAGTTGTCTAGAAAACTGAAACTGAAAATAGTTGACGCTCACAAAGCTGGAGAAGGCTATAAGAAGATAGCAAAGCGTTTTCAGATGTCAATATCTTCTGTTCGGAATGTAATTAAGAAATGGCAGTCATCAGGAACATTGGAAGTTAAAGCAAGATCTGGAAGACCAAGAAAAATATCAGACAGAACAGCTCGCAGGATTGTGAGGAAAAACAATTCAAAACCCACGTTTGACTGCACGATCCCTCCAGAATGATCTGGCAGACACTGGAGTTGTGGTACACTATTCCACTATAAAGAGATACTTGTACAAATATGGTCTTCATGGAAGAGTCATCAGAAGAAAACCTCTTCTACGTCCTCACCACAAAAATCTGCGTTTGAACATTGCAAATGAACATATAGACAAGCCTGATGTATTTTGGAAACAAGTTCTGTGGACCGATGAGGTTAAAATTTAACTTTTTGGCCGGAATGAGCAAAGGTACGTTTGGAGAAGAAGGGGCACAGAATTTAATGAAAAGAACCTCTGTCCAACTGTTAAGCATGGGGGTGGATCAATCATGCTTTAGGGTTGTATTGCAGCCAGTGGCAAAGGGAACATCTCACGAGTAGAAGGAAAAATGGATTCAATAAAATTTCTGCAAATTTTGGATGGTAACTTGATGCCATCTGTGAAAAAGCTGAAGTTACAGAGAGGATGGCTTCTACAAATGGATAATGATCCTAAACACACCTCGAAATCCATGGGGGATTACATCAAGAGGCGTAAACTGAAGGTTTTGCAATGGCCTTCACAATCTCCTGACCTCAACATAATTGGAAATCTATGGATAGACCTTAAAAGAGCAGTGTGTGACAGACAGCCCAGAAATCTCAAAGAACTGGAAGACTTTTGTAAGGAAGAATGGGCAAAGATACCTCAAACAAGAATTGAAAGACTCTTGGCTGGCTACAAAAAGCATTTACAAGCTTGCCAAAGGGGGCAGTACAAGATATTAACTCTGCAGGGTGCCCAAACTTTTGCAGACGCCATTTTTTTGTTTTCTGTTATTTTGAAAGTGTAAATGATGGAAATAAAATCTAACTTTTGTTGACATATTATAAGAAAGTCTAATCTGTAATTTGATGCCTTTTGGAGATTTTCCATCTTTCCTTGGCTTCTTTATGCACATTAATACAAATTATTACCTGGGGTGCCCAAACTTTCGATCCCCACTGTAAGCAAAAATAGTTTTAAAAAACAAAACAATATTTTCTACTTTCTGTTCTAAAAAAAAAAAAAAAAACATAACCAATAACATCAAATTTCTTCACAAATGTAGACCAAAATGTATTCTGTAATCTACAAACTGCATTTTTGGGGACACTATACTGATGGAGACATTAGTATGGTTCTGATCGTGATCAAGATACTAATCCGTACACACACTATACTGGTGGAGACATTAGTATGGTTCTGATCAGGATCAAGATACTAATCCATTTTTTTTTTTCTCTTTGGTTTGGGAAAAAGTGTAAAAAGGGGTTTGGAGAACAGTTACATGTGTAATTCAAGATGTTTTCTTTTTTTTTTGCTTGAGTTTTGAAATGAATTATTATTTTTCATAGATATTCTGTTATTTTTTCTTTTTTTTCTTTGATATGTGTAAAACGAATGGAATGGAATGGACTGCTTGTGTATGTAACTGAATCTAAATAAAAATAAAATTTGAAAAAAAAAAAAAAAAGATTCTAATCCATACACTTACTATACTGGCGTTACCTAACAAGTGTAATGTGCACTGCTTTTACTAACAGATCTGTCAGCCTTTACTCCCTGAACTTAGAGTTGAATTTAGGGAGAAGAAACAGACAGATCGCTGATAGAACTGTGCTGTGATTGATCACAACCGATCTGCAGGCTTCAGCCATAAATTGTCTAAAACCTCCTGACAAACTTGTACTAGGTCCAATCGTGGCACTGGTCAGCAGGGGGCGCAAACATGCGCGACGACAAACCAGGAAGTACACCACGATTCGTGGGTACATCACAGGGCCTGGCTGTGCCATCCACTCGTAGTACATCTACTGTGAGCGGGTCAGCAAGAGGTTAAATTAGGTCTACTTCTACACACCCTGAGATAATGAACACCCTTCACTATAAACAGGGTGCAAGGACCAAATCATCTAATAAACACCCTGGATCACCTTACTGAGTTTTAAAATACGTAAGTAGAAGAAGCAGAGCGAGAGGAAACATGTTTGACATCCCTCAGCAAGCAGAGGAAATCTCATACAATATGGAAATTCATCCAGCTCAGTGCATAAATACAGCATAAATCACAAATCAAAGTCATTTAATGACAAAGTAACCACTGCCAACGGAAAGTCCCAGTACCGCACAGAAAGCTGTTGCACGTGAACAGTGAGTGACTTCTATAATCTAGCAGGCAAGCTCAAACTCTGCCATGTTTGGTCAAAGTTCATTACTACGTAAAATGAGATGGTTTCTAATTGAGAGCGTCTAATCCTATTAAGTACAATTAAGGCACATGTCTAAGACGACAATTAATAAAACATACAACTTATCTAGTGCAGTGAACATGAAATGCATAGCGAGAACTTGTTGTACAAGTGTTTAGCGTTAGAAATATGCAAAAACGTCCTCTATAAAGATTATATGCTATTGAACACTTTAAGCCACTGCATAATTCACAATAACACATGGTATTCACAAACTGCTTGGTCTCTCAATATCACAATAAAATAAATGGCAAGTTGCCAGCAACAGGATTGCTAAACAGAGAATTTGCTCCTATGGCGCTGCCCCCTCGCTAGAGAAAACCGTGCAGGAGCAGGGACAGAGAGAGGGATACCCTACTGGTTTGGCCTGCAAGAGAGAAATTAAGTAAAGCCCTCAACAGAACAAGATAGGTAAGGCAGCACTTACCTTACATCTAGGTTCAATAGCCAAACCAGCGAAGTGTTCCCTGACTGGCAAAGGAAAATCTGCATTGTTTTGGCCAACCGTGCCAGAGGAACAGGAAAGTGGTCCCCAGTGTGACCGAGTTGCTGTCAGCGTCAAGCTGGCTAATGTTCAAGAATATATATGTTATCTACACACCATGGATACATTTGAAAGTCCAGAATATTTATTAATGCTATCATATCACATCAAGTGTAAGTGCACTTACTTGATGTAATGCATTCGCTTTATTAATGTTCTGGACATTCAAATAGATCTATGGTGTGGTGACAACATGCTTTCTTGAACAGTGATTTCCAGTTAACCACATGAATCGTTATTACAGTACCCCTATACTCCAGAGGTTTAATCTACGAATGAGTGTTGTAGGAATATATCCAGGATTGCTAATGTGACATTGCCCTTAGAAAGATGTTGTGGAACTTAAAGGAATAGTCTGCTGAATTGAGATGCTGGGAGGAAGGGTGGTGGGGTCACACCAAAGGTGGAATGTAGCAAACAAGATGATCAAACAGGCATAGTGCAGCATCAAAGTGATGTGCCACTTAAGGCCTCTAAATGGTTCTGTGGTGGTGCAAGAGGAAAAGTAGGTGGCCAGGTTCCAGGAATAGGATATTGTGGTGATTGCGAACTTCATCCTCATGTCTACAGACTGACAAGTGTTATGCTGGCCATACACTAGCTGAAACATTGTTCGAAAATCTCTCATGTGGTCCGTTCGTTTGTTTTTCGTCCAGTTAATGGGCACAACTAGAAAATTGATTTTAACTTTTTATAGTAAAAATCGAAGGAACAGTTGGAAAAATTCTGTCGAACGAACGATAAATTGAAAGGTTAATGTGTTTCTTGCCCGAACTGTTTTCACTAGGCATATGTGACAAAATGAACGAAAAACAGATTCATTTATGTCCATGGAACTATTCATCAATCAAAATTCAGTCATTACATGATGGCAAAATCATCTCCTGCTCCCACGGCCGAGTGTTCGTTTTTTTCTAAAATGAGTTTGAACAATTTTTCGTATAGTGTATTGCAAGCATTACTGTGCCCTATCAGTCATAGCTGAACATGCCCCACTTGTCCTCTGCTACTGTGGAGTCTGCCAGTTCCGTCATCCTGGGGGGTACCTGCTAACCCTGTCCCTCTGGTGCCAGGACTACCTGTCAGCCCTTTCCCTGCAGCTACTTGTCCACCCTGTCACTGGGGTATTTGACAGCCCAGTTGCATTCACACTGGGGTACCTACCAAACTTGCCCTGTCCCTCCCCCTGCCAGTAAGGCTACCTGCTAGCTTTGTTCCTCCTGGCAAAAAAGTACCTGTCTATCCTGTCCTCATGGCACTGGGCTACCTACCAGCCTCGTTCCACTTACATTGATGAACCTGCCAGGTCTGCCCCCCTCCCCCCCAGCACTACTAGGGGCACCAGCCAGCTCTGACACTAGGGCTACCTGCCAGCTCGGTTCCTCCAGGCATTGGGACACTGTCAGCTCTGTCCCCTGAAACTGGGGCTACCTGCCAGCTCTGTTCTTCTTGGTACTTGAATATCTTCTCAGCCTGTCCCCTTGGTGCTTACACTACCTACCAGCCCTGTCCCTGGAGCTAGCTACCAGCCCTGTCCCCCTGGCACTGAGGTACCTTCTAGCCTTGTACCCCCACTACTGAGGTTACCTGCCAGCTCTGTTTCCCCTGGGACTAGAGTACCTGCCCATCCTGTCCCCATAGTGATGGGGTACCTACCAGTCCAGTTTCTCTTACATTAATTTACCCACCAGCCCTGCCCCCTGGCACTGCAGGAAGCTGCGAACAGTTTCCCCTGGGACTAGAGTACATGCTCATCCTGTCCCCATAGTGATGAGGTGCCTACCAGTCCAGTTCTTCTTACATTGATTTATCCACCAGCCCTGTCTCTGGGGCTAGCTACCAGGCCTGTCCCCCCTGGAACTGAGGTACCTTCAAGCCGTGTCCCCCTGCAACTGGGTCAAACTGTCAGCTCTGTTTCCCCTGGGACTAGAGTACCTGCCCATCCTGTCCCCATAGTAAAGGGATACCTACCAGTCCAGTTTCTCTTACATGAATTGACCCACCAGCCCTGCCTCCCTGGCACTACGGAAAGCTGTGAGCTGTTTCCCCTGGGACTAGAGTACCTACTCATCCTGTCCCCATAGTGATGGGGTACCTACCAGTCCAGTTCCTCTTACATTGATTTATCCACCAGCCCTGCCCCCTGGCACTGTGGGCAGCTGCAATCCCAGTTTCCCCTGGGACTAGAGTACCTGTTCATCCTGTTCCCATGGAGATGGGGTACCTACCAGCCCTGTCCCTGGAGCTAGCTACCAGCCCTGTCCCCCTGGCACTGAGGTACCTTCCAGCCTTGTACCCCCGCTACTGAGGTTACCTGCCAGCTCTGTTTCCCCTGGGACTAGAGTACCTGCCCATCCTGTCCCCATAGTGATGGGGTACCTACCAGTCCAGTTTCTCTTACATTAATTGACCCACCAGCCCTGCCTCCCTGGCACTACGGAAAGCTGTGAGCTGTTTCCCCTGGGACTAGAGTACCTGCTCATCCTGTCCCCATAGTGATGGGGTACCTACCAGTCCAGTTCCTCTTACATTGATTTATCCACCAGCCCTGCCCCCTGGCACTGTGGACAGCTGCAATCCCAGTTTCCCCTGGGACTAGAGTACCTGTTCATCCTGTTCCCATAGAGATGGGGTACCTACCAGCCCTGTCCCTGGAGCTTGCTACCAGCCCTGTCCCCCTGGCACTGAGGTACCTTCTGTTATACCTGAAGGGTTTCACATGTACTGTCACTTTAAGGCTGGCTCCACCCAGGAGTGATGACAAGGGTCAAGGGGCAGAGTGGCCATCTTTAGACACATGTAGAGATGTATTGATATGCAGAGCTGTCCTGTAATGCTGTACAGAGAGTCCTGAATAAACATCCGTTGTTCCAGACCAGAGTCCTGTGTCTCTCACAACACGGAGAATATAACAGTGGCGACGAGGATGGGATTTACAAGGTTACTATCCGTGTGAGAAAGGAAAGGAAGAAAAAAACTCTGGATTGTCAGGAATACAAACACCCACAGAGCCCAGCAGGAAAATGTCATTGATCGGGACATTAAGTGAATTTGATGGAGAACAGACAACGTGGATTTCCTGGATTGAAAGACTAGAACAATATTTCTGTGCAAATGCCATCCCAGGCGACAGGCAAGTAGCAGTATTTCTGACACTGGTTGGTGCTAGGACATATGACACTCTTAGGGATCTCCTTTTCCCTGAAAAACCAGCAACTAAGACTTTGGCAGAGCTCCTGACACTGTTAGGAAATCACTTCCAGCCTAAACCACTAGAGATTGCAGAAAGATTCTGGTTCTATCAGCGGCAGCAACAGCCGGGTGAAGATATTAAGGCTTATGTGCTCGCCCTTCGCAGACTAGCCTCAACCTGTTCTTTTGGGGAGTACTTACCAACTGCACTGAGGGATAAGTTTGTCATGGGACTGAATAGTGAGTCTAGCCAAAAGAGACTGTTAACAGAGAAAGACCTTACCCTTACAAAGGCAATTGAGATAGCTTCAGTGATGGAAATGGCTGTGAAAGATACAGAGGCATTGAACCCCCAGAGTAGAAGGGAAGAGGTTAAAGAGGAAGTTTTCAGAACAGCAGTCAAGCAAACTGCAGCTAACTGTAAATATAGAACCTCACCAGCCCAGACGTCAGCTTGCTACCGTTGTGGGAATACAGACCATGATCACAAAGTCTGCCGGTTTAAGGATCAGCTCTGTCATAATTGTGGTAAGGCAGGCCATCTGAAACGAGTCTGCCGTAGTAAGAAAGTGCGAAATAAACAACCTCTGAACACCAGGACAAAGGCATATATGGTGGGAAGATATACATCGTCATCGGAATCAGAGGATGAGGAAGTGCTCCACAGATTGGACATACATCATATGCATTCAGCACCCTCAGCAATGACTGTAGAGGTAACAGTGGAAGGAAAGAAACTCAAGATGGATGTAGACACAGGAGCAGCAGTTTCAGTTATCACCCAGAAACAATGGAGAAAACCTCTGATCCGAACAACTGTCCGTCCAACACCAATCAAACTGCAGACATATTCAAAGCAGATACTCCACCCACTGGGGTACGTGAAAGTACAGGTATCCTACAACGGTCAGACGAAAAGAATGCCATTGTATATCCTAGAACATGGGGGACCCCCTCTCTTTGGGAGAGACTGGATTGCTCACTTTGGCATGCCAGACATCGCCATTAACCCCTGCAACACCGTGACCATCCCATCAGGGGATGAAGAGGGATGGGTGAAGTCCCTGAAACAGCGATTCCCACAAGTCTTTGATAACCATTTGGGAAAAATAAAGCATGACTGTGTGAGACTCAGACTGAAACCCAATGCCCAGCCTAGGTTCTTCAAAGCTCGGACGGTACCTTTCGCACTCCGAGCAGGTGTGGAAGCTGAACTAAGCCGGCTGGAGGAACAAGGTGTCATCTCAAAGGTAGAGCACAGTGAGTGGGCATCACCAGTTGTACCAGTAAAGAAAGCGAATGGGGACTTACGCATTTGTGGCGATTTCCGCATGGCACTAAATTCTCAGCTGGAGATAGACCAGTATCCCCTACCCAGAGTAGATGACATTTTTGCCTCTCTTGCAGGAGGTCAAAAGTTCACCAAGCTTGATCTCAGGCAAGCTTATTTACAGTTTGAGGTCCACCCTTCGTCCCGCAAGTTTCTAACAATCAACACTCACAAGGGACTGTATGAATACAATCGGATGGTGTTTGGGGTAGCCTCCGCCCCAGCCATTTGGCATTTGACATTCCTTTCACACAGTGCCTGTTAGATGACATGCTCATCACGGGCCTGACGGACCAGGAACACAAGCATAACGTGAAGCTTGTGTTAGCGAGACTGCAAGAGCAGGGTCTAAAAGTGAACTTGGCGAAATGCCAATTCATGGTACCTAAATTGGAGTTTTGTGGCCACCTTGTGGATGCAGAGGGTATACACACCACGGAAGCCAAAGTTGATGCTTTAGTAAAAGCTCCAGCCCCGACCAACGTCCAACAGCTGCGATCATACCTGGGCTTGCTGAACTATTACCACAAATTCCTGCCAGATCTAGCACACCCTTTGTTTCCATTAAACAAGCTTTTGGAGAAACACTCCAGATGGAACTGGTCGGCTGCATGCCAACGTGCTTTTGAAGTTTCTAAGCGAAAGCTGTTGGCATCACGCATGCTCGTGCACTATGACCTCCAAAGGCCTCTCACCTTGGCTTGTGATGCCTCACCCTATGGTCTAGGGGCTGTACTATCTCACGTTTTGCCAGATGGGTCAGAGAAACCAGTGGCATTCGCCTCCAGGTCCTTGACAAAAGCAGAAAGCAATTACTCTCACATTGACAAAGAGGCTCTGGCGCTCATATGGGCAATTAAGAAGTTTCATCTTTACCTGTATGGTAGGGAATTCACCATACTGACTGATCATAAACCACTCCTTCAGATCTTTAGCCCTGACAAAGGCATCTCCCAGACGACTGCGGCCCGTCTTCAACGCTATGCCCTATTCTTGGGAGCATATAGCTACAAAATCCAGTATCGCAGCCATGATGCCAATGCTAATGCAGACGCCATGTCCCGTCTGACAAGGACATTAACAGACTCTTCTCCACCTGTCAAGAGTTGTCGTTACACCAGCCTGTCCTTTCTGTCTTCCGGGGAAGTAGCAGCCCATACAGCCAAGGATACCTTCCTTAAGACAATACTCTCCTGGGTACGGTACGGTTGGCCTGCAACTGTCACACAGGATTATGAACCTTACTTCCGTAGGCGTCTGGAATTAACTGTGTCTGGCAACTGTGTTTTATGGGGAGACCGAGTGATCGTTCCACAGACCCTCCGGAGACACATTCTGGACTTGCTACATACTAGTCATCCTGGAGGCACACGTATGAAACAAAAGGCCCGAGGCTATGTGTGGTGGCCGAACCTCGACTCCGATATCACGACATATGTGAATGCGTGTGCTGCATGTGCACAAACTGCAAGAGACCCTCCTTGAGGGTGCGTCCAGCCCTGGACTTGGCCCACGGTTCCCTGGTTTCGCCTACACTTGGACTTTGCAGGCCCGATCAGAGGACACATCTTTTTGATCATTATTGATGCCCATTCAAAGTGGCCTGAGGTCATTCCTGTTACCCAGCCAACGACTAAGGCGACGATTTCCATACTGTTACATCTCGCTGCTACGTTTGGATACCCCAGAGAAATTGTCACAGACAACGGTGCACAATTCACAAGCCAGGAGTTTCAGGATTTCCTGACTGCCCACAACATCAAACACAAGTTGACCGCACCTTACCACCCGGCTACAAATGGTCAAGCAGAAAGGTTTGTACAGACCTTCAAACGCTATTTCAAAGCTACTGTGGCTACAAGTAAACAACAGTCCCTGTCACCCCAGCAGCTGGACTCCTTCCTTTCTGCTTACAGAAACACACCACATGCAACCACTGGGAAAACTCCAGCTGAACTTCTTTTGGGTCGGCAGCCATGGACTGTTTTGGATATGCTCCGCCCTCAAACGGTCCAGGAACATGTACGGCAGTCCCAAGACCAGAGGATCGAACACGACGAGATTCCCCGGTTTACAGCCCAGCAAAAGGTATGGGCCCGATCTTATGGCGCTTCCAACACTCGTTGGCTTCCTGCTATCGTCGCAGAGACTTTGGGACCCAAAATGTATAGGGTCTGCCTGGAAGATGGTTCCATTTGCAGAAGGCATGCGGACCAATTGCGTCCTCGTTCTCAGCTGCCCGACTCCCTGACATCGGCTGCACCTCCAGTGTCTCAAGGATCTGCTCCTACCGGATCAGGAGGCATTGAGACTGATGCTTGGGAGGACTATGAACTTTTGAACTCAGCTCCAACAGAGCCCTCCAGCCCTGGTCCAGAGGTCTGCTCACCCTCTGAGCTAGGGGATCCCCTCTTGGCCCCGCCGATGTCCATTCCGGCCAGCCCTGCTTCCTCCGGCCCCGAGTCGCTGGGTGCCCGTCCTCAACGACACTGTCGCCCTCCTGACCGGTTTCAAATGCAAGACCGGTTACGAGACTTTCGACGGGCCCGCCGAAAGTGATCCGCTGCCATTTTCTCCCCGTAGCGTCCCTGGAAGTTGTTCTCACATCCGGACGTGGAAGAAGCCATGTAAATCTCCTGAGTTGGAGGACTGTATTGGACAATTATGAGTTACTGTTTTATGCCTGTTCTTATTTTGTTGTTTTTTTTTTAGGTATGGATGGAAGGTGTTATACCTGAAGGGTTTCACATGTACTGTCACTTTAAGGCTGGCTCCACCCAGGAGTGATGACAAGGGTCAAGGGGCAGAGTGGCCATCTTTAGACACATGTAGAGATGTATTGATATGCAGAGCTGTCCTGTAATGCTGTACAGAGAGTCCTGAATAAACATCCGTTGTTCCAGACCAGAGTCCTGTGTCTCTCACAACACGGAGAATATAACACCTTCCAGCCTTGTACCCCCGCTACTGAGGTTACCTGCCAGCTCTGTTTCCCCTGGGACTAGAGTACCTGCCCATCCTGTCCCCATAGTGATGGGGTACCTACCAGTCCAGTTTCTCTTACATTAATTTACCCACCAGCCCTGCCCCCTGGCACTGTGGGAAGCTGCGAGCAGTTTCCCCTGGGACTAGAGTACCTGCTCATCCTGTCCCCATAGTGATGGGGTGCCTACCAGTCCAGTTCTTCTTACATTGATTTATCCACCAGCCCTGTCTCTGGGGCTAGCTACCAGCCCTGTCCCCCCTGGAACTGAGGTACCTTCAAGCCCTGTCCCCCTGCAACTGGGTCTAACTGCCAGCTCTGTTTCCCCTGGGACTAGAGTGCCTGCCCATCCTGTCCCCATAGTAAAGGGATACCTACCAGTCCAGTTTCTCTTACATTAATTGACCCACCAGCCCTGCCTCCCTGGCACTACGGAAAGCTGTGAGCGGTTTCCCCTGGGACTAGAGTACCTGTTCATCCTGTTCCCATAGAGCTGGGGTACCTACCAGCCCAATTTCTCTTACATTGATGTACCCACTAGCCCTGCCCCCCTGAAACTGTGGGCAGCTGCAAGCCCTGTCCCCCTGTCACTGGTTTACCAGTCAGCCGTGTCCCCTGACACCAAAGCTACCTGCAAGCTCTGTTCCTGTCAACCATGTCCCCTAACACCAGGGCTACCTACCAGCACTGGCACCTGCTCAGCCGGTACCTGGGACTACCTGCCAACCCTTTCCCTGGAGCTACCTGCCAGCCCTGTTCCTGAGTGCTGGGGATACCTGCCTGTCATACCAGGTGATACAGCTAGGATTATACAAGTTAGTGTACCAGTTATAGTTTGCACTACTACATTTCTGTCAGGCCTGACTTTTGCTGCTGGGTTATTTGTCATTTCCATGTTCTCTCTGCCATTGCCATAGTTGAGGCTGATCCCAGCAGAAGTACTAAATTGTATTGCTGGTTGTATGGCAGCGGAGGATAATCCCTCCAGAAATCTGCCATTGGCTTTCACTGGGTTTGTTAGAGCTGGTAAAACTTCAGTTTTGATGCCAAGACTGGTGTAGATGGAGTATTTTTATGAACTGGTTTCTGGCAACGATTTTAAGCACCTTGGAAATCTCCAAGCTAAATGGTTCTAATTGAATGACTGTCTTTTTTGGGCTGTTGGCTGTGGGATTTTGCCAGTCACATCTTATGGCATCAGTGCTATTACAGTTGTTGCCATTTTCAAGTTCTGACAGCCATTATTTATGCCACAGTCGGCAGTACACCAGTGGTACCCAATTATAATTTTGTCTGGTGCGGCTGGCATCCTGCCAAGATAAAGGACATCTAGACTAAAGTTTAGTCTTTTGTTGGTGTTCTCTTTAAGGATAGGTTCACACTTTTGATTGGGGGCATCAAAAACAAGCAGCTGAGCCATATTTTACCTCCCCAACCACTTCCCCTTAAGTTGCAAAGGCCACGGACAGGCATGTACACATTATCTCCTCTCTCATCTTTTGCAGGAAATACTGCCCACTGCGTGTGCTCGATTTTACAAGCAGTGAAGAGGCGACATAACGTCTTCTCATTGTTTGTCAAACACCCCCCTGAAAGGTGATCCACCAGGTATTGCTATTCAGAGGGCACCACTAGTGTAAACGAGCCCTTATTGAATAACTTACTTTTGGCAGCCTTTTTATTTTCTATTCAAGATTTTATCGGCTAAGCTGTAATTTAGTATAATTGTAATATGATTACTTACCATAGACCGGAGCTGGGCAATTCCTGAGAACCAGGTCGTCATGTTGACTGAAAAACTCTTTGGCAAGCAGGTAATTGAGAGTGATTGCTGGTAGGGAGTTTGGTGCTGAAATGGTAGGGCTTTTGTTTAGGTAAAGCTGGCACTGCTTGAGAAGTAAGCAGCTAATGCAAATGCATTGACAGCCGGAATTGTGTGAAACAGACTGAGCTAAGTCGTCCTGGTGTGTGAGAAAGGGGAACTCAAACCCCTTTTGCCTCCATTGCACTGTGCATTAATAGCTCAAGTACAGATTGTGGAGAAGGCTGCAATGGATATCCTGGGCTGCCACAGAACCAAGGTGAACCAGGACATGTGTGGGAGGGCGAGGACCTGCGTGGGAGGGCAAGGAACCTGTTTGTTTTCATGTTGAAGTGACTTTTATTGGAGAGCCAAAGAAAAACAAAGGAAAAAAAATGTGCAGCTACTACTTCTTTAACCGCTTCAATACAGGGCACTTTCACCCCCTTCCTGCCCAGTCCAATTTTCAGCTTTCAGCGCTGTCGCACTTTGAATGACAATTGTGCAGTCATGCAACACTGTACACAAATGAAATTTTTATCATTTTTTTTTTTACATATATAGAGCCTTCTGTTGGTGATATTTATTCACCACTGGGTTTTTAATCTTTGCTAAAACGAAAAAAAGACCGAAACTTTTGGGGAAAAAAAAAAGTTTTTTTTTGTTTCTGTCAGAAAATGTTGTAAATAGGTAATTTTTGATGTGCGCTGATGAGGTGGCACTGATAGGCAATGATGAGCACCGATTAGGTGGCAATGATATGTGGCACTGTTGGGCACTGATTGGTGTCACTGATGGGCACAGACTGGAATTACTTGCTGGGCACTGTTGGGGCTGCATTGTAATTAGGGCACTGATGATCAGTGCCCTTATTACCTGGAGTCTCCCCTGATCCGTCATGTGTGAGGCGAGGAAAGCCAATAAACGACACTTCCACAATTACATGTGATTGGACACAGCCGATCACATTGGTAAAGAGCTGCATCATCGGCTCTTTACCAAGATCAGGGTTGCGCCGTGTCCGAGGGACATGGCAAAATCGCCGCCCTGCACTCCCCTGCAGGTGCATGAGAACGGTGACATCATATTACATTATCCCAGAATGAGAGGAGATCCCGCTCGCCATCATTTCCCTATACGAGCCAGGTGCCGGTCCAGGGTTGTGGGCAGATCCTGACCATATTGTCGCGATCTTGCCCCAGCCTGCACTGGCTCTGTGATGCCAGCAAGTTTTGGCTGTACCTCTCCTTGAACAACCAATCATCGGTGTAAGGGCCTAGAGTGGCCAGGCCATCTCTAGACTTTACTTCTCAAAGTCAAGATCTGCATCCTATATAAAGACTGGGTTTTTGGCACCTGTGGTGCTCGAGAAGAAAGCTAAAACTGTGTGCAGACTCCTGGAGGTGCATGCTATTTACTCCCAGTGACAGTTTACATGCACCGAGGCAAGTACAGGTTTGCTTTGTTTGTATATATCATTGTTTCATCAATTCAGAGTTTAAAGTCCAATTTAATGCTCACACCTTTTTTTTTTTCCTTTTCATAGTCTCGAACTGCCAAATATTATAATTTTTTAAACCAATGTTTTTTTTTTTTTTTTTTAATTTATTGAAGTTTTTGCTTTAGAGAAAAAAACTCAAAAAATAAACAAAACCCCAAAAAAGAGAGAAACATGAACTACCCACGCAGGGGTGCTAGAGAGGAGTTGACACATAAACAATTGTTTCTTGCATGAACAGCATATGAATATATATGGTGTGGCTAAACAGAACATTACAGTAAACAGGATAGCATGAAATCGGGTAGCGGTAGTACAAACCAAGATCAAACACTCCAAATGTGATCTCGCCCAGCAGGGAATAGGAGAATCAAGGAGAGTGTTTCCCTAACAATATAAATGACTCATTATGGTGTAGCCGTGGTAGGATCAGCTAGCCACTTAGACCAAACCTTGTCATATTTTGCAGGGTAACCTCTATTCACATAAGTGTCTTTATATAGGGGGAGGCTGTTATTTACTAAGGTTCTCCAGAAGGCAGTAGGGGGGGGCTTGCTTCTCCCAGTAAAGTGCGATAGCTTTCCTAGAATAGAAAAGAAAGAGGCCAACCAAAGTTCTTTCTGCCACAGTAGGGACCAGGTTTTCAACCAGAACCCGGATACAGATTTCTATTGAGGAGGGTATTTTAATTACGGAATTACGGACACCCTGTTGATAACCCTGTTCTGACCAAAAGCCTGCAATAACCGGACAGGACCAGAAAATGTGACAAAAATCGCTGGGGGAATGACCGCATCTCCAGCATTCTGAAAGATGAGAGGGACACATGAGATGAAGCCTAGAAGGCGTGTATAGGCCCTGTGGGCAATCTTGAACTGGATTAATCTGTCCCGTGAGGGGACCAGAGTACGGAATGAGAGGTCCAAAATGTCGTCCCAATCGTCATCGTCCAGGTGCTGGATATCATGCTGCCAATTAGCTCTAAGGCCAGATAGGGTGAGAACTTGAAGAGATACAGAAAGTAGGTGGGCATATGGGTGAGATGTGGCTTTCTCTGTACAATCTAACTGAAGCCCTTGCTCAAGGGCTGGTTGAGCCAAAACTACGGAGGCATGTGGAAATTGGACGGAAAAGGCATTGGAAAGCTGTAGATAAGAAAACAAACAATAAGGAGAAAGATTAAAATCCAACGATAATTGTGACCAGGGCTTCAGGGTAGTGCCATTAGTAGTTTGTAAGATGCCCTTTACAGTAAATTTGGCCTAGGCACATGGATCAGGTAACCCATAGAAATGAGGTATGGAAAGATTGAGCCAAAGTGGAGTAGAAGGTGAAATTTCCCCCTCTGGAAGGCGTTCAAAGCTAAGGCCAGCTTTCCAGGCTCTGATAGTAGTGAGCATCGAGGGGGTAATTGGATATGAGGCTTTAGGGCCTCTAAATAGAAGAAGCTGCAATGCCTTGAGGGAAGAGACCACCGCAGCCTCCAGCATTGTGGCTCAGCAGCCACTTGGCTGTTATAAGGAGCGGGAGGGGACGTACCCCCTTCCGCCGCTCTGCCCGGGTCTCCTGGCCCACCAGGAGACCTGAACGACCCGCTGGCACGTCTGTCGGATATTTACAGTCCTGAATGAAGCCAGATTCTGCTTCGATCGGTTCTCCAATGAAGCAACCCGAAAGCGACATCACAATGTCCCTTCTGGTTTACTCTGCTGCCAATGGCGCAGATTTTACAAAAAATGTATAGTATTCAAAAACAGCGATTTTGGCATTTTGAATACTTTAAGGTGCAGTGTACAAATACAGTATAGCGGTTCTGGGCTTTGAATGAAGACTACCATAGGAAAAGGAAGCTGGATAAGGGGGAAGGGGGGACTGTCATTGTAGTTGGAAGTGCTCTGGGGTCTCAGCTCACAGTCTACAATGATCACAGTACAGTCAACCACACTAAGTCTATGTTTCCACTAGTGTGACTTGTCATGCGACTAGTCAATCTACGAAAGACCGACAACCTTTTCAGGAAGTGAAAGACAGCTTAGAAAATTCAGATAAAGGGAAATAGTGTTGCCTGTGAAGAACAGAAATAAGCTGTTTGTCTAGTTTAGATAAGACTTTCAAAGCTACACAAGCCGCTAGCCAGAAAATGAATAATATCAAATATAAAGATATTTACCATACTATTAATAGGAAAAATGTCATCTTCTAGATTGTAAGCTCTAAGGAGCAGGGCCCTCTAATTCCTACTTTATTGAATTGTATTGTAACTGTATTGTCTTTCCTCACATTGTAAAGCGCTGCACAAACTGTTGGCGCTATATAAATCCTGTATAATAATAATAATAATAATAATTTTTGACTGGAGTTTCCCTTTAAACACAAATTGGCTACCAATACACCCCATTGGAGCAAAGATCGAACCTGTAGCAAGTTTGCATAGAACAGTGCCCTGCAACACACAATAGTGTGTCATCAAGTGTTGTGGTGCGCTACAAACCAAGTGTGTCGGGGAAGGGAGTTGGGGTGCCATTTGCAACGAATAGCACCACAGTACACCAACACACGCACATTACCGCAGCCTCTAGAGTCTGGCAGCCTGGATACCGGATTTTCTCTGCTGCAGTTAGAGTAGAACTATAGGCAACTCTTTTTTTTTTTTTCATTTTGATAAAGTAAGGGAGGGTTATAACCCCTGTTTTTTTTTTTTGTTTTTTGCCCATTTGTCCCATTGGGGTGATTTACCTTCACTTTCTGTCCCACATTCAAACAGGAAGCGAGAGGAAATCCCTGCAAATTAAGGGTATTCCTTGGGGACCCATAGGTCACCAGAACTAGTGTCCCTATTGGAAGATTTCCCCTCTGCTTTTCTGGGGTCACCCAAAATGTGGGATTTTCTTTTACTTTCACTTTCCAGAATAATGGTAAACAGGAGAAAGGGTGAGTGGGTGCACAGACAACTGAAAAGAATTTTAACCCCTGTCCACTCTATCCAAAATGTTAAAAATGTTTTGCCTTTAGTTATACTTTACCAATTGCTGTCCACCCAACCCATAGCAGTTTTACTGCTACAGGGCAGCAGCTGTGCGCCAGATCACATATATGTTTGGGATTCGGCACTTCCGGGCAGGGCGCACGCATGCGCGCCACCGGAAGTTCGCTCCCGCTGTGATCACAATTGTTTATTATACAGGCAGAATGACGATCTGCTTATGTAAACAAGGCAGATCGTCATTCTGTTAGTATGGAAGGCATTGATCCTGTGTTCCTGCAAAGCAGGGACATGGATATATGCCTTCCCTTCGGAAAGGCATCTCCTACAGTACACAAAAATCACTAGCTATGCACACAGTTAACCCTTTGATTGCCCCTGATGCTAACCCAGTCAGTGTCATTAGTACAGTGACAGATGATGTTTTTAGAACTGATCACTATATTAGTGTCACTGGTTCCCAAAAACTGTCAAAAGTGTCACTGTCCAAATTGTCCGCCGCAAAATTGAAGTCTTGCTATAAGTCGCTGATTGCCATCATTGCTAGTAAAAAATAAATAAACAAAAATATCCCATAGTTTGTAGATGCTATAACTGTTGTGCAAACCAATCAATATACGTATAGTGGGATCTTTTAAAAAAAAAAAAAAATATGCAGCAGAATACATATTTTCCTAAATTGATGAAGAAATTTGATTTTTTTATATTTTTTTTTATTGGGGAAGTATTAGCAGAAAGTAAAAAATATATATACATATACACACATATATATATATATATATATATATATATATATATATATATATATATATATAGTTGTCAGTCTTTTTTTGTTTATAGCACAAAAAACATAAAACGCTGAGGTGATAAAATACGACCAAGTAATGCAGTGCCGGATCGCAAAAAAAATGGTCTAATCACGAAGGGGGGATCAACCGGAAGTCAAGTGCTTAAAGGGATTGTAGAGGCAGAAGATTTCTTTAGCTTAATGCATTCTATGCATTAATATAAAAAAACATCTGTGTGCAGCAGCCCCCCTAGTACTTACCTGAGCCCATCTTTATCCAGTGATGTTGGAAGAGTTTCTCAGCTGCCCAGGACTCCCCTCCTCATTGGCTGAGATAGCAGCGTGGCGTATTTGGTTCCCGCTGCTGTCAAAGTCAGTCAGCCCATCACGAGAGAGAGGAGACGGGTCCGGGTCGCGGCTCCGTGTCTGAATGGACACAGGGAGCTGTGACTGGGGTGGCCCCATAGCAAGCTGCTTGCTGCGGGGGCACTCAACAGGAGGGAGGGGCCCGGAGCACCAAAGAAGGACCCAAGAAGAGGAGGATCTGAGCTGCTCTTTTCAAAACCAACTGCACAGAGCAGGTAAGCATAACATGTTTGTTATTTAAAAAAAAACAAGACTTTACAATCACTTTAAACAACACAGCACGGTCCCCTCCCTGCCACCAGTCTGTGTTTGGACAGTGAAGTAGCAGTAGCAGAATGATAGGGTCACCTCTCTGCTCTCCTCCTGTCTGCATGCTCCTTCTGCAGACAGCAGAGGTGACAACCAACTATTTGTCATCAATAGCCTAGCTACACTAATCTTCTTTAGGAACCAATTCCTTTTTGCTTGTGCTTTGACTTCTTATTTCCAGCCTGTATTTACATGTTTGCATATTGGCTGAAGTAAAATAACCTTATACTGTATTGTATTCGCTAAAATAATATTACCAAGTAAATATATTGGTGCAGAGCGGAATAAAATGCCCCGGCTAATTTACTGAGTTGCTGTTATGTGGGCTCCACTTACATATCATAAAGTAATCCATCACATGTTAAACAGTAGTGCTTATCCTTGTGTTTACTTCACACAGATCACTGCTGGAGTCAGTGTTATTATTACAAACATACTTCTGTCGCCTTCCTTATAACAATATGTTGACAGATTAAAAGGATATGACAACCCTCAATCTCCTGGAGGGACCAGAAATGCGCAGCTAGCTACTGTGAAATGATATCAGAAGTACATTGATGACACTCAAATCAAAGAAGTCCTGGAGGAATTCATTGCTGGCTTCTCATTCTGCCAAAATGCTAGTTAGCTGGCTGTCTTACTGGTCCCCCGGCATCAACAGTTTGAGCCAATAACCTAGAAAAAGCATTGAGATAGAGATTATTCTTACTTTTCTCAAATTCATACGTTTTCCAGGTCAGGGACTCAAAGTACTGAAACCAGGGGATCAGCATAACAACCTGGCAATTAGTAATTTCTGAAAGATGTCATCAATGGCAGAATTCATATTTCTCTTAGGAAAGGTTTTAATTAGCATCAGCACATAGAAACCACTTGTAAGCTGACCACTCTTAACCAGCCAGCAGGTACCAGCTACACTCCGCAGGTTCCTCCACTGGAAAGTAAAGCATTGACAGGAAGGAAATGTTTACTCTAAAACAATGCGGCTATTTATAGCGTCTTCAAGCCGAACTCCGATCTGGAGAAAAAGTTACTCATGCAGTGGGTCTCCATTCATACTGCAAGAGCAAATGCCCATTTTGTATAGGGGGATTGGAATAAGGTGGCATTTTTACCTTATTCCTTACTCCTACATACTTCCTCCTCTTTGTAGGAGAACACTAAGCATTTGTGAGCTCTCTGTGTGCAGAGATTGGTGATTAGGAGTTCATTGATCTTCTCTCACATGGCATCCTTATAGAGGGTTGCACCACACAGACTATTCTGCAATTACATTGTACGGCCTCTCTGTGGGTGTAAGGGCCCTTTCACACGGGCGCTCCGTATGTCCGCAAATCATCCTATTTTTTTGCGGATGATTTACGGACATAATGTAAGTCAATGGCATTGCGGATGTCAGCGGATGACCATCCGCTGACACCCGATTTTCTTCCTTTCAGTTTTGTTCCGTTTTTTGGAACGGAACAGAACCCTATCTTTCCTCCGTTAAAAAAACAGAAAGGAAGCAAAATCGGATGTCAGCGGTGTCATCCGCTGACATCCGCAATGCCCATAGACTTACATTATGTCCGTATATCATCCGCAAACGGATGGGATGATATGCGGTCATACGGAGCGGATGACACAAGTGTCATACGCTCCGTGAAAAAAAAAAAAGGACCGGAGCGGAGCCAAAAAACTGAACGGCCGTGTGAAAGAGCCCTTGGGTGCAGGGCATGGATGTTACTTTGTAACCAGTTCTGATGTGTCTGTTTCTTTGATCAAATATTTTTTATTAAAAGTTTTGTAAGTTTTACAAAAAACACAAAATGAAAAGAGAAGTACAGAAAAATAGACAGCAGCATCATAATCCTGAGCAGTTCTGACATACACTCACTGGCCACTTCATTAGGTACACCTGTTCAATTGCTTGGTAACACAAACTGCTAATCAGCCAATCACACGGCAGCAACTCAATGCATTTAGGCATCTAGACGTGTGGAAGATAACTTGCTGAAATTCAAACTGAGAATCAGAACGGGAACGAAAGGGGATTTAGGTTACTTTGAACGTGGCATGGTTGTTGGTGCCAGGGCTGGTTTGAGTATTTCAAAAACTGCTGATCTACTGGGATTTTCACACACAACCATCTCTAGGGTTTACAGAGAATGGTCCAAAAAAAGAGAAAATATCCAGTGAGCGACAATTGTGTGCACAAAAATGCCTTGCTGATGTCAGAGGTCAGAGGAGAATGGGCACAATGGTTCAAGATGATAGAAAGGCAACAGTAACTCAAATAACCACTCCTTATAACCAAGGTATGCAGAATACCATCTCTGAACGCAGAACACATCAAACCTTGAATTGGCAACAGCAGCAGAAGACCACACCAGGTGCTACTCCTGTCAGCTCAGAACAGGAAACTGAGGCTACAATTTGCACAGGCTCACCAAAATTGAATAATAGAAGACTGGAAAAATGTTGCCTGGTCTGAGGAGTCTTGATTTCAGCTGCAGCATTCAGCTGGTAGGGTCAGAATTTGGCATAAACAACAGGAAAACATGGATCCATCCTGCCTTGTATCAATGGTTCAGGCTGGTGGTAGTGGTGTAATGGTGTGAGGGATATTTTCTTGGCACACTTTGGGCCCCTTAGTACCAAATGAGCATCACTTAAACACCATGGCCTACCTGAGTATTGCTGCTGACCATGTTCATCCCTTTATGACTACAGTGTACCCATCTTCTGATGGCTACTTCCAGCAGGATAATGCGCCATGTCACAAAGCTCAAATCATCTCACCACTGGTTTCTTGAACATGACAATGAGTTCACTGTACTCCAATGGCCTCCACAGTCATCAGATCTCAATCCAATAGAGCACCTTTGGGAAGTGGTGGAATGGAAGATTTGCATCATGGATGTGCAGCCGACAAGTTCTTTGGCAACTGCGTGATGCTATCGGGTCAATATAGACCAAAATCTCGGAGGAATGTTTCCAATACCTTGTTGAATCTATGCCGCAAAGAATTAAGGCAGTTCTGAAGGCAAAAGGGGGCCCAACTCTGTACTAGCAAGGTGTACCTAATAAAGTGCCCGGAGAGTGTACAGATCACTTTAAGACATACGATTAGTAAATGAAAATGCAGTCTCTGCATAAGCAAAAACATGTTTATTGCTCTAAGCTGATTATCCCTGCACTATGCAGTGTACTGCGCCTTTCCAAAGTTTACACAAAGTACAGCAGATAACACAAGATTATATACTAAATGTCATAACTACTAGCACATCGGTAAATAATGCCACCATCCCTAAGCCAAGGGTTTGCAACCATGGATCCCACGACTTCTCAAATCTACGAGGAGTATCCTTTTGTTAATACATATGGCGTTCTTTAAGGAGTGTGGAATTGACCTGTGATCGCTACTCCTCTAACTCAGGGGGGGAGAGGGGACAGCCTTTTAGATGCAATGCATTTACGTGCCAAAAATAACAATCTGGAAAGAAGGATTCTAACAGTAGGTGGAAAAACGTCCTCGTCCAAAAACCCCCAATGCACATGTCAATGGATCATTTATCCAATAAACCTGAAATACACTATTGACAGTGTCAATGATTAGGGTGATGATGAGGGTAGGGTGATGATGAGGGTAGGGTGATGATGAGAGTAGTCCAAGGGAGGGGCTCAAAGGGACTTTCAAAGAAATGCTAAGCATGTGCTCCCAGCCAGAAGTTCAGGAGAACCCTGAAGCTGTGGTGGTGATAGTTCTGGACTTTTGTATGCAAAGCACCAGTGTATTTAGGAAAAAAACATGAAGCTTTAGTACTACTTTAGGAATAAAATAGTGAATTGGTGAGCTAAAATGTTTCCATATAATTTTTTTAAATCACACCATGCTAAAAAATTTGCATAGATAGGAACAGTTCTTAAACAAGGTACTTTATAGATGTCATGTCATGAATGGTACAAGTGTGTTGTGACTACACAATTCTATGTAAGATTCTTAGTTGGCGTTATGGAACCAGAACAATTTTTTTTTGTGCAATGCCTGGTGGGGAGACTTTTGGTGAAGAGGCTGTTTGGCTCTCAGCAGGCTGCCTAAATAATAAATGTAAATGTAAAAAAAGTGTGCCCTCCTGCTCGCTTGCGAACCTCAGTTGTACTGAAGATAAATTGCCACTCGGAGAATGTCCAGAACCCAACAATTGACACCGGGAGTGTCAGTCTCCTGTGCCCAGCTGTGGTTCCTTCTGCTGCCTGTATGTCACTACAAGACACAGTATAATATCTGGAGCCAGCTGATTAAACCACTAAATAAATTGGGGGGCCAGATTGCGGAAACTTTTTTTTTTATTGATACAGCAGAGAGCAAGAAAGAAAGAAAGAGAGGGGGGAGAGAGAGAGAGAAAGAGAGAGAGAAAGAGAGAGAGAAAGAGAGAGGGGGGGGAGAAAGAGAGAGAGAGAAAGACAGAGAGAGAGAGAGAGACAGAGAGAGAGAGAGAGACAGAGAGAGAGAGAGACAGAGAGAGAGAAAGAAAGAAAGAAAGAAAGAAAGAAAGAAAGAAAGAAAGAAAGAAAGAAAGAAAGAAAGAAAGAAAGAAAGAAAGAAAGAAAGAAAGAGTGATGGAGGGAGGGAGGGAGGGAGGGAGAGAAGAAAAAAAAAGAGAAATAGGAAGGGGAGGAGAGAGAAAGAAAGAAAGAGAGAGGGAGGGAGAGAGAAGGAAGGAAAGAAAGAGCGATGGATGGACAGCAGGCCCAAATCCTTCACCACAATAGCAATGTGCGTATGCCAGGAAATCTAACAATCAGCAAATAAAGATACTCCAAACACCATTCCTCCAGGCAGATCCCATCAAACAGATGCAAGAGATGGTCAGAGACTGTGCGGATATGATACAGGAGATGGTCAGACAGTGTGAGGACAAGATACAGGAGATGGTCAGAGACTGTGCGGATATGAAACAGGAGATGGTCAGAGACTGTGCGGATATGAAACAGGAGATGGTCAGAGACTGTGCAGACATGATACAGGAGATGGTCAGAGTGTGAGGACAAGATACAGGAGATGGTCAGAGACTGTGCGGACATGATACAGGAGATGGTCAGAGAATGTGCGGACATGATACAGGAGATGGTCAGAGACTGTGCAGACATGATACAGGAGATGGTCAGAGACTATGCGGACATGATACAGGAGATGGACAGAGACTGTGTGGATATGATACAAGAGATGGTCAGAGACTGTGCGGACATGATACAGGAGATGGTCAGAGACTATGCGGACTAGATACAGGAGATGGTCAGAGACTGTGCAGACTAGATACAGGAGATGGTCAGAGACTGTGCAGACATGATATAGGAGATGGTCAGAGACTGTGCGGACATGATACAGGAGATGGCCAGAAACTGTGCGGATATGATACAAGAGATGGTCAGAGACTGTGCGGACATGATACAGGAGATGGTCAGAGACTGTGCGGACATGCTACAGGAGATGGTCAGAGACTGTGCGGACATGATACAGGAGATGGTAAGAGACTGTGCAGACATAATACAGGAGATGGTCAGAGACTGTGCAGACATAATACAGGAGATGGTCAGAGACTGTGCAGACATAATACAGGAGATGGCCAGAGACTGTGCGGACATGATACAGGAGATGGCCAGAGACTGTGCGGACATGCTTCAATAGATAGTCAGAGACTGTGTGGACATGCTACAGGAGATGGTCAGAGACTGTGCGGACATGCTACAGGAGATGGTCAGAGACTGTGCGAACATGCTACAGGAGATGGTCGGAGACTGTGCGAACATGCTACAGGAGATGGTCAGAGACTGTGTGGACATGCTACAGGAGATGGTCAGAGACTGTGTGGACATGCTACAGGAGATGGTCAGAGTGTGGGGAAATGCAACAGGAGATGGTCAGAGAGTGTGCAGACAAGCTACAGGAGATGGTCAGAGAGTGTGTGGACATGCTACAGGAGATGGTCAGAGAGTGTGCAGACAAGCTACAGTAGATGGTCAGAGAATGTGCGGACATGATACAGGAGATGGTCAGAGAGTGTGCAGACATGATACAGGAGATGGTCAAAGAGTGTGCAGACAAGCTACAGGAGATGGTCAGAGAATGTGTGGACATGCTACAAGAGACTGCAGACCTACTACAAGAGATGAGGTCAGAGATTGTGGACATGATAGAGATGGTCAGAGACTAAGGACACAGCTGATAGCACAGAGAGATGAGGAGGACTTGTGTACAGGGAAGATAGGGGTGATAAATCCCCTTAAGTCCTGTCATGTCACAGTCGGTCCCTGGACTCCTCCACTCACAGCCTGGAGGCTCCAATTACTGATGTCTCCGGGGGGTATGAACACTTCATTCAGGGTGGCACCATGATGTCACTGTGCATGCGTCCCCCACCTGAGGCCGAAAAGCCGAGCTAGGCCAAGCTTGCCCAAGCCTGAGCAGCGCATGTGCAGTTTTAAAGTCAGAGCCTGCGGCCATGTTTTTATAGGCAGAAGCTGTGGCCATCTAGGACAAAGGCAATTTTCCAGGATTCTTCTCGGGACACAATCAGACTGGGACATGGGTCTGAATTCTGTGAAAGTACCTGGGAAAATTGGGACTGTTGGCAACTATGTGGTACCTTGCTGCTTGCTGAGACTCAGAGACTGTGCGGATATGAAACAGGAGATGGTCAGAGACTGTGCAGACATGATACAGGAGATGGTCAGAGTGTGAGGACAAGATACAGGAGATGGTCAGAGACTGTGCGGACATGATACAGGAGATGGTCAGAGAATGTGCCGACATGATACAGGAGATGGTCAGAGACTGTGCGGACATGCTACAGGAGATGGTCAGAGACTGTGCAGACATGATACAAGAGATGGTCAGAGACTGTGCGGACATGATACAGGAGATGGTCAGAGACTATGCGGACTAGATACAGGAGATGGTCAGAGACTGTGCAGACTAGATACAGGAGATGGTCAGAGACTGTGCAGACATGATATAGGAGATGGTCAGAGACTGTGCGGACATGATACAGGAGATGGCCAGAAACTGTGCGGATATGATACAAGAGATGGTCAGAGACTGTGCGGACATGATACAGGAGATGGTCAGACTGTGCGGACATGCTACAGGAGATGGTCAGAATCTGTGCGGACATGCTACAGGAGATGGTCAGAGACCATGCGGACATGCTACAGGAGATGGTCAGAGACTGTGCTGACATGATACAGGAGATGGTAAGAGACTGTGCAGACATAATACAGGAGATGGTCAGAGACTGTGCAGACATAATACAGGAGATGTTTAGAGACTGTGCAGACATAATACAGGAGATGGCCAGAGACTGTGCGGACATGATACAGGAGATGGCCAGAGACTGTGCGGACATGCTTCAATAGATAGTCAGAGACTGTGTGGACATGCTACAGGAGATGGTCAGAGACTGTGCGGACATGCTACAGGAGATGGTCAGAGACTGTGCGAACATGCTACAGGAGATGGTCAGAGACTGTGCGAACATGCTACAGGAGATGGTCAGAGACTGTGTGGACATGCTACAGGAGATGGTCAGAGACTGTGTGGACATGCTACAGGAGATGGTCAGAGTGTGGGGAAATGCAACAGGAGATGGTCAGAGAGTGTGCAGACAAGCTACAGGAGATGGTCAGAGAGTGTGTGGACATGCTACAGGAGATGGTCAGAGAGTGTGCAGACAAGCTACAGTAGATGGTCAGAGAATGTGCGGACATGATACAGGAGATGGTCAGAGAGTGTGCAGACATGATACAGGAGATGGTCAAAGAGTGTGCAGACATGATACAGGAGATGGTCAAAGAGTGTGCAGACAAGCTACAGGAGATGGTCAGAGAATGTGTGGACATGCTACAAGAGACTGCAGACCTACTACAAGAGATGAGGTCAGAGATTGTGGACATGATAGAGATGGTCAGAGACTAAGGACACAGCTGATAGCACAGAGAGATGAGGAGGACTTGTGTACAGGGAAGATAGGGGTGATAAATCCCCTTAAGTCCTGTCATGTCACAGTCGGTCCCTGGACTCCTCCACTCACAGCCTGGCGGCTCCAATTACTGATGTCTCCGGGGGGTATGAACACTTCATTCAGGGTGGCACCATGATGTCACTGTGCATGCGTCCCCCACCTGAAGCCGAAAAGCCGAGCTAGGCCAAGCTTGCCCAAGCCTGAGCAGCGCATGTGCAGTTTTAAAGTCAGCCTGCGGCCATGTTTTTATAGGCAGAAGCTGTGGCCATCCAGGACAAAGGCAATTTTCCAGGATTCTTCTCGGGACACGATCAGACTGGGACATGGGTCTGAATTCTGTGAAAGTACCTGGGAAAATTGGGACTGTTGGCAACTATGTGGTACCTTGCTGCTTGCTGACTCTGCCTCCTGAAACTCCTCCTCCCAGCACCTCTGTAGTTCACAAGGCAGGCTCTGTGAATTCTGTGACACAGCAGTTCTTATTCACAGGACATAGTGAATATGTGTCACAGAATTCAAGGAAATAACATGCGGGGGATCTTTACAAAGTAAGTTTGCAAACTTACAAAGATTGTTCAGATTACTAGGAATAGGCTCGAAATAATTGAAATACAATGCTTTTACTAGGGGAAGAAATATAATTTTTTCCTTGCTTTGCAGGGACACAAACACCGCTCCTTCCTTCATGTCAGAACAGCGATCTGCCTTTTTTACATAGGCAGACCGCCGTTCTGTCTCTGCCTGATGATCGGCCAGTGCAGGTGGACATCGAGTCGGGGGTACCAGCCGATCGGCTCCTGCTGTGTGTAATCACAGTGGGAGCGAGCCGCTTAGCAGCGCGAATATGTTCCCCCCTACCGGCGCAGGGGTGTCGCTCTGTAGTAGTAAAAGTGCTATAGGGTGGACTTCAAGCGATTAATATATGCCCCCTCAATAACAGCTACTGTTGTAGTTCACTGAGTCCCACTGGGCAGCTTGATATCAGCCAAAAGGTACTCTTAGGCAGGCCATACACAGTATTCACCATTCCTCCATCAACACAGACAGTGCTGACAGGGGAATCAGCAATTGTCTTCTCTCAGCAGGGGGGAAGGGGCAGGGGAAACCATCCAAAGGGGGTGTTTGCAGGAGGCAGGCTGTGATTGGTTGGCGGGCTTGGTGGCTGGACAAACCCTCCAATACAGGCTTGCTGTGTGTCTGCACAGTGTCCTGTATCTCTGAATGGCCAGCCAAAAGAATGGAAATTGACCACACTAATCCAGATCAGCTTCTGTGCTTTGTGTGGTCAGTTTAGAACAATGAAAAAAAGCGACTGGCAGGATCAACTAGGCACTTCAGATGGAGGAAGTACATGAAAATGTTAGAGACTATGGGTTTGATTTACTAAAGGCAAACAGACATTTTCCAAGTTCAGATGCACACTGGAAGGAAAATTGCTTCACAGCTTAGTAAATGAGGGGAAGCTCTGCTGACTAACATCAGCTGACAGCATAAGGAGAGAAAAAGAGAGCCAATAACCAGCTTGTGTTAAAGGGGCATCGGCACTGATTATCAGCGCAGTCCCAATAGTGCCCACCAGTGCTGCCAATCAGTGTTCATCAGTGCTGCTAATCAGTGCCCTTTACCAGTGCTGCCAATCAGTGCCCTCTAAGAGTGCCCATTAGTGCCATGTAGTGCCACCTATCAGTGCCTCCTCATCAGTGCCCACCAGTGCCACCTCATCAGTGCAGCCTCATCAGTGCAGTCCCCATCAACATGGGGACAAGGTACTTTGGAGGGGGGGCAGAGACCCCCCTGCCCCCAAAGCACCCCCCCCATGTTGAGGGCATGTGGCCTGGTATGGTTCAAGAGGGGGGGGGCTCGCTCCTCCCCCACTTTTCTGGCCTGCAAGGCAGCATGCTCGCATAATGGTCTGGTATCGATTTTGGGGGGACCCCATGCCATTTTTTGTGTTTTATTTTGGCATGGGGTTCCTCTTAAAATCCATACGAGATCCGAAGGGCCTGGTATGGATGAGGGGGGGGGGGGGACCCCCACACAGTATTTTTCCAGATATTTTAATTGCTGATTGTTTTTACATTCAGCTGTCAGCGGGGAACCGGCGGGTGCCGACTCCTAACAACCAGAGCAAAAACCGATGCAAAAATGGACCATTTGTCCCTTGACCTCCATTTAGATTGGTTTCCTTTTTTTAAAGGGAAGAAAAATAGGACTTTCTTCTGTTTCAAAAAGCAAATGTTAACAAAGGTGGATGTTAACGATAATCACCCGCTAAAATTCGCTTGCCCATAAAAATACATTGGTGTCCTTTTTTCATCCATCAACGGACAGAGGAAAACAGACATATGGAACATGCCCATGTGAAAGAGGCCATATAGGGAAAAAATATTTATGGTATCATACACTTAAAAGAAAAAAGTTCTAGCTGAAACATAAGCCAGTGCAAAAAAATCCTCCACATCTTCTAAAGGGAACCTGCAAGGTTAGAAAAATGGAGATTATCTTTCCTAGAGGTATTGCTATGTATGGTACAGCCTTTGTATTTGCTTTACTGCTTGGTGAGTCACTGACCCAACACAAAACATGTGCAACTCAGGCTAGGTTAACCGGTTTTATCTAGCAAGGGTAGGGGGACTGCACTTGTCTAACACACATAAAGAACAACAACAGAATGATATTAAATTAGAAAATCGCAGAAAAAATGTGTGTGTGTCTTACCTCTACGTTTCTGTGAAAGAAATTGTTGTGCAATGTGTCTAAATATGACTGTGAAGTCCAAGTCATATCACTGACCTACTGTGCTCAGAAATCAGCACCCAGTAACAAAGCTGGTCCATGCACCCCTCCTTTCTCTGAAATACAAGCCTGTATGAGGACATTTCTAATGAGGGGTGTGGCTGTTACTCAGCTAAGCCAGCACAGAGCACTGGAGTAAGGGGTACGGCTGTTACTCAGCTATGCCAGCACAGAGCACTGAAGGGGTGGGGCTGTTACTCAGCTATGCCAGCACAGAGCACTGGAGTGGTAGCACAGGAAGAAACATTTCCATAGAAAGGGAAAAAAAATATCTATGACTAGGTATAAAAAGATGTTTGACTCTAATTGAAACTTAAGCTTGTGAACTTTCTATTTAAAACTATAATGCAGAAAATGCCTCAAACTTACTTAAGTACAAGGTCTCAAAAACTCTGCTTTTAAGGGCATTTGACACTTTTTTTCACCCTACCTTTAAACAATGCTCCATGTTAGCCTATGTATCCATTTAGAGGCACAAAAAAAAACAAAAAAAACATGACTAGCAAATTCAGGAGGGGGAGTGTTTCGGCAGAAAAAATGTCCAAACGCATCCAAAAACGCCTAAACTGTAGGTGAGTTTACCTCTTGAGCAGCACTCATTTATTTTAATGGGCAGAACAAATTAATATTCTGGCCAATGGAATGAATTAACTTCCAAACACTTGATGCGCCCAAGCGCTTTTGTAATACACGGCTCTAGGCGTGTTTTTTCTGCTGCTTTTCTCCTTCCAGGAGAAAAGACGTTCCAAAGAACCCGGCAAATGCCCAGTGTGCATGATGCCTAAAAATAATTGCAGGTTTGCTTACTTTACTTAGTCAATAGAAGAATATGTTGGATATTATATTTGAAAGTGTTTATAGTATTACTATATTAGTCACAGTACTTAGTGCTTATTGTTTAAACAGAATAATATAGATATGGGCTATCAGAATATGAAAATTAATTATTTATATCACTTTTATCTTTATTATAGTTCATAAAATACACTGTCCTAGTCATAATTTGCATTTCTCATACACAGATGCGGCTACCACCTCGGAAACCGACTGATTTTAGAGTATCTGAGGGGGATGACTGAGGTCTTTGTAACCAAAGAAGACCTGTAATGATCTGTAATCAAATATGTACATGCGAGCAACTACATTTGCTTATTTCATATTTACGTTCTGCTTCCTTGTGCGTTACTGCCCTTTCTCAGAAACATATGAGTCACCCAAACAATGTGCTTGGGTAGTTAATATCTTATCCCAAAAATTGAACAAGTGTTAGGCAGAAAGCTTGACTGATGCAGAGTCAAATACAGAGACCCCCCCCCCCCCCCCCCGGAAACCGATTCTGCCCCTTCTGCTGACCGCGGCCAGGAGCTGCATTCCTCTGCTCTGGAAACAGTCTCAGCCCCCCCCCACAGTGGCGATGTGGCTACGTAAGGTGGCGTTTATTAATGAAATGGAAGATCTTGTGGTTGGTGAATGTGGTATGAGAGACAAATTCCTCAAGCGATGGCACGAGTTCAAGTTCTCCGCTGAATATGGAGACCTGGTTGCAAGAGTATAACGCGCCCGGTGGGTGGCCATCTCCACCCCCTGCACCCACTCTCTCTCCTTTTCTCCCTCTCCTCTGTTTTCCCTTTCCAACTTTTCTTGCCTCCTGGCCTATCCTTCACTTACCGTATTTATCGGCGTATAACACGCACTTTTTCCTCCTAAAAATGGAGGAAAAAGTAGCTGTGCGTGTTATACGCCGATATAAAAATAAAATGTCCAGAAAGCAGCGCCGAGAGGTAGAAGGAGGCGGGCGGCGACGAGGAGAAGGAAGGACGCGCTGTCATCGGAAGTCCCGCCTCCTATGCCGACGTCAATCCTAGGCGTCTGGACTTGATGAGAGCACGTCCTTCCTTCTCCTTGGCGCCGCCCGCCCCCTTCTACCTCTCGGCGCTGCTTTCTGGACATTTTTAAAAGTGATGTGTATAGTGGCGCTAGCGAGGCTGCAATTATAGGCGCTGGCGAGGCTGCATGTATGGGCGCTGGAGAGGCTGCAATTATGGGCACTGGCGCTGGCAAGGCTGCAATTATGGGCACTGGCGAGGCTGTAATTATGGGCACTGGCGAGGCAGCAATTATGGGGACTGGCGCTAGCGAGGCTGCATGTATGGGCACTGCGCTGGCGAGGCTGCAATTATGGGCACTGGTGCTGGCGAGGCTGCAATTATGGCCACTGGCGCTGGCGAGGCTGCATGTATGGGCACTGGCAAGGCTGCATGTATGGGTACTGCACTGGCGAGGCTGCATGTATGGGCACTGCACTGGCGAGGCTGCATTTAAGGACACTGCGCTGATGAGGCTGCATTCGTGGGCACTGGTAAGACTACATTTAATTTTAAAAGAATATTCTGAGTTCAAAGCTGTTTATTTTAAATTTCAGCTTTTTTCCTGAAATTTCTGCCCTTAAATTTAGTTGCGTGTTATACGATGGCGCGTGTTATACGCCGATAAATACGGTAGTTACTCTTTCTCTTAAATATGCCTGAATAGCGGGCATGGAAACCACTTCTTTCCTCATTGTGCGTGCCAACAGTCAACAAATCTCTGGGAAAGTGCAGTAGCCACTTTTTACTTGGGACATACTTCCCTGCTCCCGTATACCAGCCATTTGAGAGATGCTGGTGGGCGCGGGAATTATCCCAGAGCCATGCCGTATGATCGTTTTTTCTCTCTGAGTTCCCAGACCATATAAGCTCTAACTGGAATAGGTTAGTTGTCTCTCATCAGGGACTTTGTTTTTCCTGGACTGTTTTCTGCTCACAAGACTTTATGTGATATTTCCTTGAATACCTCTTTGGCTCTTACGGAATTTGTTGGATGTCTGTTTCACCTGTCACGTTGGTCTGATTTCTGTATTCGTTTCTGACTGTAACGTATGCCTTGTTTACCTACTATAAATAAAGAATTTACAACAAAAAAAAATACAGAGCCCCCTCTAGTGGCTAATATACAAATATATATATTTAATACAGGAACAGAAATATGGAAGGGCAACAACAAAAAAAGGTAAACATCACAATAATATTTGCCCTCTGAAATGCACTAAACTTTTAGTGTAATATAAATATAAATGCTCAGACAAACAGATATTTAAGCGCCGGTTCACACTGCAGCGACGCTACTTCGCACCGCGCCACGACCTCGGAGCGGCCGCCGTGGACTTCATAACATTGAAGTCTATGGCGGTCGCCTCCGGGTCGCCTCAAAGAAGCTCCGGACCCTTTTTCTAGGTCGGAGCGACTTGTGTCGCTCCTATTAGAACGGGTCCGCAGCTTCCCTATGGGAGGCGACCTGTGAGGCGACCAGGTCGCCCTAGTGTGAACCGGCACTATGATGCATTCTCATACACAACTAATTAGGCAAATCAGTCTAATATTTCAATAAGCATTTTGTAGAGACAGCTATTAAAGTGATTGTAAAGTCTTTTTTTTTTTTGTTTTTTTTAATAAAATAACAAACATGTTATACACACCTCGTCTGTGTAGTGGTTTTTCACAGGGCAGCCCCGATCCTCCTCTTCTCAGGTCCCTGGTTGGAGCTCCTGACTCCTCCCTTCTGTCCAGTGCCCCCACAGCAAGCAGCTTGCTATGGGGCACCAGAGCCAAGCTGCAGCTCCGTGAATCCATTCAGACACAGAACTGTTATTCGGCCACGCCCCCTCTCTCTCCTGATTGGCTAACTGAGTTTGATTGACAGAAGAGGAAGCCAATAGCGCCACTGCTGTATCTCAGCCAATCAGGAGAGAGAGAGAGAGTCCCGGGTGGCTGAGGCACTCGTGGACATCACTGGATAGAGAGGGGGCTCAGGTAAGTATTAGGGGGTCCGGCACACAGAAGGCTTTTTATGTTAATGCATAGAATGCATTAAGATAAAAAAAAACTCCTGACTTTACAACCCCTTTAATTATTGTTTTTCTCTCCAGTTGATCATTGATAAGAAAAGATCAGAGTTAAAGAGGTAGTAAAGTCAGCTGTTTGATTTATACCTACAGGTAATTCTATATTGTAGGTACAGTAAAAAGCTCCTAAACTTGCCCTGTTTATGAGATATTTACTTTAATGACATCCAATGACATCACCAGAGCATGTGCTCTAAATGGACAGTGTAATCCACCCAGAGCTCTGTGCCATGGCGGTGATTCCCATGCACATGCACTGGTGTCTGATGTCATGGCGGCATGGCCATTCAAATGACCAAAGCCCGCAAACCCAGAAGGAAGACAACGTAAAGATGGAAGCCTCGACACTGGTGACAGTGTACTACTAGAGGATTTTGTTTTAGGCTCAGTTCACACCAGTGTGGGCCGTGTGTCCTGCGTTTGCTCGAGCATGGCAGCCCATTCATTTGTGCCACGTAAAAACACACAAAAAAAGGTGCATGCAGTGGGCGGAGTGAAATGCATTGGAGGCATGGCCTGGCAATGGTCCAGGCTGAGACTGTCACTTGTCCACACACAGCAGGTCATGGTTCTGATGTGTGGCTCCCTGGATCTTCTGCTCTCATCAGCCCTGGGTGTCTCGCAAGAGCAGTGCGATTCAGCTGCGGGTGGTTGCAGCCATCAATGTGATTCTTGCAACGCACACCCGCTCTATTGTGAACCAAGTCTTAAGGTAAGTCTGTCATAATATGCTAGTATGCAGCATACTAGCACATTATATCCTGCAGGGGCCCATTTTATTTGTGGTTTATTACCACTTTAACCACTTAAAGGCGGCCCGCGGCAGTTTTATTGCAGCAGGTCGGCTCTTTTCTGTGAAACAACGTAACTGTACGCCGCTTCGCGGGACCATCAGCGGGGGCGTGCATGCATGCCCATTCGCCACAAGAAAAGCTAATCAGTGTGTCCTGGGCCGCGATTACCGCCTGGCACCCACGATCGCTCCTTGCTAAGACAGAATGGCGGTCTGCCGTTGTGAACACGGCAGGCTGCGGTTCTGTCAGTTATGAACACAGGGATACTGTGTTCCTCTTATTTAGGAACACAGGTCTCTGTGTTCATGCATAAAACCTATCCCCCCCACAGTTAGAAAGCACCCTTCTAGGGACACATTTAACCCTTTGATCACCCCTGGTGTTAACCCCTTCTCTGCCAGTGTCAATAGTACAGTAACAGTGCATATTTTTAGTACTGATTACTGTAGTAATATCACTGGTCCCCCTAAAAGTGTCAAAAATGTCAGTTAGGTGTCTGATATGTCCGCCGCATTGTCGCAGTCCCGCTAAAAATAGTTGATCGCCGCCATTAGTAGTAAAAAAAATAAATAAAAATTACATAAATCTTTCACCTAGTTTGTAGACGCGATAACTTTTGCGCAAACCAATCAATATACACTTATTGGGAATTTTTTTTTTACCAAAAATATGTAGCAGAATACAACTTGGCCTAAAATGATTAGAAAAAATGCGATTTTAATTTTTTTATTGGGAATGTTCTATAGCAGAAAGTAAAAAATATTGGCTTTTTTTTCAGAATTGTCGCTCTTTTTTGTTTATACCGCAAAAAATAAAAAAATTGCACAGGTGATCAAATACCACCAAAAGAAAGCTCCATTTGTGGGGGGAAAAAAGGACATCAATCTTATTTAGGTACAGCGTTGCATGACCGCGCAGTTGTCAGTTAAAGTAACGCAGTGCCGTATTGCAAAAAATGGCCTGGTCATTAAGGGGGTAAAACCTGGTCCAAAAGTGGTTAATAACACCTGCTCTACCCTTTCTGTAGAGATCATGTGATCAAATTCCTCGGCTTGACCAGCAGTAGAGAAAAGCTAAATGAAGATGTATTCTAGAAAAATGTAAGCATTTCAGTAATTCTATTAATCTCTTTTTCCACCCCAGCAAGAATGCTGACATAGCTAAAAGCAATGCAGAATAGGTCCCCTTTAAGCCATGCACAAACAGGGAGGGATAAAAAAAAGAAAAGTCTGGAAATAAAACATATGTACAGTATATAAATATAATGTATCACCACGGGTGGTGTTTTTCTTTTAATGCTCTTAGCTACAAAGATAAAAAAAACAGAATTTGTATGCCATCATTAATAAACCTTCTTGGTGTGGTCTTTGTTACAGCAGTATCTGGGTCAGCTTCCCTACCACAGGCCTGCCTGAACATATGACTGCACAGCTTCAACCTACTTCAAGGCTCCTAATAAATAATACATACAATCAAGTGGAGAGTCAAGAGCAGCACAGATCATGGGCACATTTACAGCCAGGGCCCTACTTACCAAGCAGTGCTTACACTTCACCAGCTTTAGGCCAGGTCAGCAAATGTGCCAACAACTCAATCCACCCGACTGCTTTTATTACAGTTCAGGAAATTGTACTGATTTCTAAATCCAGGGTATTAAAGGGAACCCGTCAACATTGCTCACTTATTTTTTGAAGGTGTATAACTTGCAGGCTGCCATTCTTTTATAGGTTAATTTTAGAAATTATATTTTTAAAGCAGAATTGAAAATTAGAAAAAAAAAAAAACAGTTCAGTAATAATAAAAAAGAAGCTGCATATTGGCTTATGTTACTGAGGTTAAAGGGAATCTGTAAACTGTATGTCAGGAACATGAACCACAGTGCAGTCACTTTCACAATGACAGTGAACAAAAGAGATCACTTACATCTATGGCATCTATGCACTACTTATCTGCAATAAATGCTTCATGTCCTATTCAGGTGTACTCACCACCTGTAAACTAAATATGGGTCATTTATTCCACAAAGAAAATGCCAGCTACCCGTCTTCTTATATATACACTATATTACCAAAAGTATAGGATGTGGAATTCGCTTCCACAAGCAGTCGTATCAGCAGGGAGCATCGATAGTTTAAAAAAACTATTAGATGGGCACCTTAAAGCCCACAACATACAGGGGTATACAATGTACAATTAACAGCAAACACACACAGACATCATAGGTTGAACTGGATGGACTGATGTATTTTTTCAACCTCACAAACTATGTAACTATTGTGACAGGAAGTCAGGTAAATCGGTGGGTGTTGTCACAGACGGGAAATACATTTCTGCCTTGTTTAGACAATTCACCAATTACTATCAGGTGTCGGCTGCAGAGATAGCCAGAAAGGTTTAAGGACGTTGGAAAGCTTCAGCTATTCAGAATGAGGCAATTAAGGCCTTTATAAGTTATCCAGAGGATGACTACTGATTGCTGCATCCTGAGGCTTTGTGCGTTAAGGAGAGCAGTGAGCTGAGAAAGACTTCTGAAGGTGAGGTGGTGTTGACTTTTTCTGTGTGAAAAGAAAAACAAATAGACTATTGTTTTTTCTGCTGTATGACCAGCAGTGCCTGCCCAGCAGTAGGTTGTGACAGACTCCATAGGTAGGTTCCTGTGTTGTGAAGGTAGACCCCCCAAGTGGCCAGGGTTTACTTTATGTTTTGTTTGATTTATGCTGTTTGGATGCTTGCACTTGTTTCCAGCAAATTGGAAGAATGAACCATAGACCGTTGTTTTCAACCACTCCTTGGCTGTCTCTCTGTGTAACGAACCCACCCAGGGGGTCACCCACACCCGCTACTGAGCCAACCCCTTACATTATGTAACAATTCATATTGGGACACCTGCCTTTACGCGCACATGAACTTTAATGGCATCCCAATCTAATGCCTCCTACACACGTTCAGATAATCGTACGAAAATAATCGCTTTCGACTTGATCCCACGATAATATGATCGTTGGTACACAGCTTTAGACAGCCGATCACGACAGTTCATCCAACAAAAAATCTGAAGGGACAAACAGGAAAACTTCTGTCGTACGATAGCCACGCGAACGACAATTGTTTAATCAGTACAGTATGCGTTCGCTAAAAATCGATCAACAAAGACCGCGCATGATCAGAAACACTAAAATAGCACGGAAAAAGCCTGGCTGCTATTGTTTTTGTTTTGCACCATCTGATACATAGCTACGCAACCAGGAAGCTTTTCCTGAATCATACGAAAAAAATCCTACATTTATGTGCATTGTTGAATTCGATATTAGTATCATGTAACAAAATGCGAACGATAAGTCGTCCAATCATCTGAACATGTGTACGAGGCTTATGCCTCGTACACACGTTCAGATAATCGTACAATAAAACTTGCTTTCTACCTGATCGCACGATAATCTGCTCATTAGTACACAGCTTTAAACAGCCGATCACGACAGTTCATCCAACAAAATCTGAAGGGATAAACACAAAAACTTCTGTCGTACGATAGCCTAGCGAACAACAATCGTTTAATCATTACAGTGTGCGTCTGCTAAAAATCGATCAACAAAGACCGCGCATGATCAGCAACACTAAAATAGCACGGAAAAAGCCTGGCTGCCATTGTTTTTGTTTTGCACCATCTGATACGTAGCTACGCAACCAGAAAACTTTTCCAGAATCGTAGGGGAAAAAATCATACGTTTATATGCATTGTTGAATTCGATATTAGTATCATGTAACAAAATGCAAAGATAAGACATCCGATTATCTGATCGTGTGTACGAGGCTTAAAGCTGGATACACATTATACAACTTTTGTTATTAGATTTCCTTTAGATTTACCTTCAACTATGTATTGCAAGGGCCTACCTGACTGCATACAAATTAAAAGTGTTTAGATTTGACCTCATATTATATGGTTTTGGCAAATCTAAAGACAATTGTATAGTGTGTATGGATTGGTCCATTAGTCGGTAGAGTTCAATATTGAGTTGTAGATAAAGGTAAATACCGCGCTAACAGTAAACAGAGACCGACAGCCAGCAAAAAACGAAAGACAATTCGCAATATATACAAAAACAAATATTGCGGCGCTGGAAAATAGTACCATATAATAATAATACTAATAAGATTGAACAATAAAGTGCAATGGTGTGAAGGTGCATGAATGTAAAATCATACCATACAATTGCAATATGATGTTAACATATATAAAGTGCATGTAGTAAATATAAAGTGCATTGAAATTAAAATATGATTAAAGTGGGGTACACACTATAAGAAAATCAGGCGAAAGATCGTCCGATTTTCCTAGTTGTTTCACAGCAAAATCGGAACTGATGAAAGAACGTTCGTCCGAAACTTCTCGTACAACAAAGGCTTTTTTTGTTGTTTATTGTTTCTGATCATGCAGTTTTTCTTTTCTGATTTTTCTTGTAAAAAAAACATATAAAAACGGTACACATTAAACGAAAATTGTTCGTTTTTTCCTGTACGAGAAAAGTTTTAGAGTTTGTCCCTTCGAGAATTTTCGTACAAAAATTCTGAATCATCTGTAGAAAGTTCTGTACACAACATACAAAAAATCTTTGGACAAAATGTTGATAAAAGGTTGATCGCAGGTGGATGGGTCTTGCACATTGAGCACTGAAGTTTTTCATTGAAGAAGCACTGCATGTTTAAAGTGATTCATGGATTTACCTTTCATTATTGGAAGAACATTATACACCATTTTGATATTTATACCTTATGAGTTTACATTATTCTTGGATTTATTTCACGGTGCACATTTGGCACTAATCTACTTGTTTATATTCGTATCACATTATTTTGCCTTTAGTTTTGATTTTGTATATTGTTTGTAATATGATTGCAAATTTTATTTAGAATAGCGCACTTCAAATTCCTCCTCCCCAAACTCACTCATCAATGTCTTTATAACACTTGTTTGTGCACTGGTGTGCAGTCATGATGGCACAAACTGTTGCCACAAAGTTGGGAGCATGAAACTGTCCAAAATGTCTTGGTATGCTGACGCCTTAGGAGTTCTCATCACTGGAACTAAGGGGCCAAGAACAACCCCACACCATAGCCCCCCCCCCCTCCACCAAATGATTTGAACCAGTGCACAAAGCAAGGTCCATAAAGACATGGATGAGTGAGTTTGGGGTGGAGGAAGTTGACTGGCCTACACAGAGTCCTTACTGCAACCAGATAGAATGCCTTTGGGATGAATTAGAGCGGAGACTGCAAGCCAGACCTTCTGGTCCACACCAGTTCCTGACATTACAAATGCGCTTCTGGAAGAATGGTCAAACATTCCCATAGACACACTCCTAAACCTTGCGGACAGCCTTCCCAGAAGAGTTGAAGCTGTTATAGCTGCAAAGGGTGGGCCAACTCAATATTGAACCCTACGGACTAAGACTGGGATGCCATTAAAGTTCACGTGCGTGTGAAGGCAGGCGTCCCAATACTTTTGGTAATATAGTGTATCTTGAGTAACAGGCCTTGAACAAGTATGCAGAACAAGAAAATCAGATTTGTAAAAACTCCTAATCCGATCTCTGTGCAGAAACTTTTAATACTCTTAGTGAGAAAAGAACTATTGATTAGAAAGGGGTTAAATAAAAGAGTTGGTGGCAAACCGTTTACAACTGAAAGGGATGCTTACAGCGATTTGTTTTATTTATTTAAGGTAAACCTTTCCCACAAAAAAAATGTTTTCTGTATCTGCATTTAGAGCTGGTTCACACTACCACTACCAGAAAGTCGCCCCATGACTTGAAGAGACTTGGAAGAGACTTGGAAGAGACTTGTGCACTACTTTGAAGCGACAGGCGACTTTGTCTGTGGGGAATGCCTGGCTAATCTCTTTCTTCTTCCTGGAAAGTCTGATAACAAGTCGTGTCAATTAAGATAAGGAGGCAACTCCCATTGAAGTATATGGGACAGTCGGATCACAGGTCGCTTCAAAGTAGTACAGGACCCTTTTCTGAAGTCGGAGCAACTTCAGTAGTGCCAATTAAGACGGCACTGATTGATTAACATTGCTTTTGTTATGTCAAGCTACCTGGGGCTACACAAGTTGCCTCACAAGTCGCGCTAGTGTGAATGGGCTCTTAAAGTGTTAGCTGGAGTTCAGCTTCAATGTATCAGTGCTGGTTTACAGTATAGCGATGTCAGACATCGCATGTGATTGACACCACACTGCGCTGCAAATCACGTGCGATGTCTGAGCGTTGCAAATTCAACCATACAGACTGCATGGCTGAATCCGCATCGCGTTCGGGCCAAAGTCACACAGGACCCTTTTTTTGGTCCGCGCCAGAATCGGATCACTTGGGTGTTCACACCTATGCGATCTGATACATGTCCGAACTGACAGTTCGCACTGCGATATGTGAACTAATCTGGGGATGTCGTTAACCATGTATTGACACCCCCAGCGATTCGCATATGGCAGTATGAACTGCCTGCAAGTCGAGTACGATGCGGGAACCCGCAGTGGATTCGCAGGGTTCCTGCATTGCATATGTGTGAACCGGCACTTAGTCAAGTCCATCTAAATCTGCTAGTCTTACAGCCCATTCACACTGCCGCGACAGGATTTTGTGGGGCGACCTGTGAAGTCGCGGTGCACGCTGTGCACCGCGACCTCGGCGCGACTTGCACGGACTTCATATAATTGAAGTCAATGCAAGTCGTCTCCAGGTCGCCCCAAAGTAGTACATGACCCTTTTTCTAAGTCGGAGCGACTTGTGTCGCTCCTATTAGAACGGCTCCTGTACTACTCAATGGTGTGAATGGACCCTTACAATACTCTCCCCCCAGACTGACAATGCTGCTGTCTAAAGGTGTCTACTTTGCTAGTTCGTCCAGATTGTGGACACCCTAAAACTGGCTATACTTGCTTAGAAAATTGTTTGACAAACCGGTCTGTTGAACATGCATGTAGTAACGTCATCATTGTATCGAAATATTTCCCAATATAAATGTTAACAACATAAATGGTAAATTTTTCATGGAATAGCGTAAATGTAAAGATTTTTTTTTTACCATTGTGAGCCCTTCAACTCACCAACTGTATATGAAAGAAAGATCTTTCCTTTTGTTGCTTGTACTTCCTGGGTTACATTTGAACACGCATGCATGCTGTAGGTTTTTTCAAACTAATTCTGATCGATTCCACTACAAACATTTAAAAAATGGATCGTTTATGCTACAAAAAATCCAAAAGGACGCCTCGTTTTTTTTTTTTTTTGCCATAAAACTTTGCATTTCGAAAATCAAAATGAGCCCACTAACATTTGGAAAGTTGAACGATCGAGCGTATCGAACATTTCTTCAAACAATTTTCTCACCATGTATGGCCACCATAAGAGAGGAAGTGTGTTACTGGCTGGATCACCAGGTGGAATAAGGGAAAAATACTAAAAAAAGAAAATGAATGCAGCCACCACATCCAAGGATTGATAAGCTGCAATAATTACATTTTTGTTTTTCGGTTTAGTACCACTTTAACCCCATCTGCGCCGTGCAGGCAGATCATTATCATCAATTGTAATTACAGTACATTTGAATATGGTCTGCCCTAACAAAGGGTTAAAGGTTTACGGGCTAGGCTTCTTGCATTGTATGGTAACAAGGACAGACTCATTAACACTACCAATGGCCACTAAGGGAGATTGAAAGGGTTAATTAACACTAACACTGGCAACTGCTGCATTAGTGGCCAGTGGCAGTGTTAATTAACCCCTTCATGCAGCATTAGTAGCCAGTGGTAGTGCTAATTAACCCCTTCATGCAGCATTAGTAGCCAGTGGTAGTGCTAATTAACCCCTTCATGCAGCATTAGTTGCCAGTGGTAGTGCTAATTAACCCCTTCATGCTGCATAAGTAACCAGTAGCAGTGCTAAATAACCCCTTCATGCTGCATTAGTTGCCAGTGGCAGTGTTAATTAACCCCTTCATACTGCATTAGCTGCCAGTGGCAGTGCTAATTGACCACTTCATGCTGAATTAGTAGCTAGTGGCAGCACTAATTAACCCCTTCATGCTGAATCAGTGGTCAGTAGCAGCGTTAATTAAGCCCTTCATGCTGCATTACAAACTAGATAACACTGCCACTCGCTGCTAATGCAGCATGAAGGGGTTAATTAACACTAACATTGGTCACTGCTGCATTAGTAAAGCAAGCCAAAGACAGAGCAATTTTCTTTCCTGCAACCACGGGTTGCAGGAAAATAAGTCGCTTGATTGCCCCATCAACACAGTCAGCGTTGATGGGGGAAGCCCTCCAGCAGAGCCATTGTGTTCTCCTGGAGGGGGGGAGTCGTTCCCACCAGAAGAACATGGCGATTACTGCTAGGGGTTATAATAGCCGATAGCAATAATCGCGTGTAAAATACGACAGGCTGGTTGTACTCAATCAATCAACTTGAGTACATTCAGCCTGCCCATTCATGGTACAAATCTTCCCGGTTTAGATTCAAACCATCTATGGCCTGCCTAAGCAGTGGAAGTGTTTATTAATTCCATCATGCTGCCTTAGTGGTCAGTGCTAAATGCCCCTTCATGCTGCATTATGAAGGGGTCAACACTGCCACTAATGCTGCATAAAGGGAATAAAAATGATTTCCACTGGAAATAATGCAGCTTGACGAGGTTAACAAACACTTCTTTTGGCCACTTAGGCCCTGTTCACACCTCATCGTTTTTCAGCTCGTAAAACACGAAATCCTATTCATTTCAATGGCCCCAGTTCACATATGAGCGTTTTGTCGCCTGAAGCTCAGAAAAGTACATGAGCTTCTTTTTTGGCCAATTACAAGCGTTTTTGTTAGATGTCAATGCGTTCCTCCAAACACCTGTAAAAAGCACCTGGAAAAACGCCTGAAAAACGCCCAAAAAAAAGACACTCTCAGGTGTGAATGGAGCCTAAAGGCCCGTACACACGATAAGAAAATCGGAAGTAAACTTTCGTCCGAAGAACGATCTGCCAATTTTCGGATCATTAGTATAGTGTTTTCGACAGATGATTACACATTTTCGGACGACAAAAACTGGATGTGCAGGCTATAAAATTTTTATCCTACGTGAACACAACGTCCGATTTTCGTTTAATTAGTACAGTTTTAGTCCGAAAAAAATCATAAGAGCAAGACTACGCATGCTCAGAAACGAAAGAATTCATACAAAACAATTCAACACATGACATCACTTCTGAAGTTGAATTCTGTCGTACGAGAATTTTCATATGAAAGTAACCTCTTCACTTTCTACATGAGACTAGCATGAAACAAAAAACTAAAGAAAATGTGTCCGATAATCTAAATCGCGTGTACGAGGCTTTAGGCTCCATATACACCTATGCATGTTACTTTTGAGCATTTCTGTAGTGCTTTAAGCTGTGCTTTCCATGTTTTTTTACCGCGATTTTGCCGTAATTTGCATTAGTTTAGGGGGGGGGGGGGTTGAAAATTTGTTGTTGGGCAGATTTAAAAACACAACACACAAATCGTGGTAAAATTGCTTTATAAACGCAATACTTGTGTTTTGGGTGCAGGTCCATTGAAGTCTATTACATGCAAAATGCTGCATTTTGCAGGGAAAAAAAGTCCGACCCTTTCCAAAAATGCAGGGGCACAAAATCGCATTAATGTGAACATGTTTCATAAGAACCCATATTAAAAAAATGAAATGCATTGCTGCAAAAAGCATGAAAAAACACATTAGTGCGAATCCAGCCTCATGCAGCATGAAAGGGTAAGAGGGTGTTAATTACCTCTTTGTGCTGCATAAGTGGTCAGTGGCAGTGTTAATTAGTGGCCACTGGCCATTAATGCAGGAAGAAGGATTAGCCTGGGTTCACACTATTGCGAACACAGACATCGCATGTGATTCGTATCACATTGCTGTGCAGATCACATGCGATGACTGTTTGTATGGCTAAACACGCATTACATTCATACGAAAATGATGCAGTAACCTTTTTCTCCCCCCCCGCACCGGATCTGATTCCTGTCCAAATTCATAGTTCGCACTGCAATCTGGGGGTGTAATTAACTTTGTATTGACAACCGCAGCGGTTCGCAGAGGGCAATGTGAACTGCCTGCGAGGGAGAAGTCGACGGGAACTCGCACTGGAATCTCGCTGGTTCCAGCATCGCAATAGTGTGAACCCAGGCCAAGGGGCCATTAATATAAGGGGGGTGGGTTAAATGGCCACTGGCCACCAATGTAGGCGTTGTTATTGCACTCACTGCCACCACTGTTTTAACGGGTAAATTTGCCCATTGGTATTAAAAGCAGAGATGCACCGAAAATTTCAGCACCCGAAACATGTCAGGCAAAAATGGCGTTTTCGGCATTTTGCAGATAGGGAAAAAAAGTGTGCCGATAACGCATGTGATTTTATCACAATTTTACTGTGCTTATGGTGTGTATTTCAAAGGTCATGTGACTCAAAAACGTAACACGAGTGCGTTATTGATCTATTCTTGCGGCGTTTTCAAAGCATTTCAACAGAGTCCAAAAATGCAGCAAGCATAATTTTTAGGACCACAATAGAAGTGCAATGGACCAGTGTGAAGACAAACATAGAATTTAAAGGGATGTATTTTTCTTGCACTAAAGGTGCCGATAATGGCCGACAATAAATTATTATTCATTTAAATTAATGCTATAAATTAAAAAGTTGGCTGTGATACAAATATATATAAAAATATGTATACAAAATTGAGACATGACCCTGTGTGTGGTGGCACCACATCCAATGAATATGTAAAGAAAAAAAAAAAAGGGTAATAGGACTTTGAAGGCAGCCACTGTTAATCTCATAAAGAAACATTCGATACCCAGATATATAAAAACATACAAAATGTATTTAGACAGCATACTACAAAGATTCATAAAAACCATAGCATGGATAAATGTACACAAAAGTGCTTTACAGCATTATCCTAAAACAAGAGAACACATAAATTGCCAGACGTGCCAGGGTCTTGTGTCTGTGAGTCACAAGGACGAACGACCTCCTGTGTTTGGGCCAAAGGGGTTCTAATGTGTAGATACCAATGCATCACTACGCGTTTCGCTATGCAGCTTCCTCAGGAGATCCGATTGGAGTTTGGATAATAGACATAGGGCGCCAAATATCCTCTCAGTTTAAATATATAAGGTGATAATGACAGCAGGGTTGTTCCTGATTGGAAATATCCACTATATAGACGTATCCTTTCTGTTCAGGAGCAGCAGCTCCTCCAAGTGTTGGTCCGATTTATGGGATATTCCCTCCAGCAGGGAGACAATGGAGATGTCCACTAGGCTATATCTATATATATATTTATACATATTAGTGCTGCAACCACGCGTCAACGTAATCGATTACGTCGACTACGGAAATACTTCGGCATGCGTGAAAGGCGTTGACGCGTCACATGTGACGTCAACACGCCCCCTGCTCGTTCCGGCTTCGCTTGTACCAGTGAGGACGTGGGACGCCGCAATCCTCCTACTAACCTTTGGAATCTGGTTTCCGCGATCGTTTCTGCTTCCTTTTTGTAAGTGTTATTTTAATAAAGCCTTCCTATTGTTTTTACTGGATTACGCTATGTGTCTCCCCCCTTCTATTTTTCATTTAAATGCCATTCACAATTGATCCTGTTTGGTGCTTTACTGGATTTGAGGAATATTTATCTGGGATGTGAACAGTGCTTGCTCGGGACCCTGTACCAGTGCCAATGCCTATTGCTGTTTTGGGGCCGATTCATTAGTTGGAATGGTCACGGACCTCTGGTAAGCAGCCCTCTTATCCCTTCACACACGGGTGTCATTTCCTGCTGTCTCTTAAGAGAAGGAAACACTTGGAACAGCTGATACTTGCTGGGACTTGTGGTGCACTCCGGGTGTAGCACCTTATTATTAGAACTTTATTTTATTCACGTTTGGGTCAACCCCTTTCTTTTCACCTTTTTTTATTTCATGGACTTTTACTTTTGAGGACTATTTGTCCCTTCTGTTTGATTGTGCACACCATTTTTTTTGTCATATTATTGATTTTATGTCACTTGTTGCTTTAGCGCTGCACATTTTTGCATATATTTACTGGATCCTTTTCTATAGATCAGTGCCAGTAGCTTGCTTGTATGCCATTTCACTCATATAATTTTATCTTTAGCGCAGAAATTTTTCCCTTTTTACATTTTATTTTTGCCACTTCATTTTTGTATACTGTAAAAACTTCAACCACATTGAAGTATTTTTTGGAAAAAATTTAATAAAAGTTGAAATATTATATTAGAAGTTGTATGTATAATTTTTTGTAAAGTTATTCAAAGGATTAATTAGCTAATCAAAAAAAAAACACTTGATTAAGCAAAAAAAGTAAAATAAAAATAATCGTTAGAGTAGTCGACTAATCGGAAAAATAATCGCTAGATTAGTCGACAGACAAAATAATTGTTAGTTGCACCCCAAATATATATATATATATAATATATATATATATTTTTTTAACTGTCATTTTTGATTTTGGTTTCGGCCAAGTGCATCCTGAATTTTTGGTTTCGGCACCAAAATTTCCATTTGGGACACCTCTAATTAAAAGGGCAACACTGTAACCGCATGCAAAGTGGTGGTAGTGGCGGCTAATGAAGAGCGCTCTGAGGGCACAGCAAGTCTAAAAATGCCCTTAACCGGTTGCCGACCGCCGCAAGTACATATACTGCGGCGGTCAGCCCCGGCCAGGCAAAGTGATGTACCGGTACGTCACTAGCCTGTCACTTGCTTGTGAGCCAATAGCGGGCGAGCGCGTGCCCGCGGAGGCGTGCGCCCGCCCCGGCTCGTTCCCTGGGAAGTCCGTGCGTGTGACCGGCGGACCCGTTGTCCGCCGGTCACTCGTGATCGTCCGCCGTGAAGGGAGAAAGGCAGGCGGCTGATGTAAACAAGCTGCCTGTCATTCTCCCCTGTGTAGGAATGGTGATCATACGGTTCTACTATGTAGGACCGTTGATCACTGTTCCTACACCAGTAGCCACAGCCAATCACAGTAAGAAGCACGCCCCTAGGGACACACTTAACCCCTCCTTCCTCAATAAAGTTAACCCCTTCCCTGCCAGTGTCATTTTGCAGTAACAGTGCATATGTATAGCACTGATTACTACAGTAATGTCACTGGTAACCCCAAAAGTGTCAAAAATGTCAGTCAAGGGTCCGATCTGTCCGCCGCAATGTCGCAGTACCGCAAAAAAAATTGCAGATCGCCGCCATTACGCATTAAAAAAAACCCACCAAAAATGACAGAAATCTTTCCCTTAGTTAGTAAACGCAATAACTTTTGCGTAAACCAATCAAAATACGCTTTTTGCGATTTTTTTTTACCAAACATATGTAGCATAAAACAAATTGGCTGAAAATGTTAAAAAATTTTGATTTTTACATTTTTTTGGGGGAATTTCATATACAAAATGTGAAAAATATTGTTATTTTTGCAAAATTGACGCTCTTTTTTTGTTTATAGCGCAAAAAGTAAAAATTGCACAGGTGATCAAATACCACCAAAAGAAAGCTCTGTTTGTGGGAAAAAAAGGACGTCAAATTCGTTTAGGTACAGCATCGCACGACCACGCAATTGTCCATTAAAGTCACGCAGTGCCGAATCGCAAAATAGGCCCTGGTCAGGAAGGGGGTAAAATCTTCCAGGGCTTAAGTGGTTAAACAAGCTTTTGGCAGGATTTAGCAAGCTTTAGCACTGCCTATTTGATCAGGAGAGCCAGGCAACTAGCATGTTAGCAATGGCAGCCAATGTTTTTTCTCTTAGTACAGGTTTAGATGAAAGGAGTATGGACCCAGACAAATTATTCTGGTGCTTGGTTTACAAGATCCACTAATCTGGGTATTAGCAACCCAATTTAGAATATTGTTAGTCCGTATATTTACAGAGCTACAGTTCTAGAAACACATTGTCATTTTGTTCATAGGTGGTCTTTCAAAGCCAGCTGTCATTTTTCAACGGCCTCAGTTACCTGGGTATTGTGATCTTCCCCCCCTGCCCCCCGACTGCAACAATCACTCTGTATAAACAAATCTTAGCTTATTAAAGGAAAAGACGAGACACAACTTGGTATGTATTTCTGTAAATTATCTCCAGTCTGTTCATTTTAAAAACCTTTATCAGCAATAATTTTCTCTTCCGCTGCTCTGATTGCACACATGCTTATTTAGTTTGATCCAAAGACATTAAACATGCACCTGCTAGTCATTTGTTAAATAAACAAACTCCGGATTCTAATCTTACATAGCACCAAAAATAGACCACAACACTGAAACCATCCATCACACTACTAAATAAACTCGTATAATCTCCGAGACTTTCCCATCCTCCCATATGTTCTTAAAATAGTTCATTTATTTCTTTTATTTCCAAAGTGAGGAGGAGGTCACTGGAGTTATAAAAACTGCAGCAAATAAAATGCCCTCAGCAACTAGATTACAGCCGTTGTTTGATCAGCACAGGTTAATTAAATCTTATATCCCATTATTTCCTATAGGCATGGCCATCTCAATAGAGGATCGAAACGCGACATCTATTCCAATGTATGCAACCTATATCAGATGCAGGAGCTTGTGCCATCAGCCCTGGTTCACACCTATGCGTTTTTCGGTGATTTTTGCAGAAACGCACTGCAGTCCATGTAACATGGTTTCCTATGGAAAATTCCTGCATTTTTGGAAAGGGTCAAGGACTTTTTTAAATGCAAAATTATGCTTTTTTTGGTTCCATGGACTTCAATGGAGAAGCTGCAGAAAAGCATGTAGTGCGTTTTTGCCGCAATTTGCATTTTTTAATCTGCCCAACAACAAAAAAAAAAAAAAAAGTATAAAAAAAAATGCAAAACTCAGTCCCGGTTCACACTATTGCGATGCGGGAACACTGCAAATTTACTGTGTGTTCCCGCATCCGCAGAACAGGCAGTTCACACTGCCATATGCGATACGCAAAGTTAACGACACCCCTAGATCAGATTGCATATCGCAGTGCGATCTGACAGTTCACACATAAGTCAGGTCGCACTGGTGTGAAGCACCATGCGATCCGATTCTGCTGCGGACCAAAAAAAGGGTCCTGTGCGAGTTCACTGCGATTGCGGTGCAAATTCAGCCATACAAACTGTATGGCTGAATTTGCACCACACAGACATTGCATGTGATTTTAGGAGCAGTGCGCTCCGAATCATATGCGATGTCTGTGATCGCATTAGTGTGAACCGGCAGTCAAATCACGGTAAAATTGCGTGTGCACAGCAAAATGCACTGTAGATTGCACCAATCGCAAACTGCATAGATGTGAACTGAGCCTTATGCTCCTCCCTTTCTCAGTCCAAGAGCTGCTGTATAAAGGATTGTAAGGGGATGAAACTGGTTAAATTCAGGAACTTACTGTAGTTGTATTTAAAAAAAGGAAGAAGTACTGTTTTGTGAGCTTATAACAAAATAATACTTCCGGATCGGTACCGGGATCGGCAGATACCTAGGAAATGTCCACATCACACAACCAGTAATGTGGATACCGAAAGAAAGACAACCCCCCCCCCCCCCCCTATAAACAGAAGAAGAATGCCTGCAACTGTAGAATTAGATGAGTAAAAGCTTTTTTTTCTCCTATTGAAGTGATTGAGGGAGGGTCAGAAGCCTGGAAAGTAGCGACGCCCTGGATCGGCCCGTGGGTCTGTTAAATTTTACCGATCCCCGATCCAGCTATTTCGCCAGTATCGGGGGCCCATATCCAATCCGAATATCGGATCGGTGCATCCCTAAATGAGAATAGAGAGACCTGGGAGAGCAGCTGCCCTCATGCACATTGTTGGATTGAGAGGAGGCTCAGGTGAGCATAAAAGGTGGGGGGGGGGGGTGTGCTTGCGCCCAGGTGTTGTGCCTTAATGCATAGAATGCATTGAGGTAAAAAACCTTCTGCCTTTAGAATGACTTTAATGCTGAATATTCAGACTCTTACAGGTGGGGATCAGTTGTAACTGTTCTCTTTCAATAACATATCTTAAAAAAGAATTTCTGGTATGGGTATTTTATACATAGTTACATGGGTCCAATTTGAAAATGCATATACCATACCTGGCCGATGATATCACTGCCTCACCTCTCTACCTCATCCAGTTAATGAATGCTTTGCATTCGTAGCATTCTCTAAATGGTACCCATGCCAATCTGGGAACCTCCTGTGTTCAGAATGCAGCAGAACACCGCTCAGTGCAGAACTTTCACTGATTTCCAGCTTCCAGAGGCATTGACCAGGTATGGCATATACATAGTTACATTGGTCCAAGCTAATGTAACTATGTATATATATCATAGGTAAAAAGGCGCTGGTAATCTTAATATATCACGTGTTATAAAAATTAATAGGTGATTTAAAGTGTAATATATGTGATTAAAAATTGCTACAAATATATATATGATCTACTATTGGTGCAATTAGCAAAGAAAAGTGCATACCAGTGCAATTTCAATTCAGAAGTGTTTGTGCTTCGCAAAGTAAATTAATCCACAAAGGTGTGGATCAGTGAACCAATGTAACTATGTATAAAATAGCCATACCTGGAATTCATCTTTTAACATGGGAATTAATAAAAAATGAAATAAGAAAAAAATATTACCAGGCTCTGCTGATATACCTTATACTTAACAATTAAGCACATTATTAGACATATTTTAATTATATATTACAAACATTAAATATTTTAAAGCAGATAAATTTTTAATCAAAATTTTGCTCATTCATTCCCGCCCAAGCTTTAGACATGACAAGAGATTAAAAGTGATTATTAATGGAAAGTGATCTAAATCTTTTACCTTGGCTCTGCCATCAATTTATATATACATTTAAAGCAATCAACTGAACCATTCAGACGTTAACCCTTCAAAGACTAGAGGAAGGCTGTGTTTACAGTATCACAACATATTCCCCATTAGATCTACTGTTTGTAAAATCGACTATACAATAAAATGTTGGCCAGTTAACCACTTCAATACAGGGCAATACAGGGCAATTTCACCCCCTTCCTGCCCAGGCCAATTTTCACCTCTTAGCGCTGTTGCATTTTGAATGACAATTGCGCGGTCATGCAACACTGTACCTAAACCAAATTTATGTGATTTTCCCCCAACAAATAGAGCTTTCTTTTGGTGGTATTTGATCACCGCAAGGTTTTTTCTTTTTTGCTAAACAAATAAAAAAACGACCGAAAAGTTTGAAAAAAAAAAAAAAGTTTTTTTGTTTATGTTATACAATTTTGTAAAGAAATACGTTTTTTCCTGCACTGATGAGACTGCACTGACAGGCACTGATGAGGAGGCACTGATGGGGTGGCACTGATAGGCGGCACTGATAGGTGGCATTGGTGGGCACTGATAGGCAGCACTACTGGGCACTGATAGGTGGCATTGATGGGCACTGATAGGTGGCACTGATGGGCACTAATGGGCACTGATAGGCGGCACTGGTGGGCACTGATAGGCGGCACTGACGGGCGGCACTAATGGGCACTGATAGGTGGCACTGGTGGGCAGCACTGATAGATGGCAATGATGGGCACTGGTGGAGAGCACTGATGGGGAGGGCAATGGGGGGCTCCCTGAGCCCTGATTGCCATCCCTGATGGCCATAGTGGGCATCCCTGGGGTCATGGGTGGGCATCCCTGGTGGTTCTAGTGGCACACCCCCCCCCCCCCCCGAGGGTCTGCACTGGTAATCAATAACCCTGTCAGGAGAGCCGCAGATCAGCGCTCCTTTGCACGTGCCTGGCAGGCACGTACTGAGGAAAGCTGATCAACGGCTCTTCCTGTTTACTATTTGACCAGCCGTGTTTGGACATGGCTGGTCACATGGTAAAGAGCCTACGTGAGTAGGCTCTTTACCGAGATCGGAGATGCGGGGAGTCAGACTGACACGCCGCATTACCGATCGCCGCTCTGCGTCATATGACGTCCGGTCAGGATAATGCAACCACATTCCCGCCGTCAAACGCATATAGGGCGGGCGGGAAGTGGCTAAACAAAATGTACCAACAAGTTTGCAAAATTTAAAAGTGAAACAGAGGGGAAAAGCTTCTCTATGCCAATAAATTATAAAAAACAAATAAATAAATAAATAAAGATCCAATTCTAACTGATAAGCTGAAATGGGTTCATCAAAAACAAAAGGAAGGTAGTAAATTTGCTCATTAAACATAATGAAATTAAACACAATGAAATAAAAAAAAAAAAAGGTTAGGTAAAATATAAAGTTCTTTATTACTACAATAAAACACCTAAAAATATTATGCATTAAGAATCATAATTTTTTCAGCTTGAAAACTACATTCTCCTCAATTTGTGTGATGCTTCCCCACATAGCCCCTGCATTGGTATACAATAATCTTTTACATAACTTGGTTTCTTTATTCATCCTGTACAAATCAAACCCCAATTTTGTACGCGACTTGTTGTTACAATATAGTTTACTTGGTAACAAAAAACTGCATTTTCCTACAAATCCTTGTGTCACAATATAATATAGGGCCACGATTGGTCACATAAATCCAGAGGTTTTATAGGTCTACCATCCATTACAAATCATTGGACCATCCATCATTTGCAAACAGCATATCCATAACTGGTGTAGGTCATTTTCTGTTTTCCAAACTTCTCAACAAGGAGCCCACTAAGCAATCTATACAAGTTAGTTCCAATCACTTGTAAGGATAGATAAAGATGATCCTTAACATTATTAAATATGTTAAACAACTACATTGACTGCGCAGGATGATAAAGGTATTGCTCCGTGTAATGAACAGTAACATATAAGAATAAAGGTGGACAGTTGTTCCTTTATAGTTCCCAGCATTTTTGTTCATGCATTCAAGTTGTCATAGTAGTCAAGAGCATTCCCATATGCTGGGCTGTACTTAAAGCGTTTGTTACCCTAAAAAAAAAAAAATAAGTAGATCCTATTCCCTTAAAACATGAATAACAGCACAGTGCTTGTGCTGTGTAATTTGGCCCCTTGTATAACCTAAAAAACCTGGCTGATCCTGCCTGGTAATGCCCTCCCCCCTCTAAACTGACCATGGTTTATCATGGCTGCTGAGCCCTGACACCATGGTCAGTTTTTGTGCCGCCGTCATCCACAGCTCTGCTCTCCCTCATCCCCTCCCTGCCTGTCAGCTCCGTCCACTCCCCAGCCATTGTATGTCTACAGTATAACGATACAATCCCCTCTATAAAATAACATTATGTGTCCCAGTGTCTGTATTATATAAAAAAGAATGCAGATTTCTACCTTATATCAGAGCGTCTCCCAGCGCTTACGTGACTGCTCGGCTCTCTCTTCTCTCTCCTCCCCAGCTGAAATCAGTGGGAGTTCCAGGCCCCTCCCCCATAGCTGTCAGCCGGGGAGAGGAGAGAGACAAGGAGTCACGTGAGTGCCGGGAGACGCTCTGATTTAAGGTAGAAATCGTCATCTTTTTTATATAAACAAAAACACTGGGACACATCTAGTGTTTTTTACAGATGGTTATACTGTAGAGGGTTAACAACCACTTTAAGTTTTAATGTCTATGTCGCTACACACACAAAACTAAATATGTGACCTCCATGCATGAAAAGTGTGATCACTGAATGATAATGATGTATGTATGGATGGAATAAGGAACAGTCTCACCATATATGTAATGAATGATAAGTCAATGTCCAAATCTTGCTGTCTTCATCTTGTAACATTTTTACAACATGCCCCTTCCTGACCAATGACACCCCAAGCTACTAATTCTCTCTTTCATCATTTCTTGCCTCGACTATTGCATTTTACTCCTAGTTGGCCTACCTTTACATAGGCTATTCCATTTTTAGCTATCATGCCTGCTGCTGCCAGACTCATTTATCTTACCAACTGCTTACACCCCTCTCTGCCAATCCCTCCACTGGCTTTCACTCACCCAATAAATAAAATTCTAAATTCAACATACAAAGCCATCTACAACTCTGCCTTCAGCAAACTCATCTCAAAAAGGCACTCAAACTGTCCTTTTCTCTACTCTACCTCCTGCTTCACAGGTCCCTCTTCATCTACTCCTATGCTCCAGGACTCCCCAGAGACCCTCTCATCCTCTGGAATTTTATATCCCAATATGTCTGGCTATTTCCTACTTTGTCCACCTTTAGGCGATGCCTAAAAACTCACTTTCTCAGGCAAGTCCATCCCACATCTACCCAACAACTGAACGTTTACTTTTACCACAGGTAAAATTCAATTTGAGCCTTTAGTTTGTCCATTGTTTGGGAAATTTTATTAGGACTAGTGTGGACAGTTTTCAGGATGTGTTTTATTTAGCTTGTCATTATGGCTCCTGTTGTTGGTTTGCTTGCAATACGCTCATTAGAGCGTGTACGGGCAAACCGGCATTGAGGAAAAACTACTGGCAGTGAAAACCTTCCTTTAGATGTGTAGACGCGTTCGCTCTACATAGACATCTCCGCCGGCGAACAATCCATGCGCGGGTTTGTTTGCTTGTTGAGATCTATGTGTATTGCGGTGCGGGGTTCAAGGATCAAGGATCAAGCAGATAGGACCACCAGCAGGGATATGTTTGCACTGTTTAGTCAATATCATTTTGATATCTGCTTTTATGAAGGGATACACACTCATGTCTTTCTACTGTGCCTGATCACCATAGTGGAAACAGCATGGCTCTTTCCCTGCAGATAACCTCACGTCTATGGGAACAGTAGTGTAATCCTATTAGGCATTGTTCTCTGAGCCTTGCTAGAAGTAGTGGTGGCAGTGCATGCATGAGTTTGATAAGAGCAGCATTCACGGTTCTACACGTACTGTCTTGCTTTTACATTATAAGGTGCTGGGCAAACTGTTGGAACTATATAAATCCTAAATAATAATAATATTAAAGTTCTCTGGTGGTCAAGAAGGCTCATAACCATGTAAGAATAAAGAAGCTTGTAAAGTCATGTAATGCAAACACATGCTTACGTACTGAATCTACCCCATTAGAGTGAGCCTCATATAACATGGATCGCATTAAAACAGTATAAAATGACCAATTACAATATTGCCGCCTAGCACCAGCAAATGTTAAAGTCCCATTCACACTGTTGCGCTACAAGGTTCTTCAGTCACTTTTTAAAAAAATTAAAGTCATCAGCTACAAATACTGTACCTGCTGACTTTGATTAAAGGGACACTTACCAGTTCAGGGATCCAGCGCTGTCCCCACCTCAACTGTTTTTTTGCCAGTCTTCGGGTCCCCGGTGCTGCCAAGTTGAGTGTGGGAAACCAGCTGTGACTCCCTGCAGCTTCACAGCTGGCACCCCACTGTGCATGTGCGAGCCGCTCTGTGCTCTGGTAATCTTCCCGCAGCCTCCTGGGAACTGTGATATGGAGGTTGCAGGTGGAGAGGGAGGGGAGCGAACTTTGCTGGGATCGTCTAGGCGATTCCAGTGGAAGTTGGGAGCAGGTACCTGTCTAAACTAGGTACCCCTTATCCCCTATTACTTGCAGAGTAGGGGGAAGGAAAAGGAAGAGTGGAACTTCTGTTTTTCAGTGAATTTCTGCTTAAGGGCAGCACATTCATTTGAATGTACTAATCAATACACTATGAAAGGCACATGTAGTCGATTATCATGCTTTTTGGTGCACTGCAAAAGTCAAAAGGTGAAGCATTTTGGAAGGTTTGCATGCATGCACAATTTGTGTTTCAAATATATAGCTAAGATTGTTAAAAAAAAAAAAAAAGTTTACTTTATGTCTGCTTTATGGTTTCCATTTTCAAAGCGGTAAAAATGGCAAAATAACCCTTTTTTAGATGTAATTTGTTAATAATTGTCTTGTTTATGCAGCAATAATGACTTACACCTTCAACCAATATCCTCATAAATCAGAATAAAAATGTCACCATCGCAGCCAGTACTAAAATCAGCAGCATTGACACTGAAGCAGTGACTTCGCTTTCTAGGTCGTGTGAAAACGTTTGGGCTCAGTGGTGGCTACCACAAGGGAGCAGGTCACTGACCTACCATATCGGTAACACCAGTTAGTGACTGCATAGGCAAGGTGACAGTGTCACTTTAAAAGGAAAGATGCAGTAACATCAAAATGAAATATTTTTCAAAATTTCTGCAAAGCATGAAAACCTACTTTACAGTGTAAGAAAATATATACAATAATAATAATATACAACTTACAGTGCATTGCGAAAGTATTCGGCCCCTTTGAACTTTTAGACCTTTTGCCATATTTCAGGCTTCAAACATAAAGATATAAAACTGTAATTTTTTGTGAAGAATCAACAAGTGGGACACAATCATGAAGGGGAATGAAATTTATTGGATATTTCAAACTTTTTTAACAAATAAAAAACTGAAAAATTGGGCATGAAAAATTATTCAGCCCCCTTAAATTAATACTTTGTAGCACCACCTTTTGCTGGGATTACAGCTGAAAGTCGCTTGTCGTATATCTCTATCAGTTTTGCACATCAAGAGACTGAAATTTTTTCCCATTCCTCCTTGCAAAACAGCTCGAGCTCAGTGAGGTTGGATGGAGAGCGTTTGTGAACAGCAGTTTTCAGTTCTTTCCAAAGATTCTCGATTGGATTCAGGTCTGGACTTTGACTTGGCCATTCTAACACCTGGATATGTTTATTTGTGAAACATTCCATTGTAGATTTTGCTTTATGTTTTCGATCATTGTCTTGTTGGAAGACAAATCTCCGTCCCAGTCTCAGGTCTTTTGCAGACTACATCAGGTTTTCTTCCAGAATGGTCCTGTATTTGGATCCATCCATCTTCCCATCAATTTTAACCGTCTTCCCTGTCCCTGCTGAAGAAAAGCAGGCCCAAACCATGATGCTGCCACCACCATGTTTGACAGTGGGGACGGTGTGTTCAGGGTGATGAGCTGTGTTGCTTTTACGCCAAACATAACGTTTTGCATTGTTGCCAAAAAGTTCGATTTTGGTTTCATCTGACCAGAGCACCTTCTTCCACATGTTTGGTGTGTCTCCCAGGTGGCTTGTGGCAAACTTTGAATAACACTTTTTATGGATAACTTTAAGAAATAGCTTTCTTCTTGCCACTCTTCCATAAAGGCCAGATTTGTGCAGCATACGACTGATTGTTGTCCTATGGACAGAGTCTCCCACCTCAGCTGTAGATCTCTGCAGTTCATCCAGAGTGATCATGGGCCTCCTGGCTGCATCTCTGATCAGTCTTCTCCTTGTATGAGCTTATAGTGTAGAGGGACGGCCAGGTCTTCGTAGATTTGCAGTGGTCTGATATTCCATCCATTTCAATATTATCGCTTGCACAGTGCTCCTTGGGATGTTTAAAGCTTGGGAAATCTTTTTGTATCCAAATCCGGCTTTAAACTTCTCCACAACAGTATCTCGGACCTGCCTGGTGTGTTCCTTGTTCTTCAAGATGCTCTCTGCGCTTTAAACTGACCTCTGAGACTATCACAGTGCAGGTGCATTTATACGGAGACTTGATTACGCACAGGTGGATTCTATTTATCATCATTAGTCATTTAGGTCAACATTGGATCATTCAGAGATCCTCATTGAACTTCTGGAGAGAGTTTGCTGCACTGAAAGTAAAGGGGCTGAATAATTGCACGCCCAATATTTCAGTTTTTTATTTGTTAACAAAGTTTGAAATATCCAAAAAATTTCGTTCCACTTCATGATTGTGTCCCACTTGTTGTTGTTTCTTCACAAAAAATGACAGTTTTATATCTTTATGTTTAAAGCCTGAAATTTGGCAAAAGGTCGCAAAGTTCAAGGGGGCTGAATACTTTCGCAAGGCACTGTATAAGCATAGGCTGTAATGTCCATTTTCACTGATGCCAACCCTCAACATGTTATCAACTTAAACTGATACTTTGTGCATAGATGAGAGTCTGAATCCAGCCCCACTGCATGAGATCCCAGCATTTTGGTGCAACCATCTAGCCCTATTGCCCGCAGCCTGTAAAACTCTATGAGAGGTTGGAAGTTGCTGTGATTAGACAGTACGACAGACAGAGGTTCTAGCGTTTAGGGCGCTATGCGCCAAACGACAAATGCCCGCAATGCAGGTTGCTTGCATTCCAGGCATTTATTCGATGATCAAAGTAGTTCTATGCAAAAAAACTTCTTGAGGCTGGGTTCACACTGTGTGTGGCGGCTGGCAGCAGGGGGTCCGGTGCGTCCCTGTTCACTGTTTCAGGTCCGAATTTTAGGCTGAATTCGGACCTGAAACGGACTAGAAGACGCAAAGGACCCTTCTACAAACCGCTCCGCAGCCGTCCCAGAGCTGTGTTAGCCGACTCCATTGAGAGCTGGTCACACTCTCCTGACATGAGAAGTCGATGCAGGGAAACCCACACCACTGTAAACCCAGCCTAAAACAGGTTTAGACTTAGGCAACCTTGTCTTTCAAACAGTGTGAGACAAACCAGTAATTGTGTAGAATTACTCTCTGTTCCTAGACCCCATCACCTTATGAGGCCATTCATGGAGTCCAGTACTCAGAAGAAGGATTTTTATAGGGTATACCTATTAAACTCCTGATAAGCTGCTGTACACTAGAAAAACATAGTAAGCCTATGCAATGTCGCACGTGAGGAAGGGCTCTGTCCGTTCTATCTAGGAATGATAATATATAAGTAATTGGTATTGATTTACTTTTGGCACAATAAACTGGGCTAATGAATCTCCATTTTAGATTTTAAAGGTTCCGGTTGACCATAGATATATTTTTCATGCCAAGTACATGCGTGCTAATATGTAACATTTGGGCCTCTTTCACACGGGCGCCTCAGTCTTGCGGATTCTGCTTGCTCAGTCGGCGATTGCACACCAGATCCCCCGCTGAGTAGGCAGATGACAGGTCCTGTCCGCTCCACTGTGCAGAGTGGACACAAACATAGTCCCGCTCTCCTCTATCCGGAAATCAGGTGAAAACGGACCACCTGTCCGATCCACCAGACGGATGGAAAAAAGGACCACAATCTGCCTGGATTTTGCGGGCAGGATTGGATTTGATGGTGGCGGTGTCAGCGGAAATGTCACTGTGCAGGTTTAGGAGATGTTCATAGTGTCTAGGTAAGCTTTATTATAGGCTTAACTGTAGGTAGACGTTTACAGAAGGGGTTTACTTCCACTTTAAAGGCTAGTTCAAAATAAATGCACCCAGTTTTGCAGGAAAAAAATGTGCATTTATTATTTTTTTTACTCAGGAGCCTGCAAAGCATTGCACACCTGATCAGTGCAAGTGTGCTGCTTAGAGGGTGCTTAGGAACACATTACATGTTCCAGCCTAAATATGGCTATAACATGTAACATGGGGGTCAATTCACTAAAAGTTAAATACTGCATAAATTTCTGAGTCAAAATAACTCTTACGGTACTTACCGTATATACTCGAGTATGAGCCGACTTACACTCCTGTCACGGTGTCACTTACCTGTTCTCCGGTCAGTGGGCATGCACCACCCCCGCTTGGGAAAGCCCTTACACATTCAGCTATTCCCGGGCAGACGGCACATGCGCGGTGACGTGTTGGCGCCAGGCGGCGCCATTTTTAAATGTAAGGCACCTCACCAAAAGGTAAGTGAGACTCCTCCGGAGCCCCTGCATCTCCTCAGGATTGCAGTGCTGCGGGCATGGTACAGGAGATTATCCTGTACCATAGGTATTCTTTGTAAAGTGAAGTTTTACCTCATTTACTAAGCTCTGGAGCAACTTGCAAAGTTCATATTCTATTTGCCTTTAGTAAATCAACACCAATGTTTCTGTGTTTTTTCATATTTAGGTTTCTATGCAATACTGCTGAGATACTGATCCAAAAAAAGGTAGAGACCAGTGGCAGGAATACCAAGGTCGCAAGGGTCGCATTTGCGACCGAGCCCTGGCGCTCCGCCAATGTGGGGTCCCAGACCTGGCATTTCCCCTCTGCACCTCAGGTCAGCAGCTCACTATGCAGTGGGGGGCGATCAGCAGCTCTGTGGTGCCCGCGGCATCTTCCTCTGCCCCCCTGGCCAGTAGTTCAGCTATGCAATGGAGAAGGGAGGGGCCTTGACCCGGGCAGGCACTAGCTTCAGTTCACAAGCAAACCAGCTCACTTTTGTACTAAAGCCGGACTCTGTCTGGGTTAGAGGCCCCTCCCCTCTTCACTTTATAGCTGAACTGCTGGCCAGAGAATCAGAGGGAGATGACACGGGCACCAAAGAGCTGCCAATTTACCCCTCCTCCCCCACTGCATATTTAACTGCTGGCTGGACTGGCAGAGGGAAGTGTTGCATGCACCACAGAGCTGCCAATCGCCCCCTTCTCCCCCAATGCATATTGAACTGCTGGCTGGAGGAGCAGAGGGAAATGCCGCAGGCACCACAGAGATGCCAATCGCCCCCTCCTCCCCCCACTGCATACTGAACTGCTGACTGGAGGGGCAGAGGGAGATGTCAAGAACTACAGAGCTGCTGATCAATATGTGCAGCACAGGTGAGTGGCCATGGGGTTACCAAAATACCTAAAGTACACTGCTGTGTGTATTGGAGGGGTTAAAGAGCTATGTTGTGGGTTGAAAGGAGGGGGGGGGGGGGGTTGTAGGTGCAGATATGTGCAAGTGGGTACAGAAATATGTTAGGAGTGGGGGCTGCAAAGATGTGCCTTTAAGAGGTGCCTTTAGGAGGTTTCAGATGCCAGGAGACGGAGGCAGAGATTTGGGTCATGTGACCGCTGTTACTGGCTGTCACAGTGGTCATTTGATAGGAATTCTTTCTGTTGGTAACTGTGCGGAGAGTCTGAAGGGTGCGCATATATGCAGCCTCTTGGGGTTAAGGCTCTCCTGCCCAGAGGCCGCATATATGCGTTTGGCCAGCACAAAGGCGTTGATACATTCTCTGCCTAAAATGGCTGGTAGAACGCATAGCAAAAAAAAGGTGTCCCTGAAAATTTTTTGGAAGGTTGGCAACTATGCAGATAGGGGGCCTGCTGCTGAACACGTAAAAGGGTCCTGCTGGGGGACCATAATAATGCGGACAGAAAGAGCACCAGGATGGGGTCAGGGGGACGCTTTATGGTTTCTTGCATCAGGGCCCTAAAGTTCTAGTTGCTCCTCTGGTAGAGACTACTTCAAATTGGTCATTATATTTTTACATTCCTTAAATACAGCATGCCTGGACCACTACCTATTTAATGCATGCATTTTTTTTTTTTATTATTTCCTTTAGAGAATTCACTTTAACACCTTTTTATAAGGTATTTACCAAGTGTTTTAATGGTAAATAATGCATAAAGGAATAGTGAATTGACATTATCAGCATTGCATGCAATATTTGGGAAAAATGTGTCAAATCACCTAAATAGCGCATGTGAGCTGCTTTAGGCCTCATGTACACTACAGCTGCTAAACTGAAGTTTAGGAGCAGTTGAGCGTTTTTTTCAGCAGCCCCTGAACTCTTCTCAATGTTATCTTACGTGTACAGTATATCTCAATTACAGTATAGAGACAGTTGAGGTTACATTTTTTTAAAGAAGAAAAATCGCATTCAAGACTGTAGTTTACTGGCATTTCAAACACCAAATGCTTGTAACCGCGGTAAACTGCATTTATGTGCATTTCTGATACTTTTTGAACATATAAAAATGTTGAAAAAACACAAATTTCCCCACATGCTGTTGCCTGCATCAATGGACGAGTCCGGTAGCGATGAACTCTGGTCCTCTCATGCAATTTGCAATTTTCTCCGTCTTCGGAGCCCCAGCAATAGCAACATCAGGAGCCTTTCCTCACATGTGCGCATGATGGGATCCATAGTGAAAACAAGAAAAAAAAGGCAGCTATCTACAAGCACACTGCTCTCTCTTCTCTCACAGAATGGTACAAATAGTTAATAATTTACTTGTTTTTCATGCATGTGGGCATTTGGAAGGGTCTCCTGAGGTTATCTTTAACCACTTCCATACCAGGCCAATTCTGGCACTCCTACATGAAAAAATCTTTTTTTTTTTTTGCTAGCAAATTACTCAGGACCACCGAACATTATATATATATATATATATATATATTTTTTTTTAGCAGAGACCCTAATGGCGGTCATTGCAACTTTTTATATCACACGGTATTAGCGCAGCAAATTTTCAAACATGTTTTTTTTTTCTTGGGGGGAGGGGGGGGGGGGAGTTTCTCAAATATAAAAAAAAAAAAAACACTAAAGTTAGCCCAATTTTTTTTTCCATAATGTGAAAGATGATGTTACGTTGAGGAAATAGACCTAACATGTCATGCTTTAAAATTGCACACACTCGTGAAATGGTGCCAAACTTCAGTAGTTAAAAATCTCCATAGGCAACGCTTTAAAATTTTTTACAGGCTACCAGTTTAGAGTTACAGAGGAGGTCTTGGGCTAGAATTGTTGCTCTCACTCTAACATTTGCAGTGATACCTCACATGTGATGATTAAACACCGTTTACATATTTGGGCGCGACGTAAGTATGCGTTCACTTCTGCGTGCGAGCACGCGGAGACAGGGCACTTTACGTTTTTTTATTTTATTTTTTACATTTTCCCTTTAATTATTTTCTTTAATGTAAACATCCCTTGCAATAGGAATAGTGCATGACAGGTCCTCTTTATGGAGAGATATGGGGTCTATAAGACCTCAGATCTCTCCTACAGGCTAGAAAGCCGGCAATCAAAAAATTGTTCTTATGGTGAAGTAAATTGCCGGCTAAAAAAAATTATACCTGCAGGCATCATTCAGATATCCCCACTTAAAGCCTAGGATGTAATATGACGTCCAGCGGTAAGGAAGTGGATAAAACACGCTTCTAACCTCAAATGCTCATAACTGCTGCTAAACTTGTATAAACATGGTATGTAAAAGCTGTATAACGGACGTTTTTCACCGTTGGTTTCCAGATGTCCGTTTCCAGCATTCATGAAAGGTTTTCAACTGCCCTGTGTACATGAGCCCTAAGGCTCCGTTCACATGTAGGCGTTGGCGTTTTTCAGGCGTTTGTTTATCGTTTTTCAGGCGTTTTACAGGCATTTTTATAGGCGTTTTTGCAAGCGTTTTTTTGGGCGTTTTTAACAGGTGTTTTTGGTGACCAATGGAAAAGCAGAGTGTTTTTTTTTACAACATTTGCAAAGGAACCTCCCAGGGACCTCCTCCTCTGCATTGGACCTCCCAGGGACCTCCTCTTCTGCATGATCTTTTTTTTTATGGTTCTGGACATGCTACAGAGCTGAAACTTCACAGGTACACTTTTTAGACCCCCCCAGACACTAAAATTAAAACTAAATCCAAAGAAATCTTTTTTTTTTATTTTTTTCAATAATTGGCTCTCTATCAAAAACGACAATTTTTAAGAACTTTTTTTTGCCTGATTCCTAGTCCCTGGGGCATGATCCAGAACCCTAGGCACTTTTTAGGGGCATTTATTGGGTTTTAGGGCTTCAAAATGGTGTTTTTTGATTCCATATATATATATATATATCTACATTACGGTCACCTTGGCATAGCAGAGTCAATTTACCCTAAACTACATTACGGTCACCTTGGCATGGAAGAGTTTGGTCAGCCTGGCATAGTAGAGTCAGATCACCTAAACTTCGTTACGGTCACCTTGGCATGGAAGTGTTTGGTCACCCTGGCATAGCAGAGTCAGTTCACCTAAACTTCGTTACGGTCACCTTGGCATGGAAGAGTTTGGTCAGCCTGGCATAGCAGAGTCAGTTCACCTAAACTTCGTTACGGTCACCTTGGCATGGAAGAGTTTGGTCAGCCTGGCATAGCAGAGTCAGTTCACCTAAACTACATTACGGTCACCCTGGTATGGCAGCAGACTACGGTCACCTTGGTATGGCAGGGTCTGGTCACCTAAACTGCCTAACTGCTGTTCTCCATGTTTCAGGAAAATGTGCTCACAGCAGAGGCATGCCAAGGGGGTGGAGACCTGGGTGGAGAGCTGGGTGGAGAGTTGTGCTGTTTGAGCTGATCAGGAGCAACTAAACACTTGTAAAACGCCAAATATCACTTTACATTGAGGTCTATGGGACAAAACGCCTGTGATCTGCCCAAAAAGAAGCTCAAGTACTTTTTTGAGCATTGGGCGTTTTCCTTAGGGCGTCAAAACGCTCAGATGTGAACAGGGGTCATTGCAATGAATGGGATTTGTCTTGTTGGGCATTTTGAGAGCTGATCAGTGAGCAGAAAAACACTCCAAAAACGCCCAAAAATGCCTACATGTGAACGGAGCCTTAGTGAATGGAGCGCAAAAGTCTGTAAAGAAATGCACACAGAAATATAGTGAAATTGTGAAAACATTCTAGTATGTTTTCTTTCACAGAATGATCTCCCTCTGGTGAAATGTTACAATTTATTTTCATTCTTGAGCTTAGGGCAAAACATTTTCATACGGATACATTGTACACTTTTAACTTACTGGCCAGTGCAGAGTTTCCCTCATTTCTATTTTGTACACTGCAGGCAGGTAATAAATAATGAATATGTTCTATAGCGAATTGACTTTGAAGTAGAACTATAGGCAAAACTTTTTTTTATTTCGGCTAGAGTAAGGGCTCTTTCACATGGTCCGCCTCCGTAGGCGGATTCGTGTTGCTCAGCGGGGATCGATCCGCGATCCCCGCTGAGTCGGCGGATGACAGCTCCGTCTCCGCTTGCAGAGCGGAGAGGGAGGTGTCTCAGCCCCGGCTGCCCTCTATGGGGGATCGGATGAGAGCGGACCGCCTGTCCGCTCTCATCAGATCCGATCCGCTCCGATTACTGAACGGATGGAAAAATAGGGTTTCCATCCGTCCAGATTTCACTGACAGGATCGGATGCGGATGGAAGCGGGTGTCAGCGGAGGTGTCTCCGCTGACACCCGCTGCCCCATAGAGCTGCATGGAGGATCCAATCAGATCCACCTAAAAAACTGACAGGCGGATCTGATCGCCCGTGTGAAAGAGCCCTAAGGTAGGGTTTTAACTAGGGATCGACCAATATCGTTTTTTCATTGCCGATACCGATATTTTGGTCATCGCGTATCTGTATCGGCCGATATTTTCGTACATTTAAAAACATTTTTTATGTTTTTTACTGGACAGGTACTCTTGTGGAGGGATCTGGGGGTCTAAAAGTCCCCAAACCCCTCCTCTGCACTTAAAAGCATTTAAAAACGGCAAGTTTGGCTGTTTTGAATGCTGTCACTTTTTTAAATCTGGTGCCGAGTACCCGGAGGTGATATCATGACATCTCTTCCGGGTTTTTGCATGGAGACCCGATCAGAGCCTTTGATCGGGTCTTTGGCGGCCGTGCAGGCTGGTTACCCGGGTCTCCTGGTGGGACACGGAAGGCGGCGGGGGGGGACACACATCCCCTCTCACTCCTTGTAATGATAGCCGAGCGGCTTCTCAGCCGCATCGGTTGTCATTACAAGACAGCCGACCGTCGGCTATGGATGCCGGTACCGGGCTGATGCCTCTAGCTGCAGGCATCACTCTGGTACAAGCACTTTCCTAAATATCGGTAATATCCCGATATATCAGGGAAAGTGCATATCGGCCCTCGATAGATCAGCTTTGCCAATAATCGGTCGATCCCTAGTTTTAACCTCTGTCAGATTTATTTTCACCATCTGTGTTTCATCACACAGATTTCCCTTAACTTCATGTTCCAAAGCCAAACAGGAAGTGAGAAGAAATCCCTGAAAATGAAGGGATTTCCTTGGAGACCCCAAGGTCACCAGAACTGGTGTTCCTGTTGAAAGATTTCCCCTCTATTACTTTTCTGGGGACAACACAAAATTTGTGATTTTCTTTTACTTTCAATGATAATGGTAATCCAGACAAATAGAGAGGACAATCTCCCCAATGGGGACACAGACAGCTGGCTTCTCTGATCTCATGGGAGAAAGCTAAAATAAAATTGTCTGATTTGTGGTGAACTAGATTTTTGTGTGATGGACACACAAGTCCCAGCATGTTAAACCAGTATAGGTGTTAGAAGACAAACCCTGTAGCTGCTGTATGCATATTTTTCTACCCCCTTTTGTTGGGGACCTCCCATCTTTGGAGTGAGCTTGGATTACGCTCTGGACTGCCGTTGGTCATGCTCCCAGGTTGGACACCATATTTTTCAGCTACCTTCCATCCTGAACACCATTTCAACTCTGAGCCTATTCACCCATGTCCTGCATCCACTCTTGAGGAAGTGCATTTAACGCGTCGAGTATTCATTGATGCAGCCATACTACTACTAAATGCTGTACTCTGATTCTATGTATGATATGGTGCTATTTCTTGGAATTATGCATTGTTATTTATTTGTTGTTCATGCACTTTACATATATTGGCTCATTTTTACAATATGTATTTTTTTTCTTCTGTAAGACACCATGTTCCTTCTTGTTTTCATCAGATTATCATTAAAATGTTATTTTAATACACAATTTCATTAGCTGCCAGCCATTGCCTCATTCAAAGTCCCAACCCTTCTCTTCATTTATTTAATAAACACAGAGACGGTTGGAACTCCGCTTTGCTATGACATTTTTGTGGGAGAAAAAAAAAAATCTTAATTTTCCATAATGTGGTGAAAAAATTACAACTTCAAAAAACTCGCTATGCCTCTTACTCACTATACCTTGGACTATCTACTTTCCAAAAAGGGGTCATTTGGGGGATATTTGTACTGTCTTGGCATGTTAGGAAAGAAATTAGATAGGGTCCTTGCACATGGGCTTTCGGCCCTGCGGACTCTGTTTTGCTCAGCGGGGATCGACCTGCCGATCAACGCTGAGCAGGCGGATGACAGGTAATTTGACAGGTACTTTGCAGAGACAGACCTGTCAGATCCCCGCTCTACTCTACGGGAGATCGGATGAAAACAGACTGCCTCTCCGTTTTCATCCGATCCAATCTGATCCTCCAGATGGATGGAAAATAGGGTTACCATCCGCCTGGATTTCATGGACAGGATTGGATCGGATAGCAGCGTGTGTCATTGGAGATGTCACCGCTGACATCCGCTGCTCCATAGAGGTACATGGAGCATCCAATTAGGTCCATCTGAAAAACCTGACAGGCGGACCTGATCGGAAAGCCCATGTGGAAGGGCCCATAGGCAGTCAGTATATCAGGTGTGGTCCATTTCCAATGATTGATACCATAGCTTGTTGACTCTATAACTTTCACACAAACCAAATAATATAAACTGATTTGGGTTATTTTTAGCAAGCTGTGTAGCAGTATACATTTTGGTCAAAATTTTTGAAGAAAAAATACTTAATTTGCAAAAAGAGCGATAATTTTGAAAAAAAAAAAAAAAACAATATTTTTCATATTCTGCTATGATATTCTAAAAAAAAATGTAAAAATATTTATTTTTTAACAATTTAGGCCAATTTGTTTTCTGCTACATATTTTTGGTAAAAAAAAAAAAAAATCGTAATAAGCGCATTTTGATTGGTTTGCGCAAAATATATCGCGTCTACTAACTACGGGAAAGATTTATGTCATTTTTATTGGTTTTTTTTTTTTACTAGTAGTGCCGGCGATCTGCCATTTTTTGCGGGACTGTGACATTGCGGCGGACAGAGCGGACCCCTAACTGCCATTTTTGACACTTTTGGGGGTACCAGTGACATTACTACAGTAATCAGTGCTATAAATATGCACTGTTACTATAATAATGACACTGGCAGGGAAGGGATTAACCCTATGGGTGATTAATGGGTTAAATGTGAGCCTAGGGGAGTGATTCTAACTGTGGGGGGGCGTGGCTTGTGAAATGACCATAGAGACATGTGATCCTATATAGAAGGATTGCATGAGCTCTGATCATTTCAGGGAAAAGAACGGTCGGCTGTGTTTACAACAGCCGACCATCCTTCTCTCTCAGCGGGGAGCGATCGCAGGTGTCAGGCCGCAATTGGAGCCAACTGACCCGTGCATCGGAGTCCCCGCTGCCAAGTGGGGGCAGGAGCGCACCGCCAGCGGCGCACATAGACCTACGTCGGTTTGCGCAGGAGAGCCACCCTGCCGCAGTAAATTGGCAGCAAGTGGTTAAAGGAAAAAAATGATTATTCTATTTTCAACCACTGTTTTATACTGGTATCCCAAACTCTGGGAAAACACAGAAGGAGCATAGGCTCTCACTTCCGTAGTATCTAGCTAGTAAGAGACTGGAACCTGGCCAGGAGAACTTTGTGTGTACGACTACTCAGGCATCTCTGCTTACAATATTGGGTAAAATACCATATTAGGTATTCCAGCTAATAAATTCTGTATTTTCGTGTAAGTAAGGAACACAGAAATTCATAGTCCAGGGTTCTTTAAGTCCCAGTGGAGAATTGAGAACCTTTGGCCTGATAATACAACCAACACCCCCTCCTCGTAGTAAGGACAGTTTTCTATGGGCTACCAAAACATGCACTATACAAAGTGTGCCACAGTGACTGGTGGCTATACTAAAAGGTGTTCTTGTCACAAAGATTGTGCTTTATTGTGACATGGCGTTTCACATGGACTCACCTAAAAAAGAAACATCATCACAAATAATCATTAAGCTTTATGAGTACAAAACATTTCACAGTTTTGCAATCTTCTATCATTGACTTTAGCAGTTCTGCATTCACTTGCAACACCCACAACAGAAGTTTTTAATTGAAGATTTTCCTCTGTCAGGTGGTGTAATCACAGGTTTGAACAGGAAGCAGATAATATGACATCCAGCAGCTGTCACTGACTCCAGGTCATGCTGTGGTTAAGGCCTTATTGAGGGTGTATCTCTACTCAGTGTGACCAGTCCAACAAAGTATTTGTACTGGCCTGGGACATAACATTTTTAGTAAAAGTTCAGTTGCAAAGTTTTTTTTTTACAAGTTAAATAAAGTTTTTTTTCTTTTTTAATGCAATGCTACAAAAAAAAATCATGAATACATTTTTTTTCAAGTTTTAATATTAACAGTCAGAAAAACACAAATAAACATAAAAAAAAAAAAAACAAAACAGCAAGAAAATAACTTTTGATTAAAAAGGCTTTAAGATAGGAACAAATTTTATTTTATTTTTTTACTTTGTGTCAGGTTGCTGTAATGGACACCAGAGTGAAGCTTTATATCTGCAGGCGAATGAAACAGAGTAAATACAACCATATCAATATTACTTTGTATCTCTCGATACAGCCTCTGAATAGTCTTTATAAACACCGGAGGGAATTAGCAGTCATAATGCTGGGGCCACTCTGGAAAACTGAGAAACTACAGCAGATCCTGCTCCTAATTAAAGTAGGTGCAACACCCAATTTTTCTATATTGAAAACTGCTGCAATCCTTTTGTTAAATTAAGCCCCGTACACACTATGAGAAAATCAGAAGTAAAGTTTAGTATGAAGCATGATCGTTCGATTTCCGTATAGTGTGTACACAACTTTTGACATCTGATTTAGACTTTGCAAATTAAAATTTCAGAAGAGACAGACTCAAGAAATGTTTGGGTATCAAAGTGAATGATTTTTGTTTATTGTGTACCGTTTTCGTACGACTAAGAAAAGTAAGACTGCGCATGATCAGAAACAATGAACAAAAAAAAAAAAAAAGTTTGTCGTACAGGAATTTTCATACATTATTTTCTTCATTGTTTGCCACTTGCTGTGAAAAGAGAAAAATCGGATGAATATTTGCCGATTTTCTTATAGTGTGTACCCACTTTAGGCTCAGAATATGTGGCAGCTTATAATTACCTCTGAAATAGTAATGGATGATGGTGGCGCAGAAAGTCCTGAAACAGGTCTATCTTATGTTAATGTGGTGCATGCTACTCTCGACAGTTTCCTGCACCATTATGAAGGTGCTCGGGGCTTACTTAACCACTTGCCGAAGGCCAGCAGTACATATTAGCAGTAAATATACTGCGGCAGGTAAGCTTTGCTCGCAAAACACTTCGCAAGACCGCGATTGGGGGCACGCGCGCGCCCATTTGCCGCAGGGAAAGCTGATCTGTGGGCCCAGCGGCCGCAATTGCCGTCAGGCACCCAAGATCTCTCCCCGTGGAGACAGAACGGCGGTCTGCCATTGTAAACAAGGCAGACTGTTGTTCTGTCAGCAATGAACACATGGCTCCTGTGTTCCTCCTATTTAGGAATACAGGTCCCTGTGTTCATTCAATAAGTCCATCCCCACACAGTTAGAAAGCACCCCCAGGGACACTTTTAAGCCTCTGATCGCCCCTGGCGTTAACCCCTTCCCTCCCAGTGTCATTATTACAGTAATGCCCCGTACACACATGCAGATTATCTGAAGACTTTTGTCTTCAGATTTACCTTTTCTATGTAGTGCAAGGGCCTGCCGGATTGCATACAAATTGAAAGTGTTTAGGTTTGACCTCATATTATATGGTTTTGGTAAGTCTGCAGACAAAAGTCTTCAGATAATCTGCACGTGTGTACGGGCCTTAACAGTGCATATTTTTAACACTAATCACTGTAGTATTGTCACTGGTGCCCCCAAAAGTGTCAAAAATGTCAGTTAGGTGTCGGATCTGTCCGCCGCAACGTCACAGTCCTGCTAAAAATTGCCGATCGCCGCCATTACAAGTAAAAAAAATAAAAAATAAAAATGACATAAATCTTTCCCCTAGATTGTAGAGGCGATAACCTTTGCTCACACCAATCAATATATACTTATTGGGATTTTATTTTTACCAAAAATATGTGGCAGAATACAAATTGGCCTAAAATGATGAAAAATTTTGATTTTTTTCTTTTTTTATTGGGAATGCTACATAGCAGAAAGTAAAACATATTGTTTTTGTTGGGGTTTTTTTCAGAATTTTTTTTGTTAATAGCGCAAAAAATAATAATCAGACAGGTGATGAAATACTACCAAAAGAAAGCTCTATTTGTGGGAAAAAAAGGACATCAATTTTATTTGGGTACAGCATCGCATGACTGCGCAATTGTCAGTTAAAGTAATGCAGTGCCGAATCGCAAAAAAATGGCCTGGTCATTCAGGGGGAAAACCTTCTGGTCCAGAAGTGGTTAATTCCCCCCACTGTGTCGGAAGGGCGTTTTTTTTTTTTTTTTTTTTTTTACAGCAGGAGCTGTAAAAGCAGCATTATTCCACAGCAACTCCCAGATGTCATTTTGATAGAAAAACATTGCCCACAAATATGAAGGGGGAATGGCAGGAGGGGTAGAAGGGCAGGGTGTACTACACACACTATGTAAACTCTAATTAAGTTTTTTTTGGGATTGTGAAGCATGCCCAATGTCCGTGACAGGTTTATGTCAGTCTGGAAACAGGTGCACTTAAAAGAGGAACTAAATGTAAAGAAGAGCACATTTTGCAATAAAGTACACTTATCTGACTTTTCGCAGCTCAGCCTACATTCGGGAACACTGGCACTGTGCTGGGATGAATCAACTCCAGTGAATGCACCAGCCAATCAAAATAAGCAAAGATCGTCACCCAGAAGAACCCAGGGAGAATTAAGGTAAGTATTTGTTTCTTTAGTTCAGTTTTAATGTCTTTCATTTTCATCAACATCGGGGGCGGTGATTCTATCACAAAATATATGCTTCAGCTGTGAAACACGCATGCCCCCTCTTCCATACTCCTATTCTAAAAAAACTGCACCATGCAAGGGTCTTGTTTGGTGATCATGTTTCTTTTTTCTCAGGGTTTTGTCTATAAGCGCTAATTTACACTATGTGCAGTGACAGACATTTTTCTGCATTGCGATATGCCTGTCACTGCAAGGACACACATGAAACTGTTGTTTCCTATGTATCCTATTCACACTGCATTGCAGTAAAATGCAGTCATGCATTTTATCGCAGTGCACCGTACCAAATCGCATGGAACTGTATGGCAGTGCAGGGCATCGTGCTGCTGTACAGCACCATGAATCAAGTGTGCATTCAGTACAATTAAATAAAGTTTGTACAGAAAAAAAGGAGCTGTGTAATGTCCTAAATTGCGCACCACACTGCCCCCTACCACAGCCGGCAACTGACAGCTGCCAGAGCCGTAAAGTGCTCCGACAGCTGCTCGTTGTATTGTGATCGCAGCCTTATTGTGTTATCTTCCTAGATTCATTCTAATAAAAAAAGAAGAATTAAAAAATCTGCAGCTCAATGCTATTTCCCTATCAGTATTAATTCTGTGCTGAATATCGTGTACTATAAAGCATGAATATCAAAAGTTAGTTTAAAGTTATGTATACATGTAGCCACAGAAAACATTTAGTGAAATAAAGTAATAACAAAAGAAGCAGGATTATGACTAAGATCATAAGTCTATGGAGGTAATTAACGTTTTGGTTGCTATTTTAGCTTCATTTTGTTGCCAAAATATACCAAGTAGAAAACATGTAGCTTGCATTATCTGAGCAAGGGTTGAAGGAGTTGAAAGCATACCTCATCCATGTACAGAACACCAGAATATACAATTTTATACCTAAGGTTTCTTTCACATGGGCTGCCTCCGTGATACGAATTCCGCTTGATCAGCGGGGGATTGCCCTGCTGAGCAGGCGGATGACTGGTCTGTGTCTGCTCACTGTACAGAGTGGATATTGACACAGTCTCGCTCTCCTCTATGGGCAAATCAGATGGAAAAGGACTAGGACTGTCTGCTCCTTTCCAGACGGATTGAAGATAGGACCACCATCCGTCTGGTTTTGTGGGCAGGATCGGATCGTATGGCGGCAGGTGTTAACGGACATGTGTCCGCTGACATCTGCCGCTCCATAGAGGAGACTGCAGGGTCCGATCAGGTCTGCCTGAAAAACTGACAGCTGGACTTGATCAGACAGCCCGTATGAAAGAACCCTTAGGCCTCTTTCACACGGGTGCAACGCCCGACAGAGTCCGTTCTATTCAGCGGGGGATCGATCCACCAATCCACGCTGAGAAGGCCGATGACAGCTCCGTCTCCGCATACAGAGCTGTCAGATCCCTGCTGTCCTCTATGGGGCGATCGGATGAGAACAGACCCGTCTGTCCATTCTCATCCGATCCTCCAGTCGGATGGAAAATAGGGTTTCCATCCATCCGGATTTCATGGACCGGATCGGAGAGCAGCGGGTGTCAGCGGACATGTCACCGCTGACATCCACTGCCCCATAGGGATGCATGGAGCATCTGATCAGCTCCGCCTGAAAAACTGACAGGCGGATCGGATTGGATCGCCCGTGTGAAAGGGGCCTTAGGCTGGTTCCACTAAATTGTTAAGTAATACTCCTTTGGACTGAAAGGTATCTTGGGGGAAACGGCTTCTTGTTAAAATCAACAGATCAGTCTCTTTCATCCTGCCACAATACACTAGAGATTAATATTCCCTTATACAGTCAATCATGAGCTTAGGTACAACAAATCTGTTGGTTACAATGGTAAAGGGGCTCAATAAAAAGGTACTGTACCTGTTAGATTACCTTTGATCAATACCACTAGTGGAACCATTTGTGATCACCACTTGGATTTCATATCTCACAGGTTTCAAGAAATGTTAAAGTCAGTGCATAACCACTAATCGTTTTTGCTACTGCTTTAATACATCACATCGGGGGGAAAAGGACACAGCCATTGAACCAATCCAGATAGTGAAGATACGCAATCAAGCTACTGTGAAAAGACTACAGAATCATGAATCCTATATAGATAGCATTTGAGCAGCCTGGAAACAAATACAGAAGGTATGAAAACTACGGCAGAGTTTTTTTTAGGGAACTAGAAGATGTTAAATAGGAATCAGTCATCCAAAACATTGTTGAACTAACCAATGAATCATGACCATACACTAGAATTTCAGTCAAAGTTTTCTCAAACAAAAGGACTAACAGTGAATGTGGTTTTCATTCAGGAAAATCTAATCTCAACATATTCTAATGTTAAATGCAAATTTTGTAAGTTCTTGTGGACAACCGTCATCACGCCATCATATGAATGTTCCTTTCAAAGTGTTCTAGTTTACGGACAGGCATGAAGATGATGTTGAGGAATTGTATGTTGTAAAAGGTCTTAAACTGGCCAATTGCGGTTTTTTTTTTCAGGCTGAATGAAAGAAATCTGACAGATTTCTCCATCCGTACAGTACAGAATCTCCCGCTGTGCCTGCTGTATTCTGTATAACTCAACAGCAGCTGAGCAGCTTATCAGGAACTGTAAAAGAGGAAACACCAATAAGCTGCAGCATCACGGGGGGGTCAGGGTGTTGATGTCATCCTAACCACCAGCAGCCTAGGAGCAAGGAAATCTCCCATGCCTGAGATCTCTAAATTTAGGGAGGAGGTTATTGTGCAGATTGGCCAGGAGGGGGTTAAAGATTGTACTGGGGGACAGACTGACCTGGGAGGATGGTACTGGGGGACAGATTGACATGGGGGGAATTGTAATGGGGATCTGACCTAGGGGGTTTGTTCTAAGGGGCAGACTGACCTGGGGGGGGGCTGTTCTGGGAGGGGTAGACTGACCTGGCGGGAATACAGGATTGTACTAAGGGACAGACTGGCATGGGAGGGGGGATTGTAATGGGGGGCAGACTGACCTGGGAGAGAGAACTGTAATGGGTGAACGGTGTAGGAATTACACAGTTTGTATATGTGCCTCCCACTTTTTAAAGGGACCAAAAGTAATGGGACAGATTAACAATCATAAATCAAACTTTCACTTTTTAATACTTGGTTGCAAATCCTTTGCAGTCAATTACAGCCTGAAGTCTGGAACGAATAGACATCACCAGACGCTGGGTTTCATCCCTGGTGATGCTCTGCCAGGCCTCTACTGCAACTGTCTTCAGTTCCTGCTTGTTCTTGGGGCATTTTCCCTTCAGTTTTGTCTTCAGCAAGTGAAATGCATGCTTAATCGGATTCAGGTCAGGTGATTGACTTGGCCATTGCATAACATTCCACTTCTTTCCCTTAAAAACCTCTTTGGTTGCTTTCGCAGTATGCTTCGGGTCATTGTCCATCTGCACTGTGAAGCGCCAGCCATGAGTTCTGAAGCATTTGGCTGAATATGAGCAGATAATATTGCCCGAAACACTTCAGAATTCATCCTGCTGTTTTTGTCAGCAGTCACATCATCAATAAATACAAGAGAAGCAGTTCCATTGGCAGCCATACATGCCCACGCCATGACAATACCACCACCATGCTTCACTGACGTGGTGGTATGCTTGGGATCATGAGCAGTTCCTTTCCTTCTCCATACTCTTCTCTTCCCATCACTCTGGTACAAGTTGATCTTGGTCTCATCTGTCCATAGGATGTTGTTCCAGAATTGTGAAGACTTTTTTAGATGTTGTTTGGCAAACTCTAATCTGGCCTTCCTGTTTTTGAGGCTCACCAGTGGTTTACATCTTGTGGTGAACCCTCTGTATTCACTCTGGTGAAGTCTTGTCTTGATTGTTGACTTTGACACACATACACCTACCTCCTGGAGAGTGTTCTTGATCTGGCCAACTGTTGTGAAGGGTGTTTTCTTCACCAGGGAAAGAATTCTTCGGTCATCCACCACAGTTGTTTTCCGTGGTCTTCCGGGTCTTTTGGTGTTGCTGAGCTCACCGCTGCATTCTCTCTTTTTAAGAATGTTCCAAACAGTTGATTTGGCCACACCTAATGTTTTTGCTATCTCTCTGATTGGTTTGTTTTTTCAGCCTAATGATGGCTTGCTTCACTGATAGTGACAGCTCTTTGGATCTCATATTGAGAGTTGACAGCAACAGATTCCAAATGCAAATATCACACTTGAAATGAACTCTGGACCTTTTTATCTGCTCCTTGTGAATGGGATAATGAGGGAATAACACACACCTGGCCATGGAACAGCTGAGCAGCCAACTGTCCCATTACTTTTGGCCCCTTAAAAAGTGGGAGGCACATATACAAGCTGTTGTAATTCCTACACCTTTCACCTGATTTGGATGTAAATATCCTCAAATTAAAGCACATCTTGTTTGTTTCATTTCAAATCCATTGTAGTGGTGTATAGAGCCAAAAAGATTAGAATTGTGTCGATGTCCCAATATTTATGGACCTGACTGTATATACGGTATTGTACAATATAGACTCCTGCCCAATATGCACTACATGCAGTGCATACAAAAAGTATTCCCAGTACTTCACTTTTTTCCACATTTTGGTATTGTGACAGGAAGTCAGGTAAATCTGGGAATGTAGTCACAGAGAGGAGACACATTCCCACCTGGTTTGGAAAGTTCACCAATTACTATAGGGTGTCGGCTGCCAAAGGCAGCAGGAAGGTGTAAAGAAGTTGAAAGGCCTTCAGCTGTTCGGAATGAGGAAATGAAGGCCTCTATAATTTGTCCAGAGGAAGTCTATGGATTGCTGCCTCCTGTCGCCGTGTGGGCTGGGAGAGGAGGACAGACAGATGTGTGCCTCCCGACGCCGAGGAAGCCTGGGAGAAGGACTGCTGCCTCCTGTCGCCGTGTGGGCTGGGAGAGGAGGACAGACAGATGTGTGCCTCCCGACGCTGAGGAAGCCTGGGAGAAGGACTGCTGCCTCCTGTCGCCGTGTGGGCTGGGAGAGGAGGACAGACAGATGTGTGCCTCCCGACGCTGAGGAAGCCTGGGAGAAGGACTGCTGCCTCCTGTCGCCATGTGGGCTGGGAGAGGAGGACAGACAGACGTGTGCCCCCTGAAAGCTGTGTGAGCATGGGGAAGACCTCCTAAAATGATGTGAAGCTGAGGAGGGTAACAAGTGTGAAGACTACTTGAAGTGAGCTCTTGGATCGTTTCTAGGTGAAAAGAAACCAATGGACATTTCCTGTGTGAAGGGGAAATTAACCAGTTGTGAAGACTTCTCAAAAGGTGAGAAAACAAACTATTTCTATGTGGAAGAAATAAAGGAATGTTTGCCATGTGAAGAGACAAGCAAGGGGGACATTCTGATTGTGAAGAGTAAAGGGACCTGTTAAATGAACATGTGCTGTGTGAACAGATAAAACATGGACTGTTGAGTATCCGCTGTAGGATAAGAAAGTCTGCCTAACAGTAGGTTGGGGACAGACTCTTAGGTAGGTTCCAGTGTGAGAAGGTAGCCGCCCACAGGGGCAAGGATTTATTTTGTCTTTTATTTTATTTTGCTGGTTTTGACGCTTGCAGTCTGGTGAAGAAAAATGCATTAATAAACCAAACTGTTGTTTGCAAGCACTTATCGGCTATCTTCTTGTGAAAACGCACCCCCCAAGGGGTCATCCACGCCTACCACCGAGCTAATCCCTCACAGTATGTTACAGCCTTATTCCAAAATTGATGATTATTATTTACCTCAAAATACTACAAACAATACCCCATAACGACAATGTGAAAGAAGTTTGTTTATAATCTTTGCAAATTTCATTAAAAAAAAAAAAAAATCACATGTATATAAGTATTCACAGCCTTTTCCATGACATTCAAAATTGAGCTTAGATGCATCCTGTTTCCACTGATCATCCCCAGGATGTTTCTACAACTTGATTGGAGTCCGCCTGTGGTAAATTCAGTTGATTTTACATGATTTGGAAAGGCACATACTTGTTCTTTATAAGGTCCCAAAGTTAAAAGTGCATGTTAGAGCACAAACCAAGCCATGAAGTCTAATGAATTGTCTGTAGATCTCCGAAACAGGAGCATTTGAAGGCACACATCTGAGAAAGGGTACAGAAAAATTTCTGCAGCATTGAAGGTCCCAATGAGCACAGTGGCCTCCATCATCCGTAAATGGAGGAGGTTTGGAACCACCAAGACTCTTCCTAGAGCGGGCCGTCCAGCCAAACTGAGCGATCAGAGGAGAAGGGTCTTAGTCAGGGAGGTGACCAAGAACCTGATGGTCTCTCTGACAAAGCTCCAGCTTTTTTCTGTGGAAAGAGGAGAACCTTCTAGAAGAAAAAACATCTCTGCAGCACTCTACCAATCAGGCCTGTATGGAAGAGTGGCCAGACGGAAGCCACATGACAGCCTGCCTGGAGTTTGCCAAAAGGCCACAGAGGGACTGTCAGACCATGAGAAACAAAATTTTCTGATTAAACAAAGATCAAACACTTTGGCCTGAGCATCATGTCTGGAGGAAACCAGGCACCACTCATCACCTGGCCAATACCAGCCCTACAGTAAAGCATGGAGGTGGCAACATCATGCTGTGGGGATGTTTTTCAGCGGCAGCAACTGGGAGACTAGTCAGGATTGAGGGAAAGATGAATGCAGCAATGTACAGAGGCATCCTTTATGAAATCTGCTCCAGAGCGCTCTGGACCTCAGACTGGGGTGACGGTTCATTTTACAACAGGACAACAACCCTAAGCACAAAGCCAAGATAACAAAAGAGTGGCTATGGGACAACTCTGTGAATGTCTTTTTTGCCCACCCAGAGTTACCCAGCCAGAGTCCATACTTGAACCCGTATAAACATCATTGAAGAGATCTGAAAATGGCTTTGCACTGACGCTCCCCATCCAACCTGATGGAGCTTGTAGAAATTTGATGAAAATAATTAATTTAATGCTATTTGGAATAAGGCCTGTAACATAATAAAATGTGGAACAAGTGAAGCACTGTGAATACTTTCTGGATGCACTGTACATTACAGACTCCTGCACTCAATTGTACATTACACACTTCACTATATATGCTTCGTATATTGTGCATGACAGACTCTTGCACTATTTACACTATATACTTCTGACCAAAGTGTCCATTGTCTCAACAGTTGCTGGTTACTAAGCAGTTCCTGACTATTCTGGTTAAAGCGGAGTTCCGGCCATGAAAAAAAAATTTCAATAAAAATACCCCCGGGACAGTCAGGGATCCACAATGGATAGATAGCCTTTGTACTGTCTCGGGTCGCACTTACCTGCAAGAAGAAATACTTACCTTTAAAATTTCTTCTCCAGCGTTGCCATCTCGGATGTGGGCAGCTGAAGCCAGCGCGATCCTCTTCTGCGTCCTCTTCTCCCAGAATGAGCCTGCACCGGCCCTGCTTGTCACTTCTGGTGCGGCGCCGCATTCCTCCACAGCTTCTGGGCATGCCCAGAAGCTGTTTAGCAGGGAATACGGCGCCGCACTGCTAGCGACGAGCGGGGCCGGTGTCGGCGCATTGATTCCTGGGAGCGATGACGTTCAGCTACCAGGAATCATTGCAAACCGGAAGTGACGGCGCGGGCCGCGGCCGCCGAGGAAGGAAGTGGAAGAAAGGTGAGTATATTTTTCTACAATAACAAGGTAAGTAAAAAAAAAAAAATCGTAACTATCCATTTCTTTTTCAGGTGACAAATAGGAAGCGGATGGCCACAAAATCGATTATGTCGATTTTGTGGCCGGAACTCTGCTTTAAGTTCTTCTTTACACTGGGTTCACATATGTGTGGTCATGGGCTTGTGCCTGGGTTTCGGTGCATGCCTGTTCACCTATTCAAGTGTAATTTAGGTCCGAATTTTTGCCTGAACCGGACCAAAAGATAGACAGGACCCTTCTGCAATCTGGGCCGCGGCCACCTCGGACCTGTGTTTACCGGCTCTATTGAAAGCCGGTTACATTCGCCTGTCAAGCAAATTGGATGCGGAGAAACCCACATCCAATTTGCATATACGTAAACCCAGCCTCAAGGTAGGCTCACACAAAGTGTGCACAAAATCATATTCCTTTACTTGAGGTGCCCAAACGTACCCCAGCACTTTTACACTCCTAGACATCACTTGCACAATGAAAAACATGCCCACTCTTCACAGCACACTAAGCAAGCTGCATTTTTTTTTAATCAAGCAATGGGGCCCAATTTATAACCTTGCACCCATCCCCCTGATTTCATAAAACGCCCCTGCACAGACATAGTGCTGGTTCACACATATGCCATACGGGAACCTTGCGAATCCACTGCGGGTTCTCGTATCGCACCCGACTCACAGGCAGTTCACATTGCCATATCTGAATCGCTGGGGGTGTCAATACAAAGTTAACGACACCCCCAGGTTAGTTCGCATATCGCAGTGCAAATTGTAACTCTGGACAGGAATTGGATTGCATAGGTGTGAACACCCATGCGATCCGATTCTGGTGCAGACCAAAAAAAAGGGTCCTTCGTGACTTTGGACTGAATATGATGCGAATTCAGCCATGCAATCTGTATGGCTGAATTTGCATTGCACAGACATCGCATATGATTTGCATAGCAGTGCGGTGCGAATCACATGCAATGTCTCACATCGCATATGTGTGAACCGGCACATAGAGTACAGAACTGATTTTCTATTTCAGTGTTTTTATTTAGATTTCACGTAAAACCCTAGGTACAACCATAGCATAACAAGACAATGCTGGCAGAACTAATTTTTAATTAAAAGTTAGTAGATATTATAATTACAGTGCAGTACAGGTGCATTGTGGAACCCTGAAACTTTATACAGTCCTGTACAGTACAGAATTATTTTCAATAGTTATTATACTGCACAATAGTTTAAGTTTCACTCACCTATTATAGCATTTTATATAACGGCCTCATTTTGTGTTGTTTTACTTCTGAAATTACCGTATCCTGAAAGCAAACCAGTAAAATACTGTATATAGCTGTTAGCTCGCATTCACACGAGTCTCCTGCATTTATGTTATATAAAAGCAGAGAAATTTGATATGGGAAGTATAAAAACAAAAAACAAAACTATATTATCTAGATCAATTTCTCTCGTATTTAAATGTGCCTGTGTTTACATGCATTTAGTAACTAACCGGCCCCTGGATGCAAAGATTTCTATTTTTTCTAAATGAGGCTAAACTGAATGCACACAAATGCAAGTAAATGCACAGAAATATACCATTAAAAATTATTACATTACCTACAAAGGCATAAATATGAATGAGCTGTATTAAACATAAAAACAAACATTTATTCTATTGCAGCTTACCAATTCTTAGATGTGGTGGCTGCATTCGTTTTCTTTTTAAGGCCCCTTTCACACATGCGCACCGTTCAGATCTGCCTGTCAGTTTTTCAGGAGGATCTGAATGGATGCCCCATGCATCTCTATGGGGCAGCGGATGTCAGCGGAGACATGTCCCCTGACATCCAATCCGATCCTGTCCGTCAAATCTGGACGGATGGAAACCCCATTTTCAATCCGTCTGGTGGATCTGATCGGATGAGAACGGACAGGCGGTCCGTTCTCATCAGATTCCCCATAGGGGACAGCAGGGATCTGACACCTCCGTCTCCACACACAGAGCAGAGACGGAGCTGTCATCTGCCTGCTCAGCGGGGATTGGCGGATCGATCCCTCGCTGAGCAGAACGGCTCCGTCGACAGAACAGAGCGGTGTGAAAGGGGCCTATGGCTCTCTTTCCTTTATTTTCACCTGGTGATCCTACCATTAAGTTTCCTGTTTTTCAACAGGACAAACGGGACAGTCTGTACTGTAGGTGTATTAGTTAGTAGGTTGACACAAACCATTTAACACTGACAGGGATGCTTACAATGGTCAGCTTTTATTAAGTTAACTTTTTATCCCAAAAGTTAAAAAAAAAAAAAAAACTGTTTGCTGTAACTGCCTAATAAGTGTGAGCTGGAGTTGGGCTTCAGTTTGTTAGTGTATCTAAACTTGCTAGTGTATCTAACACTCTCTCCCCCCCCCCCCCCCCCCCCAGGATGACAATGCTGCTGTCCAAATGTGTCTTTGTTTCTCCTCCATCTAGATTGGAGGCCCCAATGAGTTTGCCTATCTCTGGAGCCTATAAGAAGGAACCTGGCCGCTGGAAGAGTCCTCTCCACCAAACAGTGATGTGGACACCAGAAGAAGGACCCCAAGTAAACAGAAGACAGAATAACTGTCATGTGACCATGGATTCAGGCAAGTACATGGGCATTAGGATAGCATTTTTTTCTTCTTACCCAGCAGCTAACTACAGGGGGATGGGAGGGGTGCAATGGGGGTTAATAATATCCCAGCATTGGGCTTTAACCACTTTCAGACCGGACTAATTAAACCCCTTTCTGCCCAGGCCATTTTTCAGTTTTCAGCGCTGTCACACTTTGAATGAGTTACTTAGTCATACAACACTGTTCCGAAATAACATTTTATTTATATATATATATATATATATATATTTTTTTTTTTTTCAAGATAGAGCTTTTATTTGGTAGCATTTAAACACCGCTGTTTTTTTTTTTTTTTTTGTAAGGCTCCGTTCACATCTAGGCGTTTTGGGGCGTTTTTGGGGCGTTTTTCTGCTCTAGGATCAGCTCTCAAAACGCCCAACAAGACAAATCCTATTCATTTCAATGGCCCCTGTTCACATCTGAGCGTTTTGACGCTGTATACAAAACGCCCAACGCTCAAAAAAGTACATGAGCTTCTTTTTGGGCAGATTACAGGCGTTTTCCATTGATCTCTATTCAATCTAAAAACGCCTACACAAAAATCGCGGTAAAATCGCGGTAAAAAACGCCGCAAAAATCGTGGTAAAATCGCGGTAAAAACGCGCGAAAAACGCTACGCTCAGGTGTGAATGTAGCCTAAAGGAAAAAATCTTGAAAGAAAATGTTTTCTTAGTTTTTGTTTTAACATTTTGCAAATAAATAATCTTTCTGCAGAAATTGAGGCCAAAATATATTGTGCTACATTTCTTTGGAAAAATAACTGAAAACAGTACAGGTATATTAAAAAAACAGACACTTTTACCCCTTTCCTGCCCAGGCTATTTTCTTAGATTTCAGCACTGTCACACTTGAATGATATGCAACACTACCCAAATAATGTTATCGTTTTTTTTAAACCAAGCTTTCTTTTATGCCTCCTTTCCACTGAGAGGTGCGGTACGGTTCGGTACAGTTCAGTATGGTTCGGTACGGTACACCTTGATCAGGCTTGCGTTTCCACTGCCAACAGTACCTCAGCTCAACAGTACCTCAACAGTGTAGCTCCACCCTGTTGGTACGGTACTAATGTGCTTGGTACCCCAACGAAACGGTCCCAAAAAAGTGGTATGGTACGGTTTGGAATTAGGGTACCATTCACAACTTTTGACAATGGAAACGGCAAAAATTGCGTACCGTAGCAAACTGAACCGCTCAGTGGAAACGAGGCATTAGTGGCATTTAATCAGCATTGGGTTTTTTTTCTATTTTTTCACTATCACAAAAAAAAAAAACATTTTTCTTTATTTTTGTTATAAAATTTTGCAAATAAGTAATCTTTCTTCATAAATTTTATTCTGCTACATCTATTTGGTAAAAGAAAAAACAAATCAGTGTATTTAGTCTGTGTGAATATTGTTAAAGCGGAGTTTCGGGCACAGAAGTCATTTTTTAACAAACATACCCCCGGGACAGTCAGGGCTAGTACATTCCACAATGGCTAGCCTCTGATCTGTCCCGGTTCGCACTTACCTTTTAGAAGAAATACTTACTTATAAAATTTCTTCCACAGCGTTTCCATCTCTCTTGTGGGCAGCTGAAGCCGGGGCGGTCCTCTTCTGCGTCTTCTTCTCCCAGAATGCGCCTGCACCGGCCCCTCTCGTCACTTCCGGTGCGGCGCCGCATTCCTAAACAGCTTCTGGGCATGCCCAGAAGCTGTTTAGCAGGGGAATGCGGCGTCACCCGGAAGTGACGAGCGGGGCCGGTGCCGTCGCATTGATTCCTGGGAGCGATGACGTTCAGCTCCCAGGAATCATCGCGAGACAGGAAGTAACAGCGGAGCCGCGGCGCTGAGGGAGGAAGTACCCTGAGGTGAGTATTTACGATCCTCAATTACAAGGTGAGTTTAAAAAAAAAAAAAAAAACCTAACTATCCAATTCCTTTTCAGGTGATGCAGAACTAGCGGACGGGCACAAAAAAATATCGATTTTGTGCCCGGAACTCTGCTTTAAGTCCACCAACTATGGTATATATATTTTAAAATGTATCAATCCTGATTCACTGACTACCTATCTCTGTCAGGATTACTGGGTGTGGCTCAGAGTCCAGTTGCAGGAAGCAGCAGCACAAACATGGTTGACAAGTTGGATCCAGTACACAGGAGATCAGCCAAAGTAAGGGAGCAAGCAGAATAGTGGTCGTAGTCATTAGCTGAAGATCGGTACACAAGTGGTGAAGAGCAATATGGCAGCAAGCAGAGGCATAGTCCTGAAACGTAGCTGGAGGTCGGTACACAAGTAGAAGATTCGGGGGGATTAAGCACACAAGCTAGATCTCGGCAAAAGCACAATAATCTGGCAACAGGAAGTTCCCAGATCAGGTTTAAATTGGAAGTTCAAAGGAGTGGCCAAAGGTTCAGAGTTCACTGGGGGCTGGGCAAGGAACTGGACAAGGTCTAGGTCACCACACAGATCAAGACTGTATAGGTATTAGCTGCTGGATAGCTTAGCAAGAAGAAGCACCGCCAACAGCAACCAAGGACCTGAGTTCAAATTCGGGCTCTGACAATCTCATTTCTTAAGGCCCAAAATGTCAGAACAGTGCAAATACAACCCCCCCACACACACACACACTAATGACTCATTTTTTGAAAAGTAAACAGTCCAAGGTATTCATTCCAAGGCATTGTGAATTTTTTGAAGTTGTAATTTTTTTGTCACATTTTTTGGAAATTAAATAACATTTTTTCCCCCACAAAGTTGTCATTTTAACAAGTTATTTTTCACACACACACACACACACACACACACACACACACACACACACACACACACACACACACACACACACACACACACACAGTATAGACCTACTTACATTCAAACCACTAAAACACATTCTGCTAAGCCTCCTGAGTATGCAGATACCACCCACATATGTGATAATCTTTCACAGCCTAGATGCATAGAGGAGCCCAAAATCCAAGGAGCACCTTCAAGCGTTTCAGGGGTATAAATTACACATCCAATTTTCTGACTACCTATCAGAATTTTGGAGGCCCTTGAGAACTAGGACAGTGAAAATACTCACAAAATGACCACAAACACTCCAAGGTATTATGTAAGAGGCATGGTGAGTCTTTTTGAAGACTTCATTTTTTAGAAAGCATGAGTGCCGGTTCACACTTCCGCGTGTGCGGCGATAGCATGTAATATTGGAGCGCACTGCTCCTTCATTACATGCGATCGGATGTGCAGTGCGAATTCAGCCATACACTTTGTATGGCTAAATTCGCACTGCACCCGCACAAAAGTCGCACATGAGGCATTTTTTCAGCCGCATCAGGATCGGATCGCACAGTGGTTTACACTTGTGTGATCCGATCCTGTGCGAATTGTCAGACCGCACTGCGATATGCCATCAAACTGGGGGTGTCGTTAACATTTCATTAACACCCCCAGCGTATCGCATATGGCAGTGTGAACTGCAGGATGTGAGTTTGCGATGCGGGAACAGGCTGCGAGTTTGCAGCCTTCCCGCATCGCACAAGTGTGACCCGGCACTGAATGCAGAAAGAAAATTAAATTTTTTTTTTTTTTTTTTTTTTTTTACACAAAACTGTCAATTTAATAAGATGTTTTTATACACAGCATGGGCATGTTTAGAATTACAAACAAAAACACATTCTACTCCTCCTCAGTATGGCGATACCACGTGTGAGACTTTTTCACTGTTTTGACTGATTATGTACTGGACATTGTATCTTGTGTATCACACAAACCAATTGCGTCAAAACCAATGTACTGTAAGGCTCCATGTACACGGGACGTTGTTAAAAGTCCCTTTGAATGCTGGAATTTTTAGGACGTTTGAAACGTCCGTTCAGTCGCGTTTGTACCCGCGTTTAGTGGGCGTTTAGCAGCGTTTGCGGGCGTTTGCGTTTAGAAGCGTTCCTAGAGGTCATAAAAATTATTCCCCTTTAAAATGGAAAAACGCGAACACTAAACGCGGGTCATCGCATTCAGACACGTTCGGACGCGTTCGGATGCGTTCGGACGCGTTTGTGCATTTTAAACGCCGGGAAACACACGTTCGAACGCAAATAATTGCGTTCTAAAAACGGTCCCTGAACGCAACTGCCTGCAAATGACTGTAAACTACCTGGTGTACATGGACAGATAAGATAAAATGTAGATGGGTTCAGGGGCTTCTGAAAAAAACGCCCAACTGCTCCTAAACGGCCATTTCCAGCGTCCCCTGTACATGGAGCCTAATGGTCCCTGACTACTGCATGAGTGGTCAGGGAATTTAGCTTAGTGCAGAGTCACCTATTGCAGTCTCCATTTCTCTAATACAAACAAGCCTAGCCTACTGGTACATGCCTGCGCCCCCAGGAATGCCATGTTCACTGGCCAGGAAGTATAGGAGGCTGAAGAAATGATTACCAAAATGGGTTCCTGTGGTTCCAAGACTTCAGTTGCTGCAGGGGATGGCTGGGACCAGTGTTTAGGAATGTAGTCAGTCGGACGTGCAGATGGGTCAATTCAGGCAGCAGGTAGAAACATGGTCAGCAAACAGGCAATAAATCATTCCAGGCAGCAAGTACAGGCCAACAGGCAGAGGCAACACTGCACTGGTTTGTTGGTGATCAGGAACACCTTTGCTGGCAGCACTGGTCTGGCGACAGTGGGCTGCATTTTCAGATGCATGGGGATGCCATTAGGAATGAAAGGCAGGCCCTGCACATCTTCAGCATGGTTTGGAAGCGAGAGGTTGTGGGTGCAGGAACAGGTGCGATTAACATGCTATCCTGCATTCGCAACCACCCGCACAAATGTGAACTGCACAAAATGCCTAAATCTCCCTTCCTCTGATTGGGTTCGGATCGCGCTTCAGAGGCTGCGGTGAAGAAGTGATGCAACGCCTCCCCATGCGCTGTGGGTTCCTGTGGAATTCACATGCAGTTCTGTTGGGTACAAATAAAAAATGAATGGGCTGAAATCGCACTGCACTAAAAGTAGCACATGCACTGCTTTTGGAAACTCACTGCAACCACATCGCATGGTGCTTCTGTACCATTGCAAACTGGTGCGGGAAAAACGCTCTGCGTTTGGCACCTGCATTTGAAGTGTCATTAAGTTAATATTGACACCCTTTTCAGATTCGGGAAAGGCACGCGAAACATGGGTTTTCCCGCACCGCGTTCTGGTGTAAACCAGCTCTAACACATTATAAACAAGCATGTATGTAAACATTTGATATTCTAACTGAAAATATACACTCCTGTAATGTAGGATTATAAAATCATAATAAAATCTAAAATTTGCCATCTGCAGAATTTTCTCTTGGCCGAGTATAGTAGTAGAAGTATAGTAACATACCTCCCAACTTTTTGAGATGGGAACGAGGGACACCTATAAGCAAAAGTATGGAGACATAGGACACACCCCTTTGTCAAGCCCCCTTAAAGGAGAGATATACAAAAAAATATTAGTTAAACCCGCAAGTGCTTTTTTGCCACTACTATTCCTTTATAATGGCTTTTGAAATTTACAAATGCAGAGGTTTAGAAATTGGATGAAAGGTTTAGCACTGGGAAGCACTTTTTAAAAGATAAGTGCATTTTATATACAACTATATAGATCAGACCAAAATGAGGGACAAATGAGGAGGACAGAGGGACTTTTTCCAAATCAGGGACAGTCCCTCAAAATCAGGGACAGTCGGGAGCTATGTAGGCCGGGGGTTACGCTACTTTTTTTTTTTTTTTTAAACCGGGATTAACCTAATGGTAATGCCTGCTCTCAACTGAGACATTTCTATATAGCTTTCTATGTTGGTACGCCTACCATGTACAACTGGACTGGGAATAACTTCCCTCCCATGTGCACTATTTGCTTGCTGTAAATTGACGACAACTTGGCATTTATTCAGTCCAGAGGGAGAAAAGCACAGACATACAATTTTATTAATAATACATAAATTGTAAATATATTTACCAGCCTACAAAACAATACAACAGCACATGGATTGTAAAAAATAAATAAATATATATATATATATATATATACACACATATATATATATATATATATATATATATATACACATACATATACATACACACACACACAATCAAACACATCACAATTTTAATAATTTTGTCACAATAAAACATAGTGGTGGATGGGAGAGAAGTGGTGGGGGAATATGGCTGTAAAAGAGGATATTGGGACTAGATAGTAGGGCCTGGCAGCTTCAATACCTTACATACTCCAATTTGGAGGACATCTGCCTCTCCTAATGTTCCCTATTAAACTTAGGACCATGTATTCACTATATCTGGTCTCCCATAGTACACAGAGCAAGGAAATGCAATTATTTTAGTAAATATAAACTGCTAAATAACTTTACTCATCAACACTATATAGCAGTCTTTTGACTTCTATCAGTGTCCGACTGAGCACTGGTTAAAGCTTGTAGGAGGAGTTTTGATTCTCCCCTAACTGTCCTATGAGGCTGCTTGACTCCTGACCCTCTGTCCGGACAGTGCTGATTGGCACCCTGTTCCAACCATGTGCTCCTTCCAAAAAAAAAAACTCTCTAGCAATACACACCAAACTGAACATATGCAGAGTGCCTCCAAGTCTTTGTACTATCAGGAGCTGGATTGGGGGTTGTGGAAGAAGGGGGGGGGATCAGAAAAGACAGGATCAAACACCCTTTTTACACAATGCGCAGGATTAACCCCTTAGGTTCCACAGTAAGTGTAACAAACATGCTTTACTGCATATACAGACTGATTTTACTGTTGTGGGTTTAGTAACACTTTAAGGGGAATGAACAGGGATGTTGCAAAAACAGAATAGAGATTCAGGCTATACACATTCTTGTATGTTTATCATTGCCTTCCCTTTTGTGTTGTGTATGAGTTGTAAAGAGATTGTAAGGTCTTGTTTTTTTTTTTTTAAATAACATGTTATACTTACCTGCTTTATGCAGATGGATTTGTACAGAGCAGCCCGGATCCTCCTCTTCTCAGGTCCTCTTCGGCTCTCCTGGCTCCTCCCTCCTGTTGAGTGCCCCCACAGCAAGCAGCTTGCTATGGGAGCACCCGAGCCAAGTCACAACTCCCTGTATCCATTCAGCCATGGAGCCGTGACCCTCTCTCCCTCCTGATTGGCTAAATTATTTTGATTGACAGCAGAGGGAGCCAATCGCGCCGCTGTCTCAGTCAATGAGAAGGGGAGTCGCAGGCAGCTTGGACACACCTGCAACATCGCTGGATAAAGACGGGCTCAGGTAAGTATTAGACCCCATTCACACTTGTGCGTCCTACAAGTCGCACGATTTTGCCACGATTCTGACTGGACTTGAAGCAATGCCTGTGTAATCTTGAGTGCTATGGACTTTAAAATGCATCAAAAGTCGGACCAAAGTAGTGCAGGGACTACTTTGAGGACGCACAGATATAAACAGTACTCAATGGAAAATCATAGAGTATGACTTGACTTGCATATTTGCAGTCCCGAGTCGCAGGACAAGTCGCACAAGTGTAAAAGGGGCCTTAGGGGGGCTAAAGGGGGCTGCTGCACACAAAGGGATTTTTTAGCTTAAGGCATAGAATGCATTAAGATAAAAAAAAAACTTTTGTCTTTACAATTGCTTTAATGTTTTATTCTCTGCTGTATGCAGTTTTTTTTAATAGGTACTAATTAAAATAAATAAATAATTAAACACAAAAATACACACTGCATCATTTACTGTATATGTGTATGCCAGTACTATTGTCATGCCCTAATTTTTTTCATAATAGTAATTTATCAACCATTCTGTTTTCCTTACCAAAAATATATACAGTATATATTATTTATGTACCATTAATATTTGTCTGTTTTCAATAAAGTCCCTATTTAGACATACAATACTAAATCAATACAAATATTTTAATATGATTATACAGGATAGAAGGCAACAACCGTTTGCACAGTGCTTTACACAATAAAGGAATACAGCACATTTTCAATACAATTCAACATAGGAGGGTTCAAAAGGCCCGTCTCATCAGTTCTTACCTATAATTCCATTAGTATATAAATTCATCTGGTCTTAAACAACACAAACAAAATGTGTAGCTAGTGCTGTTTATTTTATATCAAATACATTTCAGCCGTATGGTATGTGATGGTAGTGAGTGGGATACAGTGCTCAGGCCTTCATCAGCAGCCTGTAAGACCACATAGAGTGTTTGGCCTTTACGCTCGGGAGAAATTATACGCCTGAGCAGTGAAAGCAAAGTGGCAAAGCACAATGACACATCCCTTAGGATCACATTACTACAGATTTATCAATTACACACTCACCTATTTCCCTGAAGCAAGGCACAAGGTAATGACAATTAGCTAAAACATGGTCATAGATTTACACTGCTTAGGTAGACTAAAGGATACCATCAGTGCCTGCCTTTCCTATGATGGTCCTATGGAAATTAAAGTATGTGAATGGTCCCAAAGCTCCATTTCTATTTTTGCTGTTTTATGTGACATTGTCACTCTGGAAAAGGGTTTATAATCCAGGCCACTGATGGTTAAACCACCACTGCCTTTTCATCTACAAACCAGCTTACTGTGATTGCAGCCCATGTTCCACCCCCTTGACTGCTGCTTGGGTGGGGTACCACCTTCGACATGATTGTATGAATCGCAAGCAGCTAACAGCATACAAATAGAGAGTGTTTACACCTATCTGTATACATACATTCAGCATCACATGGAATTCATTTCCTATCATAATAAAGAATATACATATATATGTTTAATCAGCTATGTACACTTTTATCCCTGGGCTGATAAGACCTCCAGCTAGGCTCCTGAGGAAAGCATCAGCATCAGTGTATGGGGTCCTCTACTATAACAGAGGATGTAGAACAAGATGCACAGGATGTAGGCATTTCTTATCAGATTATAGAATATATATTTATTAATCAGCTATGTGCGCCTCCATCCCTGGGTTGATCAGACCTCCAACAGTAGTGTTGACTCCTATGGAAAGCATCAGTGTATGGGCCCTTTAGCATTAGAAAGGATGTAGAAGGAAATGCAGAGGATGTAGGAATTTCTGTCAAATTATAGCATAGATATTTATTAATCAGTTGTGTACACATCCATCCAAGAGTGGGTTCGACTCCAGTGGATGTATGGGTTCTTTAGTATAACAGGGGATGTAGAATGAGATACACCGGATGCTGGCATTTTGTATCGTATTAAAGCATATTTATTTATTAATCATCTATCTGCACCGCTAGGCTCCTATGGAAAGTATCAGTTTATGGGTCCCTTACCGTAATAGAAGATGTAAAACAAGATGCACTTCCTATCAGGTTATAGATTATAGATTATATATATATATATATATATATATATATATATATATATATATATATATATATATATATATATATATATATATAAAATAATCAGCTATGTACACCTCCATAACTGGGCTGATCAGACCTCCAGAAGTAGACACATATTCTACATTCTCTGTTACACCAAAGAACCCATACACAGATACATTCTATATAAGATGCAGGCATTTTGTATCAGATTAAAGCATATATAGGTATTAATTAACATCTATGTACACCTCAATCCCTGAGATAATCACACCTCCATGACTAGGCTAGGCTCCCATGGAATGTATCAGTATATTGGTCCTTTACCATAATAGAAGATGTAGTGACACGGAGAATGTAGAATATGAGATGAATGGGATGCAGGCATTTCCTATGCAATTATAGAATATCTAATAGAATATTCATAATTTAACTATTTATAGACTATAATTTACTCCGCTATGTACATCTCCATCCTGGGTTGGTCAGACCTCCAGAGAAAGGCTTCTATGTCAGTGTATGGATCCCAATATCAGAGAGGATGTGGAATGAGATGCACAGGATGCAGGTATTTCCCATAAGATGATAGAATATATAATATTTGTCTATGTACACCTTCATCTCTAGGTTGGTCAGACTTCCAGGCCTAGACTCCTATGAGAAGTATCAGTGTATGGGTCTCAGTATCAGAGGATGTAGACTGAGATGCACAGGATGCGGGCATTTCTTATAAGATAATGGAATATATAATGATTGTCTATGTACACCTCCATCCCTAGGTTGATCAGACCTCAAGGCCTAGCCTCCTATGGGAAGTATTAGTGTTTGGGTCCCGGTATCAGAGGATGTAGACTGAGATGCACAGGATGAGGGCATTTGCCATTAGGTTATTGAATATATAATAATTGTAAATGTACACCTCCATCCCTGGGTTGATCATACCTCCAGGCCTAGCCTCCTATGGGAAGTATGAGTGTATGGGTCCCAGTAGCATAGAGGATATAGACAGAGATACACAGGATGTGGGTATTTATATGTACACCCCCATCCCTGGGTTGATCATACCTACAGGCCTAGCCTCCTATGGGAAGTATTAGTGTATGGGTCCCAGTATCAGTATAGACTGAGATGTACAGGATACAGGGATTTCCCATAAGATGATAGAATATATTATTGTCTATGTACACCTTCATCCCTGGGTTGATTGAACCTCCAGGCCTAGACTCTTATGGGAAGTATGAATGTATGGGCCCCATAGAATAAGAAACTATGTAGACTGAGATGCACAGGACATGGGCATTTCCCATAAGCTGATAGAATACATAATATTTGTCTAAGTACACCTCCATCCCTGGGTTGATCGGACCTCCAGGACTAGACTCCTATGGGAAATATGAGTGTATGGGTCCCTTAGAATAAGAGAGGATGTAGACTGAGATTCACAGGATGCATGCATTTCCCATAGGATAAAAGAATAAATAATTGTCTATGAACACCTCCATCCCTGGGTTGATCATACCTCCAGGCCTAGCCTCCTATGGGAAGTATCAATGTATGGGTTCCTATGTATAAGAGAGGATGTAGACTGAGATTCACAGGACGCATGCATTTTCCATATGGTAATAGAATAAATAATAATTGTCTATGTATACCTCCATCCCTGGGCTGGCCATACCTCCAGGCCTAGCTTTCTATTGGAAGTATCAGTGTATGGGTCCCTATGTATAAGAGAGGATGTAGACTGAGATTCACAGGATGCATGCAGTTCCCATAAGATAAAATAATAAATAAGTGTGTATGTACACCTCCATCCCTGGGCTGACCATACCTCCAGGCCTAGCCTCCTATGGGAAGTATCAGTGTATGAGTCCCTATGTATAAGAGAGGATGTAGATAAATAATAAATTGTTTATGTACACCTCCATCCCTGGGCTGACCATACCTCCAGGCCTAGCCTCCTATTGGAAGTATCAGTGTATGAGTCCCTATGTATAAGAGAGGATGTAGACTGAGATGCAGAGGACACATGCATTTCCCATAAGATAAAATAATAATAAATTGTCTAGGTATACCTCCATCCCTAGGCTGACCATACCTCCAGACATAGCCTCCTATTGTATCAGTGTATGGGTCCCTATGTATGAGAGGATGCAGATAAATAATAAAGTGTCTATGTACACCTCCATCCCTGGGCTAGTCATACCTTCAGGCCTAGCCTCCTATGGGAAGTATCAGTGTATGGGTCCCTATGTATAAGAGAGGATGTAGACTGAGATTTACAGGACGCATGCATTTCCCATAAGATAAAAGAATAAATAATAAATTGTCTAGGTATACCTCCATCCCTGGGCTGACCATACCTCCAGGCCTAGCCTCCTTCGGGAAGTATCGGTGTATGGGTCCCTATGTATAAGAGAGGCTGTAGATAAATAATAAATTGTCTATGTACACCTCCATCCCTGGGCTGACCATACCTCCAGGCCTAGCCTCCTTCGGGAAGTATCGGTGTATGGGTCCCTATGTATAAGAGAGGATGTAGACTGAGATTCACAGGACGCATGCATTTCCCATGAGATAAAAGAATAAATAATAAATTGTCTATGTACACCTCCGTCCCTCGGCTGACCATACCTCCAGGCCTAGCCTCCTATGGGAAGTATCAGTGTATGAGTCCCTATGTATAAGAGAGGAAGTAGACTGAGATTCACAGGACGCATGCATTTCCCATAGGATAAAAGAATAAATAATAAATTGTCTATGTACACCTCCATCCCTGGGCTGACCATACCTCCAGGCCTAGCCTCCTAAGGGAAGTATCAGTGATTGGGTCCCTATGTATAAGAGAGGATGTAGATGAATAATAAATGGTCTATGTATACCTCCATCCCTGGGCTGACCATACCAGGCCTAGCCTCCTATGGGAAGTATCAGTGATTGGGTCCCTATGTATAAGAGAGGATGTAGACTGAGATTTACAGGACACATGCATTTTCCATATGGTAATAGAATAAATAATAATAGTCTATGTATACCTCCATCCCTGGACTGACCATACCTCCAGGCCTAGCCTCCTATGGGAAGTATCAGTGTATGGGTCCCTATGTATAAGAGAGGATGTAGATGAATAATAAATGGTCTATGTACACCTCCATCCTTGGGCTGACCATACCAGGCCTAGCCTCATATGGGAAGTATCAGTGATTGGGTCCCTATGTATAAGAGAGGATGTAGACTGAGATGCAGAGGATGCAGGCCAATCAAAAAATGTCAAGGACATCATGAAGCAGACAGGCAGTGTTAGCAGGCATGGTCGCCTATCCCCTATGTATGTATAGAAATGTACTTACCTAGGAGGAGCAGTCTATGGGTCTGCTTGTACTCCCTCTTCTGCTCCTTCAGCACCCGATCTATGCTCTTGCTGACTTTCTTGGCCTCCTTCTCAGCCTCTTTCTCCTCCAGTCGGAGTTTGTCCCATCCCTTCTGCAGAGGATGCTGCTGCTGTTGCTGGTGCACCTGCTGCTGCTGCGCCTGCTGGCCCTTGCTGGGCTTGTGCTGCTGCTGCTTGCTGTCCCCGGTGCCGCTGCCTCCCCCGTTCTGTAGCAGCAGTAGCAGCCCGTCCGGACTGTCCCCTCTGGCCGCTTTGCAGAGCTCCCCCAGGCGAGGTTGCCCGTCCCTGAGCTGCTGCTGTGATCCGGTGGGGGTTCCGCTCCGGTGTAGATCCCCGTGTCTCAGGTCCCCGGCTCTCATAGGCACTGACAGCTCCGGGGGCTGCTCGGCGTCCGAGTTGGTGGCGGCGTTAGAGATGGAGCCGCTGGGATCACCGAACAGCCGCGGCCGGAGGCTGTAGCAGAGCCCCATGGCTCCGGCGATCTTACACGTGCTGGAGATCGGCGATCAATAGCAACAGATCGATGGGCAGAGATCCGTGAGAGATCGGGGGCGGATTCCGCGATGGGCGCACCCCCCGGATGAATGGAGAGACCGTTGTATGAGATGGCGGGATGGGAGCTTAGCTCTTCATTATCCAGCCGGGGATCCCGGGAGGAGCTGGGAGCAGCCCGTCACATTGCCAGCGTGCCATCTTGCATCTTCTCCTCTCTGCTCCGCACACACATCACAGTACCGATCACCTGACACCGCCGGAGACCGGGGACCTCAGCAGGCCGGTCCACCTTACCGTAATCACCGAACACTACGCGCATCTCCCTACACTCAGCCTGCGCAAGCTCCACACTAAGGACGCAGCTTCTCTGGACAATACAGCACTTCTCACATCCTCGCTTTTCTCCATCATCTCTATCCAAATTCTTCTCCTGTCAAACGGTTTCACCGACCTTACACTACACAATCTGACTGTACAGTCCCCATACATGTTACAATCTGACCATTCCTTCCTTGTACAATCAATTTTACATTAACCCCCTTAATGACCAGGCCATTTTTTGCTATTCGGCACTGCGTTACTTTAACGGACAATTGCGCGGTCGTGCGACGCTGTACCCTAATAAAATTAATGTCCCTTTTTCCCCCACAAATAGAGCTTTCTTTTGGTAGTATTTGATCACCTGTGCGATTTTTATTTTTTGCGCTATAAACATAAAAAGCGACAATTCTGAAAAAAAGAAAATACTTTTCACATTCTGCTGTATAACATTCCCAAAAAATGTAAAAATCTAATTTTGTTTAATATTTTAGGCCAATTTGTTTTCTACTACATATTTTTGGTAAAAAAAATCACAATAAGCGTATTTTGATTGGTTTGTGCAAAAGTTATCGCGTCTACTAACTACGGGAAAGCATTATGTCATTTTTATTGTTTTTTTTTTACTAGTAATAGCGGCGATCTGCGATTTTTAGCAGTACTGCGACATTGCGGCGGACAGATCGGACTCCTAACTGAAATTTTTGACACTTTTGGGGGACCAGTCACATTACTACAGTAATCAGTGCTGAAATATGCACTGTTACTGTAATAATAACACTGGCAGGCAAGGGGTTAACATAGTGGGTGATGGAGGGGTTAAATGTAAGCCTAGGGGCGTGTTTCTAACTGTATGGGGGATGGGCTTTTGAAATGATCAGAGACCTGTGATCCTACATAGAAGGATCACAGGCGCTCTGTGATCATTCCAGGGAGAAGCACGGTCGGCTGTGTTTACAACAGCTGACCGTCCTTCTCTCTCAGCGGGAAAAGATCGCAGGTGGCCAGCGGCAATCAGAGCCGTCGGCCTCTTGGATCAGAGTCCCCGCTGCCAAGTGGGGGCGGGAACTCGCCACTGGCGGCGCTGCTCGCCCCCTAGCAGCAGGCCCAGGACCAACATAGGGCTATGTCAGCTTGTGCAGGAGGGCCAGCCTGCTGCAGTAAAATTGCGGCGGGCGGTCCTTAAGTGGTTAATGACCAGGCCATTTTTTGAGATTCGGGACTGCGTTACTGTAACTGACAATTGCGCGGTCGTGCGACACTGTACCCAAATAAAATTGGTGTACTTTTTTCCCACAAATAGAGCTTTCTTTTGGTGGTATTTGATCTCCTCTGCGATTTTTATTTTTTGCGCTATAAACAAAAAAAACAGCGACAATTCTGGAAAAAAATATTTTTAACTTTCTGCTATAAAACATTCCAAAAAATATATTTTTTACTTTCTGCTATAAAACATTTCCAATAAAAAATTTTTTAAAATCAAATGTTTTTATAATTTTAGCCATTATGTATTCTACTACATATTTTTGGTAAAAAAAAAAAAAATCCCAATAAGTGTATATTGATTGGTTTGTGCAACAGTTATCGCGTCTACAAACTACAGGAAAGATTTATGTAATTTTTATTTATTTATTTATTTATTGTTACTAGTAATGGCAGTGATCAGCGATTTTTAGCGGGATTGCGACATTGCGGCGGACAGATCGGATACCTAACTAACATTTTTGACACTTTTGGGGGGGACCAGTGACATTACTACAGTAATCAGTGCACTGTTACTGTACTAATTACACTGGCAGGGAAGGGGTTAACACCAGGGGCGATCAAAGGGTTAAATGTGTCCCTAGGGAGTGTTTTCTAAATGTGTGGGGGATGGGCTTGCTGAATGAACACAGAGACCTGTGTTCCTAAATAAGAGGAACACAGGATCTCTGTGTTCATCACTAACAAAACAGAGGTTTGCAGTGTTTACAAAGTTCTGTCTCCACGGGGAGCGACCGCGGGTGCCCGGCGGCAATCGCAGCCGCCGGACCCGCTGATTGGCTCCCCCACTAGCGGTTCGCGAAATGATTTACAGGTACATCGTTTTGTGGAACAGAGCCAATCTGCCGCCGTATAAGTACGGCCGCTGGTCGGCAAGTGGTTAAAGAGGAAGTTTACCCTAAGCTATAATTAGTATCTATAGGTAAGCCTATAAGACTTCCCTATAGGTACTGTAAATATCTTCTGAACATGTACCGTTTAGGAGATATTTACATTGCATGCAGCCGATGACGTCATTGGCGTATGCGCTCTCAAGGAACGGCCACCCGTGCCGTTCCTTCAGATACCCGTGCCGTGAATGACAGGTCCCCTGCACATGCGCAGGAGTGACATTATCACGGCTCTTACCTGTCACACTGCCGGAGTACGAGGACCTGGAAGGAAGACCAGGAGAAGATGGACGCTGAAGATACATCGCATCACTGGAGGACTTTTTTTTTCAGGTAGGTTTCACATAATGTGCTAGTATGCAATGCATACTAGCGTATTATGCCTTTACCTTGCAGGTCCTAAAAAAAAAAATAAAAAAGCACCCAGCGGTTTACAACCGCTTTCAGCTGGGTTCACACTTCCTGTACGGGTTCCTGCATTGCTCCTGAATTGCTGGCAGTTCACACTGACATCTGCAAACCACTGTGGGTGTCAATGTAAAGTTAGCCTCCGTTCACATTGGGCTGATTTGACATGCGGTTTGACATATCAAATCCCATGACAAATCGGAGCCTATTGCACGCAACGGCACCGTCTGAATCGGCGCAACGATGACTTTGCGGCGCTGCACAGATTACCAATAGTAGTTTCTGCACTACTTTTGGTGACGGGTCCGCTTTTCTCAGCGGGGGATCGAGCCGCCGATCCCCTGCTGAGTAGGAAAATGACAGCTGTTCTTTGCGCTGTGTGCGGAGACACAGCTGTCACAGCCTCATAGATCTCTATGGGGGAACCGGATGGGAACAGACCGTCGGTCCGTTCTCATCCGATCCGATCCGCTGGACGGATGGAAAAAAGGGTTTCCATCTGTCCAGATTTGACGGATCGGATCGGCTGTCAGCGGACATTTCTCCGCTGACATCCGATGCCCCATAGAGATGCATGGGGGGACCGTTCAGATCCGCCAAAAAAAACGGACAGGCGGATCTGTGTGAAAGTGCCCTTAAGGGGCGATTTCAATAGACATTTGTGCAGGAACCCACACAGAGGCTGTCAAATTGCCCCTGAACTCGCACTGACATGCGGGTTTGAAATCGTACGGGTTCAGTCAAACTCGCACGATTGCAATCCCGCCCTCATGTGAACAAAGGCTTAATAGAACCCCAAGATCGGTTTGCAGATCGCAGTGCAAACTTTGAAATGGTGCAGGAATCAGATTGCATTGGGTCAGGGGTGGGGAACCTATGGTTCGGGGGCCGTATGTGGCCCCCGAAGTGATCTGGTCTGGCCCCCCATGCAGCTGAGTCTGTGTCTCTCAGCTGATCTGTCAGAATGGAGCCGATGCTTCCTGTATAGTTCCTGCTCTGTTATGACAGTCTGAGTGAGTCACAGGCGGAGTGATATTAAATGCACTCTGCCTGTGGACCAATACAGGAAACATCACCTCTTCCTCCAGCGTGGCGCTGCTACACTTCTCCTAGCCAGCATTTCCCGCCAGCAGCACACACAGCAGTACAAGCCAGAGCCAGCAGTACCAGCCAGAACCAGCAGTACCAGCCAGAGCCAGCAGTACTCGCAGCAGTACACACAGCAGTACCAGCCAGAACCAGCAGTACCCACAGCAGAGCCAGCCATACTAGCCAGAGCCAGCAGTACCAGCAGTACCAGCCAGAGTCAGCAGTACCTACAACAGTACCAGCCAGCAGTACCCACAGCAATACCAGCCAGCAGTACCAGCCTGAGCCAGCAGTACCCGCCTGAGCCAGCAGTACCCACAGCACAGTACCAGCCGGAGCCAGCAGTACCAGCCAGCAGTACCTACAGCACAGTACCAGCCTGAGTCAGCAGTATCCACAGCAGTACCAGCCAGCAGTACCCACAGCAGTATCAGCCTGAACCAGCAGTACCATCCAGCAGTACTCACAGCACAGTACAAGCCAGCAGTACCAGCCTGAGCCAGCAGTGCCCACAGCAGTACCAGCCAGCTATACCTACCAGCAGTACCTGCCAGTAGTTCTTTTCAAAACTTACCACCACTAAAAATTCGTCTGCGCTCCAGACTGACCGATTCAAACCTGGAAAACCTGTTGCGAGTAGCAACATCATCAATACCAGCTAACATCACACACCTCACCAAAGAGAAGCAGTTGCAGCCATCACATTAGGGGTGAGTTAATTAAATGTTTGACCAAATATAACAGGCTAATTTTTAAGGTGATAATTTTGTACGGCCCCCGAATGGTTTTATAAATACCCAAATGGCCCTTGGCAGAAAAAAGGTTCCCCACCCCTGCATTGGGTGTTTTAGTGCGGACCACAAAAAAAAAAAAAAGGATCCTACACCATTTTGGTGCAAAGGTAATGCGATCTCGGTCATACAGTTTGTGTGGCTGAATTCGCATTGCATAGACATCACATGTGATCTGCACAGCAATACGGTGCGAATTACATGCAATGTCTGTGATCGCACAAATGTGAACCCAGCGATCACAGACATCGCCTGTGATTAACAGCGCACTGCTGTGCAGATCACATGCAATGTCTGTGCAATGCAAATTCCACCATACAAACTTTATGGGTAAAATCGCATTGCATTCACACCAAAATGGTGCAGGACCCTTTTTTTGGTCTGCACTGGAATCAGATCGCTGATGTTAAAGCGGAGTTCCGGGCACAAAAACAACCTTTTTTTTTTTGTGCCCGTCCGCTTGGTCTTCTTAACCTGAAAAGGAATTGGATAGTTAGGTTTTTTTTTTTTTTGTTACACTCACCTTGTAATTTTAGATAGAATATACTCACCTATTCTTCACTTCCTCCCTCAGCGCCGTGGCTCCGCCGTCACTTCCTGTCTTGCGATGATTCCTGGGAGCTGAACGTCATCGCTCCCAGGAATCAATGCGCCTGCACCGGCCCCGCTCGTCACTTCCGGGGCGACGCCGCATTCCCTGCTAAACAGCTTCTGGGCATGCCCAGAAGCTGTGGAGGAATGCGGCGCCGCACCGGAAGTGACGAGAGGGGCCGGTGCAGGCGCATTCTGGGAGAAGAAGACGCCGAAGTGGATCGCGCCGGCTTCAGCTGCCCACAAGAGAGATGGCAACGCTGTGGAAGAAATTTGGAAGGAAAAAGTGAGTATTTCTTCTTGCAGGTAAGTGCGAACCGGGACAGATCAGAGGCTAGCCCTGACTGTCCCGGGGGTATGTTTATTAAAAAAATGTTTCTGTGCCCGGAATTCCGCTTTAACACCTTTACAATCCAATTTCTGCACCATTTCACAGTATGCTCTGCGATCTGCTAACCAATCTGGGGGTGTCATTAACTTCACATTGACACCCGAAGTGGTTCGCAGATGTCAGTGTGAACCACCGGTGATTCAGGTGCGATGCAGGAACCCACACAGGATTCGCGCTGGTTCCCACATGGCACAAGTGTCAACCCAGCTTAATCACAAATCAGTTTGCAGAACGCAGTGTAAACTGTGGCATCGGATCGCATGCATGTTCACTTCTATGCAATCCGATTCCAGGTCCTGCACCAATTTGGTGTGAATGCGATTTCAGCCATAAAAACTATATGGTTGAATTCGCATTGCACAGACATCAATGTGCACAGCAATACGGTGGGAATCACATGCAATGTCTGCAATTACATTAGTGTGAATCCAGCCTTAAAGTGATTGTAAAGGTAAATTTTTTTTTTTAACCGCTTGCCGACCGCCCAGAGAAATATTACTGCGGCAGAGCGGCTCCCCTGCGTCCAGTCACGTAGTACTATGTGACTGGAGTGCATGTGGTCTCAGCGCAGCGCGCATGCCGCCAGAGCCACACTCCCGCTGTGTTTAGACACAGCGGGAGGCAGGCCGCAGGAGGAGAGGCAGGGATTGCCGCCTTCCTCCTGCGATCGTCCGGTAAATGGAGAGAAGACCCGCCTGCTTATGTAAACAAAGCAGGCGGATCTTCTCTCAGACAGGCATGGATAGATCAGACAGATCAGCTAAGCTGAAACTGTGATCTGTCTGTGCCTGTCACAGAACCCCCCCCACACACACACACACACACACACACACAGTTAGTAAGCATATAGGCATACACAAAAAATGTCAGTTAGGGTTCCGATCTGTCCACCGCAATGTCGCAGTCCCACAAAAAATCGCAGATCGCCGCCATTAATAGTAAAAAAATAAATAAATAAAAATGACATAAATCTTTCCCATAGTTAGTAGACGCGATTACTTTTGCGCAAACCAACCAAAATACGCTTATTGCGATTTTTTTTACCAAAAATATGTAGCAGAAAACAAATTGGCCTAAAATGTTAAAATTTTGGATTTTTAAATTTTTTTTTGGGAATGTCCTATAGCAGAATGTGAAACATTTTGTTTTCTTTTCACAATTGTCGCTCTTTTTGTTTATAGCGCAAAAAATAAAAATCGCACAGGTGATCAAATACCAACAAAAGAAAGCTCTATTAGTGACAAAAAAAAGGACATCAATTTCGTTTGGGTACAGCGTTGCACGACCGCGCAATTTTCCGTTAAAATAAAGCAGTGCCGAATCCCAAAATAGGGCCTGGTCAGGAAGGGGGTAAAACCTTCTGGGGCTGAAGTGGTTAAATAACAAACATCACTATACTTACCTGCTAGAACCGCCACAAACCTCCCCTTTCAGGTCCCCCTCCTCTTTTTGTGTCCTCCCCACTGTCCGGTGCCCCCATGGGAAGCCGCTTTCCCTGAGGCCACTCATGTGTGCTCACTCCCGAGCCCCGCTGCTGCATACATTGACACAGACAATAGGACTCAGCCCCCCCCCCCCCCCGATCCCTTATCACTGGCTTTGAATGACAGCACTGGGAGTCAATATCTCCCTGTGCACCAGCAAAGCCAGCGAGACCCAGAAATGAGAGGAGAGAAGAGCTGCAGACGTCCACAGCGCTGGATCGAGTAAAGGGCTAAGGTAAGTAAAAGGGGGGGGGGTTGAGGGGGGATGCTGACACCTAAACATTTTATACCTTAATGTAAGGAATGCTTTAGGATAAAAAAGTGTTTAGGCTTTACTGACAATTTATCTTACCATTGACACCTGCAGCAGTTTTCAGACAGCAGTTTGAACTTTGCCTGTGAGTTAGATGCAATGCAGGAACCTGTGTTCCTTGAAAAAACCATACCCGTGAGAAAACCATACCCTCGTCACTTCCGGAGGGTATGGATTTCTCACGGTAGTTTAACTTGCGGCGGTTACATTATAACAGCTCCTCTGCATCATGCCTCATGTCCACTCCTTCCCCTGTCACTTCCCTGATCTCGGTTAATAAATATAAAAGCGGATCACGGAGCACAGATCGCCGTCACTTACATTTTATACACCCGCCGCCGCTTTTATATTTATTAGGGGAGATCAGGGAAGTGACAGGGAGAGGAGAGGAGATGATTGATGTTGCAGCAAAACTGTTTTAATTTTACCGCCGCAAGTATTAGTGCCTTTAACATATCATACCCTCCGAGCATGCGCACTTGTGAACTTCTTTCTTCTTCAATTACGTCTCCGGGGCTCTGAGCATGCGCTCTGCTACGCTGCTCTGCTGTTTCAGACCGGAAGTGACGAGGGGTATGGTTTCTTCACGGGGTATGGTTTTTTAACGTTACACCTGCACAGGAATCGCGCTGGTTCCTGCATGGCATATGTGTGAACCGAGACTTAACTACTTGAAGACCAGGCATTTTTATGGCACTTTTTTTTATACATGTGAAAACCATTTTTTCTTGATAAAAATTACTTAGAATCCCCAAGCATTAGATATTTTTTTTAAAGCAGAGGCCCTAGAGAATAAATTTGTGGGTTTTGCAATTTTTTATATTACACCAGAGGCGTAACTAGAGCCTTCAGGGCCCCGATGCAAGAAACCATGAAGGGCCCCCCCAGATCCCTGGCCGGGGCCCTTCCCTTCAAGCCCAGGGCTCTTCCCACTAATCCTGGGGCTCTTTACTCTCGTTGCATGGCCTTTTATTACGGTCCCGCAGCAGGATCCTTTCACAAGTTGTGCAGTGGGCTCCCTTCCTGCAATCTTTAGGCCTCCCCACAGTGGTGCAATGCCAGGGCCCGGTCGCAAGTGTGACTTTTGCAATCCTGGAAGTTCACCCACTGGTTTGCTACTGGGCCCCCTGGAGCATGGGGCCCGGTAGCAATCGCAACCCCTGCAACCCCTGTAGTTACGCCCCTGTATTACACGGTATTTACCATTTTTTAACCACTTAAGCCCCGGAGGATTTGGCTGCTGAAAGATCAGGCCCTATTTTGCGATTCGGCACTGCGTGAATGTAACGGACAATTGCGCGGTCGTGCAACGCTGTATCTGAATGAAATTGATGTCCTTTTTTTCCCACAAACAGAGCTTTCTTTTGGTGGTATTTGATCACCTCTGCAATTTTTACTTTTTGCCCTATAAACAAAAAAAGAGCGACAATTTTGAAAAAATAACAATATTTTTCACATTTTTTATATGAAATTCTCAAATATGTAAAAATCGTGAATGTGAAAAAATGTAATAATCAAAATTTTTTAACATTTTAGGCCGATTTGTTTTCTGCTACATATTTTTGGTAAAAAAAATCGTAATAAGCGTATTTTGATTAGTTTGTGCAAAAGTTATTGCGTTTACTAACTACTGGAAAGATTTATGTAATTTTTATTGTTTTTTTTTTAACTAGTAATGGCGGCGAGCTGCGATTTTTTTTGCGGGACTGCGACTTGCGGCGGACAGATCAGACCCTTGACTGACATTTTTGACACTTTTGGGGGTACCAGTGACATTACTACAGTAATCACAGCTATAATAAGATATAATAAGATATAAGATATAAATATGCACTGTTACTGTAAAAATGACACTGGCAGGGAAGGGGTTAACTTTATTGGCGATCAAGGGGTTAAGTGTGTCCCTAGGGGCGTGATTCTAACTGTTAGGGGGCGTGGCTTGTTAGATCATCACAGAGACATACGATCCTACATAGCAGAATTGCATAGCCTCAGTGATGATCTAAGGGAGAATGACAGACGGCTGTGTTTACATCAGGAGAGGGACATCGGAGCCGCCGGACACACGCGCAGGGAAGGCAGGGAACGAGCGGGGGCCAGTGACGTACCCTCTACAGGCTCGTGGGCGAGTGACGTACCCATACGCCACTTTGCCCAGGAGAGGCTGACTGCCGCAGTATATAGTCGTGCGGCAGTCGGCAAGTGGTTAAGTTTTAATGCAAAAAGCCACAATACATAACCCATTTTTTTGTAAAATATAAAAGATTATGTCACGAAGAGTAAATAGATATCAAACATGTCACGCTTTAAAATTGTGCGAGCCTGCGGAATGGTGACGAACTGCGACAAAAATTTTATTATCCATAGGCGACACTTTTAAAGCTTTTACAGGTTACCACTTTATATCTACAGAGGAGGACTAGTGCTAGCATTACTGACCATGATTTGATGTTCGCAACAATACCTGACATGGGTGGTGGGTGGGATGATCACTGTTTGCATTCGTGTGGGACCAACGCACGCGTTCGCCTTTGCGCACTAGCACGTGGGGGGGACGGGGGCACTTAATTTTTTTTTATTATTAATTTGTTTTATTTTATTTTTTTTTTTTTACACTGTTGCTTTAATTTTTTTTAATCACTTCTATTGCTGTTACAAAGAATGTAAACATCCTTGTGACAGCAATAGGCGCATGGCAGGTACTCTTTTTGGAAGGATCTGGGATCAATAAGACCCCAAATCCCTCCTTTGCACCTGAAAGCATTTAAAATGCATTTTTGAAATCAAAGTAGTACACTGTTCAAAGTAGTCATCCTTATGTGTTCTACCTACACTGCACAAATGGAGGGTGCTGACATTGTACATAGCAAATTATCTGGTATGAACAAATTGATTGAGCACCAAGTATGGTGTGAAGCGCGTTAGCTATATTACGTATGTAGCACTACTTCCATGCGAGCTGCTGTGTGTGGGTTCCCCTGGGTTACCATTAGCAACAACAGAGCCGTCTGCCATTTTTCCAAGTGTTTTACCTCAGACAAGAAGCAGTCCAGTCGCTTTGGTTTTTGTGTTTTATTTGGAACTTGGATAGGAGAAGGGAATGAGCGGGATACTCCAACTTAAAGAACTATGCACAATAGGCTGGGACAACTTGAATAGCGCTGAATAGCACTGATTAACGCTGTATAATGCTGTGTAGAGCTAGTCACGGCTAGGCCGCTGCTTCACTTTGAATGAAGTAATAGAGCTTCCTGAGGTAAACTGTATCCTGAGGTCAGCTGTACTCTGAGGTAGACTGTACTGCTGAACAACTTCAGGGCCCTTCCTGGCATCCCCTTTGTCCTTAATCTTCAGGTTTAACTACTTGGCACCCCCTTTCCTGTAACAATCTGTGTGTAGCTCCTTGATCCCCTGACTTCTCTGGAGTGGTCTCTTTTCCTAGGCAGACCCTTGAGCAGATCCCTCAGTACTCACGATACTGTTTTTCCCAAAGTCTTCTGCCCAACATCTCCACTGGTCAGCACACTGGATTCTCTGCAGCCCAGCTCCTCACCTGGTTCAACAGGTCGACTGCCTGAACCACCTTCCTCACATCAGCAGGAGGAGAGACAGCTGTCCACCTCCTCCTGGGACTTTTCTCCCGCCAAAAGACACCCTGTCACATGCACCCTCCGGATTTATTACCAATCCCAGGATGCATTGCAGCAATGCCCACCCACAGGGACAGCCATAAACCCTGGTGTGTTATTGGTCAGGTTTCCTCCACTGTCCAACAAGCTCCCTTATTGGATACAGTGGGGAGACTCCCTTAGACCCAATAAATCACACCTGGCAACATGTGACAGGCTAAACTAACAGATCTTGCTCTCCTGATAAGCAGAATAGAGCCACCAAACGTGTTTTCCTAGCACCTACCTAGGAGGGTGCTACACGTATATGCTGTATCTCCTTCCCTTGTCTACTGTATGGAGTGTCGTATGTTTTTGACTCATAGTTACATAGTAGGTGAGGTTGAATAAAGACAATAGTCCATCCAGTTCAACCTGTGTAGGTGTGTATGGCTGTAATCATCTAACATAGCCCTGAATGTTCTGACCCTTGAGATGTAAGTCTAAGAGTCTTTTGAAAGCCACATACTACCCGCAGAAACCACCTCTTGTGGTAGACAATTCCACAATCTTGTAGCCCTAACAGTAAAGAGCCCTCCTTTTTTTTTTTTTTTTTTTTTTTTTTTTTTAGGTGATTTTATTAGTGTGCGGCCATCCAGACAATTCTTCATACCAGGGCATTTTTAAATACTTTTGATTTGAAAAAAAAAACAGCCAGGTAAACCTGAAGTGGTGTCATGTCATTGCTTCAGGGTTACCATAGCGAAAACACGATTAAAGCCAATTCCGGCTTTGTATGGGTTTCTGACTAGCTGGCTTGTAGCCGGTGGGACAGGAGAGCCAGAGAGAGGCGCAGAAGGTAGTGAAGGGGGGGGTCTCCCCTCCCGCTGCTTGTCATAGCAATCGAGTGGCTAGCTAGCTACTCCAATTGCTATCACATTAAAGCCGACCATCCGCTCTAAAAAACGGCATTGGGGCGATCTATGCAGCTGCAGGCATCATCATAGTACAACCACTTGAAGTCACATGACGTACCAGAAATGTGCTTTCGTGGCAAGTGGTTCTAAAGTCAAGATTTTTATTTTGTTACCATAGTGCACTCTTTGCATTAGGGCAAAAAAAACTTCTGCATGCAGACCCCCCTTCCCCTCCAGCAGTGTTATTTTCGTCATCGTTTTCATCAGTTGCATGTTTTCAGTGATGAAAACTAAGGCTTGGTTCACACTTCTGCATGTGCCTGCGAGTGCGAGAATCTCAGCGATTCCCGCACCCGCAACTACCCGCAGTGAAAACACACTGCTCTGTAAAAATGCACAGGGCTGCCATTCATTCTGAATGGCAACCCCATATATGTAAAATCGCGGTACAGGAAATCACATGGTAAAAGTTTTTGAAAAGATGCATGCACCTTTTTTTTGTGGTAATGCAGGTATGGTGGCCCATTTATTTGAATGGGCTGCCGTGCCCGCACAAACGCGGCTTGCAAAACCGCAGAGGTGTGAACCTAACGTAAACAAAAAGAAAATTAGAATTAAGTCAATTGATGAAAACTATGACAAAAATCAATTCCAATTTGAATTTAGTCGACTAAACTCTAATGTGTTTAGTTAAATTGTAATGCATTATTTAAGCATTTGTTTAGAATTTCCAAACTCACTATATACTCCTGGAGTGAAAATCTAATAACATGTCATTATTTATGGTATTAAGGTTTGAACATGCACTACAGACACAGATTTAGTCATTGTGATATATAACTTTGATATATATCAACGTTATATATCACAATGCTCCTGGCTTATGGCTCAAGTCAAGGTCCAGTTTTCCATAGCTGGAATAAGGAAAGAGGCCAATAGGCATTATCCCCATATAAATAATTTATTAGAAGATGCAACATACTTACAAGAGGACGATCAAATTCTGCCTGTATGTATAGAGCCGCGGTTGCCTGCAGTGCAAGCCGCGGCTAGTTTGAGTGATGACGCGACTCCTCCTTCGCTTTGACACGTTTCCTCCCAATTGGGCTTCCACGGAGATAGCCTATCCAACTATGGTAAACTGGACCTTGACTTGAGCGATAAGCCAGGAGCGCCAGGAGTCCCTCTTCATATAAGATTTCCAGAGAGTCTGCACTATAGCCTGAAAATATTGGGATCTGGTAAGCAGCCCCTTTACATAAAGGTGTGGATCTTAGTACAGCACTTCCTCTTGGTATATCATAGAGGTTCTCCTTTGGACCGAATTTTTCTGCTTATCTGCCCGTTACCAACTATATTCTGGTAAGAAGCAAATCTGTGAGTCGGTGGGAAACCTTCACATCCCATTTGTATCATGATCACCGTCACTTCTGAAATACCAGTCCACCATCTATACTTTAGTGGTGGACGCAAACTTATGTATCTGCTATTCTACAATGTTGGATTGCAAAATCTCCTTTCTAGATACAGCTTGAATATCTCCTGCCTTTACATGTGCTTCTGAAATCTTATGTATATAGATTTTTTACACAGTGAGGTCAACATATCTTTTTTTGTTTTGCCATATGAAGTAATCATACCAGTGCTCCATTCTTTTGAAATACGGTAGATACACCCTGTGAAAGAGACACTCTAAGGTGTTAACCTTTATGACACACATTGCATCCTAAAAAGCCATTTTCTGAAAACAGCTAAGGGCACTTTTTTAAAATTCTATCCTTTGATTCTGGTCCCAACATTCTGGTAGAAGAATTATCTCACTAACATCAGCAGCTGTATCTTCTAGTGCCAGTTTACGCAGTATTAAAGCCTAGTATTGGTGCCAGTTTACACAGTAATAAAGCCTAGTATTGGTGCCAGTTTACGCAATAATAAAGCCAAGTATTGATGCCAATTTCCGTAGTAATAAAGCCTAGTATTGGTGCCAGTTTACACAGCAATAACCCCTAGCATTGGTGCCAGTTTACACAGTAATAACCTCTAGTATTGGTGCCAGTTTACGCAGTAATAACCCCTAGTATTGGTGCCAGTTTACGCAGTAATAAAGTCTAGTATTGGTGCTAGATTACACAGTAATAAAGCCTAGTATTGGTGCCAATCTACGCAGTAATAAAGCCTAGTATTGGTGCCAGTTTACATAGTAATAACCCCTAGTATTGATGCCAATTTACACAGTAATAAAGCCCAATATTGGTGCCAGTTTACGCAGTATTAACCCCTAGTATTGGTGCCAGTTTAAGCAGTAATAACTAGTATGCAAAGATACCTTTTTATTGTGCTAGCCGAACACCTAAAAGACAAGCTTTCAAGAGTTTGCCTTTCTTCCTCAGGTATTGCTTCAGACCCTAGAAAGAGGAACTTACTAACCAACCTGTATACTTCAGTAAGTTACCGCTGCAACCAGCTGTATATAATCTAAGTCCAACTGTACAGTGTGGAGTACAGTGGCATAGCGTGGGGGGTGCAGGGGGGGCCAGCCGCACCGGGCGCAACATCTGGGGGGGCGCATCCGCAGTGTCACTCTGTCTGACTCTGACATACACAGTTCACACACTGTCTGCGGCTGTCTCCATCTTTAGGCTGGGATATGTCCAGCGCGGCTGCCCTATGGCTGAAAATTGGCGGGGCGGGGCTAGACTGTGTCTCACCTGCCCATTGGTCAGTGGCAGCTGGTGCGTTGGGGGCGCAGGGGCGCTGCCCCCCCCCCCATACCTGCCCCGGCCCCTAATCTACATGCGGGGCGCTGGACGCATGGAGTTCAATGGGGTTTTTTTTTAATCACCTGATTAGAGCCAGAGGCCCGCTTCCTGATTGGCCGAAAGGCGACTGCATGCCATTGGCCGAGGAGGAGGCGGGAGTACTCGAGGAGACGCGGGGAACTGAGGAGAAGCCGCCGTTGCAGGTAAGTCTCTCTACATTGAAGTGGGGAAGCTGGTCACTCTGCATTGAAAGGGGGCATGCTGGTCTCTCTGTATTGAAGGGGGCACGCTGGTCATTCTGCATTGAAAGGGGGCACGCTGGTCATTCTGCATTGTAAGAGGGCACAATGATCTCTCTGCATTGAAAGGGGGCACGATTATCTCTCTGCAGTGAAAGGGGGCACTCTGGTCTCTCTGCATTGAAAGGGGGCACAATTATCTCTCTGCATTGAAAGGGGGCACGATTATCTCTCTGCATTGAAAGGGGGCACTCTGGTCTCTCTGCATTGAAGGGGGGCACACTGGTCTCGCTGCATTGAAAGGGGGCACACTGGTAATTCTGCATTGAAAGGGGGCACGCTGGTCTCTCTGCATTGAAAGGGGGCACGCTGGTCTCTCTGCATTGAAAGGGGGCATGCTGGTCACTCTGCATTGAAAGGGGGCACGCTGGTCACTCTGCATTGAAAGGGGGCACGCTGGTCACTCTGCATTGAAAGGGGGCACGCTGGTCACTCTGCATTGAAAGGGGGCACGCTGGTCACTCTGCATTGAAAGAGGGCACGCTGGTCATTCTGCATTGAAAGGGGGCACATTTGCAATAAAGTGTTTGAAAATAAACTTGCATTTAGATGAATTTTACTTTAATTACATCAGTATTTTCATAACAAACAATACATGTGCTTAGGGGATAAGGGTTTCTTTAACTAACCTAGTGGAAGAGACTCGAGTGCTAAAATCCCGCGGGTTAGGGGGCGCAAATTACTTGCCTTGCCCCGGGTGCTGACAACCCACGCTACGCCTCGGTGGAGTAGGAGTGTAATGTATGGTTGATGGGTTTATTATACCTAAGAGGACTTGGTGAGCAGTTCCCCTTCCACCACCTGGATTCTGTTTACATGACCCACGCTCTGTGCTATCCTCCAATTCGCTTGCAATATCCCGTTGGGAGCATTGGGCTTTGGACGTGATCGAGCTCCTTATGGTGTTGGTGTATATTGCGGTTTCTTGCTGACAACACGGATTACCCAGAGAGAGACGCCACTATATCTGCAGGAATAATTGATGCTTCTATCCTTTGTTTGATGCCTACATTCATCCGGGATCTGGAAAGCCTTTAGTGTGCTTGTAGCATGCAGCACATGCCGTGGATGAAGTCACAGTAATTGGTGGTGGACTCCTTTCCTGCACTCAGCACCCCATTTTGGATTTGCTGTTCTTTTGGACTTTTATTCATTTATTGATCTATATAATCAACACGATTTGTGTTAATGTTTTGGAATATTCACTATAGACACGTCATTGGTTTATATAATCACTTATTCACGTGTATTGGTTTATATAAGTTTTCATGTAAGTTTGATTTGTTATCAACACCTCAATTTAGCACGGCTTTCTTTTTACATATTTCCTATAGTGTTTCCCACTACAGCTGCAGCTTTATTATACTAGTTATTTCCTTTCTTCGTTCATAATTTTGTGCTTAGCGCGGTTATTTTTTACACAACCCTGGTATAGGTGCCAATTTATGCAATAATAGCCCCTAGTATTGGTGCCAGTTTACGCAGTAATAAAGCCTAGTATTGGTGCCAGTTTACGCAGTATTAAAGCCTAGTATTGGTGCCAGTTTACACAGTTTACTACTGGCAGGTACTGCTGGCTGGTATTGTTGGCAGGTACTGATGGCTGGTACTACTGGCTGGTACTGCTGGCGGATACTACTGGCTGGTACTGTTGGCTTGGTTTTACTGGCTGGTACTGCTGGTGGGTACTGCTGGCAGGTGCTGCTGGTGGGTACTGCTGGTGAATACTGCTGGCTGGCACTTTTGGTGGGTATTGCTGGCTGGTACTACTAGCTGGTACTCCTGGTACGACTGGTGGGTACTACTGGCAGGTACTGCTGGGGGGTACTGCTGGCTGGTACTGTTGGTAGGTACTACTGGCTGCTGGTGGGTACTACTGGCTGATACTGTTGGCTGGTATTACTGGCTGGTACTGCTGGCAGGTACTGCTGGTGGGTACTGCTTGCTGGTACTGCTGACTGGTGCTGTTGGCGGGTACTACTGGTTGGTACTACTGGCTGGTACTACTGGTGGGTACTACTGGCTGTTACTGCTGGCTGGTACTATTGGCTGGTACTGTTGGTGGGTAATGCCGGCTGGTACTGTTGGTGGGTAATGCCGGCTGGTACTGCTGGTTGGTACTGCTGGAGGGTACTGCTGGAGGGTACTGCTGGTTATGCAGTATTAAAGCCTAGTATTGGTGCCAGTTTATGCAGTTTACTACTGGCTGGTATTGCTGGCGGGTACTATTGGCTGGTACTGTTGGCTTGGTTTTACTGGCTGGTACTGCTGGTGGGTACTGCTGGCAAGTGCTGCTTGTGGGTACTGCTGGCGAATACTGCTGGCTGGCACTGTTGGTGGGTACTGCTGGCTGGTACTATTGGCTGGTACTACTGGCAGTTACTGCTGGCGGGTACTACTTGCAGGTACTGCTGGCTGGTACTGCTGGGGGGTACTGCTGGCTGGTACTGTTGGTGGGTACTACTGGCTGGTACTGTTGGTAAGTACTACTGGCTGCTGGTGGGTACTACTGGCTGGTACTGTTGGCTGGTATCACTGGCTGGTACTGCTGGCAGGTACTGCTGGCTGGTGCTGTTGGCGGGTACTACTGGCTGGTACTACTGGCTGGTACTACTGTCTGGTACTACTGGTGGGTACTACTGGCTTTTACTGCTGGCTGGTACTATTGGCTGGTACTGTTGGTGGGTAATGCCGGCTGGTACTGTTGGTGGGTAATGCCGGCTGGTACTGCTGGTTGGTACTGCTGGAGGGTACTGCTGGAGGGTACTGCTGGTTATGCAGTATTAAAGCCTAGTATTGGTGCCAGTTTATGCAGTTTACTACTGGCAGGTACTGCTGACTGGTATTGCTGGCGGGTACTATTGGCTGGTACTGTTGGCTTGGTTTTATTGGCTGGTACTGCTGGTGGGTACTGCTGGCAGGTGCTGCTTGTGGGTACTGCTGGCGAGTACTGCTGGCTGGCACTGTTGGTGGGTACTGCTGGCTGGTACTATTGGCTGGTACTACTGGCAGTTACTGCTGGTGGGTACTACTTGCAGGTACTGCTGGCTGGTACTGCTGGGGGGTACTGCTGGCTGGTACTGTTGGTGGGTACTACTGGCTGCTGGAGGGTACTACTGGCTGGTACTGTTGGTGGGTAATGCTGGCTGGTACTGTTGGTGGGTAATGCCGGCTGGTACTGCTGGTTGGTACTGCTGGAGGGTACTGCTGGAGGGTACTGCTGGTGGGTACTGCTGGGTGGTACTGCTGGGTGGTACTGCTGGTGGGTACTGCTGGCAGGTGCTGCTGGTGGGTACTGCTGGCTGTTACTACTGGTTGGTACTGCTAGGTGGTACTGCTGGCTGGTACTACTGGCGGGTACTACTGGCTGGTACTGTTGGCTTGGTTTTACTGGCTGGTACTGCTGGTGATTACTGCTGGCAGGTGCTGCTGGTGGGTACTGCTGGCGAATACTGCTGGCTGCACTGTTGGTGGGTACTGCTGGCTGGTACTGCTGACTGGTACTGTTGGTGGGTACTGCTGGCTTGTACTACTGGCTGGTACTACTGGCAGTTACTGCTGGTGGGTACTACTTGCTGGTACTGCTGGCTGGTACTGTTGGTGGGTACTACAGGCTGCTGGTGGGTACTACTGGCTGGTACTGTTGGCTGGTATTACTGGCTGGTGCTGCTGGCAGGTACTGCTGGTGGGTACTGCTGGTGGGAACTGCTGACTGGTGCTGTTGGCGGGTACTGCTGGCTGGTGCTACTGGCTGGTACTGCTGGCTGGTACTACTGGTGGGTGCTACTGGCTGTTACTGCTGGCTGGTACTGCTGGCAGGTACTGCTGGTGGGTACTGCTGGCTGGTACTGATGACGGGTACTGCTGGCTGGTACTGTTGGTGGGTATTGCCGGCTGGTACTGTTGGTGGGTAATGCCGGCTGGTACTGCTGGTTGGTACTGCTTGTGAGTACTGCTGGTTGGTACTGCTGGAGGGTACTGCTGGTGGGTACTGCTGGCTGTTACTACTGGTTGGTACTGCTATGCTAGGTGGTACTGCTGGTGGGTACTGTTGGCTGGTACTGCTGGTGGGTACTGCTGGTGGGTACTGCTGGTGGGTACTGATGGCTGGTACTACTGGCTGGTACTGCTGGTGGGTACTGATGGTGGATACTGCTGGCTGGTAATATTGGTGGGTATTGCTGGCTTGTACTGATGTTGGGTACTGGCTGATACTGCTGGTGGGTACCGCTGGAGGGTACTGCTGGATGGTATTGCTGGTGGGTACTGCTGGTTGGTACTGCTGGTGGGTACTGCTGGCTGGTACTGTTAGTGGGTATTGCGGGCTGGTAGTACTGGTGGGTACTGCTGGCTGTTACTACTGGTGGGTACTGCTGGCTGGTACTACTGGTGGGGTACTACTGATGGGTACTCCTGGCTGGTTCTGCTGGTGGGTACTGCTGGCTGGTACTGCTGGGGGGTACTACTGGCTTGTACTGCTGGCTGATTTTACTGGCTGGTACAGCTGGTGGTTACTGCTGGCTGGTACTGCTGGTGGGTACTGCTGGCTGGTACTGCTGGCAGGTGCTGCTGGTGGGTGCTGCTGGCGGTTTCTGCTGGTGGGTACTGCTGGCTGGTACCACTGGCTGGTACTGCTGCCTGGTACTGCTGGCTGGTACTGCTGGCAGGGTACTGCTGGTGGGTACTACTGGCTGGTACTGCTGGTGGGTATTGCTGGCTGATACTACTGGCTGGTACTGCTTATGGGTACTGCTGGCAGGTACTGCTGACTGGTACTGTTGGTGGGTAATGCTTGCTTGTACTGCTGGTGGGTACTGGCTGAAACTGCTGGTGGGTACTGCTGGAGGGTACTACTGGGAGGTACTGCTGGCTGGTACTGCTGGAGTGTAAGGCATCTGGTCTTGGTGATTTATTTATTTTACGTTTTTTTTAGGTCTATTTCTAAAATTGTCTTCTGTTAGCCACAAGAATACATTCTGTGATGCATTATTAATATTACAGTCACGGGTACTATATCCTCCCTTTTCCTTTGTGAAAATTGAGAAGAATGCATTTAAAGCTGTTACCTTCTCCTTGTCTTTTGTAACCAAATTCCCTTCATCATCTCCTATAGGGCCGATATGCTCTGACCTCACTTTCTGACTGTTATTATATTTTTAAAAATTCTTTTATTTTTTCTCCTCCATTATGTGTCTTTCACAATCTATTTGAGCCGCCCTGATTTCATTCTTAAACTTCTTTTTTCATTCTTTGTAAAATGTTGACAATGACCTCTCAGGCTTATATTTTTTTTAAGGCCTTTTTTTCCCTTTATTTATGCATTTTTACAGTATCGTTTAGCCACCCAGGTTTAACCTTAGCACTTTTATATTTATTGTCCATTGAGATGCACTGGCCAATACCTTTATTTAATATATTCTTAAAGCGCTCCCATTTTTCCTCAGCATTCTTTGTTCCTAGGATTTTATCCCATTTAATACCGTGTAGCATAGAGGGCAGTTTAGGGAAGTTGGCTCTTTTGAAATTAAGTGTATTTGTCTTACCCTTGTACTTCCTTTTCCTGTGATTCATACTGAATGTAATTAACCTGTGATCGCTGTTTCCTCAGTTGCCCCATATTTCCACATCCGCTTTAGATCCATGTTTTCTGTAATCAGTAGGTCTAGTAATGCATTATCTCTGGTTAGTGCATTCACAAAATGACCCATGAAATTGTCCTGCAAGACATTTAGGAAATGGTGAGCCTTGGATGAATGAGCAGTTCCTACTGCCCAGTCAATATATGAATAGTTGAAATCCCCCATTATAATAACAATGCCTTGCCGCCATTCTTACCTGTGATAGGAGGTCAGACTCCTCCTCATCCTTCAGGTTAGGGGGCCTGTAGCATACGCCCACTATTTCCCATTCGTTTCCTTCCTTTGGAGCTCCACAAGGATTCCCCCCTCCTCCCTTGCTCCATAAGTAATGTCGTCGCTAACGTTCACTTCATTCTTGATATACAAGCATACCCCTCCCCCTTTCCTACCCTCCCTGTCCCTATGATATAGGGGATACCCTTGAACAATTGCCAGCCAGTCATGTGGGCTGTCAAACCAAGTTTCTGATATTCCCACAAAATTGAAATCCTCATAAATTAGCAGCTTCAGTTCTTCCATTCTATTAGGTAGACTTCTAACATTTGTGTACATGCCTAAAAATTTTGTCCGGTTGCATACTATTTCCTTGTTAGTTGTTATGAGGCAGAGGCAGAACGCCATTCCGCCACCTTTGGCAACCCTTTCCTCTCACCCTGTCACTGAACACAGAAGGCGGTGGAGGAATTTTTCCTCCACTCGCTTCTGTGTCCTATTGCCAGGCACTCAGGACATGTGTAGAGCAGTGCATGTGTCACCGGGTGCCCCAAGTCCCCACACCGCGACCACTGCTTTTTTTTTCTGGAGGTTTGGGAGCCTAGGCTCCCATCCCGCCTAGAGGCTCCCGTCTCACCCTGTGGCTCTTTTCCAGCCCAGCCCTGCCCTGCTGCTCTCACCCTGCCCAGCCCCGCCCTGCTGCTTTCGTCCCACCCTGTGGCTCTCGTCCACCCCTGCCCTGCCTCACCTGTCAAATCTGTGTAGCTCAGAGCCGAGTGAAGTGTTTTAAAACTTGCCTCTGTGTAACACAGGTCTGAGGGTCAGGGGGGGGGAGGGGTGAGGGCGGGACTGCACTGTGTTGGAAAAAAGCCTACATGCGCTTAATGGACCAGTGACAGCTGCACCGCAAGCTATTGAGAGGAGGTGAGTGAAAACTTTGAAGGGAAGTGAGTGGTTGTGCAGAGAGGCAGCTATGGGGGAGGTGACAGCTGTGAACTGCAGTGGGAGTGAATTTGTGAAGAGGGGGGTTAAGTTGTGATGGCTTGAAAGGGGGAGAGGTTGTGCAAAGCAAGCGCTGAGTAGTGGGGAGGTGGGGCAGGTGGTACATGGGCAAGAGCTGGAAAGGGGGGTTGGCAAGGTTGTTTAAAGTTGACAGTGGGTGAAGAGGTGAATGTTGGAGGGTTAAAGAGATGAGAGCTGTGGATTGGGGTAATCTGTAGATGGGGGTGCAAAAGTGAAATGTGGAAAGTGGTAGAAACAAGCTGTAGTTGTGGACTGGAGGTGTAAGCTGGGGATGAGGGGGTGCAGAGTTGAGTTGTTGACAGGGGGTACAAAGGGGAGTTGTGGGGGGGTGCTAACGTGAACTGTGGACAGGGGTGCAGAATTGAGGAGGGACAGGGGAAGAAGAGGTGTACTGTGGATGGAGGGAAGAAGTGGTAAGTTATGGATGGGGGGGAGAAGTGGTGAGCTGCGGAGGGGGGGGAAGAGGTGAGCCGCGGACAGGGGGAAGAAGTGGTAAGTTGTGGACGGGGGGGGGGGGAGAAATGGTGAGCTGCAGATGGGGAGGGGGAGAAGTAAGTTGCGGACGGGGGGGGAAGAATTGGTAAGCTGCGAACGGGAAAAAGAAGAGGTGAGCATGCGGACAGGGGAAATAAAAGGTGAGCTGTAGAAAGAGAAAGGGGAAGTGATTGGCGCTGCCAGATGTAGGATATGGGGTGAATAGATAGAGTGTCCTCTCTGTTGATAATAAGTCTCTGTTGTTGTATAAAACCAATCTATATGAGGCAGGTGGAGGTGGATGTCAAAATATATACATATATAAAAAAGAAAGACTAAAATGAAATCTTATATTTAGCATGTATACTAGCAAAGGGCATGTACCGTGCCTGTGTGCAAATGCTCCTATAGGCAAAGGTGACCAAAAATGGAAAAGTGCTAAGTGCAACAGATGTGTTCACCCAGGGTTTATATGTGTATTAATAAAAAATATATGGGTCCGTGGTTATACAAAAATATGTGCAAACTGTAAAATAGGCTAAAATGTAAGTGAATATATATGTAACAATAGATGCCTAATAAAATATTGTGCGATGTGTAATGATAAATTAATAAATAATTGATGAAGTACACAAATATACGTATAAATCTGGTGTACAAATATAAATATACCCCGTATATAAGTAAAAATATATATCAAAAGATGCAATTCAACACTGAAAATATGCGAATCCAACCAAAAACAAATAAATACGTGCAAATCCAACATGCAAATCCAGCGATATAAATAAATATATGTATATATAAATGTGGGGGTTTGGTCCCACCATATGGCCATATCGTGCTCAAGCCCACTACTGCGTCATAGCTGCAGCAGCTTTGGAAATACATGGGTATGCTCCCCCAAATTTTTTGCCTGTTTATTATGTATTCGGTCTGACCAGACTATCGAGGTTGAGCAGCCCTCCCCACCCCCCACATACACCTGTACTCAATCAGTGTCCACCATCAAGTGGATATAGGAGGAGTCCCCTGTAGTGCATTTGCACATTTTTCCCAGCAAGGAGTTTTATCTCCAAGGGTTAGAAAGGCTGGATTCATCTCTTTTTCATGGATAGTGTAGGACCCACTGATAATGGGGTACTTTGACGCAGTAGTGGGCTTGAGCACGATATGGCCATATGGTGGGACCAAACCCCCATTTTTATTTATGGACTCTCTTCAGATTTGGTAGTAATTTCTTTTGCATTTGCGCGCTATTCTTTTTTAATATACATGTCTTTTGGTTCATAGCTGCAGCAGCTTTGGAAATACATGGGTATGCTCCCCCAAATTTTTTGCCTGTTTATTATGTATTCGGTCTGACCAGACTATCGAGGTTGAGCAGCCCTCCCCACCCCCCCACATACACCTGTACTCAATCAGTGTCCACCATCAAGTGGATATAGGAGGAGTCCCCTGTAGTGCATTTGCACATTTTTCCCAGCAAGGAGTTTTATCTCCAAGGGTTAGAAAGGCTGGATTCATCTCTTTTTCATGGATAGTGTAGGACCCACTGATAATGGGGTACTTTGACGCAGTAGTGGGCTTGAGCACGATATGGCCATATGGTGGGGTGGGACCAAACCCCCATTTTTATTTATGGACTCTCTTCAGATTTGGTAGTAATTTCTTTTGCATTTGCGCGCTATTCTTTTTTAATATACATGTCTTTTGGTTCATAGCTGCAGCAGCTTTGGAAATACATGGGTATGCTCCCCCAAATTTTTTGCCTGTTTATTATGTATTCGGTCTGACCAGACTATCGAGGTTGAGCAGCCCTCCCCACCCCCCACATACACCTGTACTCAATCAGTGTCCACCATCAAGTGGATATAGGAGGAGTCCCCTGTAGTGCATTTGCACATTTTTCCCAGCAAGGAGTTTTATCTCCAAGGGTTAGAAAGGCTGGATTCATCTCTTTTTCATGGATAGTGTAGGACCCACTGATAATGGGGTACTTTGACGCAGTAGTGGGCTTGAGCACGATATGGCCATATGGTGGGACCAAACCCCCATTTTTATTTATGGACTCTCTTCAGATTTGGTAGTAATTTCTTTTGCATTTGCGCGCTATTCTTTTTTAATATACATGTCTTTTGGTTCATAGCTGCAGCAGCTTTGGAAATACATGGGTATGCTCCCCCAAATTTTTTGCCTGTTTATTATATATAAATGTGTAAAAGTCCAGTAATAAATATGTGCCGATCCAACAGGCAGTGAAATGTGCAATCCAAAATTAGTGCAGAAAGTGTCCAGCCACTCTTAGTAGTGCAAAGTCCATACATAAATTATTAAGGTGCTCTTTATAATAGCCCGGAGTGCCGTGAGTCGGTGGAAAAGTAAGGTGCTCCCCCTCTCCTGGGGTCCTGCGCTTACCAGAATCAGATACCCCTACAGGGGTGGATCGCGGATCGATATTGGGGATCACTCTCATACATCAGCAATCCTATCTCTAATCCTGTTCAACCTCTCCCAGTCCGCTCGGTCACTCCAGGGCACTATGTAGTGGCTTCCAGCATCGATACAATAGGAAATGGCCAGAAACTCCCCAGGGCATATATAGAAGAAAAAATGCCTCCAATAGTGAAGTATCGCTTAAAATCCTTTATTAAATAAGTGTAGGCAAGTACTCACATAACATCTCAAAGTATCGCATGCCGTATGGCATAGGAGCCGCAACCTCCTCTCTTGCGGTGCGCGCTTCCGGTCAGCGTGCGTCCCAACCGCCGGATGTGCGTTCCGAGCCTCCGGGTCAATAGACGGAAGTGATGTAATTACGCTCTCAGCGCGTTTCGTCACACTGACGTCATCTGGAGTAGCTGGAGGCTAGAGTATAGAGTAGCACGAGTGCCTGATGTAGCTGGAAGCAGGCTGATGTCCATAGACAGGGATAGCCGGGTAGGTCCAGAGCAGGTATGCAGGCAACTGGTGCTGGTGGCAGGAGCGTGGTGAGACAAGCCGGGTCAGAAGCCAAACGGTCATACAGGAGCCAGAAGGAGCAGACTGGAGTGGAGGTCAAGGGACAAGCCGAGGTCGGTGCAGGCGGAGAGCAGAGGATAGTCAGGACAAGCCGGGTCTGGTACTGGTAAACAGGATACAGGTAGCAGGTTCAAGTCAACAAGGCTGAAGACAAAGCAGCACTGAACCTGTGTGCTGATCCAGCTTAAATAGTGCTCTTGCTTGATGAGAAGGGTGGAGCCAGGATTAGCCTGTGAGTTTAACTCATCTTCTGCCAGAGCCTGTCTGACAAAACCTCTTCTTACACCACCGTTGCTTAACCCAGATGCAGCAAGTCATCTGCCACCAGTTGCAGCGTGTCACTTGCCATCGTCGCTTGTCACCAGATGCAGCGTGTCACTTGCCACCCTTTCTTGCCACCAGATGCAGCGTGTCACTTGCCACTGTTGCCAGTCACCAGATGCAGCTTGCTACTTGCCACCGTCACCTGCCACCAGATGCAGAGTGTCACTTGCCACCAGATGCAGCATATCACTTGCCACCGTCGCCTGCCACCAGTCGCAGTGTGTCACTTGCCATTGTTGCTTGCCACCAGATGCAGCGTGTCACTTGCCACCGTCTCCTGCCACCAGATGCAGCATGTCACTTACCTCCAGTCGCAGTGTGTCACTTGCCATCGTCGCCTGCCACCAGATGCAGCTTGTCACTTGCCACCATCGCCTGCCACCAGATGCAGTGTGTCACTTGCCACCGTCGCCTGCCACCAGATGCAGCATGTCACTTGCCACCAGATGCAGCTTGTCACTTGCCATTGTCGCTTGTTACTAGATGCAGCGTGTCACTTGCCACCAGATGCAGCGTGTCACTTGCCACCGTCGCCTGCCACCAGATGCAGCATGTCACTTGCCACTGTTGCCTACCACCAGATGCAGCTTGTCACTTGCCACCATCGCCTGCCACCAGATGCAGTGTGTCACTTGCCACTGTGGTCTGCCACCAGATGCAGCATATCACTTGCCACCAGATGCAGCTTGTCACTTGCCATTGTCGCTTGTTATTAGATGCAGCGTGTCACTTGCCACCAGATGCAGTGTGTTACTTGCCACCGTCGCCTGCCACCAGATTCAGCACGTCACTTGCCCCCCATAGCCTGGCTCTCTCCCCCTCCCCTTGCTGGGCATGCAGGGGCCTGCAGTCCCCCCCTTAGGATTGCAATGGGCCCGTCAGTCCTCAGGACTACATGATCCTTCTTTCCGCTGCTTTGTGATTGTTTTTTTTTCTGGCCAGTAGGAAGGAGAGGGAAGAAACATAGTCGCTGTCCTGGATAGCGCTGCTCCCAAGTACAGCAGCATGAGGAGGAGGAGAGGGAAGAGGGAAAGAAGAGTCAGCAGCTGCTCTCTGCTACTCCTACACAGAGATGCAGCCGCTCTCCCTGCTGCTGACAAAAGGAGAGAGGGGGAATGGGCAGGAAACAGAGAGCCTTCTTCTGACAGCGGCAGCTCAGGCAGGGGGCAGCACAATTTCCTCCTCCTCTGACCTGCTCGCAGCTCCTATCATTTGCCGGTGGGGAGAGCAAGCATGATGGGGATCCGTGGCACCTGAGCTTCGGCACCCCCCTATGCCTCAGCTTGCGGCGCCTGGGCACCCGCCCGTCTGTGCACCCGCCCAGGATTGACCCTACCACACACTTTCTGGCAGCGATTTCTTCATCCATATCGATTGATGTGAATGGAGGAGACCAGAATGGCTCAATCCCTATGGCCTAAGATACCGGAAGCTACGAGCATTTTATCTCTTCAGTTTCACTGGATATAAACAGCGCCATTTTTAAATTGGGAAAGCATCTTATCACACTGATCTTGGTGTGGTCAGATGCTTTAAGGGCAGAGGAGAGATCTAGAGTCACTATCTGTCACTACTTCATATGCAATATTTACAGTATCTCACAAAAGTGAGTACACCCCTCACATTTTTGTAAATATTTTATTTTATCTTTTCATGTGACAATACTGAAGAAATTACACTTATATATAAAGTGTATAAATACAAAGTAGTGAGTGTACAGCTTGTATAACAGTGTAAATTTTCTATCCCCTCAAAATAACTCAACACACAGCCATTAAAGCAGTAGTATACTCCGCTTTTTAATTTTTACCTACAGGTAAGCCTATAATAAGGCTTACCTGTAGGTAAAATTATTATCTCCTAAACCTGCACGGTTTAGAAGATATTCACCCTGCATGCAGCCACTAACACCAGCGGCGCATGCGCTCTGAAGGTCCGGCGTATCTTGCCAGACCTTCAGAGCTCCTTGCCGGCTCCTCGGCAGAAAGTAAACTCCCGCACACATGCACGGGAGTGACGTCATCGTGGCTCTGGCCACTCCACAGCGCCGGAGCTGCCGAACCCGGAAGAGACGCAGAGGGAACATGTCAGCTCCCTCAGTGGTGTCCGGGTGACCGTGTGGGGGCTTCATTCTAAGGTAAGTATTTCATAATGTGCTAGTATGCTATGCATACTAGCACATTATGCCATTGTCCTGCAGGATTTTTATTTTTTTTTTACACAGGGGATACAACCGCTTTAATTTCTAAACCGCTGGCAACAAAAGTGAGTACACCCCTAAGTGAAAATGTCCAAATTGGGCCCAATTAGCCATTTCCCCTCTCCTGTGTCATGTGACGCGTTAGTGTTAAAAGGTCTCAGATGTGAATGGGGAGCAGGTGTGTGAAAAATGGTTTTATCACTCTCTCTCTTTCATACTGGTCACTGGAAGTTCAACATGGCACCTCATGGCAAAGAACTCTCTGAGGATCTGAAAAAAAGTAAAGAAGTGTTGCTCTACATAAAAATGGCCTAGGCTATAAGAAAATTGCCAAGACTCTGAAACTGAGCTGCAGGATGGTGGCCAAGACCATGCAGCGGTTTAACAGGACAGGTTCTACTCAAAACAGGCCTCGCCATGTTCGACCAAAAAAGTTATGTGCACGTGCTCAGCGTCAGGTTGTCTTTGGGAAATAGACTCATGAGTGCTGCCAGCATTGCTGCAGAGGTTGAAGGGGTGGGGGGTCAGCCTGTTAGTGCTCAGACCATACGCCATACAATGCATCAAATTGGTCTGCATGGCTGTCGTCCCAGAAGGAAGCCTATTCTAAAGATGATACTATATATATATATATATATACACATACATTTTGTAAACATCAATAAAGTTTGATGCAGGGAGGTAGCATCTTTGGTGTGCGCCCATTCTGTTCTTTGAATGGCATCCTATGTATTCTTTCAATTTTTGGATCAGATATAAATTGATCTAATAAAGGACTGCATAAAAACTTTGAAGACAAACTGTATTCACAAATAACTCTACACCATTATACACACACAAAATGTGGTTCAGATTATATAAAAGACCTGATCATTTATCAAAAGCCTTAAAGAGGAAGTAAACCCTCCTCTACAACTTGTACCTATAGGTAAGCCTATGATAAGGCTTACCTATAGGTACTGTAAATATCTCCTAAACATGTACCGTTTAGGAGATATTTACCTTACATGCAGCCAGTGACGTCACTGGCGCATGCGCTCTGAAGGAACGGCCGATCGTGCCGTTCCTTCAGAGTCCCGTGCCGTGACTGTCGGCTCTCGCGCACGTGCGCGGGAGTGACGTCACCGCGGCTCCGGCCAATCAGATGGCCGGATGCCGCGATCCCGGTAGACGGGCGACTGGACATGTCGCCCGTCATAGAGGTGAGTGAGCGGCACGGCGGGGGCTCGTTCTAAGGTAAGTATTGCATAATGAGCTAGTATGCAATGCATACTAGCTCATTATGGCTTTCTCTTGCAGGGTGAAAAAAAAAAATGCACGGGTTTACAACCTCTTTAAGCTGGCCATAGATCATACAATTTTCTTATTCAATTTCCTTTAGAATTACCTTCAACTATGTAGTGCAATAGCCTGCCTAATTGCACACAAATTTAAAGTGTTTAGGTCTGACCTCATATTATTTGGTTTTGGTAAATCTAAAGGAAAATTGTACAGGAGAATTGTATAATGTGTGACCAGCCTAAAGCCGGGTACACACAGGCCGAATGTCGGCAGACATTTGCCAGTACAAAAAAGAATGGCCGACATTAGGCCCGTGTGTAGGTCGGTCTGTCCCAAAAAAGGCAGCTGTGGATGCTAGAAAACCAGCAGCTGATTGTCTACCGATCTGCGCTCTCAGCCAATGGCAGAACGCGCTGATTGGAGTGTTCTGGCGGGGGTGGCATTCCCCTGTTAGAACACAATAGCTCAGCGGGAGAGAATGCCATACTAACTTTGCATAGTTAGAATAGGGACTACAATCGGAGCTGAGAGTTTTTTTTTTCATTCAACCCTCTGGTGTGTACCAGGCTGTAGCCTCTTCTATATTTATTGTGATCTGGTATATTGGTCTCCACAGTACACAGTGCAGACCTCTGCATATAAACAAAGCCGTGCTTACCCTGGTCTGTGGCTGTTAGAATGGCTCTCAAAACAAAAACAAAGAAAAGGACAATGTAATAGGTTATAAGTTGTTTGACGCCCCTGGATATAAAAACAAAGAACGTGTAGTAAATTTGAAGCTGTCTTTAAAGGACCTTTTCAGACTCATGCATTGGGGTAATATGCAGTGAAAGGTGAAAAGTTTAACGCATGCTATAGCGGCACATTATATTTTGTGCAGCATGTTGCAGTGTCTTTTATTTAAAAAGAAACCCTAATGAGCAATGAGAGTAGCAGGCAACACACCCTTGCTGCAGTGCACCACAATGCACAGCATGTGCTGAAATAAAAAAAAGGAGCCTGGAAGTTTTTTGGTCCGTTGCCATGCATTGGCAGCTCAATCATAGTGAATGGACTGCTTTAGACCCCGTTCACATTTGCCGATTTGACATGCGATTTGACACGTCAAATTGGAGCATTTTGCTGGCAATCAGCACCGTCCAAATCAGTGAGATGCCGCACTGATTCCCAAAAGTAGTTCCTGTACTACTTTTGGTGACTTCGGGGGCGATTGCAATAGACATCTGTGCATGAACCCACACAGATGTTTCTCAAATCGCCACCGAAAGTCAGATTAAAATGTCAGTTTGAAATCGTGCGAGTCCAGCTGAACTCGCATGATTTCAAACCCGCATTCAGTGTGAACCTAGGCTTAAAGCAACAGTCATGGTAATATACAATATGATGTGTGTTAACATCTGTGTGTTAACGCACTACAGTGGACATTAAAGGTCTGTATCCAGCCTTATTTTCAAATTTTCCTTAAGTTTATGGCATTAAACTGTTAAAAGTAAACTTTAAGGGTCACATACAGAAATGTCCTCTACCTCTGTCCACCTGCCCTCTATCTATCCATTTGAATGCAAGTGCTTTTACTATGGAGGCTCTCATAAATTTGCAGAGTTAGGACTGCAGATAATACTGGGGTGCTGGGGAGTGGCTCTGAAGCTTAAGCATGTATTTGTAAATGTGTGCAAACTAAACCCCTGTTTTTAATGCAGACTGTTAGACAAGAAAAGTTGGTTGGTTGCTGACTGGCTGGTGAGTTGAGCTGGGAACTTTCTTTGGTTTTGTTTGATATGCATTGCCTTTCCATGTGCTCCTTGTTGCGAATGCCAGTTATAGGAGGGGCAGTGGCCAGTTGTTTGAAAAAGAAATGTGTGCCTAAAAATGTATCTGCCCTTCGTATGACAATTGCCCTGCAAAAGAGATTCAATTAGTCCAATCGCTTAACCACTTGCCGACCGCCGCACGACTATCTACGTCGGCGGTCAGCCCCTCACAGGCAAACTAACGTAGGGCTACGTTGTTTGCTTGTGAGGGTCTAGGGAGCGAGCGCGCGCCCCCGGAGGCACGCTCCCGCTCCCGCGTGGTCACGGACCCCCCCGCGCGTGTGACCAGCGGACCCGATGTCCGCCGGCCACTCGGCGATCGGCGGGGGAGAGGGAGAATGTCAGGCAGCTTGTGTAAACAAACTGCCTGTCATTCTCCTCGCTGCAAAGACACTGATCACTCGGATCTAGTATGTAGATCCGTTGATCAGTGTCCTTACAGCTAGAGCCACAGCCAATCACAGTAGAAACCACGCCCCTAGGGACACACACACAGCCCCTCCCTCCCAAATAAAGTTAACCCCTTCACTACCAGTGTATTTTTACAGTAACAGTGCATATGTATAGCACTGATTACTGTAGAAATGTCACTGGTAACCCCAAAAGTGTCAAAAATGTCAGTCAAGGGTCCGATCTGTCCGCCGCAATGTCGCAGTACCGCAAAAAAAATCGCAGATCGCCGCCATTACGCGTTAAAAAAAAAAACAACAAAAATGACAAAAATCTTTCCCTTTGTTAGTAAACGTGATAACTTTTGCGCAAACCAATCAAAATACGCTTTTTGCGATTTTTTTTTACCAAACATAGGTAGCATAAAACAAATTGGCCGAAAATTTTTAAAAATTTTGATTTTTACATTTTTTTTGGGGGGAATTTCATATAAAAAAATGTGAAAAATATTGCTATTTTTGCAAAATTGACACTCTTTTTTTGTTTATAGCGCGTGATCAAAAAATCGCACAGGTGATCAAATACCACCAAAAGAAAGCTCTGTTTGTGGGAAAAAAAGGACGTCAAATTCGTTTAGGTACAGCGTCGCACGACCGCGCAATTGTCCATTAAAGTCACGCAGTGCCGAATCGCAAAATACCCCCTGGTCGGAATGGGGGTAAAATCTTCCGGGGCTTAAGTGGTTAAACTGTGAACTTAGTAATTGACTAACTTAAACTTGTCCTGTCATTTGTATAAAAAACCTGTCATCCCCGTAGGGCTTGCAGTAGGATAATTTGTTGGGCCTCCTCTGATTAGGAGCACACAGTCACTTAGGGTACAGTTCACACATTCAACCTTACTCCCAATGGCTTGTTGCTCAATAAACAGTCCAGGGGTGTTGGATAAGGACAACTCTCATTTGGCCTCACCAGGTTGCTTTTTGAAGCAGTCACACTGCTTAAACCATACTGCCACATGTATGGATAGGGTTAAGTCTTTTTGCTCTTTCTCCAGCAATAGACTTGGTGATCTACATTCTCTTCAGGATGCTCACTAGCATCCCCTTTACTGACACCCATCCACTGACTCTTCTAGCTGCAGGGGTGGTCCCCCTCAGGTCAGACCCCTTGGCACAGATCTGTACTCACTGTATTGCAGAATCAGATCCTTCAGCGTCTCCCCTTCCAGTCAGCTTTTCAGGACCTCTGGGTTCAGTTCCTCTCTATCTCTTTAGACCCTCGGGTCAACTACCTGAGGCCGCATGCCACCTCTACAGAGGAGGAGGCAGCCGTCCCCTCCCTCCGGGACTCTGCTATCCAGATGAAAGACTCTAAGCACATGTGCTCCTGACACTTTCCCCTGCCAAATCACCAGGGCTGTATTAAACGCATGTGCACTCATTTGTCAGGTTTCCTCCCGCTGTCCAAATTTGACTCCATATTGGACCAGTGTGAAAAACTCTGCAGACAGAATGAGTTGCACCTGAGCACATTGAGCAGACCTTACTAGCAGATCCTGCTCTCTGGTAGGCAGAGAACAATATAGATTTACTTGCAATCCCTCTGGTAAGCAGACAGGATTTAAAAACTATACTCTCTCTCTAGCACCTACCTAGGAGGGTGCTACATCCATCCCCCCGCCAAACTGAGCCGTGTCCTCACTGGTGTGGGCATCCACCCCTACAAAAATACCTGTAAAAGAGTACCCCACAAACTTGCAAAGGGGGAAAAAGGAAAACATATGTACAGGGCCATGAGGCATACCCCATATGTGGCCAGTGAATCCTATAAATTGAAAAAAAGTGAAAAAATATATATCTCTGCTGTACAATATTTACACATAGCAAGATACCAGGTGCATTTGGACCAATGCCCCCCCCCCCCCCCTGCCAAACAAAAAAATCTGTCTGGCAACTCCTGCCAATCTAACTAACACCCTATCACAGATTCCATCTGGGAACCATTTTTGACTAGCAATAGGCACAGTCCCTCTCAGATACCAAGGCACTGACTTTTTCCTATTCTAGTCAGACCCACAAGTTAGCATGAAGAAATGCGGAGTCCACCCCACTGGTGTTCCCAGTGTCCTTTCCTTCTGTAACACCGAGGCAACACATCTTCTCCTAGGGGCAAGCTATTCTTACTGGGGCCTGAGCAAAGTTTGCCTTACTTGTTAGTCTCAGTAAGAACTCTTTAAGGGATCCTTCACTCTGGCATCCCTCTCTCTGAAGAGGCAATGAGCCGCTATCCTTCTCTCACAATGTAGCAACTCGCACAAAGTTTCCTTTAGCATTACTCTGGCCCACTGGCCCAAAGGATCTTCGCAAAGTGGCCCAAGGCCAAGAAGTTCTTCACAAAAGGTCCTTTAATAGGATGTCTCTGTGAACTATGGGGTTTGCCCCCTCCAGGTAGCAGCCCCTGGTTTTAATAGGAGAAGTTCTTTGTAGCAAAAATTCTTCTCCCAGGTGAAGAAATTGTAGCAGTTTCGCTGATCCCCATCTTCTTTTGCAAGGATAGAAGGAAAGGGGATTTGGGAACAGGGCCTCCAGTCCTAGCAGCAACTTTAGTGTCAAAGGAACTCTCCAGGCACACTAGCCCCTTTGTAACTCATTTCAGTCAATACATCACATTCTTCAGGCTAACTAGCCCCTTGGTAACTCAACTTTCCCACAGGAACAAGAACTCGGCACACCTCAGAAGTAATGGTCAGGGTGAGGTATGCTGACAATCTTGCCTTCAGGACTCAGGATACTGATGGCCCAGGCTTGGCCTTTTCCATCTGGATGGTTGACCTCTACTCGGTCAATGTAGATGGACCGCCCCAGATTCCAATTCACCTTGATTGACAGGAAGGTGTCCCACAACTGAGGCTTGGATTGGTTCCTATGTGGCTTTGAGACATATAGGAAGTCCCGCACGGCTTCTCCACACCAGGCCCCCCTCTTGCTCTCGATTTCCTCCATTATCTCCCAGGGAGCATGTGGATAATCATATCCGTATTCTATGGCCACCTTCCTTTGAACAAGGCGTTGAAAGTGTGAGAACCTGGGAAGTTTCTGCCTGTCTTCTCTCCCAGGTGGGGTGTACAGGGTCTCCACTTTCTTGATCAGGTTAGAGTAGGCATCATTCTGTGCCTGAGCCGGAGCATAGGTGCAAGGTGGGGACAGATCTGGAACTCTAGTGACATAGGCCTCACAGTATCCCAACTTCCTTGCGCAATGCATGCGAATGACTGCTGCCTCTGTTTCTTCACTGATCGAACTGGAACTCGTAGGGCTTCTCCTCTCCTCAGATCCCCAATCCCACTTAGTCTCCACTTCTGACCTCCAGCCACCAATTCCCTCTTCTAGGGACCAACAATGATGCTGGAAACTGGGTAAACCTACATCAATGGCCCCTGCCACCCCCTCACTGGATGAACTGAAAGCCTTCAACTTCTGGACCCATTGATTTCCTTCTAACTCTGTAAGCGCTGGACTGTTAGTTGTTGCAACTGTCACTGATGCACCTTGCGGCCGCTACTCGGCTCTCAAAACTTGCGTACACTGCACCTCTGAGATGGGGTGTCCTTGGTTTTGCAAATAGTAGTGCAGGTATGCATCACTGGTCCTGGCCCCAGTGGTACTTAAGGCACTCTCCATCCTCTTTCAACAGGAATAGCCACTCTAGGTGTCAGTAGTTCACAAGTGGTTCCTACCCCCTTGGAACCCGGTGTCTCACAGGGTCAAATTCGGCAACTTAGTCTGCTCCACAGGTTGTCCGCCAACACGTAGGGTAGCCCATGCACTACGGCTCACTCTGGCATCCACCATCTTGCTCCTCCACACGTGTCTGCTCCTCAGCTACACCCGATGGCAGAAGTCATGTCTCAGCTCCCTTCATTCACTCGGATTGGCGGCCCGCGGATGGCGACTTCGCCCATGGCCCCAGACTAGCTGACTCTCCGGCGGTGGCTCCTCCTGTAAGGCAGATCTCTTTGGCGTGCTTTCTCCCGCGTGGTGCAGTAACCCCTTTGCTGCTGCCATAACACTGCCCAGCCTGCATGAATGGTACTGCAATGCAGATTGTGTTCCCTGCCACAGATACACATACATCTGCCTCTTCTGTCTTGACTTGAGCTTTCCCATTCACAAGCCAACCAAACTCTTTTGCTGCTGTTTGAAATTGTCCCGATGTAACTGACTGCACAACAGACATTTTCATCCACAGCACATGTACACACAACCCCTGACGCGCTGATCCCCGCGCCCCAGGTCTTTGCTTTCTTGACCATAACTTGAAAGCACACTTGCACAGGTTACTGTAAAGCAGATGCAATTTTCTCCTACAATACAGCATATCCTTTCTTCATCGTCACTCCACCATTTTACTTGAGAAGATATAGTGTTTCCTAGGTAAATGTCAGGTCATTGCTGATAGCAACCACTGCCGTGACCATGACTTGGAAGCATACTTCCACTGATCACTGTAGAACAGACATTATTTTCTCCACTGACACTCCAGCACTTTGCTTGAGAAGACATAGCGTTACTTGGGCAAATATGCTGTATGATGACTTCTTGGGCCTCCTCTGATTACCAGTACAAAGTCACTTAGAGTACAGTTCACACATTCAACCTTACCCCCAATGGCTAGTTGCTCCAAAAACAGTCCAGGGGTGTTGGTTTTTAGTATTTATTGTAGAACTTGGATGGGAGAGGGGGATTGTGGGATACTCCAACTGGAACTATGTACATTGGATGAGGACAACTCTCATTTGGCCTCACCAGGTTGCTTGTGGAAGCAGTAATACTGCTTAAACCATACTACCACATGTATGGAATGGGCTAAGTCTCCTTGCTCCTTCTCCAGCAATGGACTTGGTGATCTACATTCTCTTCAGGATGCTCAATAGTATCCCCTTTACTGACACCCGTCCACTGACTCTTCTAGCTGCAAAGGTGGCCCTCCCTCAGTTTAGGCCCTTTGACACAGATCTGCACTCACTGTACTGCAGGATCCGATCCTTCAGTGTCTTCCCTTACAGTCAGCTTTGTAGGACCTCTGGGTTCAGTTCCTCTCTATCTCTTTAGGCTTTCAGGTGGACTATCTGTGGCCGCATGCCACCACTACAGAGGAGAAGGCAGCCGCCCCCTCCCTCTAAGACTCCGCTATCCAAATGAAAAACCCAGAGCGCATGTGCTCCTGGCATTTATACAGTATCCCAGCATGCACCGAGGCACTTTCCTCTGCCAAATCACCAGGGCTGTATACACTCATGTGTGCACTCATTTGTCAGGTTTCCTCCCACTGTGCAATATGCCTCCCTATTGGACCAGTGTGAAACACTCTGCAGACAGACTAAGTTGCACCTGAGCACATTAAGCAGACCTTACTAGCAGATCCTGCTCTCTGGTAGACTGAGAACAATATAGATTTACCTGCAATCCCTCTGGTAAGCAGACAGGATTCAAAAACTATACTCTCTCTCTAGCATCTACCTAGTTGGGTGCTACACTTATACTACAGAGATCTGCACAGAGATCACTGAGTCAGTCACAGCAGTCTCTGCACCAGAGTGGTTGTGTGTGCTGTAGCTCTCCCTCTTCAGACACCAGGAGCCAGGTGGGTTACCTGGCCCCAGTGAGGATGGGAGATTTTGGGGATGACCCGGGCTATGGTCCCCCTGAGGCATCTCACATGTGATCCCAAACCACATCCCAAACCACATGGCCCTAAAAAAGGCAAATAAACCCCTGCTTTCAGACAGCAGGTTGCTGATCATCTACAGAGAATAAAGAAGGAGAGGAAAAGCTGGTGAGCCTGAAAGCTGACTACAGAAAAAAGAAAGCTGTGCATGATAAAGCATGGAGCAAGAAACGTCTGAAACCAGAGGTTAAAGTTTTGGAGGACGCCATAAAGTGTCAGCAGAATGTGGTCAAAGTGTTGAAGGAGAAAAGCGGAGCTTTCAAGGAGAAGTTCCAGAATGCGGAAAGGTTTCGGAGAATGAGGGATGACGCCAGTCACAAGAAAAAGCATCAGCGGTGGCAGTACGGGTGGAGAGTGAGGAGGGGGTCCTGGATGCTGCCCCTGAACTCCCATCCACCTCAGGATCTGCTTTACTGGAGGAAATGGTGGCCTCTGCCTCCCTCCCTCCCCAGCAAGCTGAAGGAACAGCACAGGAGGTAGAGGAAAATGGCGGAGGGCTCCTAAACTTTATGCAGGAAATGGAGTCTCCCTTAAGTGGAAGAACCTTTTGTTTTTCAGTGGATTCTGCGGATGAGGACAATGGTGAGGACTCTGTACTTGGACCTTTAAAGGTAATAGGCCATGCTTTGTAAAAACTGTAAGTATGGACTTCAGCACGCAGAGCAGCATTGACAGCAGTGTGCAGAGCAGCATGGAGAGCAGTGTTTTGGAGGGAAAACCTCCTGTGTTTGCACAAGGCTCTGCAGTGAAGATGGCTGCTGTGTCTGCAGGACTGAACTCTGCTACTAAGATGTCTGTGACTGTGAGCTCTGCTACTATAAATTCTATGTCTCTGGAAATGATAGTAAGAAAACTATGACTGTGAACTGTGCTGGGGGAAAGAGATCTGCCATTTTTGCTGAACAGTCCCCACTGGTTGCTGCAGGTATAGCAGATAATGGTAGGAAAGGAAATTATAGCTGCACCATGAAAGATGTTACTGAAATCCCAGGAAGAGTGACAAGGAGTGGAAGGCTTTTACCTAAGAAGAGTATGTTGGGGGAGGGGGAGGTGAAGACAGCAGCATCTGGTGTGAATGGGTCTGCTTTGAGCAGTAGTGCCACGGATGGGAAAATTAATGTGAATGATAAAGCTGCTTGTATTGTTGGAAAGGGGAATGTACAGTATGTGTGTTAGTGGATTGAGTGACAGCTGCTGCTGCTGCCTCTGGTGGAGATTTGCAGAGCAGGGGTTCTGATGCTCCTGCATCCAATGGTGCAGCTCTGAGATCTGGAGTGTCTAATCTTGCAAATAAAACGTATGCTGGGGCTCTGGCTGAGATGTGGGGGTCACATCAGACAGCTCAGGGGGGGGGGGTCTGCTGCAGGTCTGACATCTGCACCTCTGTCTTTTAGGTGGAGGGATTTAATGCTGCTCAGGTAGCAGGGTGGGGGTGCCCCCCTATCAGGAGGATGGTTGTGGACAAGATTTTGGCAATGGGTTTCAAGGCAGATGACATCTTTGCTCTGATCAGTCTGGTAGGCTCCTATGAGTATTATCTCTCCTTTGTTCGCCCGAGTCTCTAGATATGTTTTGGAAGAGTATGAGTGTGTATAGGGATCTGCCGGAGAGAGAGGGACTCATCCCAAAACGTGTCTCACGCCAACCTCTTGTGAAGAATGTCACCATCCTGGTAAGGAATGAATACATTCCTTTTGTTGACCTGTCTGTCTGTCTTAGGAGATTTGGGGAGCTTCTGACCCCATTGAAGAAGATTTTGGATGAGATGGGCATTTGGGCAGGTGGGTGGTCGGTGCAGATGAGGGAGGTTGCATGTGTGTGGAAATATGGTCCAGCATCTTCCCTCATCAGCCTTCTTTGGGAAGGAAAGTATTGTTGTGTTTTACCCTGGGCAGCCCAAGCTCTGTAATAAGTGCCGTTCTCTGGGTCATTTCACCTCCTCATGTCCAGAGATGAAGTGCTCTCTGTGTCAGGGCCTGGGGCATCTGGCTAAGGATTGCAATAAGACCAAATGCAATCTTTTTGATAGGTTTGGGCATGCATACAGCCAGTGCCCTGAGGCCTTGCATAATAAGTCTGTTTTGGTGGAAGAGTTTATTTGCCTGGACACAGAGAAGGCAGATGAGATAAGAGGGGGTGTGTGTGCCAGGGGTCCCCAATGTCTCTGTCCCTGTTGTCTCTGTGGAAGCAGTGTCTGATGGTCCATACAATGTTGTGTCATCTCTTTTTGTCATGCCCCCCGAGTTGGTGTCCGTGGAAGTTGTGTCTGATCCTCCTGTGTTAGTTTCCCCAGAGGTAGTGGGGGCTCCGGAGGGAGCTGGACTGGTGTGCAAGGTTGCACCGACCCCCACTCCCTGGCGTCTAAGGACTGGAGGGCGCAAATCGACAGGGGATGGAGTGAATGATGGTGGGGTGCTGGGGTGAAGGGAGGGGGGACTGTTGTTGTGAGTGGAGTGAGTGGGGTTGATAATATTGTGGGTGATGGTGGAATGGAAGGGGAGGGGGACCTTCTAGTCTCTTGTCGCTGAGCCTTACACTGGAGTTGCATTTTTTTTTCCGGCATGGTAACCTGTCAGTAGGATTATTGAGGTAGAAATGGGGAGATGCATGGTCTTAGACATCTCCATTGTGGGGGGAAGGGGGGTGGGGGCAAGACCTGCGCCTGATTAACATCTATGGGCCCCAGACAAAATGGGACAGGAAAGGCCTCTTTATGAAGATCAAGCCTTTTCTTTTTACAGCCCAGCAAGTTGTCTTCTGTGGTGTTTTCAACTAGGACTAAGGACAGGAAAGGTACCAGAGCCAGGCTGGACTGTGATGGCTTTTTTTTTTTAATAAAATAGCTAGAGAGGCAGGTCTGTTGATGTGCACATTCATTGCTGCCCAGACTACACGGGATTCACTTTTCAGTGAGGTAGTAGTCAGAGTAGAATAGATATATTTAAAATAATATAATAATATATTATATAATATAATAAATAAATATAATAAAATAATAATATATTTTTTTAAAGGGAACTCCACCTTCTCTGCACCAGTGTGTCAGGCGGTGGAGGTTTCCAATCACTGTATTCTGTCTGTGACTCTGAATAGTCTTGATAAAACCACCTAGAGGGGAGGAGTACCTGGAATCCAAATTCGGCACCCCTGGACGATGAGAAGGGTAGTCAATCCTTTGATTTACTGCTGCAGAAGTCTATGATCAATACCTGTGCCTGAAAAAATCCTCAAAGTGGTGGGAGTTTACAAAACAAAGGATTGTTAGGTTTTTCAAGGCCATAGGAAGAAATAAACAGCTCTGTCAGGACCTGGACGTGAATCTGGGACCTCCAGGGTGTCTGACAATGACTCTACTTGCTGAGCCACCTGGAATGCTGGACAGCTCACTGGACGAATCCTTGAATGATCCTGCCATGAATCTTAATTATAACAGTAAGGGTATAGCGCCACATAAACAAATGAATACAGGATGTCAAATTAATGAAAAAAAGAAAAAGAAAACCATGCATCTGTGAAAATATAAGTCCACTTAGGGTCAGTTCATAAGTCCCACAGAATAGGATGATTCACTTAGACAAATGCAGAAGATTGAGCAGAAGGCCCCAGAATGTCTGCATGTGTCAGTAGCAAACTCAATCCAAAAGGATTGAGTTTGTTACTCCTCAATCAACTCTTTTTGGATTGAGCTTGCTACTGACACATGCAGACGTTCTGGGGCTTCTGCTGCATCTTGGCCTTTGCAGAACTTTAGGCCAAAGTGATTGATACTCAGCAAAAGGTAAAACTTGCAGATCTCCAGATAGAGCAACTGACAAGAACAAAGAAGCATGCCCAGCTTACCAGCTTAGAAATCAAGAGCTTGCCAGATGCAACACTGATGTATGAAGGTGTGGGAAGGATGTTATATGGCTGGTCATGTTGATTAGAATTGGGAGGTTTGGAGGCGCCACTTGTTTACAAGAATCAGATTGCTACCGGAGTCTGGTGGAGTGTTGTTATATCCTGAGTTTACCATCCTAACACACGCCTGTTTGACCATTCTTAATCGATGGTCAAATGATCTGGTTAGCAGATATCTTCTTCTGTGCACGTGGTGATGCATCCCTTTTGGATTTGATCCTATTCTTGGTGCTGGATTCTTCTCAATCTTCTGCATTTATCTAGTCTAAGTGAAACATCCAATTCTGTGGGACTGACCCTAAGTGGACTTATATTTTCACAGATGCGTTGTTTTCTTTTTCTTTTTTCAGTCATTTGACATCCTGTATTCATTTGTTTATGTGGCACTGTACCCTTACTGTTATAATTTATTTGTGGTCTGATCTTACCTTTGTAGTGGCTGCCTTTCATTTTCAATATTGTGACAAAGCGCAGTTATTTTTTGGTTTTATTTCATGAATCTTAATGGCCTTGAACCCTTTGCTCCTCCCATGAACTTCCTGATTTAAGCCATGTCTCTGCACTTCCTGGTTGCCAGAATATTGTGCCTTCACCAGCCAATATATCGCTTGTCTATCCTGCTGCCGTCCGTATCTTCGCTACCATTTGTTATTGGCATTTGGCTTGTTCCTCGACTACGTCTCTGCTTAATCCCAACCTGCAACTACTTGTTACCGACCTTCGGCTACTCCTTGACTACGCTTCTGCTTGAGTCCTACCTGCTATATCTGCTACCGGACCCTGGCTTGCTCACCTCCTGGTGGGGCGATCCTAAGGACCCCGACCTGGTACTAACACACAGCCAAATCCATCTCCACCATCAGGAGTGCTGGTGAACATCGGTTAGTACTTAGATTCCACACCTCAGATGAGCCTGCGTCATCTGCCAGAGTGACCTGCCTGTGTTCCTATCCTGCTGGTTCTTGTGTGAGCTGCCACTGCTATAGCTACTGGTCTTCAAGCTTGACCCCTGATCGTGACACTCTCATTCCATGGCAGACTCTATGTAAAGGGCAACTTGAAGCATTGCTCTGTGGAGAACCGTGGTTGTCCAAGAGTGGGGTGTGTCAGCGTGGAGGAGACAATGGACCATTTCTTGCTTCAGTGCCCCTTCAACACAGAAGTCTATAAGCGGGTGGGTGGGGCTCTGGGTATTGCTTTCCTTCCCTGCTTGAGGTATGTGTAGTGGTCGTATGGGTCGTTTGAGACCCATCGGGATTTTGATTTTGAGACACTTTTTCTAGTTAGCTTAGTACTCCATTACTTCACGTGGAATGCACGGGGTCAGGTTTCCACTTGAAAAAAGTCCTTCCTGTCAAGGTGGTGGTGCACAACATTCTGGGTGAGGTTGGGAAGATTCAGGGTCTTGTGTTCAGGGTGTGTTTAGGTGGAGGTTAGGGCTTTGTTGCGCATTATAATAATAATAATAACATATATCTTGGTTTGTATATTTGGTTCGGTTTATGTTTTCTGGCAAAAAAGCTAGTTTGTTTTTTTATGCGGAAGTAAGCTACTTTTTGTTTGTTTATATATCATTTATTAATTCTGTATATATGTAAATATGTTTTTATTATGTTGTATGTTTGTAAGATCTTTAATAAACAAAAATTTACACTTATTTTTTTGCTAGTTTAACATGTTGTTACTGGTTATTGATTGTAAGACCCTCCAGATTGAGATATTACTCTGTCTCCCCTTTGCTTATGTAAGAAATGTACAATGGGCCAAATGGGTTTAATGAAATTACCTGTACATTTTAATGAAATGAACAGGAGTCAGGTATTTGTGGCTGCCCATATATCTACAGTATAATTAGTACCATATTTCATAACATGTCATAGAAATGTCATCTCTCACTTTCAAGGTCGTGTCATTTGACAATAAATCCGGATCATTTATGTTCAGAGGTGTAAAAAAGAGAAGTTTGCTGAGTGCTCTGCATTTTAAGGGTCCAGTCAATGGTTACAAAATAGAATAGATTGTTTTTTCAGATATGCTTTGAAGATATTTCACATATAGGATAAAATATCAGCTCTGCTGAATAAGACTAAGGGTGTGCTCACACCAGGCATGGATACCTTGTACAATGCCTGAGTACAATTGCCTCCCCTCTTCACTCGCCCACTGGTCTGTTGGCAGGTGCAGTTAGCTTTTCTGCCACTAGATGGCTCTGTTCCCACTATAAGAATGGGAACGTAGGTTGTAATTAGGTGTTAGCTATCTTTTAGAAAAATTCCTAGTATATGCTGAGAAGTGGTCCCAACACTAGGAGGAAAGGAGGAGTAAAGAGAAGCTGGCTTAAAAGATATGTGCTTGTATTCTGTGCAGAAATTATAGCTACAGATTAATACTCATATGTATAGTATTCTGTGATTACAATTTCTGTTAATGTTTCAAATGTGATGGCAGATGCCATGGAAATGTTGGTGAAGCTGAAGAAAAAGTGCAGAAAGTGCATTTTACAGTATCTCACAAAAGTGAGTACACCCCTAACATTTTTGTAAAAATTTTATTATATCTTTTCATGTGACATCACTGAAGAAATGACCCTTTGCTACAATGTAAAGTAGTGAGTGTATAGCTTGAATAACAGTGTAAATTTGCTGTCCCTTCAAAATAACTCAACACACAGCCATTAATGTCTAAACCGCTGGCAACCAAAGTGAGAACACCTCTAAGTGGAAATGTTCAAATTGGGCACAAATTGTCAATATTTTGTGTGGCCACCATTATTTTCCAGCACTGTCTTTACCCTCTTGGGCATGGAGTTTACCAGAGCTTCAGAGGTTGTCACTGGAGTCCTCTACCACTCCTCCATGATGACATTACAGGGCTGGTGAATGTTAGAGACCTTGCGCTCCTCCACCTTTTGTTTGAGGATGCCCCACAGATGCTCAATAGGGTTTAGGTCTGCAAACATGCTTGGCTAGTCTATCACCCTTACCCTCAGCTTCTTTAGCAAGGCAGTGGTCCTCTTGGAGGTGTGTTTGGGGTCATTATCATGTTGGAATACTGCCCTACGGCCCAGTCTCTGAGGGGAGGAAATTATGTTCTGCTTCAGTATGTCACAGTACATGTTGGCATTCATGGTTCCCTTAATAAATTTTAGCTCCCCAGTGCCGGACCATGACACTCCCACGACCATGCTTGACTGTAGTCAAGACACACTTGTCTTTGTACTCCTCACCTGGTTGCCGCCAACAACGCTTGACACCATCTAAACCAAAAAAGTTTATCTTGGTCTCATCAGTCCACAGGACATGGTTCCAGTAATCCATGTCCTAAGTCTGCTTGTCTTCAGCAAACTGTTTGCGGGCTGTCTTGTGCATCATCTTTAGAAGAGGCTTAATTATTGGATGACAGCCATGCACACCAATTTGATGCAGTGTGCGGCGTATGGTCTGAGCACTGACAGGCTGACCTCCCACCCCTTCAAACTCTGCAGCAATGCTGGCAGCACTCATACCTCTATTTCCCCAAAGACAACCTCTGGATATGACGCTGAGCACATGCAATCAACTTCTTTGGTCGACCATGGCGAGCCCTGTTCTGAGTGGAACCTGTCCTGTTTAACCATTTTATGGTCTTGGCCACCATGCTGCAGCTCAGTTTCAGGGTCTTGGCAATCTTCTTATAAGCTAGGCCAGTGTTTCTCAACTCCTATCCTCAGGACCCACTAACAGGCCAGATTTTAGGTATTACCTTGGGGAGATGCAGACTAGAAAACTGCAATCACTGAGCAACAAATTATATCACCTGTGATGTATTTCAGTTATCTTGCAAACCTGACCTGTTAGTCGGTCCTGAGGACAAGAACCACTGGCCTAGGCCATCTTTATGTAGAGCAACAATTCTTTTTTTCAGATCCTCAGAGAGTTCTTTGCCATGCAGTGCCCTGTTGAACTTCCAGTGACGTGTATGAGAGAGTGATAACACCAAATTTGTAACACTAACGAACCACATGACATCGGGGAGGGAAAATGGCAAATTCGGCCCAGTGTGGACATGTTCGCCTAGGGGTGTGCTCACTTTTGTTGCCAGCGGTTTAGATATTAATGACTGTGTTTTGAGTTAATTTGAGGGGACAGCAAATTTACACTGTTATACAAGCTGTACACTCACTACATTGTAGCAAACTGTCATTTCTTCAGTGTTGTCACATGAAAAGATATAATAAAATATTTACAAAAATGTGAGGGGTGTATTCACTTTTGTGAGATACTGTATGTGTGTGGATGGGGCCTACTCACCCTGCACATTGGGGTACCATTCTCCGTGCATGTGCTCATCAAACCCTGGTACCAGTCAGGGCTGCGTTCATTTGAAAGTCAAACATTATGGCGGGATCCCGGCTTAGAGATGAGTCATACACTGTGTGAAGTGATATAAAGTCTCTCTGGAAAATGTGTTGTCCCGCATTACTGCACACCCTTGCGTGATGTTTGTCGTATTTAGCTGGGACACTGCTGAGCCGTTACCCTCTCCACCAGTCGAACATACCTCTGCCACCTCAATCTCAGTGACAGAATAAGGTCTAGCCGAGCACCTAACATGGACCTTATGCATGCTTTCACTTAACTCCTTCCCTCTCCCATACCATGTGGCTAGGTACATAGGGTCTCTGTACCGTAGGTTTGGTTCCGGTTGCTTTTAGGGGAAATGATTGCTGGGGAGGGAGCCAGATCACTGACCCACCTTTTACTAAAGAACCTGTCACCATCGCCAGATACCCTGCTTCATGACCGGCTACTATACACTTCCTACCAGTTCTTGGTTACTACTCTCCTGCTCTGATGTTCCTCCTGAGTTTCCTTTCTGTAGTGGCCTTGTTCTCTGTGTGTGCTTTACAGTCCCTGTTCACTGATACACCATATACCACTATGCACCCCTTTGAATGTATACAGATTATACAGGGTGTGACAGGAAGTCAGGTAAATCTGGGGATGTAGTCACAGAGAGGAGACACATTCCCACCTGGTTTGAAAAGTTCACCAATTACTATAGGGTGTCGCCTGCCAAAGGCAGCAGGAAGGTGTAAAGAAGTTGAACTGCCTTCAGCTGTTCGGGAATGAGGAAATGAAGGCCTCTATAATTTGTCCAGAGGAAGTCTATGGATTGCTGCCTCCTGTCGCCGTGTGGGCTGGGAGAGGAGGACAGACAGATGTGTGCCTCCCGATGCTGAGGAAGCCTGGGAGAAGGACTGCTGCCTCCGGAAGCTGCCTCCTGTCGCCGTGTGGGCTGGGAGAAGGAGGACAGTCAGACGTGTGCCTCCCAACAAGCTGTGTGAGCATGGGAGAAGACCCCCTGACGTGATGTGCGCTAAGGAGGGTAACCAGTTGTGAAGACTTCTCAAAGGTGAGAAAACAAACTATTGCTATGTGGAAGAAATAAAGGATTGTTTGCCATGTGAAGGGACAAGCAAAGAGACATTCTCATTGTGAAGAGTAAAGGGACCTGTTAAATGAACATGTGCTGTGTGAAGAGATAAAACATGGACTGTTGAGTATCCTCTGTAGGATAAGAAAGTCTGCCCAACAGTAGGTTGGGGACAGACTCTTAGGTAGGTTCCAGTGTGAGAAGGTAGCCGCCCACAGAGGCAAGGATTTATTTTGTCTTTTATTTTATTTTGCTGTTTTTGACGCTTGCAGTCTGGTGAAGAAAATGCATTAATAAACCAAACTGTTGTTTGCAAGCACTTATCGGCTATCTTCTTGTGAAAACGCACCCCCCAAGGGGTCATCCACACCCGCCACCGAGCTAATCCCTCACATATGGTGGAGGATGCGGGCAGAAGCAGAGATCCCTGCAAAGAAGTGCATATGTTTAATGAACTTTGTCTGGTGCATGAGATTGCACAATCTATGTGTGCAGGAGAGAAGATCCTGAAAGAGAAAAAAACGTGTTTTAAAGAGACAGCGGTCTCAAAATTTTTGATGAACTTTGTTGTGTCTGGTGCAAGGGACTGCACAAACTGTGTGCGCAGGAAAAGAGATCTTGCAAGAGAGAGAAAAACTACTAAGTTTTAAAGAGACAGTGGTCTTAAAAGTTTTTCTGGACTTTGAAACATTTTTTTGTGGAGTGACTAAAGATGGGGCGATCAAAACGCCTGAAAGATGCAAGGATCGCTAAAATGAGAGACCGGATTCTATGGATGGAGGGGATGTTACCGTCTGAACGAGCCCCATCCATGCCTAAAGAGAGTCTACTAAAGAGGAAGGTTGTTGTCCCTAGCAACACTGATGAAACTGCTGTGGAGACGCAGTGTGCTCAGATGAAAAGTAGACTCAAAATGGGGGAGATGCTGAAACAGCGGAGCTTTGCAGCTCAACAAAAGGCTCACCAAGAGAGCATGGCAGGCTGGAAACAGAGACGCCAGCAGCCAATGGAGGCCATCGGTTTGGAGGAAACCGAGTATGTGTGCAGGGCTGAGTTGGATGCCTTGCAACGGAAAATGGAAGAAAAGGAACAAGCCTTGGAATTGCTTAAGATGGAGCATAGAAACTTGCAGGAAACAAATGAACTACTCAAGTCTCATGTGTCACAGTGGGAAGAAACCACTGCTCTTCTTTTGGTCGAGTTGCAGAAACGTCAAGACACTATAAAGGAGAAAGATACCATCCTTATGGAGAAGGAAATTGAAGTTAAGACTTTGCAGGGGCAAAGTATGTGTGAAATGTTGGCGTTGCGTAATCAGCTGGAAAAAAGTCTTCAGTCTTTGGGAGCTACAAAAATAGACCTGCAGGAGTCACAGGAACAGAATGTCGCTCTGAAAAGGACATTGTCTCTCAGCGACAAGGAGAAAAGTGAGAGAGAGGAAAAATTACTGAGGACTGTGTATGAGCTCACCACTTTGAGCAATGTGGTAGATGAATTACGTGCAGACTGTGAAAGTTGGAAAGGTGAAGCCCAACGTGTCCAGCAGCAGCTAAAAGAGAAAGAAGCCTGTGTGGCAGAATTACATTCTTATTCCCAGATGCTAGCCAGTGAGGTGAAGGCTCTTATGCAGGGAAAAGGAGATTCGGAACACAAGAGAAAAAAAATAGAGGCACAGCTGCAGGAATCGCAAGTCAAGGTGTCAGAAGGTGACCGATTGTGTGCTAAGCTGTCAGAGAAGGCAAACCGACTGCAGGTTGAGCTGGACAATGTTACAAATCAGCTTTCTCAAGCAGACAGCAAATCTAGAGAAATTGCGGAAGATTTTTCTATCTTGGAATCGCAGCTGCAAGACACGCAGGAACTATTACAGGAAGAGAGGTGTCAAAGGCTGAGTTTGAGCACAAAGCTCAAACAAATGGAAGATGAGAAAATGGCTTCCTGGAACAATTAAAAGAGGAGGAGGAAGCAAAGAAAAACCAGAGCAAGTCGCAACATTGCAAGCTCAGATAACGTATATGAAAAAATGCATGGAAGAAAGCGTTAGTTCATTAGAAAATGTTGAAAATGTGAAAAAGAAGTTGGATCAGATGCTTGGTGAGGAGAAGACTGTGTCTGCAAAGTATGCAGAAGAACGCGACCGTGCAGAAGCAGAGGCGCGTGATAAAGAGAGCAAAGCCCTGTTCTTGGCTCGCTCTTTGGAGGAAGCTCTAGAGTGTAAGGTTGAACTAGAAAGAGTTAACAAACAGCTGTGTACAGAGATGGAAGAATTGGTCAGCTCCAAGGATGATGTTGGGAAAAGCGTTCAGGAGCTAGAAGAGTCTAAACGAGCCTTAGAACAGCAAGTAGAAGAGATGAAGATTCCGTTGCAGGAACTGGAAGAGGAATTACAGGCAACAGAGGATCTGTCCCAAAGAGGGGATAGTGTGCCTGATGCAGTTTTTAAAAGGATCAGTGTTTTGGGGTCTGTCCTGAGTGAGCCTCAGAAATGTGATGACATGTGGCTTGAATCACCCCTTTGGAATAAACCGTTCCTTCAAAAACTTCAAGCATTGGAAAATGTATCATTAGAGCTTCAGCAAACAAAGGAGCTGTGTAAGAAATTTGATGATTTCTCAGTTCAGGCTGAAAACCTAGTGGATAAACCAAAGTGGAGAAAACTAAAGCAAGTGATATAAATCTGGGAGAAAAAAGCAAACGCCACCTAGTGGAGAAAACTAAGGCTGTTGGTGAAAACGTGAAGCAAATGAATAAGTGCCTTTCAGGGAATATTTCCAAAATGGAACTGGTGAAAGACAGGTGGCAGAAGTTTGATCGGGATCTTGAGATGCATTCCATGTGGAATTCAGATAGAAAAAAGGAACTAGGGGACCTTGAGCGGTCAAATAGTTCAGCAGAAAGTGCATTGAAGAAACCTGTAAAAGAATGTGTTGCAGTTCTAGGCTTCTTCACTAATGCAGAGAGGAGGTCTATAATGGATATCACCCAGATCTCTGGGTTCAACTGTGTTGTTGCCTTTGACCCATATGTTGGTGGAAGGAAAGTTGATGATGTCGCTGGAAAAATGAACAGGGGTCACTTTGAAGAAATGTGTGACAGCCTGTTGTGGCAAATGGAGGGCCCTCTGCACAGCATCTTAGAGCAAGCTAAGCTCAAGAAACAAAGAGTCAATGATTGTGTACAGCTGTATGGAGAGGCAACTCAAGTCACAGAGGGATGTCAAGAGTCCCTACTTGGAACAAAGCCAAGGGAAGCAGAGGTTCTCAAAGTGTTGTGGAAATCATTTGTTGATTGCAGAGAGAGGCGTCTTAAGAATGTTGAAGACTTTAAGACTAGCAAAATTGAGTTGCCTATGGATCACGGACCTCCATGGTGGATAGGACAAACTTGTATGCAAGACAAACGTGAGAAGGAGCAAAATGATGCCAAAAATGCAGTTGAGAAATGTGTATATGAGATGAGAGACAAGTTGTCTGACATTTATGAGAAATCTGTCAATGAAGATGACAGAAACAGTTTCATCCGGAAGCTTGAGGATACTAGGAGGCTTATCAGTGAGAGTCAAGAGAAGTGCCTGACACGTGTGTGTCTGGAAATCTGTGTCCCAACCCGAGGGTTGAAACAAGAGGGGGGGGGTATGTGACAGGAAGTCAGGTAAATCTGGGGATGTAGTCACAGAGAGGAGACACATTCCCACCTGGTTTGGAAAGTTCACCAATTACTATAGGGTGTCGGCTGCCAAAGGCAGCAGGAAGGTGTAAAGAAGTTGAACTGCCTTCAGCTGTTCGGGAATGAGGAAATGAAGGCCTCTATAATTTGTCCAGAGGAAGTCTATGGATTGCTGCCTCCTGTCGCCGTGTGGGCTGGGAGAGGAGGACAGACAGATGTGTGCCTCCCGACGCTGAGGAAGCCTGGGAGAAGGACTGCTGCCTCCGGAAGCTGCCTCCTGTCGCCGTGTGGGCTGGGAGAAGGAGGACAGTCAGACGTGTGCCTCCCAACAAGCTGTGTGAGCATGGGAGAAGACCCCCTGACGTGATGTGCGCTAAGGAGGGTAACCAGTTGTGAAGACTTCTCAAAGGTGAGAAAACAAACTATTGCTATGTGGAAGAAATAAAGGATTGTTTGCCATGTGAAGGGACAAGCAAAGAGACATTCTCATTGTGAAGAGTAAAGGGACCTGTTAAATGAACATGTGCTGTGTGAAGAGATAAAACATGGACTATTGAGTATCCGCTGTAGGATAAGAAAGTCTGCCCAACAGTAGGTTGGGGACAGACTCTTAGGTAGGTTCCAGTGTGAGAAGGTAGCCGCCCACAGAGGCAAGGATTTATTTTGTCTTTTATTTTATTTTGCTGTTTTTGACGCTTGCAGTCTGGTGAAGAAAATGCATTAATAAACCAAACTGTTGTTTGCAAGCACTTATCGGCTATCTTCTTGTGAAAACGCACCCCCCAAGGGGTCATCCACACCCGCCACCGAGCTAATCCCTCACAAGGGTTAAAACCTGTATAATCTGTATTATACAGGGTTAGAACAGTTAAACGCTTTACTGAAGATTCAGCAACACAGTTTAACAGCACAGCACACATAAAACAGAGTCCAGCCCTAATTAACTAATGCATGCTGCCCAGATTCATACGTTCCAGTGAAGAAAAGTCCATTCAGCAAAAGTCCAGTGATTTTGAATTACTATTTCAGGGAGAATCCCAGCATAATGACCCAGAAGGGGGCCACGTGCTCGAGGAGGACTACACATTGCAACAGTTTTTTCTTTGTGAATCCCATGTGGAAGAGAGAGCTCTGAGCCCTCCCCTTGTATTTATGTGGCTCACAGCAAAGGGCAGGGCACAAATAGCCCAGGGAAAGAGTCTAGACACAGTTAACTCCTTCCCATCCAGGATTACATTCAATGATATCCCACAAGCACCTGCCCACATGTGAACATTCCTTTATTCTCAAATATTAAGGGTTATGGCCAGGAGTATGACACGGTATGACAAAAAGTAATGCAACTACAGGTGGGTAGTTGTTCTTTCCAAGATGAAGCAGTGCATGGACTTGTACAATTTGGTTCCAAAACCTGCCTAATTCTAGTCCCCCTTACAGGTCTGAGCACACTTACATCATCTTCTCTGCCAGCCAGATCACAGTGATCCCTGCTTCCACACTCTGTGAGTGCTCAGGGATGTATAAGAGTTCTGTGCTCGGGCACGGTTAGTGATCATATCTATGCATACCATTCTAGAGTTAAACTGAACGGTGCTTCAGACCACTCCTTCCAAGCATCCTGGGGCCTGTTCATGGTATAGAGCAATCCCACTACACAAGCTAAATGTACTTTGGGGGTGACCTGTGCTCGGGCACCATTCATACACCCAGTGTGAGTACACTCTTCTTCACCATCAGTGTGCTTTGTCTGCGAAAATTTTGCATTTTGGGACACATCCAAACAGGCAATAAAATATTTCTTAGCATTGTCATTATGGTCTGTTCACGTGTTCATGCACTCCATTGCATGTGATTAGGTGTTTAAAAACAGTGTATGCCACAGTTTGACTGTGGTGGCAGTAGGGAAAGTTTATCAAGATACATACTTATGAGTATTAAAATGTTAAAACATGATTCCATGAAATTTTGAGTAGCGTAAATATAAAAATGTCCGCCACATTGCAAAAATACTACGGCAGGACATGATCTGGCCTTTCCTGTAAGGGCATGTGCGCCGCCGCCCAATCTGTGCTGTGATTCAATATAGTACAAGTCGGTCAGCAGGTCCTGGCCAATGGTTTATGGACAGGACCTGCTAATCGGCTTAGCAAATCACAGTACAGTGCCCTGTGTTTACTAACTGTCAGGGCTGGGCTCCTGCTGTTTACGAGCAGCTCTTTGCTTTCAGTGCACAGAGGCTGCTCAGCTGTCAGGTAATTACTAGCCACTCATTGTTTCCACAGTGAATCACCTGGTTACCATTACCTGCCTTATTAGCCCAGCCTACAGCCAGCCCCTTTTGGCTATTTAATCAGCTTTGCTCATTCCCTCAGTGCCCTCACATGGTCAATATCTCCAGTGTATTCCTGCTGTGTATGATTTGGCCTGGCTGACTTCTCTTCTGATTCCTGCTCCTGATTTTTGGCTCCTGACAATGCGGACTTCTGGTTCCCTGATCCTGGCTTGTCTAATTACCCCCTCTGTCTTCCAAACCCTGGCTTCTGTTTTTGCCTATGGTCCTAAACTGTTGTTATTTTAGCTATTGCATTAAATGTTTAAATTTCACTGTATTTTCTGTCTCTGCCTGGTTTATGTTTCCTGACACTAATAACACAGGGCTCTGTAAACGGAGCAGCGATATGGCTGTTTTTTTGAAAAAACAACCACATCAATTAGTAAAAGCAGAACACATTACACATTGTTAGGCACAAAGTTAACCCCTTGATTGCCCCTAGATGTTAACCCATTCCCAGCCAGTGTCATTAGTACATTGACAGTGTATAGTATGATTGGCGGTGTGCAGTGACGGCTTCTCAGAGGGATTGCTCAGATGGGTTGGGACTACGATCCGAACGTGCCTGAGCCCATCCCTAGTAAGGAGCTACAGTGTGTTTTCTGAAACAGGGGTACTCTTCACTGGTTTGAAGTTTCTTGGTCACAGATTTCCCTTTGAGCACATGGTGGTGGTTTACATAATGGATTAAGAAGATTTTATCATCTTTATGTCTGCATTCACCGTTTACTTACCCTTTAAAGGACTTTATATGAGTCTTTATATTTAACAATCATCTCATGCACCTAATTTTTAATTTTTTTTAGTTTAGGTGTATTTATTATTTAAGGTGGTTCTTTTACCGCGGATGTAATATGTTGTGGTTTGTTTAGTGCCGCACTTCACTTTTCATATGCAGTATGTTTCTTGAATTTGTGTATCTGAACGCTTGGTGCTGGCAGATAATAGTATTACTTATTTAACCCGGGCGCAGTATTTTTTCTTTTTCTTTATGAGGTCAATAAATATAAACCCATTGGGATTTTTTTTTTTTACCAAAGACATGTAGCAGAATACATTTTGGCCTAAATTTATGAACAATTTTTTTTTTTATTAATTGGATAGGATTTATAGCAGAAAGTAAAAAATATAGTTTTTTTTTTTCCAAAGCTTTCAGTCATTCTTTGTTTATATAATAATAATAATAACAATAAAAAAAAAACAGTGGTGAAACCACCAAAAGAAAGCTCTATTTGTGTGAAAATTTTTTTTTTGGTACCGTGTTGCATGACCGTGCAGTTGCCAGTTAAAATAGCACAATGCTGAATAGCAAAAAATGCCCTGGGAGTAAAATCTTCCAGATCCTAAGTGGTTATTTGGAGCAGCCAGATTGCTACCCAGAATTGAAGACTAAAGATTTTGTCCCTTTTTCTATCAATGTTGTGTGGGGCTTGTTTGATCAAAGTAGTGGGGAGTTCAGCATTGCGTGGAAGCATAGCAGTGACTGGGTGTATAAGATTTGCATACTAGTTGCCTTGGGTTCAGTCAAATGGCTAAGCTGGAGAAAGTCTACTTAACATTACCCTGAGCGTGTGGTGACCCCACACACCTGAGCCACTAAGCATTCCATGACAATCGTTAGTAACCTAAAACAGTGGATACAATCCATAAACTACCATAACACATTATGTTAAAAATACACTGAACCAATAACAAAATAATAGAGAAAAAAAAAATATAAAGCACATATTGTGTTGTTTGTTTTGTTTCACTTCAACTCTCGGTGATAGCGATAATGAATAGAGTCTAAAAAAGGGGGAAATAAAAACCAGGTAGACATTCTCTCCACTTTGTCAACAAGTAAAGGAAAATTATTTAATTTTGACAGGGATAACCACCCTTTTTCTTAAAATGTTTTAAATACCAAATTGCTTCAGGCTGTTTTGTTGTGTCTGCACCCAAAACCTTTTTTTTGTAGTTTAGATAAAGAAATAATTAGAGCCTCTGTCAGTTTTTTGTTGTTTGTGTTCTGATTTATTTTACCTTTTTGTCTTTGAGACACAATAAGTATTGATTGAAATATCACCAAAGTTAGCAATTGCAGTCTCTTAAGCCTGGTACACACAAGCAGGTATTTTTTGTTTAACATGAAAAAAAAACTAAGGCGCTTGCTGTACTAACTATGTGATGTTAGTACAGTGATCTCCCCACTGTGCTTTTGTGTTCTGTCCGGGGAAGTGCCCCCCGGCATAACACCCCATGAGGGCTGCTTAAAGTGCATGTAAATCCTCTCCTATACCCAGTAAAGTGAAAAGCCTCAGATGATACACGGAGATGAAACAAATCTTATATAAGTTTTATTTGTATATCTGCTGTCTTCAGCTTTATATACTGTTTAGAAAGTATACATCGTGTTTGATTTTTTTTCTTCCTGTTTCAGCTATGGGAGTGTAGTCTTGGCATACACTGTGTGACAGCTGATTGGAGGAAAGGCACACAGCACCACTCCACATAGGCAGAGGAAGGAAGGAATGTGCAGAGCTGTGCTGTGAATAGACCAGCTCTCTGCTAATCTATTTATAGCACCCACCCTGACACAAATTTTCAGCTGCCAGGTCAGGCATGAGTGTGGTTGTCGATCTGTAATCTCAACCTTAGGGTTCCCTACTCCTAAACTGGCACCCCATTTTTCTGGTCTTTTTCGCATCCTCCATGGGGTTAACCCGGTGGCCTATGCCCTTGATCTTCCTACTGGAATGTGTATCTCCAATGTCTTTCACGTGTCACTTTTGAAGCCACTGGTTTGCAATCGCTATACTTTTTTACTTCCTTGCCCTCGTCCCATTCCTGTGGGCAATCATGAGCAGTATGAGGCTAGCAGCATCTTGGATTCTCGTCTGTCCCGTGGTCAGGTTCAATACCTGATGCACTGGAAGTGTTATGGTCCTTAGGAGCGCTCCTGGGTTCCCTCCACTGATGTTCAAGCTCCCGCCCTTCTCCGTGCTTTCCATGCTCGCTTTTCTCAGAAACCGTTTTTTCTCCATGGAGGAGGGGCTGTTGAGGGGAGGGTACTCTCAAGGTCTTACCTTGCCTTCGTGTTGGCAGCCATCTTGGACATGTGCAGACTGCTGCCTCTTATAAACTCTGTTTGCATCATCATCACTTGCCTGTTGCCTGGGCGTCGCACAGTGATGATATTGCAAACCTGACTATACATATATATATATATATATAAGCTGATGGGTTGCAGTCCTTGTCCTTGTGTTTGTGCTCCAAGGTGCATCTCTGCTAGCAGTCTTCTGTTCTCTGTGTTCCTCCGTGCTTTACCTGGCTTGGCTGACGACTTTCCTGACGTCATCGCGGATGTTGCGCCACGCGCCTCTGCGCACTGGGAGTCTGGGACAGCTTCTGCGGCCTTCTTAGGCCGCCTCCCTCAGCCTTGTTTGGAGTCTCACATGTGCGCACAGTGTGTTTTACACCCGCCGCCGCCACACTGGAGTCGGGTTGCTGAGTGATTTCTTCTTCTCAAATCATATCAATCATACAGTACAGTGACCAGTCACAGTGCATGCTGTGTAACACAGCCGCCGTGGCCACCCACCCACAGCTGCCCGGTGCAAGCCAGCCACCCAGTCCCACACACCCACAGGCCCTGCCTGTACCAGCTAGCCAGCCACAGGCCCTGGGCCTGTACCAACCAGCCACACACCACACAGGGTGCCAGCCAGCCAGCCAGCCACCAAAGGGTGCCAGCCAGCCAGCCAGCCACCAAAGGGTGCCAGACAGCCAGCCATCCACCCACCCACCACTGGGTGCCAGCCACCAAAGGGTGCCAGCCATCCACCCACCACAGGGTGTCAGGCAGCCAGCCACCCACCACAGGGTGTAAGCAAGCCACCCACCAAAGGGTGCCAGCCAGCCATCCACCACAGGGTGCCAGCCAGCCAGCTACCCACCACAGGGTGCCAGACAGTCACCCACCACAGGGTGCCAACCAGCCACCCACCAAAGGGTATCAGCCAGCCACCCACCGAAGGGTGCCAGCCACTCATCAACACAGGGTGCCAGCCAGCCATTTTTGTTAAGCCTATATTCATTAGTGTCTTTCAAGTTTCAATGTAGATGGATGGAGATAGAAAAATTAAAAGTGTGGTCTGGGACTATTTCTCTTCTCCATCTCCAGGAAAAGCAGCAGCACTGTGCAACACTCTAATCTTTGGGCCCATCTAAGAGTTCATCATGCTGAATTGTATCATGCAGCACAGAAAAAACAAAATGAATCACAAGGTGAAACATCATTATCCCAGGCAACAATAACAGATATGTTTCAGAAAAAAAAACAGGTGGCTAAAATCAGATGGAAGATTCCAACTGCTGGACAGAGTAATCACAGAGATGATGGTCACTGATAACCAGCCATTTACAATAGTGTCTGATGTCCATACTTGAGCCAAGGTACACACTGAAGAGTGACAAATTTTATCGAACTGAAATGCTGGAAAAGATTCACCAAAAGGTCATTGAGAAAGTAAAGGCTATGCTGCAACCAGAGAATGCTGGCAACTCACTCTCATTCACAACTGACTGCTGGCCAGGACAAACAGATTCACTAATAAGTCTTACATGCCACTTCATTGACAGCGGATGGACAAGAAGGCATTCGGTGTTGAATACAAAAGTGATGCAAGGATCCCACACTGGTGAGTACATTAGAGAAATGTTTCTAGGCATGCTAAAAGAATGGGGAATCACTAAAGACCGAGTGATGCTTGTGCTTCGAGACAGTGGAGCGAACATGGTTAAAGATATGAGACTTGCTGAAGTGTCAGACCTTGGTGGCATGGCACACACTCTCCAACTTGTGGTAAATGATGGTCTGTCAAACCGGAAAGCTTTGCTTGACATTATTAGCATGCTGAAGAAGTGCGCAGGCCATTTCTGCCATTCTATCTTTGCCAAGCAGTGACTGAGGTGCATTTAGGAAGACCTTGGCCTACCCAAAAACAAATTGATACAGGCTGTTCCAACACGATGGAACTGAATGCTACACATGCTGCAAACGATGCTGGAGCAGAAGCGAGCTCTCACCATATATTCTGGTAAATATGGACTTGGAGGACATTCTTGTCCTACTGATGATCAGTGGGACACAGTAGCCAACATCATTAAGACCCTCCTACCCATTGAGGAAGTGACACTAGAGGTGAGTCATTACGACTCATCTGTGTCCTCTGTCATCCAAAGTGTGAGAGTGCTGAAGATGCTTCTTCAACAGAACGAAGGACCCAACACATGTGGCCTTAAAGCATGTAGGCAGGCAATGAGGGACAGCCTCGCCAATCGTTTTGAGAAGCATGAGAAGAATAAAAATGTTGTGCTTGCATGTCTTTTGGATCCTCAATACTAGAACCATTCTTTCTCTTCTGATGATGTATTGGCCAAGGCAAAACAATGGCTGACAGAAGATATTCAACAGAAGGTGCAGGAGGTTCCTGACGAAAAGAAAATTCAGGAGAAGGTTTCTGATGTGGAAGAGCAGGATGCAGGAGAAATATGTCCAAAAAGACAACGGACAGAAGAGAAAATTCATCGTGGTCAAATAGATGCCATGTTCAGTGTTTTATTGGGGCCTCATGCGGAGGATTCTTATGAAATCTGCAATAATGAGCCTGGATGATGAACTTCATCTCTATTTGAAGAAACCAGTAATTGACAGAAGAAGTGATCCTCTTTAGTGGTGGAAAGAGAATGATGTACACTACAAAAGACTTGCTTCTCATGCTACAAGATACCTTTCTGCTCTTCCTTCCTCGGTACCAAGTGAGTGTGTTTTTAGTGAAGTGGCAGCAATTTATGAAAAGAAAAGAAGCCATTTAACTGGTGAACATGCTGAAATGTTATGCTTTCTGCACCATAATATTGTTCTACTTAACTGGGAGTATTTAAAGTGTAGTAGTAGTGTCTGTCCAGTCCACTGAGTCCACTCCAATCCAATCTAGCTTTTGTCCAGCTTTATTTCTAGCAGTTTTGCACTGACTGCGCTGCGCTGCAGTCAGTGCAAAACTGCTAGAAAAAAAGCTAGACAGTGGATTGGAGTCAGTGGACTACTGCTGCAGTAGTGCACCACTCACTGCTGCAATAATTTTAAATCACTACTGCAGTCATGGCAGTAGTGCAGGAGTGATTTAAAATTATTGCAGTGAGCGAGTGCCCTACTGCTGCGGTAGTCCACTGACTCCAGTCCAATCCACCGTTGAGCTGTTGCCTAGCTTTTTTTCTAGCAGTTTTGCACTGACTGCAGTAGTTGCAGTGGGTGCCCTACTGCAACGGTAGTCCACTGACTCCAGTCCAATACACTGTCTAGCTGTTGCCTAGCTTTTTTTCTAGCAGTATTGCACTGACTGCAGTAGTTGCAGTGAGTGCCCTACAGCAGCGGTAGTCCACTGACTCAAGTCCAATCTCTGTGTAGCTGTTGCCTCACTTTTTTTCTAGCAGTTTTGCACTGACTGCAGTAGTTGCAGTGAGTGTCTTACTGCAGCGGTAGTCCACTGACTACAGTCCAATCCACTGTGTAGCTGTTGACTAGCTTTTTTTTTCTAGCAGTTTTGCACTGACTGCAGTAGTTGCAGTGGGTGCCCTACTGCAACGGTAGTCCACTGACTCCAGTCCAATACACTGTCTAGCTGTTGCCTAGCTTTTTTTCTAGCAGTATTGCACTGACTGCAGTAGTTGCAGTGAGTGCCCTACAGCAGCGGTAGTCCACTGACTCAAGTCCAATCTCTGTGTAGCTGTTGCCTCACTTTTTTTCTAGCAGTTTTGCACTGACTGCAGTAGTTGCAGTGAGTGCCTTACTGCAGCGGTAGTCCACTGACTCCAGTCCAATCCACTGTGTAGCTGTTGTCTAGCTTTTTTTCTAGCAGTTTTGCACTGACTGCACTGCAGTAGTAATTTAAAATGATTGCAGTGAGTGAGTGCACTACTGCAGCAGTTTATTATGCATTATTGCACAATCAGATGATGTGAAACTGATATCCCTGCAAGTGAAGTTTTCATGCAGTTAAGGTGTGAAGAACGATTTACATATTGAGTAACAGATTTGTGTCGAAATTTGTGTTTATTTTGCAAAATTTTAAATGTACAAAAATATCGGCCAATATCAGCCGATACCGATATGCGATCGCCAAAATATCGGTATCGGTTTTGGCAACGAAAAAACGATATCGGATCGATCACTAATCTGAATCTTCAAGTCACAATAGTAATGCATTTCAGCCAATTCAAAATAAATTATAACAAAAACAACAAATGTTCTTGTATTTATTTGTTTCATTCAGATGAGATGACATGATGCGATAGTTTGGGCCTTTTGTTATTGTTTGAGGCATCCAAAAATAATGTAATGACATAACGAATGATCCAAATTGATTTGGATCTATTTGTTTTTATTCTAGTGAGCATAATATAAATATTTTATTCTATTCTATCAGATTAATTTTGTATTGGGGTTGAGAGACCACTCGTTTAATTTGTATGTGCACAGCCCAACAAACAAAGTCAGTTGGGAATGAAAAATGTATTCAACTTAATAACATAGCGAATTAAAACAGAAATTGTGGAAAAGGAATTAATTCTGACAAACAAATATATACTCTCCCGAAATAACGAATCATTCTGGAAACAAATCTTTCTAACCTTAAAATTATGACAAAACAAAGTGATTTACTTAACCACTTGCCGACCGCCGCACGACTATTTACTGCGGCGGTCAGCCCCTACTGGGCAAAGCGACGTAGGACTACGTCGCTCGCCCACGAGCCTCTAGGGGGCGAGCGCGCGCCGCCAGAGAGGCGCTGCTGCCCCCACTCATTCACTAACATCCCCGCGCGAGTGACCGGCGGCTCCAATGTCCGTCGGCCACTCGCGATCTCCCGCTGGAGAGGGAGAAAGGCAGGCGGCTAATGTAAACAAAGCCACCTGTCATTCTCCCTGGTGTGACTGCAGAGACTGTACGATACTGCTATGTAGGATCGTATGTCTCTGTGGTTATATCACAAGCCACGCCCCCCCCACAGTTAGAATCACGCCCCTAGGGATACATTTAACCCACTGTTTACCAATAAAGTTAACCTCCCTGGCAGTATGATTATGTCAGGAATTACATACCAAAAGCGGTACAATTGTTTTCATGGAAATTTGGCGTTATGTATTATAGGCCTACAATTCTTAGTAATTACTGACTTAAACCTGACCAAAACAAGACTCTAGTAGACATCCCAGATGTGATAAATTTGAAACACAAACGCGTGAATTATAATCGAATCAATAATATTATTTTATTATTTAATATATAATATATATAATAAAATTATATTATTGATTAGATTATAATTCATGCATTATATATTATATATAGATATATGTGTGTGTGTGTGTGTGTATATATATATATATATATATATATATACACACATATATATATATATATATATAATATATAACGCATGAATTATAATTGAATCAATAATATAATTTTATATATATATATATGTGTGTGTGTGCATATATATATATATATATATACATATATATATATATATATATATATATATACATATATATATATATATATATATATATACATATATATATATATATATATATATACCGGTATATATATATATATATATATATGCGCATATATATATATATACCGGTATATATATATATATATGCATATATATATATATATATATATATATATATATATATATATATACATATCTATATGCATATCTAATATATGCATATCTATATGCATATCTAATATATGCATATCTATATGCATATATATATATATATATATATATATATATATATATATATATTTATATATATATATATATGCATATATATATAATATAAAATGTGTTTTGTGCAACGTTTTTTTTTTTTTTTTTTTAATTTCCCTCCCTAGTTCCGCTCCCATGCAGCATTGCTGCTGCAGGGAACGGAACTAGGAAGTGATCACACCGACGGTGGACGGAGGAGCGGCGGGACTCTCGGCTGGCGATCTTAGCAATGAGAGATCATCGCTGGATCGCCAGGATAAGGTAAGAGAACAGCGCTGCGCTCTCTGCAATCCACCCCGAGCGTGACTCGGGGTTACCGCTCCTGCAATAAAAAATACACCCTGAGTCACGCTCGGGATTACCGCCTAGGTGGTTAACCCCTTCCCTGACAGTGTCATTTTTATAGTAACAGTGCATATTTATAGCACTGATTACTGTAGTAATGTCACTGGTACCCCCAAAAGGATCAAAAATGTCAGTCAAGGGTCCGATCTGTCCGCCGCAATGTCGCAGTCCCACAAAAAAAAAATAGCAGATCGCTGCCATTACTTGTTAAAAAAAAAACCAATAAAAAATCTTTCCCGTAGTTAGTAAACGCAATAACTTTTGCGCAAACCAATCAAAATACGCTTATTGTGATTTTTTTCACCAAAAATATGTAGCAGAAAACAAATTGGCCTAAAATGTTAAAAAATTTAGATTTTTACATTTTATTGGGGGGGGGGGGGGATTTCATATGATAAAATGTGAAAAATATTATTTTTTCAAAATTGTCGCTCTTTTTTGTTTATAGCGCAAAAAGTAAAAATCGCTAGGTCTGTTTGTGGGAAAAAAGGACGTCAATTTAATTTGGTTACAAGTCACGAATCGCAAAGTAGGCCCTGGTCTTTGAGCAGCCAAATCCTCCGGGGCTTGAGTGGTTAATGAATGAAACTGCCACCAGCCAAACAAATGTTTCCTTCATGCACATCTGTTTGATAATATATTTCTGCATATGCCTCTCAGTAATTTAAGCAAGGACTCAGGACATTTATTGTGACTTCTCAGTGAGTCAAGGCCAATTTCGGCAATTATCAATAAAGTCTTTACATCTTAGTACAAACCTTGTGGTCCCCCATCATATCTCATACTTCAGGTGAGTCTATCTGGAGTTTGAGCTGAAAGGGGTACTGCTGCCATTAAGACCAACGAATAGGGTTAGTTGAGATAAGGCTGTCCAACACATTTTACACAAATTACAGAAACAAACCGATACCCATATATCACATGTTCTTGGACATCAAATAGAAATAGAATTCTTCCCACTCTTTCCTCCCATTGGCGCTTGTTCCAAACTATCTTCATCTAAAAGTGTTTCTGATTCTTTTCTAAAGTATTACCTTACAAACACCTCTAGAAGGATTGACAGACTTAACCAAGATTCACTACTTGTGCACCACCTAAGAAGGGCCCCAACTAAGTTAGCAAAAACAAAAATGAAAAATGACAGCTTGGGGACAAGAGACTCTTGTATTATTTGTTAGCCCTTGTCTCACAGTTTATTTTGTTAAAGATCATTTTTCTTAATATATCAAAGCCCTGCAGGCAACTTGGACTTAGCAGGGCAATTCCTGAGTCTCAGAGGTAGCTTGGCTCCCTGATTTTTATTTTTTATTGTTCTTGTAGCTATTCTGTTTGGACTCTGGTGGTCCTGTTACAGTTCAAGTCATTAACGTGGTGGATACTGGCCCCAGTCAACTTTAGTCAAACATCTCTATATTTCAGTCTGTTTTATGACTGCATTGCATAGTAGTAAATTACTATATTATTAAGGTTGTAATTAATAGTTGTATAACCTTGTCTTTGTTGACTCACTTACCTTCAATGTACTCAAGTTTATTTTAAATTGATGTGGTTTATTTTTGTAGAGGGGGTGTCAGAGTGATCGAGGTATTACGCTACTCAATTCAACAAAAGAAAAATAAATCCAGAGGGAGTACAAAACTAGCAGCGCCTGTGAGGGTGCGCCACACTTTAGAGGTGTAACTAGAACCTTTAGGTCCCCTGTCCAAGAAACCATGAAGGGCCCCCCTGACCCCCAGCCAGGGCCCTTCCATCTGAGCCTGGTGCCCTTCCCTCCAAGCCTGGTGGTGGAACACAAGGGCCCGGTCGCAAATGCAACCTTTCCGACCAGGGTAGTTCTGCAACTGTTGTCAGTAGTTTTTTTTTGCTTTATTTTTATTATATTACCATTTTATTTATTTATTATTATTTTTTTACAATTTTTTAAAGATTATTTTTACAATTTTTGAAGGAGTCACATTGGGGGGCTTTGGGCTATTCCTCTTCCATTCAAGTGATGACTTTTCATTTAAAGTGTACACCATGTGCCATTCTTCTTTTTTCCTTTCACATTTGTAAATCTTTATGACATTTGTGTGCTGTGACTCCCACCACCTTTTACCACTGCGCTCACCTCCAAAGTAGACCTGTTCCCAAACCACCTGTACAGAGAAGTCTGGACTTATGGTGCAGCTTGTTGAAAGACTAATTTGGCTTTCACGTTAGCTCTACAGACAAACCATTTACCAAATGAGTTGTTAGCTCAGTGGTAAACAGTTTGTATGATCCGCTGGGGTTCGCAGCTCCTATCACTACACAAGGCAATTTCTTACTAGGGCGGTTATCAGAGACTACTAAGGACTGGGGCTGGGCAGCTCCCTACATATTTAAGGGATAATGGACAGCAGGAGAAGTCATGGAAAAGTGTCAAAAATGTCAGTCAGGGGTCCAATCTGTCCGCCGCAATGTTGTAGTCCCGCAAAAAAAATCGCAGATCGCCGCCATTACTCGTTAAAAAAAAAACCCACCAAAAATGACATAAATCTTTCCCTTAGTTAGTAAACGCAATAACTTTTGCGCAAACCAATCAAAATACGCTTATTGTGATTTTTTTTACCAAACATAGGTAGCAGAAAACAAATTGGCCAAAAATTTAAAAAAATTTTGATTTTTACATTTTTTGGGGGGGGAATTTCATATAAAAAAAATGTGAAAAATATTGTTATTTTTTCAAAATTTACACTCTTTTTTGGTTTATAGCGCAAAAAGCAAAAATCGCACAGGTGATCAAATACCACCAAAAGAAAGCTCTGTTTGTGGGAAAAAAAGGACGTCAATTTGATTTGGGTACGGCATCGCACGACCACGCAATTGTCAGTTAAAGTCGCACAGTGCCGAATCGCAAAAAGTGGCCCAGACGTAAGACAGCAAAATCCTCCGGTGGTAAAGTGGTTAATCCAGTGGAATTAGAGGCAGGATGCAGGCACTGCTATAGAAAAAGATTGTTATTTCATAATCCATACACACTGTGCTACAACCATTAGCTTCATCTGGCAGTGGTACAAGCTAAGGTAAGACTTGTGCCCAAACTTTTTGGAGTTGTCAAATTCACTGCACTCATTATTTCACCATCACTATATTACACAGCACTACGATGTGCCATCTTTGAAAAGACAACTGAAAAGACTTATGGCCTAGTCACTACAATGTGTCATCAATTGGAAATAAACTCGCCCAGTCACTACTATTTGACTAGGGGTGTGTTGAAACTCAACATGCTACATTAGGATCTTCTCTCTAGATTTTAGAGAATACTGCTGAAGGAATGCATGTACAGTATGTACAGAAGCATCAGGACTATTAGTACAGCAAAGGAAACAGAAGTTATATCAAATAGGTGAATTTCTTCCCAAGATGCTTAGGGTCTTGAAGCTTGCTAGTTCTAAAAGCTCCCTCAGCAGACTTTGGCAATGTTGGGAAGGTTATCATGGCCTCTGTGCAGTCACTGACATAAGTGAGGAAATCTTTCATGTACACGGTTTAAACCAACACATAATATACTTCCTATGGAGAGATATAACAAAGTAATAATTATATCGTTTATTCAATAATATCAGTTGTTCTTTGTAAAAATTCATGCACAATAAATCATTCCATAAATCTTGGGTGAGAAAGGCACACATTTCCGCTACATGCGTTTTCCTGTATTAGCGGTAGTGGTCATGTTGGATCAAAGATTATTTTCAACTTTGAAGAATATTATTGATGATAGACACCGTTAAAAAATTTTATTTGAACTTATTTAATTTGAAATGAATTCTGGTTAAAAATATTTTCATGCATTGTTTAGAGGACTTTATTTGATCACAATATTTTAAGAATGATTTATTGTGCATGAATTTTCAGAAAAAATAATGTATATTATTAAATCAGTGCTGTTAAATATTATTTTGTTAGATCACTTAGGGCTCTTTCACACGGAGCGGACCGCTTTGCGATCCGCTCCGGCACTTTTTTTTTTTCACGGAGCGGATGACACTTGTCATGACGCGGATGATATACGGACATAATGTATGTCTATGGGCATTGCAGATGTCAGCGGATGACACCGCTGACATCCGATTTTGCATCCTTTCCGTTTTTTCAACGGAACAAAAATAGGGTTCTGTTCCGTTCCAAAAAACGGAACAGAACTGAAAGGAAGAAAATCGAATGTCAGCGGATGGTCATCGGCTGACATCCGCAATGCCATTGACATACATTATGTCCGTAAATCATCCACAATAAAATAGGATGATTTACAGACATGCGGAACGCCCATGTGAAAGGGCCCTTAGGGATTTATATATATTTATAGCGGCTAGTTATTGGTAGAAGAATAAATTATTTGGTTCATAGTTTTGGAATATAATTTTTTCAAAATTTATCATATCTATTAGCGCAGAAGGGTTTATACATTTATTTCCTATGAAGAGTCAGAAAATAATGACCAAGCAGGTCATGGACAGAGTTGTTCTTTCTAGTCTTGGTCATGCTGAGACTGATTCCCCCAAAGCAAAGTCAGTTTCCTTAAAAAGAGCCCTTCCAGACATTGTGGACATGACAGCCCGAGAGATACATTTTTTTAATGTTAACCAAGAAAATCTCTACATATCTGTACCTGTCTGCACATATGATGGAGACTAAAAGGAAGAGTTCCTGGGGGCGCATGGACTGTATGTAACTACGGCAGTGATTGGGGTATCCTAATGTGAGTTCATTCTCCACAGTGTCCCATTGTTCTAACACCATTCTGCTGCACAATAATGAATGACAGGTAATATAATTTGGTGACTTTGATCAACAAGAAGGCAATAGCCAACCATCTGGAAATGGATGAGTTTGTCAGAGATTTTGCCCAAAAAGCAGAAGACTTTTATTCTGATGGGGTAAAAAATCTGAATGGGAAATAGTGATGCGTTTATTGGGGGGAAGGGGAATAAATAAAAGTTAAATTTGAATAAACCAATTTGTAATAGTAATGTTCACGTGTACACTGTGTTTTGTTCAAGCACTTCAAGTTCTTTATTACTCCATTTACATGAATGTACAGTATGTGTCTGCACTAAAATATGAAGATCCAGGATAGGAACTAGCATTTCTATGAGGCGTACTACCCCACAGATAAAACAAAGGGAGGTGACAGGACACCCCAGGCTTTTATTATTGCACCACAGATTAAACAGGCTAGATTTGGCTGAGCTTTTAATCACTGACCTCAGGTTCTAAGTGGCTTCTGACTTTTTAGTATACCATGTGCTGTATGTATGGAAGCTATTTAGGACCTAAGGACAGAGTTATCTCTATTTCTACTGCATAGTGCAGCTTAATGATTTAAAGGGCACAGGGTCTTGACGTTGCTGGATTTTTCCTTAATGGGAACAAATAATTATGCTGTAATCCCCTTGTATTTTGTGTATTTTGGGGACACACCTGGTTATGTGCTTAGGATGCTATCTTTACCTGTTGGTGCGGTCCACCCTCAAAAACCTTACACTGTGTATATAAGGGTTTTACTAACATATTTGCCTGCTGCGAACCAGCTAACCAAACTCCTTTGTATGGCAAAATATATTATTCTGCTTTTTTTCATATTCCATTGTCCAGGTGTGTAATAACTGACTCTCTCCACTCTGCACCCTTTGTTATATACTAATAAATACTGCATGTGCTTCCCATATTCCTTTATTTACAGACTTGGAACAGAGTCCAACTTTATTTGTGTTCTAGAGTTACAGCTGATATGGATTGTCTATTATTAGCTGTATGGTTGCTATGGTGGATTCACAGCACCATGGTGGGGGCTCAAATTAAGATATCTGCCACCCACTGATACCTTGGCTGACTCAATATCTGTCAACCAGGATATTAGGCAATACATATACCACATATACAGTGTGTGTATGTATATATATATATATATATATATATATATATATATATATATATTTACTTTATATAAATAATAACTGTGCTAGGCTGTGCCACGATGTGAGTTTAGGAAAAAGACACATAGGATTTGCACTAATGCAGAATGCAAAGTTCCAGAGTATTGTTTCTGAGTGGCGGAGACTGATATCAATTTTAAGGGGACCCCACATCAAAAAATAAAAATGGCATGGGGCCCCTCTTAAATCCGTATCAGCCTCTTAGGTCTGGTATGGATTTTGAGGGGAACCCCATGCCAAAATTTTGAAAAGAAAATGGCAGACCCTTATCTAAGCATGCAGCCTGGCAGGCCAGGAAAGAGGGGGCACGAGTGAGCGCCCCCCCTCCTGAACCATACCAGGCCACATGTCATCAACATGGAGGGGGTGCTTTGGGGTAGGGGGGCTCCCCCCAAAACACCTTGTCCCCATGTTGATGAGGACAATGGTCTCTTCTCCACAACCCTGACCCAGTGGTTGTGGGGGTTCGGGGGGGGGGGGGACTTATTGACTTATTGGAATCTGCAAGCTCCCTCTAACAAGGGCCCCCAGCACATGTAAATAAGTATGGGGTACTTAGTACCCCTACTCATTTACCAAAAAAGTAGTACAAGTGAGTAAAAACACAACAGTTTTTGACAAGTCCTTTATTAGAATAAGAAAAAAAAAAAAGAAAAAACGTCCTCTGGTGTAGATCCAACATCAATCATGACCAGAGATGTATAGTAACGAAGTAGAACTACTTAAGTACTGTACTTAAGTACCGAAATGCGGTATCTGTACTTTCCTAGAGTAGAATTTTTTTCTCCTACTTCTACTTTTACTTCACTACATTTTTTCGATGATTTCGATACTTCTACTCAAGTATTTTTTTTTTGTGCTGCATAGTTACTCGTTACTTTTAAAAAAATTACCACTGCCAGAACAGTAGATGGCAGGTTTCATAAAGCTCAAAAAATGTGTATAATGTCATTTGTAAATCAGCGCATACGAAAATAAAGGCTGTGTATAATAAAAGCTGCTATACCAAATCTTTCCAATAAAAAGAAAATATGAAACAAACAAATAAATGGTGCTACAGCGCTTAAAGTGCATCAAGAAACTACTAACAAACACAGGTTAATCATTTGAATAAATCATTTGAAATAATAAAAACAATATGATGTTCATACTTTTGACTTCTTTCTTTAACACAGTACTTGTACTTCTACTTTCAGTACTTGAGTAGAAATTTTTTTTCAAAACTACTGGTACTTTTTACTTTTAGTACTTAAGTAGCAAATTTTTTGAAAAAACTACTTGCAATACTTAAGTAAAAAAAATGTTGAATACTTTAGTACTTCTACTTAAGTAACTTTTTCTGCGAGCACTTCCACTTCTACTCAAGTAATTTTTTGATCGAGCACTTGTACTTTTACTCAAGTAGAAATTTCGAGTACTTTGTACAAGTCTGATCATGACGAACGCCGGCCGCAGAACCAGAAATAAAAAGAGGTCCCCACTTGAAACTGGCTTCCGCCAAATGACAGCTCCGCGACTAAATAAACGAAGGGGCAGTGCCACCCGATGATGTCACCGAGTGACCCTGCCCTTTGTGACGTAATCGACCGGGGGAAGAATGAGTGTGCCTTGAGGAACAGGCAATGCTATATGCTCTTTCACAATCATATTGCTTATTGTCCACCCACCAAACTCATTCCCACCGAAATATCTGGCCCAATGGGAACGTGAGTTGGGACGTACCTTCACAGACCAACAATGCAACAGAATCTTGACCATGACTCACAAGGTGTCTATCTCATGCAGTGTTCAGGAATGGTATAGTGTTCTTCTCCAGAAGCTGTTTCCACAGAGTTGGACATTATGGTGGAGGTGCCAGGAAGAGGAGGGCACCATGCTCCATGTCTTCTGCATTTTCCTGACTGTGTATACTTGCCTCCTTGCTGCAATGCTTTTCCTATCCTATTCCTTTCAAATGTGTGATTTGGCTGTGCTCACCTCTGGGCGTCGCCTGCTTTTCTGTTGGCTTTTATTTCCTTCCCTTCCATCACTTCCTGGCCTGCCTCCTAGTTTGCCTGCCTTTATTAGGCTAGCCATAGACAATGCAAATTTCTTTCCTGCAAGCATAGGCTGCAGGAAAGAAATTTGCACGATTTCCCCATCAACACAGACAGTGTTGACAGCGGAATCCCTCTTGCCGAGCAATTGTCTGCTCTCGGTGGAATAAGACAGTGATTATTGCTAGCGGCTATTTTTTAAAACAGCTTAGGTTAGTATGTAATTATTTTTTACTAGAAAAAAATGTTATTTTAATGTGTGCAATACCTGAAAATGGAAACATAATACAAGTCAAATTTGTCATGCAGTTTTTTAAAATGTATCCTTTCACATAGGAGTCATCAGTTTTATCACATTTTCTGCTAAGAAAAAACTGATGAAACAGATTCAGGTTAGGCTACATTCATACCTGGGAATGAGCTCAACCCCATTTAAATGGGAAAACCCCAGTGGGGGTTTCCGTCACTTAGCTGTGGGACAGCGCCCTATTGAAACCAATGGGGGGGGGGGGGCTGACAGCTCCCGCTAATCGCGGCTGCTTGCATGTAACCGCTCATGCAACAATCACCTGTGAGTGGTCAGCCCTGGGTGCAGGCAGTGATTAGCGGCAAGAAATGGCAGCCTCACACTGGTTTCAATGGGGCTGCCTCCTGTAGTCAATCGCAGGCAACCCCCGCTCTGGTTCTTGCAAGTTAGACCCATTTGCAGATATAATTGTTGCCTTAGTGCCGGTTCACACTGGTTTGATGCGGGAACCCTGCGAATCCACTGCATTGCACCCGACTCGCAGGCAGCTCACACTGCCATGTGCGACCTGCTGGGAGTGTCAATACAAAGTTAAGATTAGTTTGCATATGACAGTGCGAACTGTAAGTTTCGTCGGAATCCGATGCAAACTCAGCCATACAATCTGTTTGGCTGAATTCGCATCGCACAAACATAGCATGTGAGTTGCAGAGCCAAGTACGGTGTGAATCACATGCGATGTCTGAAATCGCTATTGTGTGACCCAGCACTTACATCAGTTTACAAATCTGTCTTACATTCAGTTAAGTTTACATCATTTACACTTCAGTTCAGCTCAGTTAAGTTTAGTTTACATCCTTCTTTGCATCCACTTTTTTTATTTGTTGCAGAAACCATTTAGAGGTGACAAAAGTATGAACAAAAAATATTTCTTGCCTAAAAACGGACATAAACGGAATGAACGTAAACAGACAGCAACAGTTTACATCCATTCAGATTTGTCTAAATGGAAAAAGATACAGCATTGCTTCATTTAAAAAAATGTATCTGAACGGACATGGATGTAATCGCATGATCATCTGTTTACATCCCCAAGTCTTTACAAATGTATTGCTGTCCCTTTTTCAAAAACAGAGGAACAGAATGCCTGTGTGAAAGGGCCCTAAGACTATTCTTTACGAGATAATTCCATTACTGCAGATAGTATCTTCTAGGAAATTGATTCCTGTCATATAAAAAAACAACAGCATATATTAAAGTTTATGTTTTGTTTGATATACTCTGTCTTGTAACTTTTTCTTCGTAAATCCTATCCCAAAAATATTAAAATTTTTGAAAAAAATAAAATAAAACAACAAATTTAGCTTTTTAATTAATGTATTAATCTTTCAATCCCTTTAATCCCAGTGACAACCGCTAAGCTAATTCCCATAGCTGGGATCTCTTCAACCAGAAAACTCTGGTTTATAAAAATACATTCTGTTTCACTAGGCCAAGGGGAGTTTCTTCTGGTTTCGGCAATCCCTTGTTCAGGTCAGAATTCATGTCATCATCACTACTACAACTGAGCAACACGCAGAACATCAAGCCAGGGTTGTAGAGAATAAGATAGCTGGTTGGAGGTGCAAGCTCTACTAGCTTCTCTTCCAGCTCCTTCTTCTGACCACTGAGAATGTGTTTGACCTGAGAGAGGTAGAAAATACAGATTGATGCTACACTGGAGGTCTCCAGCAATGGTAAGAAAAATGGGATGGAGGCGGATTTGGCTCCAGTTATTCCCATTGTCACATATTGTAATGAATGAGAAACAATTGCCCACTCATTGCCATAATTGAATTTATTCTAAAGCCTTTATTAAAAAATGCAGAAAGGTACAAATAAATTTGATTAAATACTCTAAAATGTAATGTCTTGGGAAAAACACCCACATCATGTTTGTTGCCCAAGCAGGGGCATAATTAGAAATCCCAGGACTCCAAAGTAAAATTATGAAAAAAAAATCCAAAATACTCATCAATGAACAACACTTTAATTACTACAGTCATGTAAATCTAGGCTATTAAACCTGCCTATGTTCTAGCAATAAAGAATGGAGGATGCTAGCAGGCCTGAGCTGACTGTGCCCTGGCAATCAAGGATGCTAGGTGGCAGAAGCCACCTGCACCCTAGCAACCAAGAATACTAGGCGGAAGGAGCCACCTGTGTCTTAGCAACTAAGGATGCTAGGCTGGACAAGTTGTCTATGTCCTAGCAACAGAGGCTGCTAGATGACAGGAGCTGGCTGTTTCAAAAAAGAGTATTGGCTTTCCTAGACCTAGTGTGTGTCTTGTAAGGCATGAAGTATTAGAGTAGCCTGCAAGAAGGGGAAGGGAAAACAGAAAATAACATGCAATACAAAGAATGGTCACAAGGTGGCAGCATAATAAATTCAGGTTCAGAATATTTTATTTAATCCCAAAGGGAAATTAAACAACATGTAACAAAAGAACAGTGCAGGCTGTATACTCAAACACAACTGCATTTTCCAAATACTGTCAGTTTTATGGATATGCCTCCCCTTCTTGATTGATTGAAAGCGGCTCTCTGCTGTGTTCGACATCGCTAAAGAACTGAAACTTGGGTTATGGACTCTCCCTCATGTTGGGTCTGCAAAAAAAAAAAAAAAAAAAAGCAGCTCAGCTATATGAATGACCTCACAGTATAGGATCTCTAAACAGGTCATGATTTGTGCCAGAGTGGTATATTCAGCATCTGGCAATATGACTACGGCTCTGCATAGTGATTGTAAAGTTACTTTCTAACTAGAATCCCTTCTGTTATATCAGGGTATATCGCTCAGTGCCTTTGTTTTTTAAAAATTATACGGGGCAATACCTAATTTTGTAGCACCGCTGTTAGTCAGCTGATGTCGCAGCGCTCTCCTACCCTGCTCCGAGGACTGCAGAGGGAGGAGCTAAGGTTCCCTCTAACGTCATCGGGAGGAGAGAAGGGGAGAGCCTCGGGCAGTCACGTGACCGCTCAGCAGCGGTCTTTAATCAGATATTGCGTTGTATAATTTTTATAAAACAAAGGCACTGAGCGATATAACCTGATATAACAGAGGGGAGTCTAGTTAGTAGAGAAAGTTATTGTACATAGTATGGCAGCAGCAGGGGAGGGGCGGGGAGGACACTGCTCACACACAGGAGCTGACAGGCAGGGCGGGGACAAAGGAGAGCTGTGGATGATGAAGACACGTAAACTGACCACAGTGTCAGGGCTCACCAGCCATGATATACTGTGGTCAGTTTACAGAGGGGAGGACAGAGCCAGGCAGGATCAGCCAGGTTTTTTAGGAGATAGAAGGGGCCAAATTATACAGCACAAGTAACTGTGCTGTATAACATGCTTTCAATGAACAGGACCAGTTCTTTTTATTTTAGGGTAACAAACGCTTTATTTGTCAGATCAAAAAGGTGTGTTATCAGCACCTGAAACAGGCAAGCCCCACTCTCCAGCCTTTCTGCCCAATCTACAAGAGGTATGTTTGTACCATTTTACTTGGGTATCAGTGTTAAAGCCATATCCTGACAACTTTATCAAGTGTACAGTCGGTGGGAACTAGCCACTGTACCCTAGAACCCTTAAGTAGCTAGAAATAGCTACTTAAAGTGGTTGTTAACCCACTTTGACTACTTTACATAATCCTCTCTGTTCCCTGATGACAAGTGCTCCTATCTCAGTTTTTTTTCTTTTTAATGCCGCCTTTACTGTAATTCAGAGCAGCTCCTGGTGATCACGTGACCGGTCAGCTCTCTCCTTTTCCAATCTGACAGATGAAGGGGGCGGGGCCGATATTCCCTTGCTGACGTCAGGCGGGGTAAGAGAAGGAGAGGAGAGAGAGAGACGGCCGGTCATGTGATCTTGGGAGCCACTCTGAAATATGGTAAAGGCTGCATTTTTTTTATAAAACACAGTGTCCTCTTCCACTCCTCCATAACGACATCACGGACCTGGTGGATGTTAGAGACCTTGTGCTCCTCCACTTTCCATTTAAGGATGCCCCACAGATGCTCAATAGGGTTTAGGTCTGGAGACATGCTTGGTAGGTCTATCACCTTTACCCCCATCTTCTTTAGCAAGGCAGTGGTCATCTTGGACGTGTGTTTGGGGTCGTTATCATGTTGAAATACTGCCCTGCAGCTTAGTCTCCCAAGAGAGGAGATCATGCTCTGCTTCAGTATGTCACAGTACATGTTGGCATTCATGGTTCCCTCAATATCCTGTAGCTCCCCAGTTCCGGCAGCACTCATTCAGCCCCAGACCATGACTCTTCCACCACCATGCTTGACTGTAGGCAAGACACACTTGTCTTTGTACTTCTCACCTGGTTGTCGGCACACACGCTTGACACCAATTAAACAAAATACGTTTATCTTGATCTCATCAGACCACAGGACATGGTTCCAGTAATCCTTGTCCTTAGTCTGCTTGTCTTTAGCAAACTGTTTTCAGACTTTTTTGTGCATCTTTAGAAGAGGCTTCCTTCTGGGAAGACAGCCATGCAGACCAATTTGATTCAGTGTGCGGCGTATGGTTTGAGCACTGACAGGCTGACCCCCCACCCCTTCAACCTCTGTCGCAATGCTGACAGCACTCATACATCTATTTCCCAAAGACAACCTCTGGATATGACCCTGAGCACATGCACACAACTTCTTTGGTCGACCATGGCGAGGCCTGTTTTGAGTGGAACCTGTCCAGTTAAACCGCTGTATAGTCTTGGCCACCATGCTGCAGCTCAGTTTCAGGGTTTTGGCAATCTTCTTATAGCCTAGGCCATCTTTATGTAGCGCAACAATTCTTTTTTTAGATGCTCAGAGAACTTTACCATGAGGTGTCATGTTGAACTTGCAGTGACCAGTATGAGAGAGTGAGAGCGATAACATCAAATTTAACACACCTGCTCCCCATTCACGAGGCACAGGACACAGGGGAGAGAAAATGGCTAAATGGGCCCAATTTGGACATTTTCACTTAGGGGTGTACTCACTTTTGTTGCCAGCAGTTTAGACATTAATGGCTGTGTGTTGAGTTATTTTGAGGGGACAACAAATTTACACTGTTATACAAGCTGTACATTCACTACTTTACATTGTAGCAGTGTCATTTTTTCAGTGTTGTCACATGAAAAGATATAATAATATATTTACAAAAATCCCTATCAGAGGAGCAGCAGGCAAATCTATATTCCTTTCTGCCTACCAGAGAGCAGGATCTCTGGGTTAGGTCTGCTCAGTGTGCTCAGTATGTGATTCATTGGGTCTAGAGAGTGTTTCACACTGGTCCAATAAGGAGGCATGTTGGACAGTGGGAGGAAACCAGACCAATGGATATATAGGCTTTGATACAGTCCTGGTGATTGGTAGAGGCAGGGTGTCTCGGTGCATTCTTGGATACTGTATAAAATCCAGGCGCACATGTGCTGCAAGGTCTTTGGCTGGTGAGCAGTGTCTCGAAGGGAGGGTGGCGGCTGCCTCCTCCTCTGTAGCAGTGGCACGTGGCATCAGGAGGTCGTCTTGAGGGCCAGAGGAACGGAACTGAGGTCCCAGAGGTCCAGGAAAGCTGACTAAGGGGGAGACACTGGAGACCCTAGAAAAACAGTATACTGAGTACAGGGGATCGTGTCAAGGGGGCCTTACCTGAGGGGGGCCACCCCAGAGTGAGATAGTCAGTGGACGGGTGTCAGTGGTCAAGAGAGAGCATACTAGGAGAGTGTCACGAAGATAATTTAGTCCATCAATCCAAATTCACCTAGTGGCAGGGTGAAACAGCAGCCTGGCTGCATTGTCAGAAGTAGGAGTCCTCCACATTGGGAATAGCTGATTTGGAGTATCCCACTATTCCCTTCTCCCATCCCTAATTTAAATAAAACACCAAAACAACTACAAACCCCTGGACTGATCACTGACTGAGCCAAGAAGTAAAGTGTTAAATTGTGAATGCCAGTGTTGCTAACGGTAACCCAGGGGGACCCGAAAATGTAATATCCAGCAGTCCTCAAGGGGGCAGGGCTACATTACTATTTACATTACCTACTCTAACAACAACCCTATCTACGTACATCTAGCAAACATATTAGAGGGTGCTACATGTACGTTCACAGAAATAAGGCAGTTTATAACAAAAGTACTATAAATGTTGCAGTTGTAGTGCTTATCCCCTCAGGTGTATGGGTCCCCTGGCTCCATATGACAATGCTCTGACATACCAAGATTAAATAAGGAGGATTTATTTGAGAAATACTCCCAACAAGTACACAAAAAACAAAGTACACAAAAAGTAGGGCAATAGCAATAAACAAAATGGATAATAAATTGGCATGATACCACAAGCAATAAGAGGATCAAGTGTCTTTGCATCTGAACACTGAAACCAAGAAAGTCTTAACCACTTGCCGACTGTGCACAGTATATTTACTGCGGCAGTCAGCCCCTCACAGGCAGAGCGACGTAGGTCTACGTCGCTAGCCTGTGAGGCTCTGGGGAGCTCCCGCGCGCCGCCGGTGGCACGCTCCCGCGCGGTCACGGACCCCCCCCGCACGTGTGACCGGCGGACCCGATCGTCGGGGGAGAGGGAGAAAGGCAGGCGGCTAGTGTAAACAAGCCGCCTGTCATTCTCCCCTGTGTAGAAACAATGATCATACGGTTCTACTATGTAGGACCATTGATCATTGTTCCTACACCTCAAGCCACAGCCAATCACAGTTAGAATCACGCCCCTAGGGACACACCCCTCCCTCTCAAATAAAGTTAACCCCTTCACTGCCAGTGTAATTTTACAGTAACAGTGCATATGTATAGCACTGATTACTGTAGAAATGTCACTGGTAACCCCAAAAGTGTCAAAAATGTCAGTCAAGGGTCCGATCTGTCTGCCGCAATGTCGCAGTACCGCAAAAAAAAATCGCAGATCGCCGCCATTACGCGTTAAAAAAAAACAACAAAAATTACAAAAATCTTTCCCTTTGTTAGTAAGCGCGATAACTTTTGCGCAAACCAATCAAAATACGCTTTTTGCGATTTTTTTTACCAAACATATGTAGCATAAAACAAATTGGCAGAAAATGTTATAAAATTTAGATTTTTACATTTTTTTGGGGGGGAATTTCATATAAAAAATTTGAAAAATATTGTTATTTTTGCAAAATTGACGCTCTTTTTTTGTTTATAGCGCATGATCAAAAAATCGCACAGGTGATCAAATACCACCAAAAGAAAGCTCTGTTTGTGGGAAAAAAAGGACGTCAAATTCGTTTAGGTACAGCATCGCACGACCGCGCAATTGTCCGTTAAAGTCACGCAGTGCCGAATCGCAAAATACCCCCTGGTCAGGAAGGGGATAAAATCTTCCGGGGCTTAAGTGGTTAACTATAGGGGTGGTACAGGAAGGTAAATGTCCTTTAGCCTTTGAACTGTTTGGGCCCAAAGTTCCAGTGTTGGAGTGCTCAGGTTTAATGTTTCCCACAGTACAGGACATAAGTATCCAAATTGTATCCTAAGATAAGGTGACTCAGTCCTTTTAAGAAGTGGGCAAGAAAGTTGTGGCCAGTGCCTCTCACTACCAAGCAGTCTGTTATTAAGCCCCCTCCTGCTTTCTGGCATTTGGAACGAATGATGTTGGTGACAACTTAGGACCCCATAGTGGCTATCCTTTATGAAACCAGTGACACTCTCTGACAGCTGTGATCTCATTGTAAATGTGACAGCCCAGTCTCTCCCCCTCTCTCTGACACTGTGGTGAACACTACAGCAGCCTGCTCTCCAACACAGCAGCCCACTCTGATTGTCACCTCTCACTCCTCACGTGAGAGTGTCCTGAAACCTGGCTTCTGCTTCCTTGTCCTTCACCCTAAGCTTCTGGGCCTTGTAGTCCCATGCAGATCTACAACACTCCCAGTTTGGGGACTACCTTCTGGGCAGTGTTAATTTAGTCGACTAAAACCGACTAAAACGTTTTCGTCGACTAAATTAACACAATTTTAGTCGACTAAAATACGACTAAAACTAAAACAATTCAGATGACTAAAATACGACTAAAACTAAAATGGCATTTTAGTCTTAAGACTAAAATACGACTAAAACTAAAATGGCATTTTAGTCAAAAGACTTTAACTAAAACTAAATCGAAATTTGCTGCCAAAATTAACACTGGTGCATGCTGAAAGCTTAATACCACCATAAATAATAACATATTCGATTTTTCACTCCAGGACCAGCAGTAGCATATAATGAGTTTGGAAATTGTAGAGAAATGCTTAAATAATGCATTACAAATTACAATTGAACTACACCCATTCGATTATAGATGACTAAAATTAGTTTTAGTCGACTAAAATGTAGGACGTTTTAGTTGACTAAAATGTACTGGAGTTTTAGTCGACTAAATACGACTAAAACTAAAACACTTGCAGAAGACTAAAATGGGACTAAAACTAAAATGCCATTTTAGTCCTAAGACTAAGACTAAAACTAAATTGAAATTTGCTGCCAAAATTAACACTGCTTCTGGGGACTACCTTCCACACAAGTCTTTTCTCCTCCCAGGCAAGATGGAGTGTGGCCTTTCCTCCCCAGGCTGCACTGAAACTATTCACAATGTCCTCTGTATCCTGGATGGTGGGCAGGAACTCCTCTAACAACGGAGTTCTATCAGCACCCCCCCCCCCGCACCCGTCTCTGGCTGTGAAGCCACTCCACACACTTCACTTGTGCATACCTCCCAACTTTTTGAGATGGGAGCGAGAGACACCTATTAGCAAAAGTATGTTGGCATGGGACATACCCTCTGCCACGCCCCCTTAACCACTTCTGGAGCAGAAAATTTTCCCCCCTTAATGACCAGGCCATATTTTGTGATTCGGCAGTACGTTACTTTAACAGACAATTGCATGGTCGTGTGACGATGTACCCAAATAAAATTGTCCTTTTTTTCCCCACAAATAGAGCTTTCTTTTGGTGGTATTTGATCTCCTGTGTGATTTTTATTTTTTGCGCTATAAACAAAAAGAGCGACAATTCTGAAAAAAAAAAAAAAAAAAAACAATATTTTTTCACTTTCTCATATATACGTAACATTCTCAAAAAAAAAAAAAAAAAAAAATCTAAATTTTTTAACATTTTAGGCCAATTTGTTTTCTGCTACATATTTTTGGTAAAAAAAAATTGCAATAAGCGTATTTTGATTGGTTTGTGCAAAAGTTATTGCGTCTACTAACTATGGAAAAGATTTATGTCATTTTTTATTGTTTTTTTTTTGCTAGTTATGGCGGTGATCTGCGATTTTTAGCAGGACTGTGACATTGCAGTGGACAGATCGGACCCCTAACTGACATTTCTGAAACTTTTGGGGGGACCAGTGACATTACTACAGTAATCATTTCAGTTACTGTAATAATGACACTGACAGGGAAGGGGTTAACACTGTGGGTGATCAAGGGGTTAAATGTGAGCCTAGGGGAGTGATTCTAACTGTGTGGGGGCATGGCTTGTGAAATGATCATAGAGACCTGTGTTCCTATATAGAAGGATCACAGATGCTCTGTGATCATTCCAGAGAGAAGAACGGTCAGCTGTGTTTACAACAGCTGCCCGTCCTTCTCTCTCAGCGGGGAGCGATAGCAGGTGTCAGGCGGCAATCGGAGCTGCAGGCGCGTGACCGACGTAGGTCTACGTCGGTTTGCGCAGGAGGGCCGCACTGCCACAGTAAAAAGGCAGTGGGCGGTCGGCAACCGGTTAAAGGAGAATTATAAAAAAAAAAATATTAGTTAAACCCACAAGTTTTTTTTTTTTTTTTAACAAGTATTTTTCCTTTATACTAGCTTTTGAAATTTTCAAATGCAGCAATTTAGAAATCGGATGAAAGGTTTATGGCTGGGAAACACTTTTATATACAACTATATAGATCAGACCAAAATGAGGGACCAATGAGGAGAGAGGGACAGAGGGACTTTGTTCTAAATCAGGGACAGTCCCTTGAAATCAGGGACAATTGGGAGCTATGCTTGTGGCCGGAAAACATAAAACAGCTTCAGTGTGAGGGCATCAATGACAGCCTGGTCTGTGTGGCTGTGGTTCGGAGAATGTGAAGGACAGGAGCTAAAGAGTTCATACACTTATTCAGGTAAAAATGGTTTTATCAGCAAGAAACCTTTTTGATAATGGTATAACATGAGCTTGCAGGATCCCTAAGGAGCACTTTCTTTGGAGACGGTATAAGAATACTGGGTCATCCTGCGATTCCCCAAGTCCTTGCAGTTATTTGACTGCCAGTGGAAGACAGTTCAGGAAGCTGGCAAAGGGGAAAACCTGCTACTTCCCTCCTTATTAGGTAGCACTCCTTAACCAGCAGGAGTCTGTCCCTGACCTACTCCCACACTGTGGGTGCACCAGAATCTATTTAAGCACTTCTGTGCCAAAATGACCATCCACATTTTGTGAGATTTTGTCATCCGATAAGTGTTGCAAGCCACCCCAAGATTGCTGCCTGGGACCCACAATAAAAAACAAATAAGTCCTCAATGTTCACCCGCCAGCCTGATGAAATGGCACAGTGCCACCTTCAGGTCAGCAGATTTACTGCAGTCCAACATCTGCCTACCTGCCACTGTGACCAAGAATTATCACAGTTTTCAATTTGTTGACCATGATTCATCAGAATTGTTTTTGTTTTGCCCATAAATTTTATCTTTGATACACCTTCTATGGAAATCAACAGAAGCACATCAAAATGCATGTCAACGCGCATCCATGTTTTCAGCGTGTGATAGAATGCACTTTGTATTGGATGTCGACATGTGTCATACCATGATATCAGTGTGTATTAATGCACATCATAATACATTTCTGTGCTTTCTGATGCATCAATATGCATTGAGATACGTTTTCATGCATTTCCATTGATGTCAAGCAAAAATGCAAAGATGCGAGTCCAGCCATAAAGTAAACATGTCATAGAAATGTGGGAGCTGCAATTGATAACCTGCTTTTGAACATGCTTGTCATCAGCTTTGGCTGCAATGCTTGCCGAGTCACTATCGGGAACAAACATACAGTCAGAACAACAACATTGTTTCTTTGTTGGTCCTAAAAAAAAGATATACTGTACTTCTCAGTAAGAAAATCTTTAAAACAAATGCAGATATGAGTACATTATAGCCCCCTATTTTAAATGTACAAAACACAGTATTTGAGCATTTATTTAAATGAGTCCCAACACTAAAGTAAAAGAAGAGCTGGAAAGGCCTCTCCTGTTCGAGTAAACACTATAAAGTTGAATGACTGTCACTTCTATATTGATTCAGCAGGGACATTTCCAGTGCAATTTAATTTACTTTCTGGGCTGTTAAGAACTACTTCCTGTTTGGTTAGCTGTCTGGTGTGCTATTACAGATGACAGGTCATACGATATATAATTGTCACATCTGGCTCCTTGTTTTTAGAGCAACAGTTATGTGACTGTCCCTTAATTAAGCAGACTAAGGAACAGTTTTCTGGCTAATGTACACTAACACAAAAAATATACCTATATCATACAATAATTTTCTATCCTGTTCTGAAACAGGGCAGGGAATAAAAATGGGCTAAGTCCTTTTCTTTAGATAGGGACGTTATATAGATGCTGAGAAAAATGAGAGGGCCTGGACACAGCAGAAGATATGCAGACTGTCTGGATATGTCTGAGCTGCTAGCGAAGTTAGGACATGGGTGAAGTTAGGACATGACAGGGTGCAGGTTCGCAGATTGGGCACTGAAACGTAGTCAGGATGAGCGGCGGTCAGCAACAACTGAGCTACCAGCTCGGTAATCAGGAGTGAAGTCAGAGTCTCGACCAAGGTCAGGATCAAAAGGGCAGCAGAGGCATCAATACAGCAGGCAGAAGACAAAGTCAGGACATAAGTCAGGGTCAGCAGGGGTAGATATGGGTACAACGAAGTCAGGAAGAAAGGTGGGTCAAACACAGGATAGCAGAAACACAGGTCAGGTCATGGCTCAAAAGAGCTGACAAATACGCAGCAACAATCCTCTGATATCCTAAATTTTTAATAGGGCAAGTCATTGCTAGATATGATATACACCCAGACGTGCATGCAGCTATTACCCACCCATATGCATCGCTCCCCAGGCTGCAAAATGCACACATGCAGATCTTTGGGTACAGCTATGTGCCTGACCTTGACAGAAACAGAAAGTTAGAAAGCTATAAAATACCCCATGCTCAGCAGAAAAAAAAAAATGGAGGGGCTCTCCTGTTAAAGTGATTGTAAATGATTATCTTGTAAAACAACCTATATAGTTTAAAATAGAAATGAAAGGCAAAACATGTGTGTATGGATTTAAAAAACATTATAAATATCTTTTTTCCCCTTTCTTATTAATGATCACTTTTCCTCTGTTTTCAGCTGCATAAGAGCTGGGGGAGGAGAAACAGCAATACACTGGTCTTCATAGTGAAAGGCTGTGCAGGTGCTGCAAGTCAGGGCAAGTCTTATCATTGGAGGATATTTGTCACTCTCTCCATGTCCTCTGATCAGAGAATGTTTTGCACCCATTCAGAACATGCAAAGCATTCTCTGAGTGGTACTCATGCTGAGCAGTCAACCTCCTGTATTCACAATGCGTCAGGACCTGGAAGCAAGTGGAGATCACTGAAGTAATGGTGTCTACTTCAGTGATTTCCAGCGATCCAGGCCATTGGCCAGGTGTGGTATATCCATAGTTTCATTGGGCCAAGCTGGACCAATGTAACTATATAAAAATATACCATGCCTAGAATTCTTCTTTAAAGGAAATGAAAAAATACGTACCAGGATCAACAGGTAATAAAACTATTTTATAAAGATGTGGGACACAAAAACTGATGTACTGATGTGGTGGCAATCAGAGACACTGTTGCTGGCTTACATTGGCCTGGTGACACTGGGACTGCTGCTGGCTGCACTGGTCTCTTGACACTGTTACTGGCTGCACTGGTTTGATGACACTGTGAATGGTGTGGCAGTGATCAGGAAACACTGTTGCTGGCTTAAACTGGTCTGGTGACACTGTACTGGTGTGGTGGCAATCAGGAACACTATTGCTGGCTGCATTGGTCTGGTGACACTGTACTGGTGTGGTGGCAATCAGGAACACTACTGCTGGCTGCACTGGTCTGGTGACACTGTACTGGTGTGGTGGCAATCAGGAACACTGTTGCTGGCTGCACAGGTCTAGTGACACTGGGATAAGGATGAGGAACTCTGTAAGTGATAAGGAACTCTGCAATAAACAGTAAAATTACTTCTAGAATGGAGCTTTATTTTTGGTAAAGAACTACTGGAACTGGTAACAGGGCAGGCAGCCTCTGGATAGGTAAGGGGGAGTCCAATAACCCAGTGGCTTCTTCAGGAGTCATTGCTACATCTGGTTATGATAAAAATTACATTTGTAACAAGCATTAATCCAAATGTCTGTGAAAATAATGATTAGTTAGATACCAAACACCCCTATATTACAAGGTGCAGAAAGCTGATGGGACAAATGAGCCCTTCTGAGGAAGTCATGGATCCACATTAATGCTGAAATCAATAAAGTTTGGATTTCATTCTGTGCAATGATATGTTAGCTGGACAGAAACAAATGATCATTCAAGAACAATTGATATAGTATAGAAAAAAATTGAGGGCATGTCCACAGAAATACTTCTACATCACACTATTCAGCGCTAATGATTGCTAAATGTGACACCCTTTGGAGACTCAACAGAAGCGTCTGCAGGTCCACTGGAACCATGCCGCAATGTTAAGAGTCCTTTCTGAGGGCCAGTAACTCTGTCAGAATCAGGCTACATTCACACCTGAGCGTAGCGTTTTTCGCGCGTTTTTTACCGCGATTTTACCGCGATTTTTGCGGCGTTTTTTACCGCGATTTTACCGCGATTTTTACCGCGATTTTTGTGCAGGCGTTTTTAGATTGAATAGAGATCAATGGAAAACGCCTGTAATCTGCCCAAAAAGAAGCTCATGTACTTTTTTGAGCGTTGGGCGTTTTGTATACAGCGTCAAAACGCTCAGATGTGAACAGGGGCCATTGAAATGAATAGGATTTGTCTTGTTGGGCGTTTTGAGAGCTGATCCTAGAGCAGAAAAACGCCCCAAAAACGCCCCAAAACGCCTAGATGTGAACGGAGCCTCAGACTTACTCTGAAGCGAACTGGACTCTGCACATGAACCACTCAGAGACAATCTTTGCTAGCTACCTTTCATTTTTAATCCTACTTATTTTACTGTTGCTGGTGTTTATTTTGTAATATTTTTTCTGGTTCTCATTTTGAGCTAACAAAAAAGAAAAAATGTCTGGAGCCCATCTTTTTTACATACTGAGAAAAGAACAATGCCTAACATTGACTAACCTGGAATCTTATTGCAATGTAGGAGGTATTTAGGGCATTTGCAGTGTAGCTATTGGTCAGGGAAGTCAATATTTATTGAATATCAATAAAAATAGCTCTACAAATGTATTTGCATGATTTCAGCATCCTTGATATTTTAGAACCAAACATTATACCGAACACTTTTCTAGAGTTCGCAAAGTTGGTTGGCATTTACCTTCTGGTTGTTTTGAGTTTCCAAAAAAATGGGTTCTATTTACAAAACACAGGAATGTATTATTTACTGTAAATTTGCTTGCTACAGTAAACCAATTATTAAACTGCAGTGATT